>NC_090391.1:67415419-68036998 GCF_036365525.1 Heterodontus francisci
CTGTGTTACTGGGTGTCAGTTTGTGTCTGTGTTACTTGGTGTAAGTGTGTGTCTTTGTTACTTGGTGTCCGTTTGTGTCTGTGTTACTGGGTATCAGTGTATGTCTTTGTTACTTGGTGTCAGTGTATGTCTGTGCTACTTGGTGTAAGTGTGCGTCTGTGTTACTGGGTATCAGTGTATGTCTTTGTTACTTGGTGTCAGTGTAAGTCAAAATACTTGGTGTAAGTGTATGTCTTTGTTACTTGGTGTAATTGTCTGTCTTTGTTACTTGGTTTCAGTGTATGTCTGGGTTACTTGGTGTAAGTGTGTGTCTTTGTTACTTGGTGTAAGTGTAATTCTTTGTTACTTGGTGTCAGTGTATGTCTTTGTTACTTGGTGTCAGTGTATGTCTGTGTTACTTGGTGTAAGTGTGTGCCTGTGTTACTGGGTATCAATGTATGTCTTTGTTACTTGGTGTCAGTTTATGTCTTTGTTACTTGGTGTAAATGTGTGTCTGTGTTCCTGGGTGTCAGTGTGTGTCTGTATTACTTGGTGTAAGTGTGTGTCTTTGTTACTTGGTGTCCGTGTGTGTCTTTGTTACTTGGTGTCCGTGTGTGTCTGTGTTACTGGGTGTCAGAGTGTGACTTTGTTACTGGGTGTCAGTGTATGTCTTTGTGACTTGGTGTAAGTGTGTGTCTGTGTTACTAGGTATCAGTGTCTGCCTTTGTTACTTGGTGTAAGCGTGTGTCTGTGTTACTGGTATAAGTGTATGTCTTTGTTACTTGGTGTCAGTGTATGACTGTGTTAAATTGTGTAAGTGTATGTCTTTGTGACTTGGTGTCAGTCTATGTCTGTGTTACTTGGTGTAAGTGTGTGTCTTTGTTCCTTGGTGTCAGTGTATGTCTGTGTTACTTGGTGGCAGTGTGTGTCTGTGTTACTGGGTGTCAGATTATGTCTTTGATACTTGGTGTCAGTGTATGTCTTTGTTACTTGGTGTAAGTGTGTGTCTGTGTTACTGGGTGTAAGTGTGTGTCTTTGTGACTTGCTGTCCGTGTGTGTCTGTGTTACTGGGTATCAGTGTATGTCTTTGTTACTTGGTGTCAGTGTATGTCTTTGTTACTTGGTGTAAGTGTATGTCTTTGTTACTTGGTGTCAGTGTATGTCTTTGATACTTGGTGTAAGTGTGTGTCTGTGATACTGGGTGTCAGTGTGTGTCTGTGTTACTTGGTGTAAGTGTGTGTCTTTGTTACTTGGTGTCCGTGTGTGTCTGTGTTACTGGGTATCAGTGTATGTCTTTGTTACTTGGTGTCAGTGCATGTCTGTGTCACTTGGTGTAAGTGTGTGTCTGTGTGTGTCTGTGTTACTGGGTATCAGTGTCTGTCTTTGTTACTCTTTGTAAGTGTGTGTCTGTGTTACTGGGTATCAGTGTATGTCTTTGTTACTTTGTGTCAGTGTATGTCTGTGTTACTTGGTGTAAGTGTGTGTCTCTGTTACTGGGTATCAGTGTATGTCTTTGTGACTTGGTGTCAGTGTATGTCTATGTTACTGGGTGTCAGTGTGTTTCTTTGTGACTTGGTGTCAGTGTATGTCTTTGTTACTTGTTGTAAGTGTGTGTCTGAGTTACTGGGTATCAGGGTCTGTGTTTGTTACTTGGTGTAAGTGTGTGTCTGTGTTACTGGGTATCAGTGTATTTCTTTGTTACTTGGTGTCAGTGTATGTCTGTGTTACTTGGTGTAAGTATGCGTCTGTGTTACTGGGTATCAGTGTATGTCTTTGTGACTTGGTGTCAGTGTATGTCTTTGTTACTGGGTGTCAGAGTGTGTCTTTGTGACTTGGTGTCAGTTTATGTCTTTGTTACATGGTGTAAGTGTGTGTCTGTGTGCCTGGGTATCAGTGTATGTCTTTGTTACTTGTTGTCAGTGTATGTCCAAATACTTTGTGTAATTGTATGTCGTTGTTACTTGGTGTAATTGTCTGTCTTTGTTACTTGGTGTCAGTGTATGTCTGTGTTACTTGGTGTAAGTGTGAGTCTTTGTTACTTGGTGTAAGTGTGTGTCTGTGTTACTGGGTGTCAGTGTGTGTCTGTGTTACTGGGTATCAGGGTCTGTGTTTGTTACTTGGTGTAAGTGTGTGTCTGTGTTACTGGGTATCAGTGTATTTCTTTGTTACTTGGTGTCAGTGTATGTCTTTGTTACTGGGTGTCAGAGTGTGTCTTTTTGACTTGGTGTCAGTGTATGTCTTTGTTACATGGTGTAAGCGTGTGTCTGTGTGCCTGGGTATCAGTGTATGTCTTTGTTACTTGGTGTCAGTGTATGTCCAAATATTTTGTGTAATTGTATGTCTTTGTTACTTGGTGTAATTGTCTGTCTTTGTTACTTGGTGTCATTGTATGTCTGTGTTACTTGGTGTAAGTGTGTGTCTTTGTTACTTGGTGTCAGTGTATGTCTTTGTATCTTGATGTCAGTGTATGTCTGTGTTATTTGGTGTAAGTGTGTGTCTGTGTTACTGGGTGTCAGTGTGTGTCTGTGTTAGTTGGTGTAAGTGTGTGTCTTTGTTACTTGGTGTCCGTTTGCGTCTGTGTTACTGGGTATCAGTGTATGTCTTTGTTACTTGATGTCAGTGTAAGTCAAAATACTTGGTGTAAGTGTATGTCTTTGTTACTTGGTGTAATTGTCTGTCTTTGTTACTTGGTTTCAGTGCATGTCTGGGTTACTTGGTGTAAGTGTGTGTCTTTGTTACTTGGTGTAAGTGTAATTCTTTGTTACTTGGTGTCAGTGTATGTCTTTGTTACTTGGTGTCAGTGTATGTCTGTGTTACTTGGTGTAAATGTGTGTCTCTGTTACTGGGTATCAGTGTATGTCTTTGTGACTTGGTGTCAGTGTATGTCTATGTTACTGGGTGTCAGTGTGTTTCTTTGTGACTTGGTGTCAGTGTATGTCTTTGTATCTTGATGTCAGTGTATGTCTGTGTTATTTGGTGTAAGTGTGTGTCTGTGTTACTGGGTGTCAGTGTGTGTCTGTGTTAGTTGGTGTAAGTGTGTGTCTTTGTTACTTGGTGTCCGTTTGCGTCTGTGTCACTGGGTATCAGTGTATGTCTTTGTTACTTGATGTCAGTGTAAGTCAAAATACTTGGTGTAAGTGTATGTCTTTGTTACTTGGTGTAATTGTCTGTCTTTGTTACTTGGTTTCAGTGCATGTCTGGGTTACTTGGTGTAAGTGTGTGTCTTTGTTACTTGGTGTAAGTGTAATTCTTTGTTACTTGGTGTCAGTGTATGTCTTTGTTACTTGGTGTCAGTGTATGTCTGTGTTACTTGGTGTAAGTGTATGTCTTTGTTACTGGGTGTCAGAGTGTGTCTTTGTGACTTGGTGTCACTGTATGTCTTTGTTACATGGTGTAAGTGTGTGTCTGTGTGCCTGGGTATCAGTGTATGTCTTTGTTACTTGGTGTCAGTGTATGTCCAAATACTTTGTGCAATTGTATGTCTTTGTTACTTGGTGTAATTGTCTGTCTTTGTTACTTGGTGTCAGTGTATGTCTGTGTTACTTGGTGTAAGAGTGTTTCTTTGTTACTTGGTGTCAGTGTATGTCATTGTTACTTGGTGTCAGTGTATGTCTGTGTTACTTGGTGTAAGTGTGTGTCTGTGTGACTTGGTGTCAGTGTATGTCTTTGTTACTTGATGTCAGTGTATGTCTGTGTTACTTGGTGTAAGTGTGTGTCTGTGTTACTGGGTATCAGTGTATGTCTTTGTTACTTGATGTCAGTGTAAGTCAAAATACTTGGTGTAAGTGTGTGTCTTTGTTAATTGGTGTAAGTGTAATTCTTTGTTACTTGGTGTCAGTGTATGTCTTTGTTACTTGGTGTCAGTGTATGTCTGTGTTACTTGGTGTAAGTGTGTGTCTG
This sequence comes from Heterodontus francisci, assembly GCF_036365525.1. NCBI lineage: Eukaryota > Metazoa > Chordata > Chondrichthyes > Heterodontiformes > Heterodontidae > Heterodontus > Heterodontus francisci. The sequence continues at coordinate 67,419,299 of NC_090391.1, forward strand.
TGTTACTGGGTGTCAGTGTGTGACTTTGTGACTGGGTGTCAGTGTATGTCTTTGTAACTTGGTGTAAGTGTGTGCCTGTGTTACTGGGTATCAGTGTCTGCCTTTGTTACTTGGTGTAAGCGTGTATCTGTGCTACTGGGTATAAGTGTATGTCTTTGTTACTTGGTGTCAGTGTATGTCTGTGTTAAATGGTGTAAGTGTATGTCTTTGTGACTTGGTGTCAGCCTATGTCTGTGTTACTTGGTGTAAGTGTGTGTCTTTGTTACTTGGTGTAATTGTCTGTCTTTGTTACTTGGTTTCAGTGTATGTCTGGGTTACTTGGTGCAAGTGTGTGTCTTTGTTACTTGGTGTAAGTGTAATTCTTTGTTACTTGGTGTCATTGTATGTCTTTGTTACTTGGTGTCAGTGTATGTCTGTGTTACTTGGTGTAAGTGTGTGCCTGTGTTACTGGGTATCAATGTATGTCTTTGTTACTTGGTGTAAATGTGTGTCTGTGTTCCTGGGTGTCAGTGTGTGTCTGTGTTACTTGGTGTAAGTGTGTGTCTTTGTCACTTGGTGTCCGTGTGTGTCTGTGTTACTGGGTGTCAGTGTATGACTTTGTTACTGGGTGTCAGTGTATGTCTTTGTGACTTGGTGTAAGTGTGTGTCTGTGTTACTGGGTATCAGTGTATGTCTTTGTTACTTGGTGTCAGTGTCTGTCTGTGCTACTTGGTGTAAGTGTGCGTCTGTGTTACTGGTATAAGTGTATGTCTTTGTTACTTGGTGTCAGTGTATGACTGTGTTAAATTGTGCAAGTGTATGTCTTTGTGACTTGGTGTCTGTCTATGTCTGTGTTACTTGGTGTAAGTGTGTGTCTTTGTTACTTTGTGTCAGTGTATGTCTGTGTTACTTGGTGGCAGTGTGTGTCTGTGTTACTGGGTGTCAGTGTATGTCTTTGTTACTTGGTGTCAGTGTATGTCTGTGTTACTTGGTGTAAGTGTGTGTCTCTGTTACTGGGTATCAGTGTATGTCTTTGTGACTTGGTGTCAGTGTATGTCTATGTTACTGGGTGTCAGTGTGTTTCTTTGTGACTTGGTGTCAGTGTATGTCTTTGTATCTTGATGTCAGTGTATGTCTGTGTTATTTGGTGTAAGTGTGTCTGTGTTACTGGGTGTCAGTGTGTGTCTGTGTTAGTTGGTGTAAGTGTGTGTCTTTGTTACTTGGTGTCCGTTTGCGTCTGTGTTACAGGGTATCAGTGTATGTCTTTGTTACTTGATGTCAGTGTAAGTCAAAATACTTGGTGTAAGTGTATGTCTTTGTTACTTGGTGTAATTGTCTGTCTTTGTTACTTGGTTTCAGTGCATGTCTGGGTTACTTGGTGTAAGTGTGTGTCTTTGTTACTTGGTGTAATTGTAATTCTTTGTTACTTGGTGTCAGTGTATGTCTTTGTTACTTGGTGTCAGTGTATGTCTGTGTTACTTGGTGTAAGTGTATGTCTTTGTTACTGGGTGTCAGAGTGTGTCTTTGTGACTTGGTGTCAGTGTATGTCTTTGTTACATGGTGTAAGTGTGTGTCTGTGTGCCTGGGTATCAGTGTATGTCTTTGTTACTTGGTGTCAGTGTATGTCTGTGTTACTTGGTGGAAGTGTATGTCTTTGTTACTTGGTGTCAGTGTATGTCTGTGTTACTTGGTGTAAGTGTGTGTCTGTGTGACTTGGTGTCAGTGTATGTCTTTGTTACTTGGTGTCAGTGTATGTCTGTGTTACTTGGTGTAAGTGTGTGTCTGTGTTACTGGGTATCAGTGTATGTCTTTGTTACTTGATGTCAGTGTAAGTCAAAATACTTGGTGTAAGTGTGTGTCTTTGTTAATTGGTGTAAGTGTAATTCTTTGTTACTTGGTGTCAGTGTATGTCTTTGTTACTTGGTGTCAGTGTATGTCTGTGTTACTTGGTGTAAGTGTGTGTCTGTGTTACTGGGTGTCAGTGTGTGACTTTGTGACTGGGTGTCAGTGTATGTCTTTGTAACTTGGTGTAAGTGTGTGCCTGTGTTACTGGGTATCAGTGTCTGCCTTTGTTACTTGGTGTAAGCGTGTATCTGTGTTACTGGGTATAAGTGTATGTCTTTGTTACTTGGTGTCAGTGTATGTCTGTGTTAAATGGTGTAAGTGTATGTCTTTGAGACTTGGTGTCAGCCTATGTCTGTGTTACTTGGTGTAAGTGTGTGTCTTTGTTACTTCGTGTCAGTGTATGTCTGTGTTACTTGGTGGCAGTGTGTGTCTGTGTTACTGGGTGTCAGTGAGTGTCTGTTGTACTTGGTGTAAGTGTGTGTCATTGTTACTTGGTGTCCGTGTGTGTCTGTGTTACTGGGTGTCAGTGTATGTCTTTGTTACTGTGTGTCAGTGTATGTCCTTGTTGCTTGGTGTAAGTGTGTGTCTGTGTTACTGGGTGTCAGTGTCTGTCTTTGTTACTTAGTGTAAGTGTGTGTCTGTGTTACTGGGTATCAGTGTATGTCTTTGTTACTTGGTGTCAGTGTATGTCCAAATACTTTGTGTAATTGTATGTCTTTGTTACTTGGTGTCAGTGTATGTCTTTGTATCTTGATGTCAGTGTATGTCTGTGTTATTTGGTGTAAGTGTGTGTCTGTGTTACTGGGTGTCAGTGTGTGTCTGTGTTACTTGGTGTAAGTGTGTGTCTTTGTTACTTGGTGTCCGTTTGTGTCTGTGTTACTGGGTATCAGTGTATGTCTTTGTTACTTGGTGTCAGTGTATGTCTGTGCTACTTGGTGTAAGTGTGCGTCTGTGTTACTGGGTATCAGTGTATGTCTTTGTTACTTGGTGTCAGTGTAAGTCAAAATACTTGGTGTAAGTGTATGTCTTTGTTACTTGGTGTAATTGTCTGTCTTTGTTACTTGGTTTCAGTGTATGTCTGGGTTACTTGGTGCAAGTGTGTGTCTTTGTTACTTGGTGTAAGTGTAATTCTTTGTTACTTGGTGTCAGTGTATGTCTTTGTTACTTGGTGTCAGTGTATGTCTGTGTTACTTGGTGTAAGTGTGTGCCTGTGTTACTGGGTATCAATGTATGTCTTTGTTACTTGGTGTCAGTTTATGTCTTTGTTACTTGGTGTAAATGTGTGTCTGTGTTCCTGGGTGTCAGTGTGTGTCTGTGTTACTTGGTGTAAGTGTGTGTCTTTGTTACTTGGTGTCCGTGTGTTTCTGTGTTACTGGGTGTCAGAGTGTGACTTTGTTACTGGGTGTCAGTGTATGTCTTTGTTACTTGGTGTAAGCGTGTGTCTGTGTTACTGGGTATAAGTGTATGTCTTTGTTACTTGGTGTCAGTGTATGACTGTGTTAAATTGTGTAAGTGTATGTCTTTGTGACTTGGTGTCAGTCTATTTCTGTGTTACTTGGTGTAAGTGTGTGTCTTTGTTACTTGGTGGCAGTGTGTGTCTGTGTTACTGGGTGTCAGTTTATGTCTTTGATACATGGTGTCAGTGTATGTCTTTGTTACTTGGTGTAAGTGTGTGTCTGTGTTACTGGGTGTAAGTGTGTGTCTTTGTGACTTGCTGTCCGTGTGTGTCTGTGTTACTGGGTATCAGTGTATGTCTTTGTTACTTGGTGTCAGTGTATGTCTTTGTTCCTTGGTGTAAGTGTATGTCTTTGTTACTTTTTGTCAGTGTATGTCTTTGCTACTTGGTGTAAGTGTGTGTCTGTGATACTGGGTGTCAGTGTGTGTCTGTGTTACTTGGTGCAAGTGTGTGTCTTTGTTACTTGGTGTCCGTGTCTGTCTGTGTTACTGGGTGTCAGATTATGTCTTTGTTACTTGGTGTCAGTGTATGTCTTTGTTACTTGGTCTAAGTGTGTGTCTGTGTTACTGGGTATCAGTGTCTGTCTTTGTTACTTGGTGTAAGTGTGTGTCTGTGTTACTGGGTATCAGTGTATGTCTTTGTTACTTGGTGTCAGTGCATGTCTGTGTCACTTGGTGTAAGTGTGTGTCTGTGTGTGTCTGTGTTACTGGGTATCAGTGTCTGTCTTTGTTACTCGGTGTAAGTGTGTGTCTGTGTTACTGGGTATCAGTGTATGTCTTTGTTACTTTGTGTCAGTGTATGTCTGTGTTACTTGGTGTAAGTGTGTGTCTCTGTTACTGGGTATCAGTGTATGTCTTTGTGACTTGGTGTCAGTGTATGTCTTTGTTACTGGGTGTCAGTGTGAGTCTTTGTGACTTGGTGTCAGTGTATGTCTTTGTTGCTTGGTGTCAGTGTATGTCTTTGTGACTTGGTGTCAGTGTATGTCTTTGTTACTGGGTGTCAGTGTGAGTCTTTGTGACTTGGTGTCAGTGTATGTCATTGTTACTTGGTGTCAGTGTATGTCTGTGTTACTGGGTATCAGGGTCTGTGTTTGTTACTTGGTGTAAGTGTGTGTCTGTGTTACTGGGTATCAGTGTATTTCTTTGTTACTTGGTGTCAGTGTATTTCTGTGTTACTTGGTGTTTGTATGCGTCTGTGTTACTGGGTATCAGTGTATGTCTTTGTGACTTGGTGTCAGTGTATGTCTTTGTTACTGGGTGTCAGAGTGTGTCTTTGTGACTTGGTGTCAGTGTATGTCTTTGTTACATGGTGTAAGTGTGTGTCTGTGTGCCTGGGTATCAGTGTATGTCTTTGTTATTTGGTGTCAGTGTATGTCCAAATACTTTGTGTAATTGTATGTCTTTGTTACTTGGTGTAATTGTCTGTCTTTGTTACTTGGTGTCAGTGTATGTCTGTGTTACTTGGTGTAAGTGTGTGTCTTTGTTACTTGGTGTCAGTGTATGTCTTTGTATCTTGATGTCAGTGTATGTCTGTGTTATTTGGTGTAAGTGTGTGTCTGTGTTACTGGGTGTCAGTGTGTGTCTGTTTTACTTGGTGTCAGTGTGTGTCTTTGTTACTTGGTGTCCGTTTGTGTCTGTGTTACTGGGTATCAGTGTATGTCTTTGTTACTTGGTGTCAGTGTATGTCTGTGTTACTTGGTGTAAGTGTGTGTCTGTGTTACTGGGTATCAGTGTATGTCTTTGTTACTTGATGTCAGTGTAAGTCAAAATACTTGGTGTAAGTGTCTGTCTTTGTTACATGGTTTCAGTGTCGGTCTGGGTTACTTGGTGTAAGTGTGTGTCTTTGTTACTTGGTGTAAGTGTAATTCTTTGTTACTTGGTGTCAGTGTATGTCTTTGTTACTTGGTGTCAGTGTATGTCTGTGTTACTTGGTGTAAGTGTGTGTCTGTGTTACTGGGTGTCAGTGTGTGAGTTTGTGACTGGGTGTCAGTGTATGTCTTGGTGACTTGGTGTAAGTGTGTGTCTGTGTTACTGCGTATCAGTGTCTGCCTTTGTTACTTGGTGTAAGCGTGTATCTGTGTTACTGGGAATAAGTGTATGTCTTTGTGACTTGGTGTCAGTGGATATCTGTGTTAAATGGTGCAAGTGTATGTCTTTGTGACTTGGTGTCAGCCTATGTCTGTGTTACTTGGTGTAAGTGTGTGTTTTTGTTACTTGGTGTCAGTGTATGTCTGTGTTACTTGGTGGCAGTGTGTGTCTGTGTTACTGGGTGTCAGTAAGTGTCTGTGTTACTTGGTGTAAGTGTGTGTCTTTGTTACTTGGTGTCCGTGTGTGTCTGTGTTACTGGGTGTCAGTGTATGTCTTTGTTACTGTGTGTCAGTGTATGTCCTTGTTGCTTGGTGTAAGTGTGTGTCTGTGTTACTGGGTGTCAGTGTCTGTCTTTGTTACTTGGTGTAAGTGTGTGTCTGTGTTACTGGGTATCAGTGTATGTCTTTGTTACTTGGTGTCAGTGTATGTCTGTGTCACTTGGTGTAAGTGTGTGTCTGTGTCACTGGGCATCAGTGAATGTCTTTGTGACTTGGTGTCAGTGTATGTATTTGTTGCTGGGTGTCAGATTGTGTCTTTGTGACTTGGTGTCAGAGTACGTCTTTGTTGCTTGGTGTAAGTGTGTGTCTGTGTTACTGGGTATCAGTGTATGTCTTTGTTACTTGGTGTCAGTGCATGTCAAAATACTTGGTGCAACTGTATGTCTTTGTTACTTGGTGTCAGTGTATGTCTGTGTTACTTGGTGTAAGTGTGTGTCTTTGTTGCTTGGTGTAAGTGTATGTCTTTGTGACTTGGTGTCAGTGTATGTCTTTGTGACTTGGTGTCAGTGTATGTCTTTGTTACTGGGTGTCAGTGTTTGTTTGTGTTACTGGGTGTCAGTGTCTGTCTGTGACACTAGGTGTCAGTATTTAGTTTAGTTTGGAGATACAGCACTTAAACAGGCCCTTCGGCCCACCGAGTCGATGCCGACCATCAACCACCCATTTATGCTAATTCCACACTAATCCCGTATTTCTATAACATCCCCACCTATCCCTGTATAGTTCCCTACCCCCTACCTATACTAGGGGCAATTTATGATGGCCAATTAACCTATCAACCTGCACGTCTTTGGCATGTGGGAGGAAACCGGAGCACCTGGAGCAAACCCACGCAGACACAGGGAGAACTTGCAAACTCCGCACAGGCAGTACCCAGAATCGAACCCGGGTCCCTGGAGCTGTGAGGCTGCGGTGCTACCACTGCGCCAAAGTGGCCACCGCCCCCATTCCCCCCCAGTGTGTGCCTCTGTTACTGGGTATCAGTGTATGCCTTTGTTACTTGGTGTCAGTGTATGTCTTTGTTACTTGGTGTAAGTGTATGTCTTTGTTACTTGGTGTCAGTGTATGTCTTTGTTACTTGGTGGAAGTGTGTGTCTGTGTTACTGGGTGTCAGTGTGTGTCTGTGTTACTTAGTGTAAGTGTGTGTCTTTGTTACTTGGTGTCCATGTGTGTCTGTGTTACTGGGTGTCAGTTTATGTCTTTGTTACTTGGTGTCAGTGTATGTCTTTGTTACTTGGTGTAAGTGTGTGTCTGTGTTACTGGGTATCAGTGTCTGTCTTTGTTACTTGGTGTCAGTGTATGTCTTTGCTACTTGGTGGAAGTGTGTGTCTGTGTTACTGGGTGTCAGTGTGTGTCTGTGTTACTTAGTGTAAGTGTGTGTCTTTGTTACTTGGTGTCCGTGTGTGTCTGTGTTACTGGGTGTCAGTTTATGTCTTTGTTACTTGGTGTCAGTGTATGTCTTTGTTACTTGGTGTATGTGTGTGTCTGTGTTACTGGGTATCAGTGTCTGTCTTTGTTACTTGGTGTAAGTGTGCGTCTGTGTTACTGGGTATCAGTGTATGTCTTTGTTACTTGGTGTTAGTGTATGTCTGTGATACTTGGTGTAAGTGTGTGTCTGTGTTACAGGGTGTCAGTGTATGTCTTTGTTACTTGGTGCAAGGGTGTGTCTTTGTTACTTGGTGTAAGGGTGTGTCTGTGTTACTTGTCTTCAGTGTATGTCTTTGTTACTTGGTGTAAGTGTATGTCTTTGTTACTTGGTGTCATTGTATGTCTTTGTTACTTGGTGTAAGTGTGTGTCTGTGTTACTGGGTGTCAGTGTGTGTTTGTGTTACTTGGTGTAAGTCTGTGTCTTTGTTACTTGGTGTCCGTGTGTGTCTGTGTTACTGGGTGTCAGTTTATGTCTTTGTTACTTGGTGTCAGTGTATGTCTTTGTTACTTGGTGTAAGTGTGTGTCTGTGTTACTGGGTATCGGTGTATGTCTTTGTTACTTGGTGTCAGTGTATGTCTTTGTTACTTGGTGCAAGTGTGTGTCTGTGTTTCTGGGTATCAGTGTATGTCTTTGTTTCTTTGTGTCAGTGTATGTCTTTGTTACTTGGTGTAAGTGTGTGTCTTTGTTACTTGGTGTCAGTGTATGTCTTTGTTACTTGGTGTAAATGTATGTCTTTGTTACTTGGTGTAAGTGTGTGTCTGTGTTACTGGGTGTCAGTGTGTGTCTTTGTTACTTGGTGTCCGTGTGTGTCTGTGTTACTGGGTGTCAGTTTATGTCTTTGATACTTGGTGTCAGTGCAAGTCGAAGAGACTTAGTAGTTGGCAGGAAAAAAGACAGAGGCGCAAGGGGAGAGCCAACTGTGCAACAGCCCCAACAAACAAATTTCTCTGCAGCACCTGTGGAAGAGCCTGTCACTCCAGAATTGGCCTTTATAGCCACTCCAGGCGCTGCTTCACAAACCACTGACCACCTCCAGGTGCGTATCCATTGTCTCTCGAGATAAGGAGGCCCAAAAGAAAGAAAGAAAAAAGAACTTGGTGTCAGTGTATGTCTTTGTTACTTGGTGTAAGTGTGTGTCTTTGTTACTGGGTTTTAGTGTCTGTCTTTGTTACTTGGTGTAAGTGTGTGTCTGTGTTACTGGGTATCGGAGTATGTCTTTGTTACTTGGTGTCAGTGTATGTCTGTGTTACTTGGTGTAAGTGTGTGTCTGTGTTACTGGGTATCAATGTATGTCTTTGTTACTTGGTGTAAGTGTGTGTCTGTGTTACTGGGTATCAGTGTATGTCTTTGTTACTTTGTGTCAGTGTATGTCTTTGTTACTTGGTGTAAGTGTGTGTCTTTGTTACTTTGTGTCAGTGTATGTCTTTGTTACTTGGTGTCAGTGTATGTCTTTGTCACTTGGTGTAAGTGTGTGTCTGTGTTACTGGGTGTCAGTGTGTGTCTTTGTTACTTCGTGTCCGTGTGTGTCTGTGTTACTGGGTGTCAGTTTATGTCTTTGATACTTGGTGTCAGTGTATGTCTTTGCTACTTGGTGTAAGTGTGTGTCTGTGTTACTTGGTGTAAGTGTGTGTCTTTGCTACTTGGTGTCCGTGTGTGTCTGTGTCACTGGGTGTCAGTTTATGTCTTTGATACTTGGTGTCAGTGTATGTCTTTGTTACTTGGTGTAAGTGTGTGTCTGTGTTACTGGGTGTAAGTGTGTGTCTTTGTTACTTGGTGTCCGTGCGTGTCTGTGTTACTGGGTATCAGTGTATGTCTTTGTTACTTGGTGTCAGTGTATGTCTTTGTTACTTGGTGTAAGTGTGTGTCTGTGATACTGGGTGTCAGTGTGTGTCTGTGTTACTTGGTGTAAGTGTGTGTCTTTGTTACTTGGTGTCCGTGTGTGTCTGTGTTACTGGGTGTCAGTTTATGTCTTTGTTACTTGGTGTCAGTGTATGTCTTTGTTACTTGGTGTATGTGTGTGTCTGTGTTACTGGGTATCAGTGTCTGTCTTTGTTACTTGGTGTAAGTGTGTGTCTGTGTTACTGGGTATCAGTGTATGTCTTTGTTACTTGGTGCCAGTGTATTTCTGTGTTACTTGGTGTAAGTGTGTGTCTGTGTTACTGGGTATCAGTGTATGTCTTTGTTACTTGGTGTAAGTGTGTGTCTGTGTTACTGGGTATCATTGTATGTCTTTGTTACTTTGTGTCAGTGTATGTCTTTGTTACTTGGTGTAAGTGTGTGTCTTTGTTACTTTGTGTCAGTGTATGTCTTTGTTACTTGGTGTAAGTGTGTGTCTGTGTTACTGGGTATCAGTGTATGTCTTTGTTACTTTGTGTCAGTGTCTGTCTTTGTTACTTGGTGTAAGTGTGTGTCTTTGTTACTTTGTGTCAGTGTATGTCTTTGTTACTTGGTGTAAGTGTATGTCTCTGTTATTTGGTGTCAGTGTATGTCTTTGTCACTTGGTGTAAGTGTGTGTCTGTGTTACTGGGTGTCCGTGTGTGTCTTTGTTACTTCGTGTCCGTGTGTGTCTGTGTTACTGGGTGTCAGTTTATGTCTTTGATACTTGGTGTCAGTGTATGTCTTTGCTACTTGGTGTAACTGTGTGTCTGTGTTACTTGGTGAAAGTGTGTGTCTTTGCTACTTGGTGTCCGTGTGTGTCTGTGTCACTGGGTGTCAGTTTATGTCTTTGATACTTGGTGTCAGTGTATGTCTTTGTTACTTGGTGTAAGTGTGTGTCTGTGTTACTGGGTGTACGTGTGTGTCTTTGTTACTTGGTGTCCGTGCGTGTCTGTGTTACTGGGTATCAGTGTATGTCTTTGTTACTTGGTGTCAGTGTATGTCTTTGTTACTTGGTGTAAGTGTATATCTTTGTTACTTGGTGTCAGTGTATGTCTTTGTTACATGGTGTAAGTGTGTGTCTGTGATACTGGGTGTCAGTGTGTGTCTGTGTTACTTGGTGTAAGTGTGTGTCTTTGTTGCTTGGTGTCCGTGTGTGTCTGTGTTACTGGGTGTCAGATTATGTCTTTGTTACTTGGTGTAAGTGTGTGTCTGTGTTACTGGGTGTCAGTGTGTGTCTGTGTTACTTGGTGTAAGTGTGTGTCTTTGTTACTTGGTGTCCGTGTGTGTCTGTGTTACTGGGTGTCAGATTATGTCTTTGTTACTTGGTGTCATTGTATGTCTTTGTTACTTGGTGTCCGTGTGTGTCTGTGTTACTGGGTGTCAGATTATGTCTTTGTTACTTGGTGTCATTGTATGTCTTTGTTACTTGGTGTCCGTGTGTGTCTGTGTTACTGGGTGTCAGTTTATGTCTTTGTTACTTTTTGTCAGTGTATGTCTTTGTTACTTGGTGTATGTGTGTGTCTGTGTTACTGGGTATCAGTGTCTGTCTTTGTTACTTGGTGTAAGTGTGTGTCTGTGTTACTGGGTATCAGTGTACGTCTTTGTTACTTGGTGCCAGTGTATTTCTGTGTTACTTGGTGTAAGTGTGTGTCTGTGTTACTGGGTATCAGTGTATGTCTTTGTTACTTGGTGTAAGTGTGTGTCTGTGTTACTGGGTATCAGTGTATGTCTTTGTTACTTTGTGTCAGTGTATGTCTTTGTTACTTGGTGTAAGTGTATGTCTTTGTTACTTGGTGTCATTGTATGTCTTTGTTCCTTGGTGTAAGTGTGTGTCTGTGTTACTGGGTGTCAGTGTGTGTTTGTGTTACTTGGTGTAAGTCTGTGTCTTTGTTACTTGGTGTCCGTGTGTGTCTGTGTTACTGGGTGTCTGTTTATGTCTTTGTTACTTGGTGTCAGTGTATGTCTTTGTTACTTGGTGTAAGTGTGTGTCTGTGTTACTGGGTATCAGTGTCTGTCTTTGTTACTTGGTGTAAGTGTGTGTCTGTGTTACTGGGTATCAGTGTATGTCTTTGTTACTTGGTGTCAGTGTATGTCTGTGTTACTTGGTGTAAGTGTGTGTCTGTGTTACTGGGTATCAGTGTATGTCTTTGTATCTTGGTGTCAGTGTATGTCTTTGTGACAGGGTGTCAGTGTGTTTCTTTGTGACTTGGTGTCAGTGTATGTCTTTGTTACTTGGTGTAAGTGTGTGTCTGTGTTACTGGGTGTAAGTGTGTGTCTTTGTTACTTGGTGTCCGTGCGTGTCTGTGTTACTGGGTATCAGTGTATGTCTTTGTTACTTGGTGTCAGTGTATGTCTTTGTTACTTGGTGTAAGTGTGTGTCTGTGATACTGGGTGTCAGTGTGTGTCTGTGTTACTTGGTGTAAGTGTGTGTCTTTGTTACTTGGTGTCCGTGTGTGTCTGTGTTACTGGGTGTCAGTTTATGTCTTTGTTACTTGGTGTCAGTGTATGTCTTTGTTACTTGGTGTATGTGTGTGTCTGTGTTACTGGGTATCAGTGTCTGTCTTTGTTACTTGGTGTAAGTGTGTGTCTGTGTTACTGGGTATCAGTGTATGTCTTTGTTACTTGGTGCCAGTGTATTTCTGTGTTACTTGGTGGAAGTGTGTGTCTGTGTTACTGGGTATCAGTGTATGTCTTTGTTACTTGGTGTAAGTGTGTGTCTGTGTTACTGGGTATCATTGTATGTCTTTGTTACTTTGTGTCAGTGTATGTCTTTGTTACTTGGTGTAAGTGTGTGTCTTAGTTACTTTGTGTCAGTGTATGTCTTTGTTACTTGGTGTAAGTGTGTGTCTGTGTTACTGGGTATCAGTGTATGTCTTTGTTACTTTGTGTCAGTGTATGTCTTTGTTACTTGGTGTAAGTGTGTGTCTTTGTTACTTTGTGTCAGTGTATGTCTTTGTTACTTGGTGTAAGTGTATGTCTCTGTTATTTGGTGTCAGTGTATGTCTTTGTCACTTGGTGTAAGGGTGTGTCTGTGTTACTGGGTGTCAGTGTGTGTCTTTGTTACTTCGTGTCCGTGTGTGTCTGTGTTACTGGGTGTCAGTTTATGTCTTTGATACTTGGTGTCAGTGTATGTCTTTGCTACTTGGTGTCCATGTGTGTCTGTGTTACTGGGTGTCAGTTTATGTCTTTGTTACTTGGTGTCAGTGTATGTCTTTGTTACTTGGTGTAAGTGTGTGTCTGTGTTACTGGGTATCAGTGTCTGTCTTTGTTACTTTGTGTCAGTGTATGTCTGTGTTACTTGGTGTAAGTGTGTGTCTCTGTTACTGGTTATCAGTGTATGTCTTTGTGACTTGGTGTCAGTGTATGTCTTTGTTACTGGGTGTCAGTGTGAGTCTTTGTGACTTGGTGTCAGTGTATGTCTTTGTTGCTTGGTGTCAGTGTATGTCTTTGTGACTTGGTGTCAGTGTATGTCTTTGTTACTGGGTGTCAGTGTGAGTCTTTGTGACTTGGTGTCAGTGTATGTCATTGTTACTTGGTGTCAGTGTATGTCTGTGTTACTGGGTATCAGGGTCTGTGTTTGTTACTTGGTGTAAGTGTGTGTCTGTGTTACTGGGTATCAGTGTATTTCTTTGTTACTTGGTGTCAGTGTATGTCTGTGTTACTTGGTGTAAGTATGCGTCTGTGTTACTGGGTATCAGTGTATGTCTTTGTGACTTGGTGTCAGTGTATGTCTTTGTTACTGGGTGTCAGAGTGTGTCTTTGTGACTTGGTGTCAGTGTATGTCTTTGTTACATGGTGTAAGTGTGTGTCTGTGTGCCTGGGTATCAGTGTATGTCTTTGTTATTTGGTGTCAGTGTATGTCCAAATACTTTGTGTAATTGTCTGTCTTTGTTACTTGGTGTAATTGTCTGTCTTTGTTACTTGGTGTCAGTGTATGTCTGTGTTACTTGGTGTAAGTGTGTGTCTTTGTTACTTGGTGTCAGTGTATGTCTTTGTATCTTGATGTCAGTGTATGTCTGTGTTATTTGGTGTAAGTGTGTGTCTATGTTACTGGGTGTCAGTGTGTGTCTGTTTTACTTGGTGTCAGTGTGTGTCTTTGTTACTTGGTGTCCGTTTGTGTCTGTGTTACTGGGTATCAGTGTATGTCTTTGTTACTTGGTGTCAGTGTATGTCTGTGTTACTTGGTGTAAGTGTGTGTCTGTGTTACTGGGTATCAGTGTATGTCTTTGTTACTTGATGTCAGTGTAAGTCAAAATACTTGGTGTAAGTGTCTGTCTTTGTTACTTGGTTTCAGTGTAGGTCTGGGTTACTTGGTGTAAGTGTGTGTCTTTGTTACTTGGTGTAAGTGTAATTCTTTGTTACTTGGTGTCAGTGTATGTCTTTGTTACTTGGTGTCAGTGTATGTCTGTGTTACTTGGTGTAAGTGTGTGTCTGTGTTACTGGGTGTCAGTGTGTGAGTTTGTGACTGGGTGTCAGTGTATGTCTTGGTGACTTGGTGTAAGTGTGTGTCTGTGTTACTGCGTATCAGTGTCTGCCTTTGTTACTTGGTGTAAGCGTGTATCTGTGTTACTGGGAATAAGTGTATGTCTTTGTGACTTGGTGTCAGTGGATGTCTGTGTTAAATGGTGTAAGTGTATGTCTTTGTGACTTGGTGTCAGCCTATGTCTGTGTTACTTGGTGTAAGTGTGTGTTTTTGTTACTTGGTGTCAGTGTATGTCTGTGTTACTTGGTGGCAGTGTGTGTCTGTGTTACTGGGTGTCAGTAAGTGTCTGTGTTACTTGGTGTAAGTGTGTGTCTTTGTTACTTGGTGTCCGTGTGTGTCTGTGTTGTGTCAGTGTATGTCTTTGTTACTGTGTGTCAGTGTATGTCCTTGTTGCTTGGTGTAAGTGCGTGTCTGTGTTACTGGGTGTCAGTGTCTGTCTTTGTTACTTGGTGTAAGTGTGTGTCTGTGTTACTGGGTATCAGTGTATGTCTTTGTTACTTGGTGTCAGTGTATGTCTGTGTCACTTGGTGTAAGTGTGTGTCTGTGTCACTGGGTATCAGTGAATGTCTTTGTGACTTGGTGTCAGTGTATGTATTTGTTGCTGGGTGTCAGATTGTGTCTTTGTGACTTGGTGTCAGAGTACGGCTTTGTTGCTTGGTGTAAGTGTGTGTCTGTGTTACTGGGTATCAGTGTATGTCTTTGTTACTTGGTGTCAGTGCATGTCAAAATACTTGGTGCAACTGTATGTCTTTGTTACTTGGTGTCAGTGTATGTCTGTGTTACTTGGTGTAAGTGTGTGTCTTTGTTGCTTGGTGTAAGTGTATGTCTTTGTTACTTTGTGTCAGTGTATGTCTTTGTGACTTGGTGTCAGTGTATGTCTTTGTTACTGGGTGTCAGTGTATGTCTTTGTTACTGGGTGTCAGTGTATGTCTTTGTTACTGGGTGTCAGTGTTTGTTTGTGTTACTTGGTGTCAGTGTCTGTCTGTGACACTAGGTGTCAGTATTTAGTTTAGTTTGGAGATACAGCACTTAAACAGGCCCTTCGGCCCACCGAGTCGATGCCGACCATCAACCACCCATTTATGCTAATTCTACACTAATCCCGTATTTCTATAACATCCCCACCTATCCCTGTATAGTTCCCTACCACCTACCTATACTAGGGGCAATTTATGATGGCCAATTAACCTATCAACCTGCACGTCTTTGGCATGTGGGAGGAAACCGGAGCACCTGGAGCAAACCCACGCAGACACAGGGAGAACTTGCAAACTCCGCACAGGCAGTACCCAGAATCGAACCCGGGTCCCTGGAGCTGTGAGGCTGCGGTGCTAACCACTGTGCCAAAGTGGCCACCGCCCCCATTCCCCCCCAGTGTGTGCCTCTGTTACTGGGTATCAGTGTATGTCTTTGTTACTTGGTGTCAGTGTATGTCTGTGTTACTTGGTGGGAGTGTGTGTCTGTGTTACTGTGTATCAGTGTCTGTGTTTGTTACTTGATGTAAGTGTGTGTCTGTGTTACTGGGTATCAGTGTATGCCTTTGCTACTTGGTGTCAGTGTATGTCTTTGTTACTTGGTGTAAGTGTATGTCTTTGTTACTTGGTGTCAGTGTATGTCTTTGTTACTTGGTGGAAGTGTGTGTCTGTGTTACTGGGTGTCAGTGTGTGTCTGTGTTACTTAGTGTAAGTGTGTGTCTTTGTTACTTGGTGTCCATGTGTGTCTGTGTTACTGGGTGTCAGTTTATGTCTTTGTTACTTGGTGTCAGTGTATGTCTTTGTTACTTTGTGTAAGTGTGTGTCTGTGTTACTGGGTATCAGTGTCTGTCTTTGTTACTTGGTGTCAGTGTATGTCTTTGCTACTTGGTGGAAGTGTGTGTCTGTGTTACTGGGTGTCAGTGTGTGTCTGTGTTACTTAGTGTAAGTGTGTGTCTTTGTTACTTGGTGTCCGTGTGTGTCTGTGTTACTGGGTGTCAGTTTATGTCTTTGTTACTTGGTGTCAGTGTATGTCTTTGTTACTTGGTGTATGTGTGTGTCTGTGTTACTGGGTATCAGTGTCTGTCTTTGTTCCTTGGTGTAAGTGTGCGTCTGTGTTACTGGGTATCAGTGTTTGTCTTTGTTACTTGGTGTTAGTGTATGTCTGTGATACTTGGTGTAAGTGTGTGTCTGTGTTACAGGGTGTCAGTGTATGTCTTTGTTACTTGGTGCAAGGGTGTGTCTTTGTTACTTGGTGTAAGGGTGTGTCTGTGTTACTTGTCTTCAGTGTATGTCTTTGTTACTTGGTGTAAGTGTATGTCTTTGTTACTTGGTGTCATTGTATGTCTTTGTTACTTGGTGTAAGTGTGTGTCTGTGTTACTGGGTGTCAGTGTGTGTTTGTGTTACTTGGTGTAAGTCTGTGTCTTTGTTACTTGGTGTCCGTGTGTGTCTGTGTTACTGGGTGTCAGTTTATGTCTTTGTTACTTGGTGTCAGTGTATGTCTTTGTTACTTGGTGTAAGTGTGTGTCTGTGTTACTGGGTATCAGTGTCTGTCTTTGTTACTTGGTGTAAGTGTGTGTCTGTGTTACTGGGTATCGGTGTATGTCTTTGTTACTTGGTGTCAGTGTATGTCTTTGTTACTTGGTGTAAGTGTGTGTCTGTGTTTCTGGGTATCAGTGTATGTCTTTGTTTCTTTGTGTCAGTGTATGTCTTTGTTACTTGGTGTAAGTGTGTGTCTTTGTTACTTGGTGTCAGTGTATGTCTTTGTTACTTGGTGTAAATGTATGTCTTTGTTACTTGGTGTAAGTGTGTGTCTGTGTTACTGGGTGTCAGTGTGTGTCTTTGTTACTTGGTGTCCGTGTGTGTCTGTGTTACTGGGTGTCAGTTTATGTCTTTGATACTTGGTGTCAGTGCAAGTCGAAGAGACTTAGTAGTTGGCAGGAAAAAAGACAGAGGCGCAAGGGGAGAGCCAACTGTGCAACAGCCCCAACAAACAAATTTCTCTGCAGCACCTGTGGAAGAGCCTGTCACTCCAGAATTGGCCTTTATAGCCACTCCAGGCGCTGCTTCACAAACCACTGACCACCTCCAGGCGCGTATCCATTGTCTCTCGAGATAAGGAGGCCCAAAAGAAAGAAAGAAAAAAGAACTTGGTGTCAGTGTATGTCTTTGTTACTTGGTGTAAGTATGTGTCTTTGTTACTGGGTGTCAGTGTGTGTCTTTGTTACTTCGTGTCCGTGTGTGTCTTTGTTACTTGGTGTAAGTGTGTGTCTGTGTTACTGGGTGTCAGTGTGTGTCTTTGTTACTTCGTGTCCGTGTGTGTCTTTGTTACTTGGTGTCCATGTGTGTCTGTGTTACTGGGTGTCAGTTTATGTCTTTGTTACTTGGTGTCAGTGTATGTCTTTGTTACTTGGTGTAAGTGTGTGTCTGTGTTACTGGGTATCAGTGTCTGTCTTTGTTACTTGGTGTCAGTGTATGTCTTTGCTACTTGGTGGAAGTGTGTGTCTGTGTTACTGGGTGTCAGTGTGTGTCTGTGTTACTTAGTGTAAGTGTGTGTCTTTGTTACTTGGTGTCCGTGTGTGTCTGTGTTACTGGGTGTCAGTTTATGTCTTTGTTACTTGGTGTCAGTGTATGTCTTTGTTACTTGGTGTATGTGTGTGTCTGTGTTACTGGGTATCAGTGTCTGTCTTTGTTCCTTGGTGTAAGTGTGCGTCTGTGTTACTGGGTATCAGTGTTTGTCTTTGTTACTTGGTGTTAGTGTATGTCTGTGATACTTGGTGTAAGTGTGTGTCTGTGTTACAGGGTGTCAGTGTATGTCTTTGTTACTTGGTGCAAGGGTGTGTCTTTGTTACTTGGTGTAAGGGTGTGTCTGTGTTACTTGTCTTCAGTGTATGTCTTTGTTACTTGGTGTAAGTGTATGTCTTTGTTACTTGGTGTCATTGTATGTCTTTGTTACTTGGTGTAAGTGTGTGTCTGTGTTACTGGGTGTCAGTGTGTGTTTGTGTTACTTGGTGTAAGTCTGTGTCTTTGTTACTTGGTGTCCGTGTGTGTCTGTGTTACTGGGTGTCAGTTTATGTCTTTGTTACTTGGTGTCAGTGTATGTCTTTGTTACTTGGTGTAAGTGTGTGTCTGTGTTACTGGGTATCAGTGTCTGTCTTTGTTACTTGGTGTAAGTGTGTGTCTGTGTTACTGGGTATCGGTGTATGTCTTTGTTACTTGGTGTCAGTGTATGTCTTTGTTACTTGGTGTAAGTGTGTGTCTGTGTTTCTGGGTATCAGTGTATGTCTTTGTTTCTTTGTGTCAGTGTATGTCTTTGTTACTTGGTGTAAGGAAGTGTCTTTGTTACTTGGTGTCAGTGTATGTCTTTGTTACTTGGTGTAAATGTATGTCTTTGTTACTTGGTGTAAGTGTGTGTCTGTGTTACTGGGTGTCAGTGTGTGTCTTTGTTACTTGGTGTCCGTGTGTGTCTGTGTTACTGGGTGTCAGTTTATGTCTTTGATACTTCGTGTCAGTGCAAGTCGAAGAGACTTAGTAGTTGGCAGGAAAAAAGACAGAGGCGCAAGGGGAGAGCCAACTGTGCAACAGCCCCAACAAACAAATTTCTCTGCAGCACCTGTGGAAGAGCCTGTCACTCCAGAATTGGCCTTTATAGCCACTCCAGGCGCTGCTTCACAAACCACTGACCACCTCCAGGCGCGTATCCATTGTCTCTCGAGATAAGGAGGCCCAAAAGAAAGAAAGAAAAAAGAACTTGGTGTCAGTGTATGTCTTTGTTACTTGGTGTAAGTATGTGTCTTTGTTACTGGGTTTCAGTGTCTGTCTTTGTTACTTGGTGTAAGTGTGTGTCTGTGTTACTGGGTATCGGTGTATGTCTTTGTTACTTGGTGTCAGTGTATGTCTGTGTTACTTGGTGTAAGTGTGTGTCTGTGTTACTGGGTATCAATGTATGTCTTTGTTACTTGGTGTAAGTGTGTGTCTGTGTTACTGGGTATCAGTGTATGTCTTTGTTACTTTGTGTCAGTGTATGTCTTTGTTACTTGGTGTAAGTGTGTGTCTTTGTTACTTTGTGTCAGTGTATGTCTTTGTTACTTGGTGTAAGTGTATGTCTCTGTTACTTGGTGTCAGTGTATGTCTTTGTCACTTGGTGTAAGTGTGTGTCTGTGTTACTGGGTGTCAGTGTGTGTCTTTGTTACTTCGTGTCCGTGTGTGTCTGTGTTACTGGGTGTCAGTTTATGTATTTGATACTTGGTGTCAGTGTATGTCTTTGCTACTTGGTGTAAGTGTGTGTCTGTGTTACTGGGTGTAAGTGTGTGTCTTTGTTACTTGGTGTCCGTGCGTGTCTGTGTTACTGGGTATCAGTGTATGTCTTTGTTACTTGGTGTCAGTGTATGTCTTTGTTACTTGGTGTAAGTGTGTGTCTGTGATACTGGGTGTCAGTGTGTGTCTGTGTTACTTGGTGTAAGTGTGTGTCTTTGTTACTTGGTGTCCGTGTGTGTCTGTGTTACTGGATGTCAGTTTATGTCTTTGTTACTTGGTGTCAGTGTATGTCTTTGTTACTTGGTGTATGTGTGTGTCTGTGTTACTGGGTATCAGTGTCTGTCTTTGTTACTTGGTGTAAGTGTGTGTCTGTGTTACTGGGTATCAGTGTATGTCTTTGTTACTTGGTTCCAGTGTATTTCTGTGTTACTTGTTGTAAGTGTGTGTCTGTGTTACTGGGTATCAGTGTATGTCTTTGTTACTTGGTGTAAGTGTGTGTCTGTGTTACTGGGTATCATTGTATGTCTTTGTTACTTTGTGTCAGTGTATGTCTTTGTTACTTGGTGTAAGTGTGTGTCTTTGTTACTTTGTGTCAGTGTATGTCTTTGTTACTTGGTGTAAGTGTGTGTCTGTGTTACTGGGTATCAGTGTATGTCTTTGTTACTTTGTGTCAGTGTATGTCTTTGTTACTTGGTGTAAGTGTGTGTCTTTGTTACTTTGTGTCAGTGTATGTCTTTGTTACTTGGTGTAAGTGTATGTCTCTGTTATTTGGTGTCAGTGTATGTCTTTGTCACTTGGTGTAAGTGTGTGTCTGTGTTACTGGGTGTCAGTGTGTGTCTTTGTTACTTCGTGTCCGTGTGTGTCTGTGTTACTGGGTGTCAGTTTATGTCTTTGATACTTGGTGTCAGTGTATGTCTTTGCTACTTGGTGTAACTGTGTGTCTGTGTTACTTGGTGAAAGTGTGTGTCTTTGCTACTTGGTGTCCGTGTGTGTCTGTGTCACAGGGTGTCAGTTTATGTCTTTGTTACTTGGTGTAAGTGTGTGTCTGTGTTACTGGGTGTCAGTGTGTGTCTGTGTTACTGGGTGTCAGTGTGTGTCTGTGTTACTTGGTGTAAGTGTGTGTGTTTGTTACGTGGTGTCCGTGTGTGTCTGTGTTACTGGGTGTCAGATTATGTCTTTGTTACTTGGTGTCATTGTATGTCTTTGTTACTTGGTGTCCGTGTGTGTCTGTGTTACTGGGTGTCAGATTATGTCTTTGTTACTTGCTGTCATTGTATGTCTTTGTTACTTGGTGTCCGTGTGTGTCTGTGTTACTGGGTGTCAGTTTATGTTTTTGTTACTTTTTGTCAGTGTATGTCTTTGTTTCTTGGTGTATGTGTGTGTCTGTGTTACTGGGTATCAGTGTCTGTCTTTTTTACTTGGTGTAAGTGTGTGTCTGTGTTACTGGGTATCAGTGTATGTCTTTGTTACTTGGTGCCAGTGTATTTCTGTTTTACTTGGTGTAAGTGTGTGTCTGTGTTACTGGGTATCAGTGTATGTCTTTGTTACTTGGTGTAAGTGTGTGTCTGTGTTACTGGGTATCAGTGTATGTCTTTGTTACTTTGTGTCAGTGTATGTCTTTGTTACTTGGTGTAAGTGTATGTCTTTGTTACTTGGTGTCATTGTATGTCTTTGTTACTTGGTGTAAGTGTGTGTCTGTGTTGCTGGGTGTCAGTGTGTGTTTGTGTTACTTGGTGTAAGTCTGTGTCTTTGTTACTTGGTGTCCGTGTGTGTCTGTGTTACTGGCTGTCTGTTTATGTCTTTGTTACTTGGTGTCAGTGTATGTCTTTGTTACTTGGTGTAAGTGTGTGTCTGTGTTACTGGGTATCAGTGTCTGTCTTTGTTACTTGGTGTAAGTGTGTGTCTGTGTTACTGGGTATCAGTGTATGTCTTTGTTACTTGGTGTCAGTGTATGTCTGTGTTACTTGGTGTAAGTGTGTGTCTGTGTTACTGGGTATCAGTGTATGTCTTTGTTACTTTGTGTCAGTGTATGTCTTTGTTACTTGGTGTAAGTGTGTGTCTTTGTTACTTGATGTCAGTGTATGTCTTTGCTACTTGGTGTAAGTGTGTGCCTGTGTTACTTGGTGTAAGTGTGTGTCTTTGCTACTTGGTGTCCGTGTGTGTCTGTGTCACTGGGTGTCAGTTTATGTCTTTGATACTTGGTGTCAGTGTATGTCTTTGTTACTTGGTGTAAGTGTGTGTCTGTGTTACTGGGTGTAAGTGTGTGTCTTTGTTACTTGGTTTCCGTGCGTGTCTGTGTTACTGGGTATCAGTGTATGTCTTTGTTACTTGGTGTCAGTGTATGTCTGTGTTACTTGGTGTAAGTGTGTGTCTGTGTTACAGGGTATCAGTGTATGTCTTTGTTACTTGGTGTAAGGGTGTGTCTGTGTTGCTTGGTGTAAGGGTGTGTCTGTGTTACTTGGCGTCAGTGTATGTCTTTGTTACTTGATGTAAGTGTATGTCTTTGTTACTTGGTGTCATTGTATGTCTTTGTTACTTGGTGTAAGTGTGTGTCTGTGTTACTGGGTGTCAGTGTGTGTTTGTGTTACTTGGTGTAAGTCTGTGTCTTTGTTACTTGGTGTCCGTGTGCGTCTGTGTTACTGGGTGTCAGTTTATGTCTTTGTTACTTGGTGTCAGTGTATGTCTTTGTTACTTGGTGTAAGTGTGTGTCTTTGTTACTGGGTTTCAGTGTCTGTCTTTGTTACTTGGTGTAAGTGTGTGTCTGTGTTACTGGGTATCAGTGTATGTCTTTGTTACTTGGTGTCAGTGTATGTCTGTGTTACTTGGTGTAAGTGTGTGTCTGTGTTACTGGGTATCAGTGTATGTCTTTGTTACTTGGTGTAAGTGTCTGTCTGTGTTACTGGGTATCAGTGTATGTCTTTGTTACTTTGTGTCAGTGTATGTCTTTGTTACTTGGTGTAAGTGTGTGTCTTTGTTACTTTGTGTCAGTGTATGTCTTTGTTACTTGGTGTAAGTGGATGTCTCTGTTACTTGGTGTCAGTGTATGTCTTTGTCACTTGGTGTAACTGTGTGTCTGTGTTACTGGGTGTCAGTGTGTGTCTTTGTTACTTCGTGTCCGTGTGTGTCTGTGTTACTGGGTGTCAGTTTATGTCTTTGATACTTGGTGTCAGTGTATGTCTTTGCTACTTGGTGTAACTGTGTGTCTGTGTTACTTGGTGTAAGTGTGTGTCTTTGCTACTTGGTGTCCGTGTGTGTCTGTGTCACTGGGTGTCAGTTTATGTCTTTGATACTTGGTGTCAGTGTATGTCTTTGTTACTTGGTGTAAGTGTGTGTCTCTGTTACTGGGTGTACGTGTGTGTCTTTGTTACTTGGTGTCCGTGTGTGTCTGTGTTACTGGGTATCAGTGTATGTCTTTGTTACTTGGTGTCAGTGTATGTCTTTGTTACTTGGTGTAAGTGTATGTCTTTGTTACTTGGTGTCAGTGTATGTCTTTGTTACTTGGTGTAAGTGTGTGTCTGTGATACTGGGTGTCAGTGTGTGTCTGTGTTACTTGGTGTAAGTGTGTGTCTTTGTTACTTGGTGTCCGTGTGTGTCTGTGTTACTGGGTGTCAGATTATGTCTTTGTTACTTGGTGTCATTGTATGTCTTTGTTACTTGGTGTAAGTGTGTGTCTGTGTTACTGGGTGTCAGTGTGTGTCTGTGTTACTTGGTGTAAGTGTGTGTCTTTGTTACTTGGTGTCCGTGTGTGTCTGTGTTACTGGGTGTCAGATTATGTCTTTGTTACTTGGTGTCATTGTATGTCTTTGTTACTTGGTGTCCGTGTGTGTCTGTGTTACTTGGTGTCAGATTATGTCTTTGTTACTTGGTGTCATTGTATGTCTTTGTTACTTGGTGTCCGTGTGTGTCTGTGTTACTGGGTGTCAGTTTATGTCTTTGTTACTTGGTGTCAGTGTATGTCTTTGTTACTTGGTGTATGTGTGTGTCTGTGTTACTGGGTATCAGTGTCTGTCTTTGTTACTTGGTGTAAGTGTGTGTCTGTGTTACTGGGTATCAGTGTGTGTCTTTGTTACTTGGTGTAAGTGTGTGTCTGTGTTACTGGGTATCATTGTATGTCTTTGTTACTTTGTGTCAGTGTATGTCTTTGTTACTTGGTGTAAGTGTGTGTCTTTGTTACTTTGTGTCAGTGTATGTCTTTGTTACTTGGTGTAAGTGTGTGTCTGTGTTACTGGGTATCAGTGTATGTCTTTGTGACTTTGTGTCAGTGTATGTCTTAGTTACTTGGTGTAAGTGTGTGTCTGTGTTACTGGGTATCAGTGTATGTCTTTGTTACTTGGTGTCAGTGTATGTCTGTGTTACTTGGTGTAAGTGTGTGTCTGTGCTACAGGGTATCAGTGTATGTCTTTGTTACTTGGTGTAAGGGTGTGTCTGTGTTACTTGGTGTAAGGGTGTGTCTGTGTTACTTGGCGTCAGTGTATGTCTTTGTTACTTGGTGTAAGTGTATGTCTTTGTTACTTGGTGTCATTGTATGTCTTTGTTACTTGGTGTAAGTGTGTGTCTGTGTTACTGGGTGTCAGTCTGTGTTTGTGTTACTTGGTGTAAGTCTGTGTCTTTGTTACTTGGTGTCCGTGTGTGTCTGTGTTACTGGGTGTCAGTTTATGTCTTTGTTACTTGGTGTCAGTGTATGTCTTTGTTACTTGGTGTAAGTGTATGTATGTGTTACTGGGTATCAGTGTCTGTCTTTGTTACTTGGTGTAAGTGTGTGTCTGTGTTACTGGGTATCAGTGTATGTCTTTGTTACTTGGTGTCAGTGTATGTCTGTGTTACTTGGTGTAAGTGTGTGTCTGTGTTACTGGGTATCAGTGTATGTCCTTGTTACTTGGTGTAAGTGTGTGTCTGTGTTACTGGGTATCAGTGTATGTCTTTGTTACTATGTGTCAGTGTATGTCTTTGTTACTTGGTGTAAGTGTGTGTCTTTGTTACTTGGTGTCAGTGTATGTCTTTGCTACTTGGTGCAAGTGTGTGTCTGTGTTACTTGGTGTAAGTGTGTGTCTTTGCTACTTGGTGTCCGTGTGTGTCTGTGTCACTGGGTGTCAGTTTATGTCTTTGATACTTGGTGTCAGTGTATGTCTTTGTTACTTGGTGTAAGTGAGTGTCTGTGTTACTGGGTGTAAGTGTGTGTCTTTGTTACTTGGTGTCCGTGCGTGTCTGTGTTACTGGGTATCAGTGTATGTCTTTGTTACTTGGTGTCAGTGTATGTCTTTGTTACTTGGTGTAAGTGTATGTCTTTGTTACTTGGTGTCAGTGTATGTCTTTGTTACTTGTGTAAGTGTGTGTCTGTGATACTGGGTGTCAGTGTTTGTCTGTGTTACTTGGTGTAAGTGTGTGTCTTTGTTACTTGGTGTCCGTGTGTGTCTGTGTTACTGGGTGTCAGATTATGTCTTTGTTACTGGGTGTCAGTGTGAGTCTGTGTTACTTGGTGTAAGTGTGTGTCTTTGTTACTTGGTGTCCGTGTGTGTCTGTGTTGCTGGGTGTCAGATTATGTCTTTGTTACTTGGTGTCATTGTATGTCTTTGTTACTTGGTGTCCGTGTGTGTCTGTGTTACTGGGTGTCAGATTATGTCTTTGTTACTTGGTGTCCGTGTGTGTCTGTGTTACTGGGTTTCAGGTTATGTCTTTGTTACTTGGTGTCAGTGTATGTCTTTGTTACTTGGTGTATGTGTGTGTCTGTGTTACTGGGTATCAGTGTCTGTCTTTGTTACTTGGTGTAAGTGTGTGTCTGTGTTACTGGGTATCAGTGTATGTCTTTGTTACTTGGTGCCAGTGTATTTCTGTGTTACTTGGTGTAAGTGTGTGTCTGTGTTACTGGGTATCAGTGTATGTCTTTGTTACTTGGTGTAAGTGTGTGTCTGTGTTACTGGGTATCATTGTATGTCTTTGTTACTTTGTGTCAGTGTATGTCTTTGTTACTTGGTGTAAGTGTGTGTCTTTGTTACTTTGTGTCAGTGTATGTCTTTGTTACTTGGTGTAAGTGTGTGTCTGTGTTACTGGGTATCAGTGTCTGTCTTTGTTACTTTGTGTCAGTGTTTGTCTTTGTTACTTGGTGTAAGTGTGTGTCTGTGTTACTGGGTATCAGTGTATGTCTTTGTTACTTGGTGTCAGTGTATGTCTGTGTTACTTGGTGTAAGTGTGTGTCTGTGCTACAGGGTATCAGTGTATGTCTTTGTTACTTGGTGTAAGGGTGTGTCTGTGTCACTTGGTGTAAGGGTGTGTCTGTGTTACTTGGCGTCAGTGTATGTCTTTGTTACTTGGTGTAAGTGTATGTCTTTGTTACTTGGTGTCATTGTATGTCTTTGTTACTTGGTGTAAGTGTGTGTCTGTGTTACTGGGTGTCACTGTGTGTTTGTGTTACTTGGTGTAAGTCTGTGTCTTTGTTACTTGGTGTCCGTGTGTGTCTGTGTTACTGGGTGTCAGTTTATGTCTTTGTTACTTGGTGTCAGTGTATGTCTTTGTTACTTGGTGTAAGTGTGTCTCTGTTACTGGGTATCAGTGTATGTCTTTGTTACATGGTGTAAGTGTGTGTCTGTGTTACTGGGTATCAGTGTATGTCTTTGTTACTTTGTGTCAGTGTATGTCTTTGTTACTTGGTGTAAGTGTGTGTCTTTGTTACTTTGTGTCAGTGTATGTCTTTGTTACTTGGTGTAAGTGTATGTCTCTGTTACTTGGTGTCAGTGTATGTCTTTGTCACTTGGTGTAAGTGTGTGTCTGTGTTACTGGGTGTCAGTGTGTGTCTGTGTTACTTGGTGTAAGTGTGTGTCTTTGTTACTTGGTGTCCGTGTGTGTCTGTGTTACTGGGTGTCAGATTATGTATTTGTTACTTGGTGTCATTGTATGTCTTTGTTACTTGGTGTCCGTGTGTGTCTGTGTTACTGGGTGTCAGATTATGTCTTTGTTACTTGGTGTCCGTGTGTGTCTGTGTTACTGGGTGTCAGGTTATGTCTTTGTTACTTGGTGTCAGTGTATGTCTTTGTTACTTGGTATATGTGTCTGTCTGTGTTACTGGGTATCAGTGTCTGTCTTTGTTACTTGGTGTAAGTGTGTGTCTGTGTTACTGGGTATCAGTGTATGTCTTTGTTACTTGGTGCCAGTGTATTTCTGTGTTACTTGGTGTAAGTGTGTGTCTGTGTTACTGGGTATCAGTGTATGTCTTTGTTACTTGGTGTAAGTGTGTGTCTGTGTTACTGGGTATCATTGTATGTCTTTGTTACTTTGTGTCAGTGTATGTCTTTGTTACTTGGTGTAAGTGTGTGTCTTTGTTACTTTGTGTCAGTGTATGTCTTTGTTACTTGGTGTAAGTGTGTGTCTTTGTTACTTTGTGCCAGTGTATGTCTTTGTTACTTGGTGTAAGTGCGTGTCTGTGTTACTGGGTATCAGTGTATGTCTTTGTTCCTTGGTGTCAGTGTATGTCTTTGTTACTTGGTGTAAGTGTATGTCTTTGTTACTTGGTGTCAGTGTATGTCTTTGTTACTTGGTGTAAGTGTGTGTCTGTGATACTGGGTGTCAGTGTTTGTCTGTGTTACTTGGTGTAAGTGTGTGTCTTTGTTACTTGGTGTCCGTGTGTGTCTGTGTTGCTGGGTGTCAGATTATGTCTTTGTTACTTGGTGTCATTGTATGTCTTTGTTACTTGGTGTAAGTGTGTGTCTGTGTTACTGGGTGTCAGTGTGTGTCTGTGTTACTTGGTGTAAGTGTGTGTCTTTGTTACTTGGTGTCCGTGTGTGTCTGTGTTGCTGGGTGTCAGATTATGTCTTTGTTACTTGGTGTAAGTGTATGTCTTTGTTACTTGGTGTCATTGTATGTCTTTGTTACTTGGTGTAAGTGTGTGTCTGTGTTACTGGGTGTCAGTGTGTGTCTGTGTTACTTGGTGTAAGTGTGTGTCTTTGTTACTTGGTGTCCGTGTGTGTCTGTGTTACTGGGTGTCAGATTATGTCTTTGTTACTTGGTGTCCGTGTGTGTCTGTGTTACTGGGTGTCAGGTTATGTCTTTGTTACTTGGTGTCAGTGTATGTCTTTGTTACTTGGTGTATGTGTGTGTCTGTGTTACTGGGTATCAGTGTCTGTCTTTGTTACTTGGTGTAAGTGTGTGTCTGTGTTACTGGGTATCAGTGTATGTCTTTGTTACTTGGTGCCAGTGTATTTCTGTGTTACTTGGTGTAAGTGTGTGTCTGTGTTACTGGGTATCAGTGTATGTCTTTGTTACTTGGTGTAAGTGTGTGTCTGTGTTACTGGGGATCATTGTATGTCTTTGTTACTTTGTGTCAGTGTATGTCTTTGTTACTTGGTGTAAGTGTGTGTCTTTGTTACTTTGTGTCAGTGTATGTCTTTGTGACTTGGTGTAAGTGTGTGTCTGTGTTACTGGGTATCAGTGTATGTCTTTGTTACTTTGTGTCAGTGTATGTCTTTGTTACTTGGTGTAAGTGTGTGTCTGTGTTACTTGGCGTCAGTGTATGTCTTTGTTACTTGGTGTAAGTGTATGTCTTTGTTACTTGGTGTCATTGTATGTCTTTGTTACTTGGTGTAAGTGTGTGTCTGTGTTACTGGGTGTCACTGTTTGTTTGTGTTACTTGGTGTAAGTCTGTGTCTTTGTTACTTGGTGTCCGTGTGTGTCTGTGTTACTGGGTGTCAGTTTATGTCTTTGTTACTTGGTGTCAGTGTATGTCTTTGTTACTTGGTGTAAGTGTGTGTCTGTGTTACTGGGTATCAGTGTCTGTCTTTGTTACTTGGTGTAAGTGTGTGTCTGTGTTACTGGGTATCAGTGTATGTCTTTGTTACTTGGTGTCAGTGTATGTCTGTGTTACTTGGTATAAGTGTGTCTCTGTTACTGGGTATCAGTGTATGTCTTTGTTACTTGGTGTAAGTGTGTGTCTGTGTTACTGGGTATCAGTGTATGTCTTTGTTACTTTGTGTCAGTGTATGTCTTTGTTACTTGGTGTAAGTGTGTGTCTTTGTTACTTTGTGTCAGTGTGTGTCTTTGTTACTTGGTGTAAGTGTATGTCTCTGTTACTTGGTGTCAGTGTATGTCTTTGTCACTTGGTGTAAGTGTGTGTCTGTGTTACTGGGTGTCAGTGTGTGTCTGTGTTACTTGGTGTAAGTGTGTGTCTTTGTTACTTGGTGTCCGTGTGTGTCTGTGTTACTGGGTGTCAGATTATGTCTTTGTTACTTGGTGTCATTGTATGTCTTTGTTACTTGGTGTCCGTGTGTGTCTGTGTTACTGGGTGTCAGATTATGTCTTTGTTACTTGGTGTCCGTGTGTGTCTGTGTTACTGGGTGTCAGGTTATGTCTTTGTTACTTGGTGTCAGTGTATGTCTTTGTTACTTGGTGTATGTGTGTGTCTGTGTTACTGGGTATCAGTGTCTGTCTTTGTTACTTGGTGTAAGTGTGTGTCTGTGTTACTGGGTATCAGTGTATGTCTTTGTTACTTGGTGCCAGTGTATTTCTGTGTTACTTGGTGTAAGTGTGTGTCTGTGTTACTGGGTATCAGTGTATGTCTTTGTTACTTGTTGTAAGTGTGTGTCTGTGTTACTGGGTATCATTGTATGTCTTTGTTACTTTGTGTCAGTGTATGTCTTTGTTACTTGGTGTAAGTGTGTGTCTTTGTTACTTTGTGTCAGTGTATGTCTTTGTTACTTGGTGTAAGTGTGTGTCTGTGTTACTGGGTATCAGTGTATGTCTTTGTTACTTTGTTTCAGTGTATGTCTTTGTTACTTGGTGTAAGTGTGTGTCTGTGTTACTGGGTATCAGTGTATGTCTTTGTTACTTGGTGTCAGTGTATGTCTGTGTTACTTGGTGTAAGTGTGTGTCTGTGCTACAGGGTATCAGTGTATGTCTTTGTGACTTGGTGTCAGTGTATGTCATTGTTACTGGGTGTCAGAGTGTGTCTTTGTGACTTGGTGTCAGTGTATGTCTTTGTTACATGGTGTAAGTGTGTGTCTGTGTGCCTGGGTATCAGTGTATGTCTTTGTTACTTGGTGTAAGGGTGTGTCTGTGTTACTTGGTGTAAGGGTGTGTCTGTGTTAATTGGCGTCAGTGTATGTCTTTGTTACTTGGTGTAAGTGTATGTCTTTGTTACTTGGTGTCATTGTATGTCTTTGTCACTTGGTGTAAGTGTGTGTCTGTGTTACTGGGTGTCACTGTGTGTTTGTGTTACTTGGTGTAAGTCTGTGTCTTTGTTACTTCGTGTCCGTCTGTGTCTGTGTTACTGGGTGTCGGTTTATGTCTTTGTTTCTTGGTGTCAGTGTATGTCTTTGTTACTTGGTGTAAGTGTGTGTCTGTGTTACTGGGTATCAGTGTCTGTCTTTGTTACTTGGTGTAAGTGTGTGTCTGTGTTACTGGGTATCAGTGTATGTCTTTGTTACTTGGTTCCAGTGTATTTCTGTGTTACTTGGTGTAAGTGTGTCTCTGTGTTACTGGGTATCAGTGTATGTCTTTGTTACTTGGTGTAAGTGTGTGTCTGTGTTACTGGGTATCAGTGTATGTCTTTGTTACTTTGTGTCAGTGTATGTCTTTGTTACTTGGTGTAAGTGTGTGTCTTTGTTACTTTGTGTCAGTGTATGTCTTTGTTACTTGGTGTAAGTGTATGTCTCTGTTACTTGGTGTCAGTGTATGTCTTTGTCACCTGGTGTAAGTGTGTGTCTGTGTTACTGGGTGTCAGTGTGTGTCTTTGTTACTTGGTGTCCGTGTGTGTCTGTGTTACTGGGTGTCAGTTTATATCTTTGATACTTGGTGTCAGTGTATGTCTTTGTTACTTGGTGTAAGTGTGTGTCTGTGTTACTTGTTGTAATTATGTGTATGTGTTACTTGGTGTCCGTGTGTGTCTGTGTTACTGGGTGTCAGTTTATGTCTTTGATACTTGGTGTCAGTGTATGTCTTTGTTACTTGGTGTAAGTGTGTGTCTGTGTTACTGGGTGTAACTGTGTGTCTTTGTTACTTGGTGTCCGTGCGTGTCTGTGTTACTGGGTGTCAGTGTTTGTCTTTGTTACTTAGTGTCAATGTATGTCTTTGTTACTTGGTGTAAGTGTATGTCTTAGTGACTTGGTGTCAGTGTATGTCTTTGTTACTTGGTGTAAGTGTGTGTCTGTGATACTGGGTGTCAGTGTGTGTCTTTGTTACTTGGTTTCAGTGCATGTCTGTGTTACTTGGTGTAAGTGTGTGTCTGTGCTACAGGGTATCAGTGTATGTCTTTGTGACTTGGTCTAAGGGTGTGTCTGTGTTACTTGGTGTAAGGGTGTGTCTGTGTTACTTGGCGTCAGTGTATGTCTTTGTTACTTGGTGTAAGTGTATGTCTTTGTTACTTGGTGTCATTGTATGTCTTTGTTACTTGGTGTAAGTGTGTGTCTGTGTGACTGGGTGTCACTGTGTGTTTGTGTTACTTGGTGTAAGTCTGTGTCTTTGTTACTTGGTGTCCGTGTGTGTCTGTGTTACTGGGTGTCAGTTTATGTCTTTGTTACTTGGTGTCAGTGTATGTCTTTGTTACTTGGTGTAAGTGTGTGTCTGTGTTACTGGGTATCAGTGTATGTCTTTGTTACTTGGTGTAAGTGTGTGTCTGTGTTACTGGGTACCATTGTATGTCTTTGTTACTTTGTGTCAGTGTATGTCTTTGTTACTTGGTGTAAGTGTGTGTCTTTGTTACTTTGTGTCAGTGTATGTCTTTGTTACTTGGTGTAAGTGTGTGTCTGTGTTACTGGGTGTCACTGTGTGTTTGTGTTACTTGGTGTAAGTCTGTGTCTTTGTTACTTGGTGTCCGTCTGTGTCTGTGTTACTGGGAGTCAGTTTATGTCTTTGTTACTTGGTGTCAGTGTATGTCTGTGTTACTTGGTGTAAGTGTGTCTCTGTGCTACAGGGTATCAGTGTATGTCTTTGTGACTTGGTGTCAGTGTATGTCTTTGTTACTGGGTGTCAGAGTGTGTCTTTGTGACTTGGTGTCAGTGTATGTCTTTGTTACATGGTGTAAGTGTGTGTCTGTGTGCCTGGGTATCAGTGTATGTCTTTGTTACTTGGTGTAAGGGTGTGTCTGTGTTACTTGGTGTAAGGGTGTGTCTGTGTTACTTGGCGTCAGTGTATGTCTTTGTTACTTGGTGTCATTGTATGTCTTTGTCACTTGGTGTAAATGTGTGTCTGTGTTACTGGGTGTCACTGTGTGTTTGTGTTACTTGGTGTAAGTCTGTGTCTTTGTTACTTGGTGTCCGTCTGTGTCTGTGTTACTGGGTGTCAGTTTATGTCTTTGTTACTTGGTGTCAGTGTATGTCTTTGTTACTTGGTGTAAGTGTGTGTCTGTGTTACTGGGTATCAGTGTCTGTCTTTGTTACTTGGTGTAAGTGTGTGTCTGTGTTACTGGGTATCAGTGTATGTCTTTGTTACTTGGTGTCAGTGTATTTCTGTGTTACTTGGTGTAAGTGTGTCTCTGTGTTACTGGGTATCAGTGTATGTCTTTGTTACTTGGTGTAAGTGTGTGTCTGTGTTACTGGGTATCAGTGTATGTCTTTGTTACTTTGTGTCAGTGTATGTCTTTGTTACTTGGTGTAAGTGTGTGTCTTTGTTACTTTGTGTCAGTGTATGTCTTTGTTACTTGGTGTAAGTGTATGTCTCTGTTACTTGGTGTCAGTGTATGTCTTTGTCACCTGGTGTAAGTGTGTGTCTGTGTTACTGGGTGTCAGTGTGTGTCTTTGTTACTTGGTGTCCGTGTGTGTCTGTGTTACTGGGTGTCAGTTTATATCTTTGATACTTGGTGTCAGTGTATGTCTTTGTTACTTGGTGTAAGTGTGTGTCTGTGTTACTTGTTGTAATTATGTGTATGTGTTACTTGGTGTCCGTGTGTGTCTGTGTTACTGGGTGTCAGTTTATGTCTTTGATACTTGGTGTCAGTGTATGTCTTTGTTACTTGGTGTAAGTGTGTGTCTGTGTTACTGGGTGTAACTGTGTGTCTTTGTTACTTGGTGTCCGTGCGTGTCTGTGTTACTGGGTGTCAGTGTTTGTCTTTGTTACTTAGTGTCAATGTATGTCTTTGTTACTTGGTGTAAGTGTATGTCTT
Source organism: Heterodontus francisci (assembly GCF_036365525.1). Classification (NCBI taxonomy): domain Eukaryota; kingdom Metazoa; phylum Chordata; class Chondrichthyes; order Heterodontiformes; family Heterodontidae; genus Heterodontus; species Heterodontus francisci. The sequence goes on from NC_090391.1 coordinate 67,451,044, forward strand.
AGTGACTTGGTGTCAGTGTATGTCTTTGTTACTTGGTGTAAGTGTGTGTCTGTGATACTGGGTGTCAGTGTGTGTCTTTGTTACTTGGTTTCAGTGCATGTCTGTGTTACTTGGTGTAAGTGTGTGTCTGTGCTACAGGGTATCAGTGTATGTCTTTGTGACTTGGTCTAAGGGTGTGTCTGTGTTACTTGGTGTAAGGGTGTGTCTGTGTTACTTGGCGTCAGTGTATGTCTTTGTTACTTGGTGTAAGTGTATGTCTTTGTTACTTGGTGTCATTGTATGTCTTTGTTACTTGGTGTAAGTGTGTGTCTGTGTGACTGGGTGTCACTGTGTGTTTGTGTTACTTGGTGTAAGTCTGTGTCTTTGTTACTTGGTGTCCGTGTGTGTCTGTGTTACTGGGTGTCAGTTTATGTCTTTGTTACTTGGTGTCAGTGTATGTCTTTGTTACTTGGTGTAAGTGTGTGTCTGTGTTACTGGGTATCAGTGTATGTCTTTGTTACTTGGTGTAAGTGTGTGTCTGTGTTACTGGGTACCATTGTATGTCTTTGTTACTTTGTGTCAGTGTATGTCTTTGTTACTTGGTGTAAGTGTGTGTCTTTGTTACTTTGTGTCAGTGTATGTCTTTGTTACTTGGTGTAAGTGTGTGTCTGTGTTACTGGGTGTCACTGTGTGTTTGTGTTACTTGGTGTAAGTCTGTGTCTTTGTTACTTGGTGTCCGTCTGTGTCTGTGTTACTGGGAGTCAGTTTATGTCTTTGTTACTTGGTGTCAGTGTATGTCTGTGTTACTTGGTGTAAGTGTGTCTCTGTGCTACAGGGTATCAGTGTATGTCTTTGTGACTTGGTGTCAGTGTATGTCTTTGTTACTGGGTGTCAGAGTGTGTCTTTGTGACTTGGTGTCAGTGTATGTCTTTGTTACATGGTGTAAGTGTGTGTCTGTGTGCCTGGGTATCAGTGTATGTCTTTGTTACTTGGTGTAAGGGTGTGTCTGTGTTACTTGGTGTAAGGGTGTGTCTGTGTTACTTGGCGTCAGTGTATGTCTTTGTTACTTGGTGTAAGTGTATGTCTTTGTTACTTGGTGTCATTGTATGTCTTTGTCACTTGGTGTAAGTGTGTGTCTGTGTTACTGGGTGTCACTGTGTGTTTGTGTTACTTGGTGTAAGTCTGTGTCTTTGTTACTTGGTGTCCGTCTGTGTCTGTGTTACTGGGTGTCAGTTTATGTCTTTGTTACTTGGTGTCAGTGTATGTCTTTGTTACTTGGTGTAAGTGTGTGTCTGTGTTACTGGGTATCAGTGTCTGTCTTTGTTACTTGGTGTAAGTGTGTGTCTGTGTTACTGGGTATCAGTGTATGTCTTTGTTACTTGGTGTCAGTGTATTTCTGTGTTACTTGGTGTAAGTGTGTCTCTGTGTTACTGGGTATCAGTGTATGTCTTTGTTACTTGGTGTAAGTGTGTGTCTGTGTTACTGGGTATCAGTGTATGTCTTTGTTACTTTGTGTCAGTGTATGTCTTTGTTACTTGGTGTAAGTGTGTGTCTTTGTTACTTTGTGTCAGTGTATGTCTTTGTTACTTGGTGTAAGTGTATGTCTCTGTTACTTGGTGTCAGTGTATGTCTTTGTCACCTGGTGTAAGTGTGTGTCTGTGTTACTGGGTGTCAGTGTGTGTCTTTGTTACTTGGTGTCCGTGTGTGTCTGTGTTACTGGGTGTCAGTTTATATCTTTGATACTTGGTGTCAGTGTATGTCTTTGTTACTTGGTGTAAGTGTGTGTCTGTGTTACTTGTTGTAATTATGTGTATGTGTTACTTGGTGTCCGTGTGTGTCTGTGTTACTGGGTGTCAGTTTATGTCTTTGATACTTGGTGTCAGTGTATGTCTTTGTTACTTGGTGTAAGTGTGTGTCTGTGTTACTGGGTGTAACTGTGTGTCTTTGTTACTTGGTGTCCGTGCGTGTCTGTGTTACTGGGTGTCAGTGTTTGTCTTTGTTACTTAGTGTCAATGTATGTCTTTGTTACTTGGTGTAAGTGTATGTCTTAGTGACTTGGTGTCAGTGTATGTCTTTGTTACTTGGTGTAAGTGTGTGTCTGTGATACTGGGTGTCAGTGTGTGTCTTTGTTACTTGGTTTCAGTGCATGTCTGTGTTACTTGGTGTAAGTGTGTGTCTGTGCTACAGGGTATCAGTGTATGTCTTTGTTACTTGGTGTAAGGGTGTGTCTGTGTTACTTGGTGTAAGGGTGTGTCTGTGTTACTTGGCGTCAGTGTATGTCTTTGTTACTTGGTGTAAGTGTATGTCTTTGTTACTTGGTGTCATTGTATGTCTTTGTTACTTGGTGTAAGTGTGTGTCTGTGTGACTGGGTGTCACTGTGTGTTTGTGTTACTTGGTGTAAGTCTGTGTCTTTGTTACTTGGTGTCCGTGTGTGTCTGTGTTACTGGGTGTCAGTTTATGTCTTTGTTACTTGGTGTCAGTGTATGTCTTTGTTACTTGGTGTAAGTGTGTGTCTGTGTTACTGGGTATCAGTGTATGTCTTTGTTACTTGGTGTAAGTGTGTGTCTGTGTTACTGGGTACCATTGTATGTCTTTGTTACTTTGTGTCAGTGTATGTCTTTGTTACTTGGTGTAAGTGTGTGTCTTTGTTACTTTGTGTCAGTGTATGTCTTTGTTACTTGGTGTAAGTGTGTGTCTGTGTTACTGGGTGTCACTGTGTGTTTGTGTTACTTGGTGTAAGTCTGTGTCTTTGTTACTTGGTGTCCGTCTGTGTCTGTGTTACTGGGAGTCAGTTTATGTCTTTGTTACTTGGTGTCAGTGTATGTCTGTGTTGCTTGGTGTAATTGTGTCTCTGTGTTACTGGGTATCAGTGTATGTCTTTGTTACTTGGTGTAAGTGTGTGTCTGTGTTACTGGGTATCAGTGTATGTCTTTGTTACTTTGTGTCAGTGTATGTCTTTGTTACTTGGTGTAAGTGTGTGTCTTTGTTACTTTGTGTCAGTGTATGTCTTTGTTACTTGGTGTAAGTGTATGTCTCTGTTACTTGGTGTCAGTGTATGTCTTTGTCACCTGGTGTAAGTGTGTGTCTGTGTTACTGGGTGTCAGTGTGTGTCTTTGTTACTTGGTGTCCGTGTGTGTCTGTGTTACTGGGTGTCAGTTTATATCTTTGTTACTTTGTGTCAGTGTATGTCTTTGTTACTTGGTGTAAGTGTGTGTCTTTGTTACTTTGTGTTAGTGTATGTCTTTGTTACTTGGTGTAAGTGTATGTCTCTGTTACTTGGTGTCAGTGTATGTCTTTGTCACCTGGTGTAAGTGTGTGTCTGTGTTACTGGGTGTCAGTGTGTGTCTTTGTTACTTGGTGTCCGTGTGTGTCTGTGTTACTGGGTGTCAGTTTATATCTTTGATACTTGGTGTCAGTGTATGTCTTTGTTACTTGGTGTAAGTGTGTGTCTGTGTTACTTGTTGTAATTATGTGTATGTGTTACTTGGTGTCCGTGTGTGTCTGTGTTACTGGGTGTCAGTTTATGTCTTTGATACTTGGTGTCAGTGTATGTCTTTGTTACTTGGTGTAAGTGTGTGTCTGTGTTACTGGGTGTAACTGTGTGTCTTTGTTACTTGGTGTCCGTGCGTGTCTGTGTTACTGGGTGTCAGTGTTTGTCTTTGTTACTTAGTGTCAATGTATGTCTTTGTTACTTGGTGTAAGTGTATGTCTTAGTGACTTGGTGTCAGTGTATGTCTTTGTTACTTGGTGTAAGTGTGTGTCTGTGATACTGGGTGTCAGTGTGTGTCTTTGTTACTTGGTTTCAGTGTATGTCTGTGTTACTTGGTGTAAGTGTGTGTCTGTGCTACAGGGTATCAGTGTATGTCTTTGTTACTTGGTGTAAGGGTGTGTCTGTGTTACTTGGTGTAAGGGTGTGTCTGTTTTACTTGGCGTCAGTGTATGTCTTTGTTACTTGGTGTAAGTGTATGTCTTTGTTACTTGGTGTCATTGTATGTCTTTGTTACTTGATGTAAGTGTGTGTCTGTGTTACTGGGTGTCACTGTGTGTTTGTGTTAGTTGATGTAAGTCTGTGTCTTTGTTACTTGGTGTCCGTGTGTGTCTGTGTTACTGGGTGTCAGTTTATGTCTTTGTTACTTGGTGTCAGTGTATGTCTTTGTTACTTGGTGTAAGTGTGTGTCTGTGTTACTGGGTATCAGTGTATGTCTTTGTTACTTGGTGTAAGTGTGTGTCTGTGTTACTGGGTACCATTGTATGTCTTTGTTACTTTGTGTCAGTGTATGTCTTTGTTACTTGGTGTAAGTGTGTGTCTTTGTTACTTTGTGTCAGTGTATGTCTTTGTTACTTGGTGTAAGTGTGTGTCTGTGTTACTGGGTATCAGTGTATGTCTTTGTTACTTTGTGTCAGTGTATGTCTTTGTTACTTGGTGTAAGTGTGTGTCTGTGTTACTGGGTATCAGTGTATGTCTTTGTTACTTGGTGTCAGTGTATGTCTGTGTTACTTGGTGTAAGTGTTTGTCTGTGCTTCAGGGTATCAGTGTATGTCTTTGTTACTTGGTGTAAGGGTGTGTCTGTGTTACTTGGTGTAAGGGTGTGTCTGTGTTACTTGGCGTCATTGTATGTCTTTGTTACTTGGTGTAAGTGTGTGTCTGTGTTACTGGGTGTCACTGTGTGTTTGTGTTACTTGGTGTAAGTCTGTGTCTTTGTTACTTGGTGTCCGTGTGTGTCTGTGTTACTGGGTGTCAGTTTAAGTCTTTGTTACTTGGTGTCAGTGTATGTCTTTGTTACTTGGTGTAAGTGTGTGTCTGTGTTACTGGGTATCAGTGTCTGTCTTTGTTACTTGGTGTAAGTGTGTGTCTGTGTTACTGGGTATCAGTGTATGTCTTTGTTACTTGGTGTCAGTGTATGTCTGTGTTACTTGGTGTAAGTGTGTCTCTGTTACTGGGTATCAGTGTATGTCTTTGTTACTTGGTGTAAGTGTGTGTCTGTGTTTCTGGGTATCAGTGTATGTCTTTGTTACTTTGTGTCAGTGTATGTCTTTGTTACTTGGTGTAAGTGTATGTCTTTGTTACTTTGTGTCAGTGTGTGTCTTTGTTACTTGGTGTAAGTGTATGTCTCTGTTACTTGGTGTCAGTGTATGTCTTTGTCACTTGCTGTAAGTGTGTGTCTGTGTTACTGGGTGTCAGTGTGTGTCTGTGTTACTTGGTGTAAGTGTGTGTCTTTGTTACTTGGTGTCCGTGTGTGTCTGTGTTACTGGGTGTCAGATTATGTCTTTGTTACTTGGTGTCATTGTATGTCTTTGTTACTTGGTGTCCGTGTGTGTCTGTGTTACTGGGTGTCAGATTATGTCTTTGTTACTTGGTGTCCGTGTGTGTCTGTGTTACTGGGTGTCAGGTTATGTCTTTGTTACTTGGTGTATGTGTGTGTCTGTGTTACTGGGTATCAGTGTCTGTCTTTGTTACTTGGTGTAAGTGTGTGTCTGTGTTACTGGGTATCAGTGTATGTCTTTGTTACTTGGTGTAAGTGTGTGTCTGTGTTACTGGGTACCATTGTATGTCTTTGTTACTTTGTGTCAGTGTATGTCTTTGTTACTTGGTGGAAGTGTGTGTCTTTGTTACTTTGTGTCAGTGTATGTCTTTGTTACTTGGTGTAAGTGTGTGTCTGTGTTACTGGGTATCAGTGGATGTCTTTGTTACTTTGTGTCAGTGTATGTCTTTGTTACTTGGTGTAAGTGTGTGTCTGTGTTACTGGGTATCAGTGTATGTCTTTGTTACTTGGTGTCAGTGTATGTCTGTGTTACTTGGTGTAAGTGTTTGTCTGTGCTTCAGGGTATCAGTGTATGTCTTTGTTACTTGGTGTAAGGGTGTGTCTGTGTTACTTGGTGTAAGGGTGTGTCTGTGTTACTTGGCGTCAGTGTATGTCTTTGTTACTTGGTGTAAGTGTATGTCTTTGTTACTTGGTGTCATTGTATGTCTTTGTTACTTGGTGTAAGTGTGTGTCTGTGTTACTGTGTGTCACTGTGTGTTTGTGTTACTTGGTGTAAGTCTGTGTCTTTGTTAGTTGGTGTCCGTGTGTGTCTGTGTTACTGGGTGTCAGTTTATGTCTTTGTTACTTGGTGTCAGTGTATGTCTTTGTTACTTGGTGTAAGTGTGTGTCTGTGTTACTGGTATCATTGTCTGTCTTTGTTACTTGGTGTAAGTGTGTGTCTGTGTTACTGCGTATCCGTGTATGTCTTTGTTACTTGGTGTCAGTGTATGTCTGTGTTACTTGGTGTAAGTGTGTCTCTGTTACTGGGTATCAGTGTATGTCTTTGTTACTTGGTGTAAGTGTGTGTCTGTGTTTCTGGGTATCAGTGTATGTCTTTGTTACTTTGTGTCAGTGTATGTCTTTGTTACTTGGTGTAAGTGTGTGTCTTTGTTACTTTGTATCAGTGTGTGTCTTTGTTACTTGGTGTAAGTGTATGTCTCTGTTACTTGGTGTCAGTGTATGTCTTTGTCACTTGGTGTAAGTGTGTGTCTGTGTTACTGGGTGTCAGTGTGTGTCTGTGTTACTTGGTGTAAGTGTGTGTCTTTGTTTCTTGGTGTCCGTGTGTGTCTGTGTTACTGGGTGTCAGATTATGTCTTTGTTACTTGGTGTCATTGTATGTCTTTGTTACTTGGTGTCCGTGTGTGTCTGTGTTACTGGGTGTCAGATTATGTCTTTGTTACTTGGTGTCCGTGTGTGCCTGTGTTACTGGGTGTCAGGTTATGTCTTTGTTACTTGGTGTCAGTGTATGTCTTTGTTACTTGGTGTATGTGTGTGTCTGTGTTACTGGGTATCAGTGTCTGTCTTTGTTACTTGGTGTAAGTGTGTGTCTGTGTTACTGGGTATCAGTGTATGTCTTTGTTACTTGGTGCCAGTGTATTTCTGTGTTACTTGGTGTAAGTGTGTGTCTGTGTTACTGGGTATCAGTGTATGTCTTTGTTACTTGGTGTAAGTGTGTGTCTGTGTTACTGGGTATCATTGTATGTCTTTGTTACTTTGTGTCAGTGTATGTCTTTGTTACTTGGTGTAAGTGTGTGTCTTTGTTACTTTGTGTCAGTGTATGTCTTTGTTACTTGGTGTAAGTGTGTGTCTGTGTTACTGGGTATCAGTGTATGTCTTTGTTACTTTGTTTCAGTGTATGTCTTTGTTACTTGGTGTAAGTGTGTGTCTGTGTTACTGGGTATCAGTGTATGTCTTTGTTACTTGGTGTCAGTGTATGTCTGTGTTACTTGGTGTAAGTGTGTGTCTGTGCTACAGGGTATCAGTGTATGTCTTTGTTACTTGGTGTAAGGGTGTGTCTGTGTTACTTGGTGTAAGGGTGTGTCTGTGTTACTTGGCGTCAGTGTATGTCTTTGTTACTTGGTGTAAGTGTATGTCTTTGTTACTTGGTGTCATTGTATGTCTTTGTCACTTGGTGTAAGTGTGTGTCTGTGTTACTGGGTGTCACTGTGTGTTTGTGTTACTTGGTGTAAGTCTGTGTCTTTGTTACTTGGTGTCCGTCTGTGTCTGTGTTACTGGGTGTCAGTTTATGTCTTTGTTACTTGGTGTCAGTGTACGTCTTTGTTACTTGGTGTAAGTGTGTTTCTGTGTTACTGGGTATCAGTGTCTGTCTTTGTTACTTGGTGTAAGTGTGTGTCTGTGTTACTGGGTATCAGTGTATGTCTTTGTTACTTGGTGTCAGTGTATGTCTGTGTTACTTGGTGGAAGTGTGTCTCCGTGTTCCTGGGTATCAGTGTATGTCTTTGTTACTTGGTGTCAGTGTGTGTCTGTGTTACTGGGTATCAGTGTATGTCTTTGTTACTTTGTGTCAGTGTCTGTCTTTGTTACTTGGTGTAAGTGTGTGTCTTTGTTACTTTGTGTCAGTGTATGTCTTTGTTACTTGGTGTAAGTGTATGTCTCTGTTACTTGGTGTCAGTGTATGTCTTTGTCACCTGGTGTAAGTGTGTGTCTGTGTTACTGGGTATCAGTGTATGTCTTTGTTACTTGGTGTCAGTGTATGTCTGTGTTACTTGGTGTAAGTGTGTGTCTGTGCTACAGGGTATCAGTGTATGTCTTTGTTACTTGGTGTAAGGGTGTGTCTGTGTTACTTGGTGTAAGGGTGTGTCTGTGTTACTTGGCGTCAGTGTATGTCTTTGTTACTTGGTGTAAGTGTATGTCTTTGTTACTTGGTGTCATTGTATGTCTTTGTCACTTGGTGTAAGTGTGTGTCTGTGTTACTGGGTGTCACTGTGTGTTTGTGTTACTTGGTGTAAGTCTGTGTCTTTGTTACTTGGTGTCCGTCTGTGTCTGTGTTACTGGGTGTCAGTTTATGTCTTTGTTACTTGGTGTCAGTGTACGTCTTTGTTACTTGGTGTAAGTGTGTGTCTGTGTTACTGGGTATCAGTGTCTGTCTTTGTTACTTGGTGTAAGTGTGTGTCTGTGTTACTGGGTATCAGTGTATGTCTTTGTTACTTGGTGTCAGTGTATGTCTGTGTTACTTGGTGGAAGTGTGTCTCCGTGTTCCTGGGTATCAGTGTATGTCTTTGTTACTTGGTGTAAGTGTGTGTCTGTGTTACTGGGTATCAGTGTATGTCTTTGTTACTTTGTGTCAGTGTCTGTCTTTGTTACTTGGTGTAAGTGTGTGTCTTTGTTACTTTGTGTCAGTGTATGTCTTTGTTACTTGGTGTAAGTGTATGTCTCTGTTACTTGGTGTCAGTGTATGTCTTTGTCACCTGGTGTAAGTGTGTGTCTGTGTTACTGGGTGTCAGTGTGTGTCTTTGTTACTTGGTGTCCGTGTGTGTCTGTGTTACTGGGTGTCAGTTTATATCTTTGATACTTGGTGTCAGTGTATGTCTTTGTTACTTGGTGTAAGTGTGTGTCTGTGTTACTTGGTGTAATTATGTGTATGTGTTACTTGGTGTCCGTGTGTGTCTGTGTTACTGGGTGTCAGTTTATGTCTTTGATACTTGGTGTCAGTGTATGTCTTTGTTACTTGGTGTAAGTGTGTGTCTGTGTTACTGGGTGTAACTGTGTGTCTTTGTTACTTGGTGTCCGTGCGTGTCTGTGTTACTGGGTATCAGTGTTTGTCGTTGTTACTTAGTGTCAATGTATGTCTTTGTTACTTGGTGTCAGTGTATGTCTTAGTGACTTGGTGTCAGTGTATGTCTTTGTTACTTGGTGTAAGTGTGTGTCTGTGATACTGGGTGTCAGTGTGTGTCTTTGTTACTTGGTTTCAGTGTATGTCTGTGTTACTTGGTGTAAGTGTGTGTCTGTGCTACAGGGTATCAGTGTATGTCTTTGTTACTTGGTGTAAGGGTGTGTCTGTGTTACTTGGTGTAAGGGTGTGTCTGTGTTACTGGGTGTCACTGTGTGTTTGTGTTACTTGGTGTAAGTCTGTGTCTTTGTTACTTGGTGTCCGTGTGTGTCTGTGTTACTGGGTGTCAGTTTATGTCTTTGTTACTTGGTGTCAGTGTATGTCTTTGTTACTTGGTGTAAGTGTGTGTCTGTGTTACTGGGTATCAGTGTCTGTCTTTGTTACTTGGTGTAAGTGTGTGTCTGTGTTACTGGGTATCAGTGTATGTCTTTGTTACTTTGTTTCAGTGTATGTCTTTGTTACTTGGTGTAAGTGTGTGTCTGTGTTACTGGGTATCAGTTTATGTCTTTGTTACTTGGTGTAAGTGTGTGTCTGTGTTACTGGGTATCAGTGTATGTCTTTGTTACTTTGTGTCAGTGTATGTCTTTGTTACTTGGTGTAAGTGTGTGTCTTTGTTACTTTGTGTCAGTGTATGTCTTTGTTACTTGGTGTAAGTGTATGTCTCTGTTACTTGGTGTCAGTGTATGTCTTTGTCACTTGGTGTAAGGGTGTGTCTGTGTTACTGGGTGTCAGTTTATATCTTTGATACTTGGTGTCAGTGTATGTCTTTGTTACTTGGTGTAAGTGTGTGTCTGTGTTACTTGGTGTAATTGTGTGTATGTGTTACTTGGTGTCCGTGCGTGTCTGTGTTACTGGGTGTCAGTGTATGTCTTTGTCACCTGGTGTAAGTGTGTGTCTGTGTTACTGGGTGTCAGTGTGTGTCTTTGTTACTTGGTGTCCGTGTGTGTCTGTGTTACTGGGTGTCAGTTTATATCTTTGATACTTGGTGTCAGTGTATGTCTTTGTTACTTGGTGTAAGTGTGTGTCTGTGTTACTTGGTGTAATTATGTGTATGTGTTACTTGGTGTCCGTGTGTGTCTGTGTTACTGGGTGTCAGTTTATGTCTTTGATACTTGGTGTCAGTGTATGTCTTTGTTACGTGGTGTAAGTGTGTGTCTGTGTTACTGGGTGTAACTGTGTGTCTTTGTTACTTGGTGTCCGTGCGTGTCTGTGTTACTGGGTATCAGTGTTTGTCTTTGTTACTTAGTGTCAATGTATGTCTTTGTTACTTGGTGTAAGTGTATGTCTTAGTGACTTGGTGTCAGTGTATGTCTTTGTTACTTGGTGTAAGTGTGTGTCTGTGATACTGGGTGTCAGTGTGTGTCTTTGTTACTTGGTTTCAGTGTATGTCTGTGTTACTTGGTGTAAGTGTGTGTCTGTGCTACAGGGTATCAGTGTATGTCTTTGTTACTTGGTGTAAGGGTGTGTCTGTGTTACTGGGTGTCACTGTGTGTTTGTGTTACTTGGTGTAAGTCTGTGTCTTTGTTACTTGGTGTCCGTGTGTGTCTGTGTTACTGGGTGTCAGTTTATGTCTTTGTTACTTGGTGTCAGTGTATGTCTTTGTTACTTGGTGTAAGTGTGTGTCTGTGTTACTGGGTATCAGTGTCTGTCTTTGTTACTTGGTGTAAGTGTGTGTCTGTGTTACTGGGTATCAGTGTATGTCTTTGTTACTTGGTGTCAGTGTATGTCTGTGTTACTTGGTGTAAGTGTGTCTCTGTGTTACTGGGTATCAGTGTATGTCTTTGTTACTTGGTGTAAGTGTGTGTCTGTGTTACTGGGTATCAGTGTATGTCTTTGTTACTTTGTGTCAGTGTATGTCTTTGTTACTTGGTGTAAGTGTGTGTCTTTGTTACTTTGTGTCAGTGTATGTCTTTGTTACTTGGTGTAAGTGTATGTCTCTGTTACTTGGTGTCAATGTATGTCTTTGTCACTTGGTGTAAGTGTGTGTCTGTGTTACTGGGTGTCAGTTTATATCTTTGATACTTGGTGTCAGTGTATGTCTTTGTTACTTGGTGTAAGTGTGTGTCTGTGTTACTTGGTGTAATTGTGTGTATGTGTTACTTGGTGTCCGTGCGTGTCTGTGTTACTGGGTATCAGTGTATGTCTTTGTTACTTAGTGTCAATGTATGTCTTTGTTACTTGGTGTAAGTGTACGTCTTAGTTCCTTGGTGTCAGTGTATGTCTTTGTTACTTGGTGTAAGTGTGTGCCTGTGATACTGGGTGTCAGTGTGTGTCTGTGTTACTTGGTGTAAGTGTGTGTCTGTGTTACTGGGTGTCAGATTATGTCTTTGTTACTTGATGTCGTTGTATGTCTTTGTTCCTTGGTGTAAGTGTGTGTCTGTGTTACTGGGTGTCAGTGTGTGTTTGTGTTACTTGGTGTAGGTCTGTGTCTTTGTTACTTGGTGTCCGTGTGTGGCTGTGTTACTGGGTGTCAGTTTATGTCTTTGTTACTTGGTGTAAGTGTATGTCTTTGTTACTTGGTGTCATTGTATGTCTTTGTTACTTGGTGTAAGTGTGTGTCTGTGTTACTGGTTGTCACTGTGTGTTTGTGTTACTTGGTGTAAGTCTGTGTCTTTGTTACTTGGTGTCCGTGTGTGTCTGTGTTACTGGGTGTCAGTTTATGTCTTTGTTACTTGGTGTCAGTGTATGTCTTTGTTACTTGGTGTAAGTGTGTGTCTGTGTTACTGGGTATCAGTGTCTGTCTTTGTTACTTGGTGTAAGTGTGTGTCTGTGTTACTGGGTATCAGTGTATGTCTTTGTTACTTGGTGTAAGGGTGTGTCTCTGTTACTTGGCGTCAGTGTATGTCTTTGTTACTTGGTGTAAGTGTATGTCTTTGTTACTTGGTGTCATTGTATGTCTTTGTTACTTGGTGTAAGTGTGTGTCTGTGTTACTGGGTGTCACTGTGTGTTTGTGTTACTTGGTGTAAGTCTGTGTCTTTTTTACTTGGTGTCCGTGTGTGTCTGAGTTACTGGGTGTCAGTTTATGTCTTTGTTACTTGGTGTCAGTGTATGTCTTTGTTACTTGGTGTAAGTGTGTGTCTGTGTTACTGGGTATCAGTGTCTGTCTTTGTTACTTGGTGTAAGTGTGTGTCTGTGTTACTGGGTATCAGTGTATGTCTTTGTTACTAGGTGTCAGTGTATGTCTGTGTTACATGGTGTAAGTGTGTCTCTGTGTTACTGGGTATCAGTGTATGTCTCTGTTACTTTGTGTCAGTGTATGTCTTTGTTACTTGGTGTAAGTGTGTGTCTTTGTTACTTTGTGTCAGTGTATGTCTTTGTTACTTGGTGTAAGTGTATGTCTCTGTTACTTGGTGTCAGTGTATGTCTTTGTCACTTGGTGTAAGTGTGTGTCTGTGTTACTGGGTGTCAGTGTGTGTCTTTGTTACTTGGTGTCCGTGTGTGTCTGTGTTACTGGGTGTCAGTTTATATCTTTGATACTTGGTGTCAGTGTATGTCTTTGTTACTTGGTGTAAGTGTGTGTCTGTGTTACTTGGTGTCCGTGTGTGTCTGTGTTACTGGGTGTCAGTTTATGTCTTTGATACTTGGTGTCAGTGTATGTCTTTGTTACTTGGTGTAAGTGTGTGTCTGTGTTACTGGGTGTCAGTGTGTGTCTTTGTTACTTCGTGTCCGTGCGTGTCTGTGTTACTGGGTATCAGTGTATGTCTTTGTTACTTAGTGTCAATGTATGTCTTTGTTACTTGGTGTAAGTGTATGTCTTAGTTAGTTGGTGTCAGTGTATGTCTTTGTTACTTGGTGTAAGTGTGTGTCTGTGTTACTGGGTGTAACTGTGTGTCTTTGTTACTTGGTGTTCGTGCGTGTCTGTGTTACTGAGTATCAGTGTTTGTCTTTGTTACTTAGTGTCAATGTATGTCTTTGTTACTTGGTGTCAGTGTATGTCTTTGTTACTTGGTGTAAGTGTGTGTCTGTGATACTGGGTGTCAGTGTGTGTCTTTGTTACTTGGTTTCAGTGTATGTCTGTGTTACTTGGTGTAAGTGTGTGTCTGTGCTACAGGGTATCAGTGTATGTCTTTGTTACTTGGTGTAAGGGTGTGTCTGTGTTACTTGGTGTAAGGGTGTGTCTGTGTTACTTGGCGTCAGTGTATGTCTTTGTTACTTGGTGTAAGTGTATGTCTTTGTTACTTGGTGTCATTGTATGTCTTTGTTACTTGGTGTAAGTGTGTGTCTGTGTTACTGGGTGTCACTGTGTGTTTGTGTTACTTGGTGTAAGTCTGTGTCTTTGTTACTTGGTGTCCGTGTGTGTCTGTGTTACTGGGTGTCAGTTTATGTCTTTGTTACTTGGTGTCAGTGTATGTCTTTGTTACTTGGTGTAAGTGTGTGTCTGTGTTACTGGGTATCAGTGCCTGTCTTTGTTACTTGGTGTAAGTGTGTGTCTGTGTTACTGGGTATCAGTGTATGTCTTTGTTACTTGGTGTCAGTGTATGTCTGTGTTACTTGGTGTAAGTGTGTCTCTGTGTTACTGGGTATCAGTGTATGTCTTTGTTACTTGGTGTAAGTGTGTGTCTGTGTTACTGGGTATCAGTGTATGTCTTTGTTACTTTGTGTCAGTGTATGTCTTTGTTACCTGGTGTAAGTGTGTGTCTTTGTTACTTTGTGTCAGTGTATGTCTTTGTTACTTGGTGTAAGTGTATGTCTCTGTTACTTGGTGTCAGTGTATGTCTTTGTCACTTGGTGTAAGTGTGTGTCTGTGTTACTGGGTGTCAGTGTGTGTCTTTGTTACTTGGTGTCCGTGTGTGTCTGTGTTACTGGGTGTCAGTTTATATCTTTGATACTTGGTGTCAGTGTATGTCTTTGTTACTTGGTGTAATTGTGTGTCTGTGTTACTTGGTGTAATTGTGTGTCTGTGTTACTTGGTGTCCGTGTGTGTCTGTGTTACTGGGTGTCAGTTTATGTCTTTGATACTTGGTGTCAGTGTATGTCTTTGTTACTTGGTGTAAGTGTGTGTCTGTGTTACTGGGTGTAAGTGTGTGTCTTTGTTACTTGGTGTCCGTGCGTGTCTGTGTTACTGGGTATCAGTGTATGTCTTTGTTACTTAGTGTCAATGTATGTCTTTGTTACTTGGTGTAAGTGTATGTCTTAGTTACTTGGTGTCAGTGTATGTCTTTGTTACTTGGTGTAAGTGTGTGCCTGTGATACTGGGTGTCAGTGTGTGTCTGTGTTACTTGGTGTAAGTGTGTGTCTTTGTTACTTGGTGTCCGTGTGTGTCTGTGTTACTGGGTGTCAGATTATGTCTTTGTTACTTGGTGTCGTTGTATGTCTTTGTTACTTGGTGTAAGTGTGTGCCTGTGTTACTGGGTGTCAGTGTGTGTTTGTGTTACTTGGTGTAGGTCTGTGTCTTTGTTACTTGGTGTCCGTGTGTGTCTGTGTTACTGGGTGTCAGTTTATGTCTTTGTTACTTGGTGTAAGTGTATGTCTTTGTTACTTGGTGTCATTGTATGTCTTTGTTACTTGGTGTAAGTGTGTGCCTGTGTTACTGGGTGTCACTGTGTGTTTGTGTTACTTGGTGTAAGTCTGTGTCTTTGTTACTTGGTGTCCGTGTGTGTCTGTGTTACTGGGTGTCAGTTTATGTCTTTGTTACTTGGTGTCAGTGTATGTCTTTGTTACTTGGTGTAAGTGTGTGTCTGTGTTACTGGGTATCAGTGTCTGTCTTTGTTACTTGGTGTAAGTGTGTGTCTGTGTTACTGGGTATCAGTGTATGTCTTTGTTACTTGGTGTAAGGGTGTGTCTGTGTTACTTGGTGTAAGGGTGTGTCTGTGTTACTTGGCGTCAGTGTATGTCTTTGTTACTTGGTGTAAGTGTATGTCTTTGTTACTTGGTGTCATTGTATGTCTTTGTTACTTGGTGTAAGTGTGTGTCTGTGTTACTGGGTGTCACTGTGTGTTTGTGTTACTTGGTGTAAGTCTGTGTCTTTGTTACTTGGTGTCCGTGTGTGTCTGTGTTACTGGGTGTCAGTTTATGTCTTTGTTACTTGGTGTCAGTGTATGTCTTTGTTACTTGGTGTAAGTGTGTGTCTGTGTTACAGGTATCAGTGTCTGTCTTTGTTACTTGGTGTAAGTGTGTGTCTGTGTTACTGGGTATCAGTGTATGTCTTTGTTACTAGGTGTCAGTGTATGTCTGTGTTACTTGGTGTAAGTGTGTCTCTGTGTTACTGGGTATCAGTGTATGTCTTTGTTACTTGTTGTAATTGTGTGTCTGTGTTACTGGGTATCAGTGTATGTCTTTGTTGCTTTGTGTCAGTGTATGTCTTTGTTACTTGGTGTAAGTGTGTGGCTTTGTTACTTTGTGTCAGTGTATGTCTTTGTTACTTGGTGTAAGTGTATGTCTCTGTTACTTGGTGTCAGTGTATGTCTTTGTCACTTGGTGTAAGTGTGTGTCTGTGTTACTGGGTGTCAGTGTGTGTCTTTGTTACTTGGTGTCCGTGTGTGTCTGTGTTACTGGGTGTCAGTTTATATCTTTGATACTTGGTGTCAGTGTATGTCTTTGTTACTTGGTGTAAGTGTGTGTCTGTCTTACTTGGTGTAATTGTGTGTATGTGTTACTTGGTGTCCGTGTGTGTCTGTGTTACTGGGTGTCAGTTTATGTCTTTGATACTTGGTGTCAGTGTATGTCTTTGTTACTTGGTGTAAGTGTGTGTCTGTGTTACTGGGTGTAAGTGTGTGTCTTTGTTACTTGGTGTCCGTGCGTGTCTGTGTTACTGGGTATCAGTGTATGTCTTTGTTACTTAGTGTCAATGTATGTCTTTGTTACTTGGTGTAAGTGTATGTCTTAGTTACTTGGTGTCAGTGTATGTCTTTGTTACTTGGTGTAAGTGTGTGCCTGTGATACTGGGTGTCAGTGTGTGTCTGTGTTACTTGGTGTAAGTGTGTGTCTTTGTTACTTGGTGTCCGTGTGTGTCTGTGTTACTGGGTGTCAGATTATGTCTTTGTTACTTGGTGTCGTTGTATGTCTTTGTTACTTGGTGTAAGTGTGTGTCTGTGTTACTGGGTGTCAGTGTGTGTTTGTGTTACTTGGTGTAAGTCTGTGTCTTTGTTACTTGGTGTCCGTGTGTGTCTGTGTTACTGGGTGTCAGTTTATGTCTTTGTTACTTGGTGTAAGTGTATGTCTTTGTTACTTGGTGTCATTGTATGTCTTTGTTACTTGGTGTAAGTGTGTGTCTGTGTTACTGGGTGTCACTGTGTGTTTGTGTTACTTGGTGTAAGTCTGTGTCTTTGTTACTTGGTGTCCGTGTGTGTCTGTGTTACTGGGTGTCAGTTTATGTCTTTGTTACTTGGTGTCAGTGTATGTCTTTGTTACTTGGTGTAAGTGTGTGTCTGTGTTACTGGGTATCAGTGTCTGTCTTTGTTACTTGGTGTAAGTGTGTGTCTGTGTTACTGGGTATCAGTGTATGTCTTTGTTACTTGGTGTAAGTGTGTGTCTTTGTTACTTTGTGTCAGTGTATGTCTTTGTTACTTGGTGTAAGTGTATGTCTCTGTTACTTGGTGTCAGTGTATGTCTTTGTCACTTGGTGTAAGTGTGTGTCTGTGTTACTGGGTGTCAGTGTGTGTCTTTGTTACTTGGTGTCCGTGTGTGGCTGTGTTACTGGGTGTCAGTTTATATCTTTGATACTTGGTGTCAGTGTATGTCTTTGTTACTTGGTGTAAGTGTGTGTCTGTGTTACTTGGTGTAATTGTGTGTATGTGTTACTTGGTGTCCGTGTGTGTCTGTGTTACTGGGTGTCAGTTTATGTCTTTGATACTTGGTGTCAGTGTATGTCTTTGTTACCTGGTGTAAGTGTGTGTCTGTGTTACTGGGTGTAAGTGTGTGTCTTTGTTACTTGGTGTCCGTGCGTGTCTGTGTTACTGGGTATCAGTGTATGTCTTTGTTACTTAGTGACAATGTATGTCTTTGTTACTTGGTGTAAGTGTATGTCTTAGTTACTTGGTGTCAGTGTATGTCTTTGTTACTTGGTGTAAGTGTGTGCCTGTGATACTGGGTGTCAGTGTGTGTCTGTGTTTCTTGGTGTAAGTGTGTGTCTTTGTTACTTGGTGTCCGTGTGTGTCTGTGTTACTGGGTGTCAGATTATGCCTTTGTTACTTGGTGTCGTTGTATGTCTTTGTTACTTGGTGTAAGTGTGTGTCTGTGTTACTGGGTGTCAGTGTGTGTCTTTGTTACTTGGTGTCCGTGTGTGGCTGTGTTACTGGGTGTCAGTTTATATCTTTGATACTTGGTGTCAGTGTATGTCTTTGTTACTTGGTGTAAGTGTGTGTCTGTGTTACTTGGTGTAATTGTGTGTATGTGTTACTTGGTGTCCGTGTGTGTCTGTGTTACTGGGTGTCAGTTTATGTCTTTGATACTTGGTGTCAGTGTATGTCTTTGTTACTTGGTGTAAGTGTGTGTCTGTGTTACTGGGTGTAAGTGTGTGTCTTTGTTACTTGGTGTCCGTGCGTGTCTGTGTTACTGGGTATCAGTGTATGTCTTTGTTACTTAGTGACAATGTATGTCTTTGTTACTTGGTGTAAGTGTATGTCTTAGTTACTTGGTGTCAGTGTATGTCTTTGTTACTTGGTGTAAGTGTGTGCCTGTGATACTGGGTGTCAGTGTGTGTCTGTGTTACTTGGTGTAAGTGTGTGTCTTTGTTACTTGGTGTCCGTGTGTGTCTGTGTTACTGGGTGTCAGATTATGTCTTTGTTACTTGGTGTCGTTGTATGTCTTTGTTACTTGGTGTAAGTGTGTGTCTGTGTTACTTGGTGTCCGTGTGTGTCTGTGTTACTGGGTGTCAGTTTATGTCTTTGTTACTTGGTGTCAGTGTATGTCTTTGTTACTTGGTGTAAGTGTGTGTCTTAGTTACTTGGTGTCAGTGTATGTCTTTGTTACTTGGTGTAAGTGTGTGCCTGTGATACTGGGTGTCAGTGTGTGTCTGTGTTACTTGGTGTATGTGTGTGTCTTTGTTACTTGGTGTCCGTGTGTGTCTGTGTTACTGGGTGTCAGATTATGCCTTTGTTACTTGGTGTCGTTGTATGTCTTTGTTACTTGGTGTAAGTGTGTGTCTGTGTTACTGGGTGTCAGTGTGTGTCTTTGTTACTTGGTGTCCGTGTGTGGCTGTGTTACTGGGTGTCAGTTTATATCTTTGATACTTGGTGTCAGTGTATGTCTTTGTTACTTGGTGTAAGTGTGTGTCTGTGTTACTTGGTGTAATTGTATGTATGTGTTACTTGGTGTCCGTGTGTGTCTGTGTTACTGGGTGTCAGTTTATGTCTTTGATACTTGGTGTCAGTGTATGTCTTTGTTACTTGGTGTAAGTATGTGTCTGTGTTACTGGGTGTAAGTGTGTGTCTTTGTTACTTGGTGTCCGTGCGTGTCTGTGTTACTGGGTATCAGTGTATGTCTTTGTTACTTAGTGACAATGTATGTCTTTGTTACTTGGTGTAAGTGTATGTCTTAGTTACTTGGTGTCAGTGTATGTCTTTGTTACTTGGTGTAAGTGTGTGCCTGTGATACTGGGTGTCAGTGTGTGTCTGTGTTACTTGGTGTAAGTGTGTGTCTTTGTTACTTGGTGTCCGTGTGTGTCTGTGTTACTGGGTGTCAGATTATGTCTTTGTTACTTGGTGTCGTTGTATGTCTTTGTTACTTGGTGTAAGTGTGTGTCTGTGTTACTTGGTGTCCGTGTGTGTCTGTGTTACTGGGTGTCAGTTTATGTCTTTGTTACTTGGTGTAAGTGTGTGTATGTGTTACTGGGTATCAGTGTCTGTCTTTGTTACTTGGTGTAAGTGTGTGTCTGTGTTGCTGGGTATCAGTGTATGTCTTTGTTACTTGGTGTCAGTGTATGTCTGTGTTACTTGGTGTAAGTGTGTGTCTGTGTTACTGGGTATCAGTGTATGTCTTTGTTACTTTGTGTCAGTGTATGTCTTTGTTACTTGGTGTAAGTGTGTGTCTTTGTTACTTGGTGTCAGTGTATGTCTTTGCTACTTGGTGTAAGTGTATGTCTGTGTTACTTGGTGTAAGTGTGTGTCTTTGCTACTTGGTGTCCGTGTGTGTCTGTGTCACTGGGTGTCAGTTTATGTCTTTGATACTTGGTGTCAGTGTATGTCTTTGTTACTTGGTGTAAGTGTGTGTCTGTGTTACTGGGTGTAAGAGTGTGTCTTTGTTACTTGGTGTCAGTGTATGTCTGTGTTACTGGGTATCAGTGTATGTCTTTGTTACTTGGTGTCAGTGTATGTCTTTGTTACTTGGAGTAAGTGTATGTCTTTGTTACTTGGTGTCAGTGTATGTCTTTGTTACTTGGTGTAAGTGTGTGTCTGTGATACTGGGTGTCAGTGTTTGTCTGTGTTACTTGGTGTAAGTGTGTGTCTTTGTTACTTGGTGTCCGTGTGTGTCTGTGTTACTGGGTGTCAGATTATGTCTTTGTTACTTGGTGTCATTGTATGTCTTTGTTACTTGGTGTAAGTGTGTGTCTGTGTTACTGGGTGTCAGTGTGTGTCTGTGTTACTTGGTGTCCGTGTGTGTCTGTGTTACTGGGTGTCAGATTATGTCTTTGTTACTTGGTGTCATTGTATGTCTTTGTTACTTGGTGTCCTTGTGTGTCTGTGTTACTGGGTGTCAGATTATGTCTTTGTTACTTGGTGTCCGTGTGTGTCTGTGTTACTGGGTGTCAGGTTATGTCTTTGTTACTTGGTGTCAGTGTATGTCTTTGTTACTTGGTGTATGTGTGTGTCTGTGTTACTGGGTATCAGTGTCTGTCTTTGTTACTTGGTGTAAGTGTGTGTCTGTGTTACTGGGTATCAGTGTCTGTCTTTGTTACTTGGTGCCAGTGTATTTCTGTGTTACTTGGTGTAAGTGTGTGTCTGTGTTACTGGGTATCAGTGTATGTCTTTGTTACTTGGTGTAAGTGTGTGTCTGTGTTACTGGGTATCATTGTATGTCTTAGTTACTTTGTGTCAGTGTATGTCTTTGTTACTTGGTGTAAGTGTGTGTCTTTGTTACTTTGTGTCAATGTATGTCTTTGTTACTTGGTGTAAGTGTGTGTCTGTGTTACTGGGTATCAGTGTATGTCTTTGTTACTTTGTGTCAGTGTATGTCTTTGTTACTTGGTGGAAGTGTGTGTCTGTGTTACTGGGTATCAGTGTATGTCTTTGTTACTTGGTGTCAGTGTATGTCTGTGTTACTGGGTGTAAGTGTGTGTCTGTGCTACAGGGTATCAGTGTATGTCTTTGTTACTTGGTGTAAGGGTGTGTCTGTGTTACTTGGTGTAAGGGTGTGTCTGTGTTACTTGGCGTCAGTGTATGTCTTTGTTACTTGGTGTCAGTGTATGTCTTTGTTACTTGGTGTCATTGTATGTCTTTGTTACTTGGTGTCAGTGTGTGTCTATGTTACTGGGTGTCACTGTGTGTTTGTGTTACTTGGTGTAAGTCTGTGTCTTTGTTACTTGGTGTCCGTGTGTGCCTGTGTTACTGGGTGTCAGTTTATGTCTTTGTTACTTGGTGTCAGTGTATGTCTTTGTTACTTCGTGCAAGTGTGTGTCTGTGTTACTGGGTATCAGTGTCTGTCTTTGTTACTTGGTGTAAGTGTGTGTCTGTGTTACTGGGTATCAGTGTATGTCTTTGTTACTTGGTGTCAGTGTATGTCTGTGTTACTTGGTGTAAGTGTGTCTCTGTGTTACTGGGTATCAGTGTATGTCTTTGTTACTTGGTGTAAGTGTGTGTCTGTGTTACTGGGTATCAGTGTATGTCTTTGTTACTTTGTGTCAGTGTATGTCTTTGTTACTTGGTGTAAGTGTGTGTCTTTGTTACTTTGTGTCAGTGTATGTCTTTGTTACTTGGTGTAAGTGTATGTCTCTGTTACTTGGTGTCAGTGTATGTCTTTGTCACTTGGTGTAAGTGTGTGTCTGTGTTACTGGGTGTCAGTGTGTGTCTTTGTTACTTTGTGTCCGTGTGTGTCTGTGTTACTGGGTGTCAATTTATATCTTTGATACTTGGTGTCAATGTATGTCTTTGTTACTTGGTGTAAGTGTGTGTCTGTGTTATTTGGTGTAAGTGTGTGTATGTGTTACTTGGTGTCCGTGTGTGTCTGTGTTACTGGGTGTCAGTATATGTCTTTGATACTTGGTGTCACTGTATGTCTTTGTTACTTGGTGTAAGTGTGTGTCTGTGTTACTGGGTGTAAGTGTGTGTCTTTGTTACTTGGTGTCCGTGCGTGTCTGTGTTACTGGGTATCAGTGTATGTCTTTGTTACTTAGTGTCAATGTATGTCTTTGTTACTTGGTGTAAGTGTATGTCTTAGTTACTTGGTGTCAGTGTATGTCTTTGTTACTTGGTGTAAGTGTGTGTCTGTGATACTGGGTGTCAGTGTGTGTCTGTGTTACTTGGTGTAAGTGTGTGTCTTTGTTACTTGGTGTCCGTGTGTGTCTGTGTTACTGGGTGTCAGATTATGTCTTTGTTACTTGGTGTCGTTGTATGTCTTTGTTACTTGGTGTAAGTGTGTGTCTGTGTTACTGGGTATCAGTGTATGTCTTTGTTACTTGGTGTAAGTGTGTGTCTGTGTTACTGGGTATCATTGTATGTCTTAGTTACTTTGTGTCAGTGTATGTCTTTGTTACTTGGTGTAAGTGTGTGTCTTTGTTACTTTGTGTCAGTGTATGTCTTTGTTACTTGGTGTAAGTGTGTGTCTGTGTTACTGGGTATCAGTGTATGTCTTTGTTACTTTGTGTCAGTGTATGTCTTTGTTACTTGGTGGAAGTGTGTGTCTGTGTTACTGGGTATCAGTGTATGTCTTTGTTACTTGGTGTCAGTGTATGTCTGTGTTACTGGGTGTAAGTGTGTGTCTGTGCTACAGGGTATCAGTGTATGTCTTTGTTACTTGGTGTAAGGGTGTGTCTGTGTTACTTGGTGTAAGGGTGTGTCTGTGTTACTTGGCGTCAGTGTATGTCTTTGTTACTTGGTGTCAGTGTATGTCTTTGTTACTTGGTGTCATTGTATGTCTTTGTTACTTGGTGTCAGTGTGTGTCTATGTTACTGGGTGTCACTGTGTGTTTGTGTTACTTGGTGTAAGTCTGTGTCTTTGTTACTTGGTGTCCGTGTGTGCCTGTGTTACTGGGTGTCAGTTTATGTCTTTGTTACTTGGTGTCAGTGTATGTCTTTGTTACTTCGTGCAAGTGTGTGTCTGTGTTACTGGGTATCAGTGTCTGTCTTTGTTACTTGGTGTAAGTGTGTGTCTGTGTTACTGGGTATCAGTGTATGTCTTTGTTACTTGGTGTCAGTGTATGTCTGTGTTACTTGGTGTAAGTGTGTCTCTGTGTTACTGGGTATCAGTGTATGTCTTTGTTACTTGGTGTAAGTGTGTGTCTGTGTTACTGGGTATCAGTGTATGTCTTTGTTACTTTGTGTCAGTGTATGTCTTTGTTACTTGGTGTAAGTGTGTGTCTTTGTTACTTTGTGTCAGTGTATGTCTTTGTTACTTGGTGTAAGTGTATGTCTCTGTTACTTGGTGTCAGTGTATGTCTTTGTCACTTGGTGTAAGTGTGTGTCTGTGTTACTGGGTGTCAGTGTGTGTCTTTGTTACTTTGTGTCCGTGTGTGTCTGTGTTACTGGGTGTCAGTTTATATCTTTGATACTTGGTGTCAATGTATGTCTTTGTTACTTGGTGTAAGTGTGTGTCTGTGTTATTTGGTGTAAGTGTGTGTATGTGTTACTTGGTGTCCGTGTGTGTCTGTGTTACTGGGTGTCAGTATATGTC
The DNA here is from genome assembly GCF_036365525.1 of Heterodontus francisci. NCBI lineage: Eukaryota > Metazoa > Chordata > Chondrichthyes > Heterodontiformes > Heterodontidae > Heterodontus > Heterodontus francisci. The sequence continues at coordinate 67,473,942 of NC_090391.1, forward strand.
TTTGATACTTGGTGTCACTGTATGTCTTTGTTACTTGGTGTAAGTGTGTGTCTGTGTTACTGGGTGTAAGTGTGTGTCTTTGTTACTTGGTGTCCGTGCGTGTCTGTGTTACTGGGTATCAGTGTATGTCTTTGTTACTTAGTGTCAATGTATGTCTTTGTTACTTGGTGTAAGTGTATGTCTTAGTTACTTGGTGTCAGTGTATGTCTTTGTTACTTGGTGTAAGTGTGTGTCTGTGATACTGGGTGTCAGTGTGTGTCTGTGTTACTTGGTGTAAGTGTGTGTCTTTGTTACTTGGTGTCCGTGTGTGTCTGTGTTACTGGGTGTCAGATTATGTCTTTGTTACTTGGTGTCGTTGTATGTCTTTGTTACTTGGTGTAAGTGTGTGTCTGTGTTACTGGGTGTCAGTGTGTGTTTGTGTTACTTGGTGAAAGTCTGTGTCTTTGTTACTTGGTGTCCGTGTGTGTCTGTGTTACTGGGTGTCAGTTTATGTCTTTGTTACTTGGTGTCAGTGTATGTCTTTGTTACTTGGTGTCAGTGTATGTCTGTGTTACTTGGTGTAAGTGTGTGTCTGTGTTACTGTGTATCAGTGTATGTCTTTGTTACTTGGTGTAAGTGTGTGTCTGTGTTACTGGGTATCAGTGTATGTCTTTGTTACTTTGTGTCAGTGTATGTCTTTGTTACTTGGTGTAAGTGTGTGTCTTTGTTACTTGGTGTCAGTGTATGTCTTTGCTACTTGGTGTAAGTGTGTGTCTGTGTTACTTGTTGTAAGTGTGTGTCTTTGCTACTTGGTGTCCGTGTGTGTCTGTGTCACTGGGTGTCAGTTTATGTCTTTGATACTTGGTGTCAGTGTATGTCTTTGTTACTTAGTGTCAATGTATGTCTTTGTTACTTGGTGTAAGTGTATGTCTTAGTTACTTGGTGTCAGTGTATGTCTTTGTTACTTGGTGTCCGTGTGTGTCTGTGTCACTGGGTGTCAGATTATGTCTTTGTTACTTGGTGTCGTTGTATGTCTTTGTTACTTGGTGTAAGTGTGTGTCTGTGTTACTGGGTGTCAGTGTGTGTTTGTGTTACTTGGTGTAAGTCTGTGTCTTTGTAACTTGGTGTCCGTGTGAGTCTGTGTTACTGGGTGTCAGTTTATGTCTTTGTTACTTGGTGTCAGTGTATGTCTTTGTTACTTGGTGTAAGTGTGTGTCTGTGTTACTGGGTATCAGTGTCTGTCTTTGTTACTTGGTGTAAGTGTGTGTCTGTGTTACTGGGTATCAGTGTATGTCTTTGTTACTTGGTGTCAGTGTATGTCTGTGTTGCTTGGTGTAAGTGTGTGTCTTTGTTACTTCGTGTCAGTGTATGTCTTTGTTACTTGGTGTAAGTGTATGTCTCTGTTACTTGGTGTCAGTGTATGTCTTTGTCACTTGGTGTAAGTGTGTGTCTGTGTTACTGGGTGTCAGTGCGTGTCTTTGTTACTTGGTGTCCGTGTGTGGCTGTGTTACTGGGTGTCAGTTTATATCTTTGATACTTGGTGTAAGAGTGTGTCTTTGTTACTTGGTGTCCGTGCGTGTCTGTGTTACTGGGTATCAGTGTCTGTCTTTGTTACTTGGTGTCAGTGTGTGTCTGTGTTACTGGGTATCAGTGTATGTCTTTGTTACTTGGTGTCAGTGTATGTCTGTGTTGCTTGGTGTAAGTGTGTGTCTTTGTTACTTTGTGTCAGTGTATGTCTTTGTTACTTCGTGTAAGTGTATGTCTGTGTTACTTGGTGTAAGTGTGTGTCTTTGCTACTTGGTGTCCGTGTGTGTCTGTGTCACTGGGTGTCAGTTTATGTCTTTGATACTTGGTGTCAGTGTATGTCTTTGTTACTTGGTGTAAGTGTGTGTCTGTGTTACTGGGTGTAAGAGTGTGTCTTTGTTACTTGGTGTCCGTGCGTGTCTGTGTTACTGGGTATCAGTGTATGTCTTTGTTACTTGGTGTCAGTGTATGTCTTTGTTACTTGGAGTAAGTGTATGTCTTTGTTACTTGGTGTCAGTGTATGTCTTTGTTACTTGGTGTAAGTGTGTGTCTGTGATACTGGGTGTCAGTGTTTGTCTGTGTTACTTGGTGTAAGTGTGTGTCTTTGTTACTTGGTGTCCGTGTGTGTCTGTGTTACTGGGTGTCAGATTATGTCTTTGTTACTTGGTGTCATTGTATGTCTTTGTTACTTGGTGTAAGTGTGTGTCTGTGTTACTGGGTGTCAGTGTGTGTCTGTGTTACTTGGTGTCCGTGTGTGTCTGTGTTACTGGGTGTCAGATTATGTCTTTGTTACTTGGTGTCATTGTATGTCTTTGTTACTTGGTGTCCTTGTGTGTCTGTGTTACTGGGTGTCAGATTATGCCTTTGTTACTTGGTGTCCGTGTGTGTCTGTGTTACTGGGTGTCAGGTTATGTCTTTGTTACTTGGTGTCAGTGTATGTCTTTGTTACTTGGTGTATGTGTGTGTCTGTGTTACTGGGTATCAGTGTCTGTCTTTGTTACTTGGTGTAAGTGTGTGTCTGTGTTACTGGGTATCAGTGTCTGTCTTTGTTACTTGGTGCCAGTGTATTTCTGTGTTACTTGGTGTAAGTGTGTGTCTGTGTTACTGGGTATCAGTGTATGTCTTTGTTACTTGGTGTAAGTGTGTGTCTGTGTTACTGGGTATCATTGTATGTCTTTGTTAATTTGTGTCAGTGTATGTCTTTGTTACTTGGTGTAAGTGTGTGTCTTTGTTACTTTGTGTCAGTGTATGTCTTTGTTACTTGGTGTAAGTGTGTGTCTGTGTTACTGGGTATCAGTGTATGTCTTTGTTACTTGGTGTCAGTGTATGTCTGTGTTACTGGGTGTAAGTGTGTGTCTGTGCTACAGGGTATCAGCGTATGTCTTTGTTACTTGGTGTAAGGGTGTGTCTGTGTTACTTGGCGTCAGTGTATGTCTTTGTTACTTGGTGTCAGTGTATGTCTTTGTCACTTGGTGTCATTGTATGTCTTTGTTACTTGGTGTCAGTGTGTGTCTGTGTTACTGGGTGTCACTGTGTGTTTGTGTTACTTGGTGTAAGACTGTGTCTTTGTTACTTGGTGTCCGTGTGTGCCTGTGTTACTGGGTGTCAGTTTATGTCTTTGTTACTTGGTGTCAGTGTATGTCTTTGTTACTTGGTGCAAGTGTGTGTCTGTGTTACTGGGTATCAGTGTCTGTCTTTGTTACTTGGTGTAAGTGTGTGTCTGTGTTACTGGGTATCAGTGTATGTCTTTGTTACTTGGTGTCAGTGTATGTCTGTGTTACTTGGTGTAAGTGTGTCTCTGTGTTACTGGGTATCAGTGTATGTCTTTGTTACTTGGTGTAAGTGTGTGTCTGTGTTACTGGGTATCAGTGTATGTCTTTGTTACTTTGTGTCAGTGTATGTCTTTGTTACTTGGTGTAAGTGTGTGTCTTTGTTACTTTGTGTCAGTGTATGTCTTTGTTACTTGGTGTAAGTGTATGTCTCTGTTACTTGGTGTCAGTGTATGTCTTTGTCACTTGGTGTAAGTGTGTGTCTGTGTTACTGGGTGTCAGTGTGTGTCTTTGTTACTTGGTGTCCGTGTGTGTCTGTGTTACTGGGTGTCAGTTTATATCTTTGATACTTGGTGTCAGTGTATGTCTTTGTTACTTGGTGTAAGTGTGTGTCTGTGTTATTTGGTGTAAGTGTGTGTATGTGTTACTTGGTGTCCGTGTGTGTCTGTGTTACTGGGTGTCAGTATATGTCTTTGATACTTGGTGTCAGTGTCTGTCTTTGTTACTTGGTGTCAGTGTGTGTCTGTGTTACTGGGTGTAAGTGTGTGTCTGTGTTACTGGGTATCAGTGTATGTCTTTGTTACTTAGTGTCAATGTATGTCTTTGTTACTTGGTGTAAGTGTATGTCTTAGTTACTTGGTGTCAGTGTATGTCTTTGTTACTTGGTGTAAGTGTGTGTCTGTGATACTGGGTGTCAGTGTGTGTCTGTGTTACTTGGTGTAAGTGTGTGTCTTTGTTACTTGGTGTCCGTTTGTGTCTGTGTTACTGGGTGTCAGATTATGTCTTTGTTACTTGGTGTCGTTGTATGTCTTTGTTACTTGGTGTAAGTGTGTGTCTGTGTTACTGGGTGTCAGTGTGTGTTTGTGTTACTTGGTGAAAGTCTGTGTCTTTGTTACTTGGTGTCCGTGTGTGTCTGTGTTACTGGGTGTCAGTTTATGTCTTTGTTACTTGGTGTCAGTGTATGTCTTTGTTACTTGGTGTCAGTGTATGTCTGTGTTACTTGGTGTAACTGTGTGTCTGTGTTACTGGGTATCAGTGTATGTCTTTGTTACTTGGTGTAAGTGTGTGTCTGTGTTACTGGGTATCAGTGTATGTCTTTGTTACTTTGTGTCAGTGTATGTCTTTGTTACTTGGTGTAAGTGTGTGTCTTTGTTACTTGGTGTCAGTGTATGTCTTTGCTACTTGGTGTAAGTGTGTGTCTGTGTTACTTGGTGTAAGTGTGTGTCTTTGCTACTTGGTGTCCGTGTGTGTCTGTGTCACTGGGTGTCAGTTTATGTCTTTGATACTTGGTGTCAGTGTATGTCTTTGTTACTTAGTGTCAATGTATGTCTTTGTTACTTGGTGTAAGCGTATGTCTTAGTTACTTGGTGTCAGTGTATGTCTTTGTTACTTGGTGTAAGTGTGTGCCTGTGATACTGGGTGTCAGTGTGTGTCTGTGTTACTTGGTGTAAGTGTGTGTCTTTGTTACTTGGTGTCCGTGTGTGTCTGTGTTACTGGGTGTCAGATTATGTCTTTGTTACTTGGTGTCGTTGTATGTCTTTGTTACTTGGTGTAAGTGTGTGTCTGTGTTACTGGGTGTCAGTGTGTGTTTGTGTTACTTGGTGTAAGTCTGTGTCTTTGTTACTTGGTGTCCGTGTGTGTCTGTGTTACTGGGTGTCAGTTTATGTCTTTGTTACTTGGTGTCAGTGTATGTCTTTGTTACTTGGTGTAAGTGTGTGTCTGTGTTACTGGGTATCAGTGTCTGTCTTTGTTACTTGGTGTAAGTGTGTGTCTGTGTTACTGGGTATCAGTGTATGTCTTTGTTACTTGGTGTCAGTGTATGTCTTTGTTACTTGGTGCAAGTGTGTGTCTGTGTTACTGGGTATCAGTGTCTGTCTTTGTTACTTGGTGTAAGTGTGTGTCTGTGTTATTGGGTATCAGTGTATGTCTTTGTTACTTGGTGTCAGTGTATGTCTGTGTTACTTGGTGTAAGTGTGTCTCTGTGTTACTGGGTATCAGTGAATGTCTTTGTTACTTGGTGGAAGTGTGTGTCTGTGTTACTGGGTATCAGTGTATGTCTTTGTTACTTTGTGTCAGTGTATGTCTTTGTTACTTGGTGTAAGTGTGTGTCTTTGTTACTTTGTGTCAGTGTATGTCTTTGTTACTTGGTGTAAGTGTATGTCTCTGTTACTTGGTGTCAGTGTATGTCTTTGTCACTTGGTGTAAGTGTGTGTCTGTGTTACTGGGTGTCAGTGTGTGTCTTTGTTACTTGGTGTCCGTGTGTGTCTGTGTTACTGGGTGTCAGTTTATATCTTTGATACTTGGTGTCAGTGTATGTCTTTGTTACTTGGTGTAAGTGTGTGTCTGTGTTATTTGGTGTAAGTGTGTGTATGTGTTACTTGGTGTCCGTGTGTGTCTGTGTTACTGGGTGTCAGTATATGTCTTTGATACTTGGTGTCAGTGTATGTCTTTGTTACTTGGTGTAAGTGTGTGTCTGTGATACTGGGTGTCAGTGTGTGTCTGTGTTACTTGGTGTAAGTGTGTGTCTTTGTTACTTGGTGTCCGTGTGTGTCTGTGTTACTGGGTGTCAGATTATGTCTTTGTTACTTGGTGTCGTTGTATGTCTTTGTTACTTGGTGTAAGTGTGTGTCTGTGTTACTGGGTGTCAGTGTGTGTTTGTGTTACTTGGTGTAAGTCTGTGTCTTTGTTACTTGGTGTCCGTGTGTGTCTGTGTTACTGGGTGTCAGTTTATGTCTTTGTTACTTGGTGTCAGTGTATGTCTTTGTTACTTGGTGTCAGTGTATGTCTGTGTTACTTGGTGTAAGTGTGTGTCTGTGTTACTGGGTATCAGTGTATGTCTTTGTTACTTGGTGTAAGTGTGTGTCTGTGTTACTGGGTATCAGTGTATGTCTTTGTTACTTTGTGTCAGTGTATGTCTTTGTTACTTGGTGTAAGTGTGTGTCTTTGTTACTTGGTGTCAGTGTATGTCTTTGCTACTTGGTGTAAGTGTGTGTCTGTGTTACTTGGTGTAAGTGTGTGTCTTTGCTACTTGGTGTCCGTGTGTGTCTGTGTCACTGGGTGTCAGTTTATGTCTTTGATACTTGGTGTCAGTGTATGTCTTTGTTACTTGGTGTAAGTGTGTGTCTGTGTTACTGGGTGTAAGTGTGTGTCTTTGTTACTTGGTGTCCGTGCGTGTCTGTGTTACTGGGTATCAGTGTATGTCTTTGTTACTTGGTGTAAGTGTATGTCTTTGTTACTTGGTGTAAGTGTATGTCTTTGTTACTTGGTGTCAGTGTATGTCTTTGTTACTTTGTGTCAGTGTATGTCTGTGTTACATGGTGTCAGTGTGTGTCTGTGTTACTGGGTATCAGTGTATGTCTTTGTTACTTGGTGTAAGTGTGTGTCTGTGTTACTGGGTATCAGTGTATGTCTTTGTTACTTTGTGTCAGTGTATGTCTTTGTTACTTGGTGTAAGTGTGTGTCTTTGTTACTTTGTGTCAGTGTATGTCTTTGTTACTTGGTGTAAGTGTATGTCTCTGTTACTTGGCGTCAGTGTATGTCTTTGTCACTTGGTGTAAGTGTATGTCTTAGTTACTTGGTGTCAGTGTATGTCTTTGTTACTTGGTGTAAGTGTGTGTCTGTGATACTGGGTGTCAGTGTGTGTCTGTGTTACTTGGTGTAAGTGTGTGTCTTTGTTACTTGGTGTCCGTGTGTGTCTGTGTTACTGGGTGTCAGATTATGTCTTTGTTACTTGGTGTCAGTGTATGTCTTTGTTACTTGGTGTAATTGTGTGTCTGTGTTACTGGGTATCAGTGTCTGTCTTTGTTACTTGGTGTAAGTGTGTGTCTGTGTTACTGGGTATCAGTGTATGTCTTTGTTACTTGGTGTCAGTGTATGTCTGTGTTACTTGGTGTAAGTGTGTGTCTGTGTTACTGGGTATCAGTGTATGTCTTTGTTACTTGGTGTAAGTGTGTGTCTGAGTTACTGGGTATCAGTGTATGTCTTTGTTACTTTGTGTCAGTGTATGTCTTTGTTACTTGGTGTAAGTGTGTGTCTTTGTTACTTGGTGTCAGTGTATGTCTTTGCTACTTGGTGTAAGTGTGTGTCTGTGTTACTTGGTGTCAGTGTGTGTCTTTGCTACTTGGTGTCCGTGTGTGTCTGTGTCACTGGGTGTCAGTTTATGTCTTTGATACTTGGTGTCAGTGTATGTCTTTGTTACTGGGTGTAAGTGTGTGTCTTTGTTACTTGGTGTCCGTGCGTGTCTGTGTTACTGGGTATCAGTGTATGTCTTTGTTACTTGGTGTCTGTGTATGTCTGTGTTACTTGGTGTAAGTGTGTGTCTGTGTTACTGGGTATCAGTGTATGTCTTTGTTACTTGGTGTAAGTGTGTGTCTGTGTTACTGGGTATCAGTGTATGTCTTTGTTACTTTGTGTCAGTGTATGTCTTTGTTACTTGGTGTAAGTGTGTGTCTTTGTTACTTTGTGTCAGTGTATGCCTTTGTTACTTGGTGTAAGTGTATGTCTCTGTTACTTGGTGTCAGTGTATGTCTTTGTCACTTGGTGTAAGTGTGTGTCTGTGTTACTGGGTGTCAATGTGTGTCTTTGCTACTTGGTGTCCGTGTGTGTCTGTGTCACTGGGTGTCAGTTTATGTCTTTGATACTTGGTGTCACTGTATGTCTTTGTTACTTGGTGTAAGTGTGTGTCTGTGTTACTGGGTGTAAGTGTGTGTCTTTGTTACTTGGTGTCCGTGCGTGTCTGTGTTACTGGGTACCAGTGTATTTCTTTGTTACTTGGTGTCAGTGTATGTCTTTGTTACTTGGTGTAAGTGTATGTCTTTGTTACTTGGTGTCAGTGTATGTCTTTGTTACTTGGTGTAAGTGTGTGTCTGTGATACTGGGTGTCAGTGTGTGTCTGTGTTACTTGGTGTAAGTGTGTGTCTTTGTTACTTGGTGTCCGTGTGTGTCTGTGTTACTGGGTGTCAGATTATGTCTTTGTTACTGGGTGTCATTGTATGTCTTTGTTACTTGGTGTAAGTGTGTGTCTGTGTTACTGGGTGTCAGATTATGTCTTTGTTACTTGGTGTCATTGTATGTCTTTGTTACTTGGTGTCCGTGTGTGTCTGTGTTACAGGGTGTCAGATTATTTCTTTGTTACTTGGTGTCATTGTATGTCTTTGTTACTTGGTGTCCGTGTGTGTCTGTGTTACTGGGTGTCAGTTTATGTCTTTGTTACTTGGTGTCAGTGTATGTCTTTGTTACTTGGTGTATGTGTGTGTCTGTGTTACTGGGTATCAGTGTCTGTCTTTGTTACTTGGTGTAAGTGTGTGTCTGTGTTACTGGGTATCAGTGTATGTCTTTGTAACTTGGTGCCAGTGTATTTCTGTGTTACTTGGTGTAAGTGTGTGTCTTTGTTACTTTGTGTCAGTGTATGTCTTTGTTACTTGGTGTAAGTGTGTGTCTGTGTTACTGGGTATCAGTGTATGTCTTTGTGACTATGTGTCAGTGTATGTCTTTGTTACTTGGTGTAAGTGTGTGTCTGTGTTACTGGGTATCAGTGTATGTCTTTGTTACTTGGTGTCAGTGTAAGTCTGTGTTACTTGGTGTAAGTGTGTGTCTGTGCTACAGGGTATCAGTGTATGTCTTTGTTACTTGGTGTAAGGGTGTGTCTGTGTTACTTGGTGTCCGTGTGTGTCTGTGTTACTGGGTGTCAGTGTATGTCTTTGTTACTGGTTGTCAGTGTATGTCTTTGTTACTTGGTGTAAGTGTGTGTCTGTGTTACTGGGTATCAGTGTATGTCTTTGTGACTATGTGTCAGTGTATGTCTTTGTTACTTGGTGTAAGTGTGTATCTGTGTTACTGGGTATCAGTGTATGTCTTTGTTACTTGGTGTCAGTGTATGTCTTTGTTACTTGGTGTAAGTGTATGTCTTTGTTACTTGGTGTCAGTGTATGTCTGTGTTACTTGGTGTAAGTGTGTGTCTGTGTTACTGGGTATCAGTGTATGTCTTTGTTACTTGGTGTAAGTGTGTGTCTGTGTTACTGGGTATCATTGTATGTCTTTGTTACTTTGTGTCAGTGTATGTCTTTGTTACTTGGTGTAAGTGTGTGTCTTTGTTACTTTGTGTCAGTGTATGTCTTTGTTACTTGGTATAAGTGTATGTCTCTGTTACTTGGTGTCAGTGTATGTCTTTGTCACTTGGTGTACGTGTGTGTCTGTGTCACTGGGTGTCAGTTTATGTCTTTGATACTTGGTGTCAGTGTATGTCTTTGTTACTTGGTGTAAGTGTGTGTCTGTGTTACTGGGTGTCAGTGTGTGTCTTTGCTACTTGGTGTCCGTGTGTGTCTGTGTCACTGGGTGTCAGTTTATGTCTTTGATACTTGGTGTCAGTGTATGTCTTTGTTACTTGGTGTAAGTGTGTGTCTGTGTTAGTGGGTGTAAGTGTGTGTCTTTGTTACTTGGTGTCCGTGCGTGTCTGTGTTACTGGGTATCAGTGTATTTCTTTGTTACTTGGTGTCAGTGTATGTCTTTGTTACTTGGTGTAAGTGTGTGTCTGTGATACTGGGTGTCAGTGTGTGTCTGTGTTACTTGGTGTAAGTGTGTGTCTTTGTTACTTGGTGTCCGTGTCTGTCTGTGTTACTGGGTGTCAGATTATGTCTTTGTTACTGGGTGTCATTGTATGTCTTTGTTACTTGGTGTAAGTGTGTGTCTGTGTTACTGGGTGTCAGTTTGTGTCTGTGTTACTTGGTGTAAGTGTGTGTCTTTGTTACTTGGTGTCCGTGTGTGTCTGTGTTACTGGGTGTCAGATTATGTCTTTGTTACTTGGTGTCATTGTATGTCTTTGTTACTTGGTGTCCGTGTGTGTCTGTGTTACTGGGTGTCAGATTATGTCTTTGTTACTTGGTGTCATTGTATGTCTTTGTTACCTGGTGTCCGTGTGTGTCTGTGTTACTGGGTGTCAGTTTATGTCTTTGTTACTTGGTGTCAGTGTATGTCTTTGTTACTTGGTGTATGTGTGTATCTGTGTTACTGGGTATCAGTGTCTGTCTTTGTTACTTGGTGTAAGTGTGTGTCTGTGTTACTGGGTATCAGTGTATGTCTTTGTTACTTGGTGCCAGTGTATTTCTGTGTTACTTGGTGTAAGTGTCTGTCTGTGTTCCTGGGTATCAGTGTATGTCTTTGTTACTTGGTGTAAGTGTGTGTCTGTGTTACTGGGTATCATTGTATGTCTTTGTTACTTGGTGTAAGTGTGTGTCTTTGTTACTTTGTGTCAGTGTATGTCTTTGTTACTTGGTGTAAGTGTGTGTCTGTGTTACTGTGTATCAGTGTATGTCTTTGTGACTTTGTGTCAGTGTATGTCTTTGTTACTTGGTGTAAGTGTGTGTCTGTGTTACTGGGTATCAGTGTATGTCTTTGTTACTTGGTGTCAGTGTATGTCTGTGTTACTTGGTGTAAGTGTGTGTCTGTGCTACAGGGTATCAGTGTATGTCTTTGTTACTTGGTGTAAGGGTGTGTCTGTGTTACTTGGTGTAAGGGTGTGTATGTGTTACTTGGCGTCAGTGTATGTCTTTGTTACTTGGTGTAAGGGTGTGTCTGTGTTACTGGGTATCAGTGTCTTTCTTTGTTACTTGGTGTAAGTGTGTGTCTGTGTTACTGGGTATCAGTGTATGTCTTTGTTACTTGGTGTCAGTGTATGTCTGTGTTACTTGGTGTAAGTGTGTGTCTGTGTTACTGGGTATCAGTGTATGTCTTTGTTACTTGGTGTAAGTGTGTGTCTGTGTTACTGGGTATCAGTGTATGTCTTTGTTACTTTGTGTCAGTGTATGTCTTTGTTACTTGGTGTAAGTGTGTGTCTTTGTTACTTGGTGTCAGTGTATGTCTTTGCTACTTGGTGTAAGTGTGTGTCTCTGTTCCTTGGTGTAAGTGTGTTTCTTTGCTACTTGGTGTCCGTGTGTGTCTGTGTCACTGGGTGTCAGTTTATGTCTTTGATACTTGGTGTCAGTGTATGTCTTTGTTACTTGGTGTAAGTGTGTGTCTGTGTTACTGGGTGTAAGTGTGTGTCTTTGTTACTTGGTGTCCTTGCGTGTCTGTGTTACTGGGTATCAGTGTATGTCTTTGTTACATGGTGTCAGTGTATGTCTTTGTTACTTGGTGTAAGTGTATGTCTTTGTTACTTGGTGTCAGTGTATGTCTTTGTTACTTGGTGCAAGTGTGTGTCTGTGATACTGGGTGTCAGTGTGTGTCTGTGTTACTTGGTGTAAGTGTGTGTCTTTGTTACTTGGTGTCCGTGTGTGTCTGTGTTACTGGGTGTCAGATTATTTCTTTGTTACTTGGTGTTTTTGTATGTCTTTGTTACTTGGTGTAAGTGTGTGTCTGTGTTACTGGGTGTCAGTGTGTGTCTGTGTCACTTGGTGTAAGTGTGTGTCTTTGTCACTTGGTGTCCGTGTGTGTCTGTGTTACTATGTGTCAGATTATGTCTTTGTTACTTGGTGTCAGTGTCTGTCTTTGTTACTTGGTGTAAGTGTGTGTCTGTGTTACTGGGTATCAGTGTATGTCTTTGTTACTTGGTGTCAGTGTATGTCTGTGTTACTTGGTGTAAGTGTGTCTCTGTGTTACTGGGTATCAGTGTATGTCTTTGTTACTTGGTGTAAGTGTGTGTCTGTGTTACTGGGTATCAGTGTATGTCTTTGTTACTTTGTGTCAGTGTATGTCTTTGTTACTTGGTGTAAGTGTGTGTCTTTGTTACTTTGTGTCAGTGTATGTCTTTGTTACTTGGTGTAAGTGCATGTCTCTGTTACTTGGTGTCAGTGCATGTCTTTGTCACTTGGTGTAAGTGTGTGTCTATGTTACTGGGTGTCAGTGTGTGTCTTTGTTACTTGGTGTCCGTGTGTGTCTGTGTTACTGGGTGTCAGTTTATATATTTGATAGTTGGTGTCAGTGTATGTCTTTGTTACTTGGTGTAAGTGTGTGTCTGTGTTACTTGGTGTAAGTGTGTGTATGTGTTACTTGGTGTCCGTGTGTGTCTGTGTTACTGGGTGTCAGTTTATGTCTTTGATACTTGGTGTCAGTGTATGTCTTTGTTACTTGGTGTAAGTGTGTGTCTGTGTTACTGGGTGCAAGTGTGTGTCTTTGTTACTTGGTGTCCGTGCGTGTCTGTGTTACTGGGTATCAGTGTATGTCTTTGTTACTTAGTGTCAATGTATGTCTTTGTTACTTGGTGTAAGTGTATGTCTTAGTTACTTGGTGTCAGTGTATGTCTATGTTACTTGGTGTAAGTGTGTTTCTGTGATCCTGGGTGTCAGTGTGTGTCTGTGTTACTTGGTGTAAGTGTGTGTCTGTGTTACTTGGTGTAAGTGTGTGTCTTTGTTACTTGGTGTCCGTGTGTGTCTGTGTTACTGGGTGTCAGATTATGTCTTTGTTACTTGGTGTCATTGTATGTCTTTGTTACTTGGTGTAAGTGTGTGTCTGTGTTACTGGGTGTCAGTGTGTGTTTGTGTTGCTTGGTGTAAGTCTGTGTCTTTGTTACTTGGTGTCCGTGTGTGTCTGTGTTACTGGGTGTCAGTTTATGTCTTTGTTACTTGGTGTCAGTGTATGTCTTTGTTACTTGGTGTAAGTGTGTGTCTGTGTTACTGGGTATCAGTGTCTGTCTTTGTTACTTGGTGTAAGTGTGTGTCTGTGTTACTGGGTATCAGTGTATGTCTTTGGTACTTGGTGTCAGTGTATGTCTGTGTTACTTGGTGTAAGTGTGTGTCTGTGTTACTGTGTATCAGTGTATGTCTTTGTTACTTGGTGTAAGTGTGTGTCTGTGTTACTGGGTATCAGTGTATGTCTTTGTTACTTTGTGTCAGTGTATGTCTTTGTTACTTGGTGTAAGTGTGTGTCTTTGTTACTTGGTGTCAGTGTATGTCTTTGCTACTTGGTGGAAGTGTGTGTCTGTGTTACTTGGTGTAAGTGTGTGTCTTTGCTACTTGGTGTCCGTGTGTGTCTGTGTCACTGGGTGTCAGTTTATGTCTTTGATACTTGGTGTCAGTGTATGTCTTTGTTACTTAGTGTAAGTGTGTGTCTGTGTTACTGGGTGTATGTGTGTGTCTTTGTTACTTGGAGTCCGTGCGTGTCTGTGTTACTGGGTTTCAGTGTATGTCTTTGTTACTTGGGGTCAGTGTATGTCTTTGTTACTTGGTGTAAGTGTATGTCTTTGTTACTTGGTGTATGTGTGTGTCTGTGTTACTGGGTGTCAGATTATGTCTTTGTTACTTGGTGTCATTGTCTGTCTTTGTTACTTGGTGTCCGTGTGTGTCTGTGTTACTGGGTGTCAGTTTATGTCTTTGTTACTTGGTGTCAGTGTATGTCTTTGTTACTTGGTGTATGTGTGTGTCTGTGTTACTGGGTATCAGTGTCTGTCTTTGGTACTTGGTGTAAGTGTGTGTCTGTGTTACTGGGTATCAGTGTATGTCTTTGTTACTTGGTGCCAGTGTATTTATGTGTTACTTGGTGTAAGTGTGTGTCTGTGTTACTGGGTGTCAGATTATGTCTTTGTTACTTGGTGTCATTGTATGTCTTTGTTACTTGGTGTCCGTGTGTGTCTGTGTTACAGGGTGTCAGATTATTTCTTTGTTACTTGGTGTCATTGTATGTCTTTGTTACTTGGTGTCCGTGTGTGTCTGTGTTACTGGGTGTCAGTTTATGTCTTTGTTACTTGGTGTCAGTGTATGTCTTTGTTACTTGGTGTATGTGTGTGTCTGTGTTACTGGGTATCAGTGTCTGTCTTTGTTACTTGGTGTAAGTGTGTGTCTGTGTTACTGGGTATCAGTGTATGTCTTTGTAACTTGGTGCCAGTGTATTTCTGTGTTACTTGGTGTAAGTGTGTGTCTTTGTTACTTTGTGTCAGTGTATGTCTTTGTTACTTGGTGTAAGTGTGTGTCTGTGTTACTGGGTATCAGTGTATGTCTTTGTGAATATGTGTCAGTGTATGTCTTTGTTACTTGGTGTAAGTGTGTGTCTGTGTTACTGGGTATCAGTGTATGTCTTTGTTACTTGGTGTCAGTGTATGTCTATGTTACTTGGTGTAAGTGTGTGTCTGTGCTACAGGGTATCAGTGTATGTCTTTGTTACTTGGTGTAAGGGTGTGTCTGTGTTACTTGGTGTCCGTGTGTGTCTGTGTTACTGGGTGTCAGTGTATGTCTTTGTTACTGGTTGTCAGTGTATGTCTTTGTTACTTGGTGTAAGTGTGTGTCTGTGTTACTGGGTATCAGTGTATGTCTTTGTTACTTGGTGTCAGTGTATGTCTTTGTTACTTGGTGTAAGTGTATGTCTTTGTTACTTGGTGTCAGTGTATGTCTTTGTTACTTGGTGTCAGTGTATGTCTGTGTTACTTGGTGTAAGTGTGTGTCTGTGTTACTGTGTATCAGTGTATGTCTTTGTTACTTGGTGTAAGTGTGTGTCTGTGTTACTGGGTATCATTGTATGTCTTTGTTACTTTGTGTCAGTGTATGTCTTTGTTACTTGGTGTAAGTGTGTGTCTTTGTTACTTTGTGTCAGTGTATGTCTTTGTTACTTGGTATAAGTGTATGTCTCTGTTACTTGGTGTCAGTGTATGTCTTTGTCACTTGGTGTAAGTGTGTGTCAGTGTTACTGGGTGTCAGTGTGTGTCTTTGCTACTTGGTGTCCGTGTGTGTCTGTGTCACTGGGTGTCAGTTTATGTCTTTGATACTTGGTGTCAGTGTATGTCTTAGTTACTTGGTGTAAGTGTGTGTCTGTGTTAGTGGGTGTAAGTGTGTGTCTTTGTTACTTGGTGTCCGTGCGTGTCTGTGTTACTGGGTATCAGTGTATTTCTTTGTTACTTGGTGTCAGTGTATGTCTTTGTTACTTGGTGTAAGTGTATGTCTTTGTTACTAGGTGTCAGTGTATGTCTTTGTTACTTGGTGTAAGTGTGTGTCTGTGATACTGGGTGTCAGTGTGTGTCTGTGATACTGGGTGTCAGTGTGTGTCTGTGTTACTTGGTGTAAGTGTGTGTCTTTGTTACTTGGTGTCCGTGTCTGTCTGTGGTACTGGGTGTCAGATTATGTCTTTGTTACTGGGTGTCATTGTATGTCTTTGTTACTTGGTGTAAGTGTGTGTCTGTGTTACTGGGTGTCAGTTTGTGTCTGTGTTACTTGGTGTAAGTGTGTGTCTTTGTTACTTGGTGTCCGTGTGTGTCTGTGTTACTGGGTGTCAGATTATGTCTTTGTTACTTGGTGTCATTGTATGTCTTTGTTACTTGGTGTCCGTGTGTGTCTGTGTTACTGGTTGTCAGATTATGTCTTTGTTACTTGGTGTCATTGTATGTCTTTGTTACTTGGTGTCCGTGTGTGTCTGTGTTACTGGGTGTCAGTTTATGTCTTTGTTACTTGGTGTCAGTGTATGTCTTTGTTACTTGGTGTATGTGTGTGTCTGTGTTACTGGGTATCAGTGTCTGTCTTTGTTACTTGGTGTAAGTGTGTGTCTGTGTTACTGGGTATCAGTGTATGTCTTTGTTATTTGGTGCCAGTGTATTTCTGTGTTACTTGGTGTAAGTGTCTGTCTGTGTTCCTGGGTATCAGTGTATGTCTTTGTTACTTGGTGTAAGTGTGTGTCTGTGTTACTGGGTATCATTGTATGTCTTTGTTACTTTGTGTCAGTGTATGTCTTTGTTACTTGGTGTAAGTGTGTGTCTTTGTTACTTTGTGTCAGTGTATGTCTTTGTTACTTGGTGTAAGTGTGTGTCTGTGTTACTGGGTATCAGTGTATGTCTTTGTGACTTTGTGTCAGTGTATGTCTTTGTTACTTGGTGTAAGTGTGTGCCTGTGTTACTGGGTATCAGTGTATGTCTTTGTTACTTGGTGTCAGTGTATGTCTGTGTTACTTGGTGTAAGTGTGTGTCTGTGCTACAGGGTATCAGTGTATGTCTTTGTTACTTGGTGTAAGGGTGTGTCTGTGTTACTTGGTGTAAGTGTGTGTCTGTGTTACTGGGTATCAGTGTATGTCTTTGTTACTTGGTGTAAGTGTGTGTCTGTGTTACTGGGTATCAGTGTATGTATTTGTTACTTTGTGTCAGTGTATGTCTTTGTTACTTGGTGTAAGTGTGTGTCTTTGTTACTTGGTGTCAGTGTATGTCTTTGCTACTTGGTGTAAGTATGTGTCTCTGTTCCTTGGTGTAAGTGTGTTTCTTTGCTACTTGGTGTCCGTGTGTGTCTGTGTCACTGGGTGTCAGTTTATGTCTTTGATACTTGGTGTCAGTGTATGTCTTTGTTACTGGGTGTAAGTGTGTGTCTTTGTTACTTGGTGTCCGTGCGTGTCTGTGTTACTGGGTATCAGTGTATGTCTTTGTTACATGGTGTCAGTGTATGTCTTTGTTACTTGGTGTAAGTGTATGTCTTTGTTACTTGGTGCAAGTGTGTGTCTGTGATACTGGGTGTCAGTGTGTGTCTGTGTTACTTGGTGTAAGTGTGTGTCTTTGTTACTTGGTGTCCGTGTGTGTCTGTGTTACTGGGTGTCAGATTATTTCTTTGTTACTTGGTGTTTTTGTATGTCTGTGTTACTTGGTGTAAGTGTGTGTCTGTGTTACTGGGTGTCAGTGTGTGTCTGTGTCACTTGGTGTAAGTGTGTGTCTTTGTTACTTGGTGTCCGTGTGTGTCTGTGTTACTATGTGTCAGATTATGATTTTGTTACTTGGTGTCATTGTATGTCTTTGCTACTTGGTGTCCGTGTGTGTCTGTGTTACTGGGTGTCAGATTATGTCTTTGTAACTTGGTGTCATTGTATGTCTTTGTTACTTGGTGTCCGTGTGTGTCTGTGTTACTGGGTGTCAGTTTATGTCTTTGTTACTTGGTGTCAGTGTATGTCTTTGTTACTTGGTGTATGTGTGTGTCTGTGTTACTGGGTATCAGTGTCTGTCTTTGTTACTTGGTGTAAGTGTGTGTCTGTGTTACTGGGTATCAGTGTATGTCTTTGTTACTTGGGGCCAGTGTATTTCTGTGTTACTTTGTGTCAGTGTATGTCTTTGTTACTTGGTGTAAGTGTGTGTCTGTGTTACTGGGTATCAGTGTATGTCTTTGTTACTTTGTGTCAGTGTATGTCTTAGTTACTTGGTGTAAGTGTGTGTCTGTGTTACTGGGTATCAGTGTATGTCTTTGTTACTTGGTGTCAGTGTATGTCTGTGTTACTTGGTGTAAGTGTGTGTCTGTGCTACAGGGTATCAGTGTATGTCTTTGTTACTTGGTGTAATGGTGTGTCTGTGTTACTTGGTGTAAGGGTGTGTCTGTGTTACTTGGTGTCATTGTATGTCTTTGTTACTTGGTGTAAGTGTGTGTCTGTGTTATTGGGTGTCAGTGTGTGTTTGTGTTACTTGGTGTAAGTCTGTGTCTTTGTTACTTGGTGTCAGTGTATGTCTTTGTTACTTGGTGTAAGTGTGTGTCTGTGTTACTGGGTATCAGTGTCTGTCTTTGTTACTTGGTGTAAGTGTGTGTCTGTGTTACTGGGTATCAGTGTATGTCTTTGTTACTTGGTGTCAGTGTATGTCTGTGTTACTTGGTGTAAGTGTGTCTCTGTGTTACTGGGTATCAGTGTCTGTCTTTGTTACTTGGTGTAAGTGTGTGTCTGTGTTACTGGGTATCAGTGTATGTCTTTGTTACTTTGTGTCAGTGTATGTCTTTGTTACTTGGTGTAAGTGTGTGTCTTTGTTACTTTGTGTCAGTGTATGTCTTTGTTACTTGGTGTAAGTGTATGTCTCTGTTACTTGGTGTCAGTGTATGTCTTTGTCACTTGGTGTAAGTGTGTGTCTATGTTACTGGGTGTCAGTGTGTGTCTTTGTTACTTGGTGTCCGTGTGTGTCTGTGTTACTGGGTGTCAGTTTATATCTTTGATAGTTGGTGTCAGTGTATGTCTTTGTTACTTGGTGTAAGTGTGTGTCTGTGTTACTTGGTGTAAGTGTGTGTATGTGTTACTTGGTGTCCGTGTGTGTCTGTGTTACTGGGTGTCAGTTTATGTCTTTGATACTTGGTGTCAGTGTATGTCTTTGTTACTTGGTGTAAGTGTGTGCCTGTGTTACTGGGTGCAAGTGTGTGTCTTTGTTACTTGGTGTCCGTGCGTGTCTGTGTTACTGGGTATCAGTGTATGTCTTTGTTACTAAGTGTCAATGTATGTCTTTGTAACTTGGTGTAAGTGTATGTCTTAGTTACTTGGTGTCAGTGTATGTCTTTGTTACTTGGTGTAAGTGTGTTTCTGTGATCCTGGGTGTCAGTGTGTGTCTGTGTTACTTGGTGTAAGTGTGTGTCTTTGTTACTTGGTGTCCGTGTGTGTCTGTGTTACTGGGTGTCAGATTATGTCTTTGTTACTTGGTGTCATTGTATGTCTTTGTTACTGGGTGTCAGTGTGTGTTTGTGTTGCTTGGTGTAAGTCTGTGTCTTTGTTACTTGGTGTCCGTGTGTGTCTTTGTTACTGGGTGTCAGTTTATGTCTTTGTTACTTGGTGTCAGTGTATGTCTTTGTTACTTGGTGTAAGTGTGTGTCTGTGTTACTGGGTATCAGTGTCTGTCTTTGTTACTTGGTGTAAGTGTGTGTCTGTGTTACTGGGTATCAGTGTATGTCTTTGGTACTTGGTGTCAGTGTATGTCTGTGTTCCTTGGTGTAAGTGTGTGTCTGTGTTACTGTGTATCAGTGTATGTCTTTGTTACTTGGTGTAAGTGTGTGTCTGTGTTACTGGGTATCAGTGTATGTCTTTGTTACTTTGTGTCAGTGTATGTCTTTGTTACTTGGTGTAAGTGTGTGTCTTTGTTACTTGGTGTCAGTGTATGTCTTTGCTACTTGGTGGAAGTGTGTGTCTGTGTTACTTGGTGTAAGTGTGTGTCTTTGCTACTTGGTGTCCGTGTGTGTCTGTGTCACTGGGTGTCAGTTTATGTCTTTGATCCTTGGTGTCAGTGTATGTCTTTGTTACTTAGTGTAAGTGTGTGTCTGTGTTACTGGGTGTAAGTGTGTGTCTTTGTTACTTGGAGTCCGTGCGTGTCTGTGTTACTGGGTTTCAGTGTATGTCTTTGTTACTTGGGGTCAGTGTATGTCTTTGTTACTTGGTGTAAGTGTATGTCTTTGTTACTTGGTGTATGTGTGTGTCTGTGTTACTGGGTGTCAGATTATGTCGTTGTTACTTGGTGTCATTGTCTGTCTTTGTTACTTGGTGTCCGTGTGTGTCTGTGTTACTGGGTGTCAGTTTATGTCTTTGTTACTTGGTGTCAGTGTATGTCTTTGTTACTTGGTGTATGTGTGTGTCTTTGTGACTTGGTGTCAGTGTAAGTCTTTGTTACATGGAGTAAGTGTGTGTCTGTGTTACTGGGTATCAGTGTATGTCTTTGTTACTTGGTGTCAGTGTAAGTCCACATACTTTGTGTAATTGCATGTCTTTGTTACTTGGTGTAATTGTCTGTCTTTGTTACTTCGTGTCAGTGTATGTCTGTGTTACTTGGTGTAAGTGTGTGTCTTTGTTACTTGGTGTCAGTGTATGTCTTTGTTACTTGATGTCAGTGTATGTCTGTGTTATTTGGTGTAAGTGTGTGTCTGTGTTACTGGGTGTCAGTGTGTGTCTGTGTTACTTGGTGTAAGTGTGTGGCTTTGTTACTGGGTATCAGTGTATGTCTTTGTTACTTGGTGTCAGTGTAAGTCAAAATACTTGGTGTAAGTGTATGTCTTTGTTACTTGGTGTAATTGTCTGTCTTTGTTACTTGGTTTCAGTGTATGTCTGGGTTACTTGGTGTAAGTGTGTGTCTTTTACTTGGTGTAAGTGTATGTCTTTGTTACTTGGTGTCAGTGTATGTCTTTGTTACTTGGTGTCAGTGTATGTCTGTGTTACTTGGTGTAAGTGTGTGCCTGTGTTACTGGGTATCAATGTATGTCTTTGTTACTTGGTGTCAGTTTATGTCTTTGTTACTTGGTGTAAGTGTGTGTCTGTGTTACTGGGTGTCAGTGTGTTTCTGTGTTACTTGGTGTAAGTGTGTGTCTTTGTTACTTGGTGTCCGTGTGTGTCTGTTTTACGGGGTGTCAATGCATGACATTGTTACTGGGTGTCAGTGTATGTCTTTGTTACTTGGTGTAAGTGTGTGTCTGTGTTACTGGGTATCAGTGTCTGCCTTTGTTACTTGGTGTAAGCGTGTGTCTGCGTTACTGGGTATAAGTGTATGTCTTTGTTACTTGGTGTCAGTGTATGTCTGTGTTACTTGGTGTAAGTGCATGTATTTGTTACTTGGTGTCAGTCTATGTCTGTGTTACTTGGTGCAAGTGTGTGTCTTTGTAACTTGGTGTCAGTGTATGTCTTTGTTACTTGGTGTAAGTGTGTGTTTGTGTTACTTGCTGTAAGTGTTTGTCTGTGCTACTTGGTGTCAGTGTATGTCTTTGTTACTTGGTGTCAGTGTATGTCTGTGTCACTTGGTGTCAGTGCGTTTGTTTGTGTTACAGGGTGTCACTGTGTGTCTGTGTTACTTGGTGTAAGAGTGTGTCTTTGTTACTTGGTGTCCATGTGTGTCTGTGTTACAGGGTGTCAGTGTATGTCTTTGTTACTGGTGTCAGTGTATGTCTTTGTTACTTGGTGTAATTGTGTGTCTGTGTTCCTGGGTATCAGTGTCTGTCTTTGTTACTTGGTGTAAGTTTGTGTCTGTGTTACTGGGTATCAGTGTATGTCTTTGTTACTTTGTGTCAGTGTATGTCTGTGTTACTTGGTGTAAGTGTGTGTCTGTGTTACTGGGTATCAGTGTATGTCTTTGTATCTTGGTGTCAGTGTATGTCTTTGTGACAGGGTGTCAGTGTGTTTCTTTGTTACTTGGTGTCCGTGTGTGTCTGTGTTACTGGGTGTCAGTTTATGTCTTTGTTACTTGGTGTCAGTGTATGTCTTTGTTACTTGGTGTCAGTGTATGTCTTTGTTACTTGGTGTATGTGTGTGTCTTTGTGACTTGGTGTCAGTGTAAGTCTTTGTTACATGGAGTAAGTGTGTGTCTGTGTTACTGGGTATCAGTGTATATCTTTGTTACTTGGTGTCAGTGTAAGTCCACATACTTTGTGTAATTGCATGTCTTTGTTACTTGGTGTAATTGTCTGTCTTTGTTACTTCGTGTCAGTGTATGTCTGTGTTACTTGGTGTAAGTGTGTGTCTTTGTTACTTGGTGTCAGTGTATGTCTTTGTTACTTGATGTCAGTGTATGTCTGTGTTATTTGGTGTAAGTGTGTGTCTGTGTTACTGGGTGTCAGTGTGTGTCTGTGTTACTTGGTGTAAGTGTGTGGCTTTGTTACTGGGTATCAGTGTATGTCTTTGTTACTTGGTGTCAGTGTAAGTCAAAATACTTGGTGTAAGTGTATGTCTTTGTTACTTGGTGTAATTGTCTGTCTTTGTTACTTGGTTTCAGTGTATGTCTGGGTTACTTGGTGTAAGTGTGTGTCTTTGTTACTAGGTGTAAGTGTATGTCTTTGTTACTTGGTGTCAGTGTATGTCTTTGTTACTTGGTGTCAGTGTATGTCTGTGTTACTTGGTGTAAGTGTGTGCCTGTGTTACTGGGTATCAATGTATGTCTTTGTTACTTGGTGTCAGTTTATGTCTTTGTTACTTGGTGTAAGTGTGTGTCTGTGTTACTGGGTGTCAGTGTGTGTCTGTGTTACTTGGTGTAAGTGTGTGTCTTTGTTACTTGGTGTCCGTGTGTGTCTGTTTTACTGGGTGTCAATGCATGACATTGTTACTGGGTGTCAGTGTATGTCTTTGTTACTTGGTGTAAGTGTGTGTCTGTGTTACTGGGTATCAGTGTCTGCCTTTGTTACTTGGTGTAAGCGTGTGTCTGCGTTACTGGGTATAAGTGTATGTCTTTGTTACTTGGTGTCAGTGTATGTCTGTGTTACTTGGTGTAAGTGCATGTATTTGTTACTTGGTGTCAGTCTATGTCTGTGTTACTTGGTGCAAGTGTGTGTCTTTGTAACTTGGTGTCAGTGTATGTCTTTGTTACTTGGTGTAAGTGTGTGTTTGTGTTACTTGCTGTAAGTGTTTGTCTGTGCTACTTGGTGTCAGTGTATGTCTTTGTTACTTGGTGTCAGTGTATGTCTGTGTCACTTGGTGTCAGTGCGTTTGTTTGTGTTACAGGGTGTCACTGTGTGTCTGTGTTACTTGGTGTAAGAGTGTGTCTTTGTTACTTGGTGTCCATGTGTGTCTGTGTTACAGGGTGTCAGTGTATGTCTTTGTTACTGGTGTCAGTGTATGTCTTTGTTACTTGGTGTAATTGTGTGTCTGTGTTCCTGGGTATCAGTGTCTGTCTTTGTTACTTGGTGTAAGTTTGTGTCTGTGTTACTGGGTATCAGTGTATGTCTTTGTTACTTTGTGTCAGTGTATGTCTGTGTTACTTGGTGTAAGTGTGTGTCTGTGTTACTGGGTATCAGTGTATGTCTTTGTATCTTGGTGTCAGTGTATGTCTTTGTGACAGGGTGTCAGTGTGTTTCTTTGTTACTTGGTGTCCGTGTGTGTCTGTGTTACTGGGTGTCAGTTTATGTCTTTGTTACTTGGTGTCAGTGTATGTCTTTGTTACTTGGTGTATGTGTGTGTCTGTGTTACTGGGTATCAGTGTCTGTCTTTGGTACTTGGTGTAAGTGTGTGTCTGTGTTACTGGGTATCAGTGTATGTCTTTGTTACTTGGTGCCAGTGTATTTATGTGTTACTTGGTGTAAGTGTGTGTCTGTGTTACTGGGTATCAGTGTATGTCTTTGTTACTTGGTGTAAGTGTGTGTCTGTGTTACTGGGTATCATTGTATGTCTTTGTTACGTTGTGTCAGTGTATGTCTTTGTTACTTGGTGTAAGTGTGTGTCTTTGTTACTTTGTGTCAGTGTATGTCTTTGTTACTTGGTGTAAGTGTGTGTCTGTGTTAGTGGGTATCAGTGTATGTCTTTGTGTCTTTGTGTCAGTGTATGTCTTTGTTACTTGGTGTAAGTGTGTGTCTGTGTTACTGGGTATCAGTGTCTGTCTTTGTTACTTGGTGTAAGTGTGTGTCTGTGTTACTGGGTATCAGTGTATGTCTTTGTTACTTGGGGCCAGTGTATTTCTGTGTTACTTTGTGTCAGTGTATGTCTTTGTTACTTGGTGTAAGTGTGTGTCTGTGTTACTGGGTATCAGTGTATGTCTTTGTTACTTTGTGTCAGTGTATGTCTTAGTTACTTGGTGTAAGTGTGTGTCTGTGTTACTGGGTATCAGTGTATGTCTTTGTTACTTGGTGTCAGTGTATGTCTGTGTTACTTGGTGTAAGTGTGTGTCTGTGCTACAGGGTATCAGTGTATGTCTTTGTTACTTGGTGTAATGGTGTGTCTGTGTTACTTGGTGTAAGGGTGTGTCTGTGTTACTTGGTGTCATTGTATGTCTTTGTTACTTGGTGTAAGTGTGTGTCTGTGTTATTGGGTGTCAGTGTGTGTTTGTGTTACTTGGTGTAAGTCTGTGTCTTTGTTACTTGGTGTCAGTGTATTTCTTTGTTACTTGGTGTAAGTGTGTGTCTGTGTTACTGGGTATCAGTGTCTGTCTTTGTTAATTGGTGTAAGTGTGTGTCTGTGTTACTGGGTATCAGTATATGTCTTTGTTACTTGGTGTCAGTGTATGTCTGTGTTACTTGGTGTAAGTGTGTCTCTGTGTTACTGGGTATCAGTGTCTGTCTTTGTTACTTGGTGTAAGTGTGTGTCTGTGTTACTGGGTATCAGTGTATGTCTTTGTTACTTTGTGTCAGTGTATGTCTTTGTTACTTGGTGTAAGTGTGTGTCTTTGTTACTTTGTGTCAGTGTATGTCTTTGTTACTTGGTGTAAGTGTATGTCTCTGTTACTTGGTGTCAGTGTATGTCTTTGTCACTTGGTGTAAGTGTGTGTCTATGTTACTGGGTGTCAGTGTGTGTCTTTGTTACTTGGTGTCCGTGTGTGTCTGTGTTACTGGGTGTCAGTTTATATCTTTGATAGTTGGTGTCAGTGTATGTCTTTGTTACTTGGTGTAAGTGTGTGTCTGTGTTACTTGGTGTAAGTGTGTGTATGTGTTACTTGGTGTCCGTGTGTGTCTGTGTTACTGGGTGTCAGTTTATGTCTTTGATACTTGGTGTCAGTGTATGTCTTTGTTACTTGGTGTAAGTGTGTGTCTGTGTTACTGGGTGCAAGTGTGTGTCTTTGTTACTTGGTGTCCGTGCGTGTCTGTGTTACTGGGTATCAGTGTATGTCTTTGTTACTTAGTGTCAATGTATGTCTTTGTTACTTGGTGTAAGTGTATGTCTTAGTTACTTGGTGTCAGTGTATGTCTTTGTTACTTGGTGTAAGTGTGTTTCTGTGATCCTGGGTGTCAGTGTGTGTCTGTGTTACTTGGTGTAAGTGTGTGTCTTTGTTACTTGGTGTCCGTGTGTGTCTGTGTTACTGGGTGTCAGTTTATGTCTTTGTTACTTGGTGTCAGTGTATGTCTTTGTTACTTGGTGTAAGTGTGTGTCTGTGTTACTGGGTATCAGTGTCTGTCTTTGTTACTTGGTGTAAGTGTGTGTCTGTGTTACTGGGTATCAGTGTATGTCTTTGGTACTTGGTGTCAGTGTATGTCTGTGTTACTTGGTGTAAGTGTGTGTCTGTGTTACTGTGTATCAGTGTATGTCTTTGTTACTTGGTGTAAGTGTGTGTCTGTGTTACTGGGTATCAGTGTATGTCTTTGTTACTTTGTGTCAGTGTATGTCTTTGTTACTTGGTGTAAGTGTGTGTCTTTGTTACTTGGTGTCAGTGTATGTCTTTGCTACTTGGTGGAAGTGTGTGTCTGTGTTACTTGGTGTAAGTTTGTGTCTTTGCTACTTGGTGTCCGTGTGTGTCTGTGTCACTGGGTGTCAGTTTATGTCTTTGATACTTGGTGTCAGTGTATGTCTTTGTTACTTAGTGTAAGTGTGTGTCTGTGTTACTGGGTGTAAGTGTGTGTCTTTGTTACTTGGAGTCCGTGCGTGTCTGTGTTACTGGGTTTCAGTGTATGTCTTTGTTACTTGGGGTCAGTGTATGTCTTTGTTACTTGGTGTAAGTGTATGTCTTTGTTACTTGGTGTATGTGTGTGTCTGTGTTACTGGGTGTCAGATTATGTCTTTGTTACTTGGTGTCATTGTCTGTCTTTGTTACTTGGTGTCCGTGTGTGTCTGTGTTACTGGGTGTCAGTTTATGTCTTTGTTACTTGGTGTCAGTGTATGTCTTTGTTACTTGGTGTATGTGTGTGTCTTTGTGACTTGGTGTCAGTGTAAGTCTTTGTTACATGGAGTAAGTGTGTGTCTGTGTTACTGGGTATCAGTGTATGTCTTTGTTACTTGGTGTCAGTGTAAGTCCACATACTTTGTGTAATTGCATGTCTTTGTTACTTGGTGTAATTGTCTGTCTTTGTTACTTCGTTTCAGTGTATGTCTGTGTTACTTGGTGTAAGTGTGTGTCTTTGTTACTTGGTGTCAGTGTATGTCTTTGTTACTTGATGTCAGTGTATGTCTGTGTTATTTGGTGTAAGTGTGTGTCTGTGTTACTGGGTGTCAGTATGTGTCTGTGTTACTTGGTGTAAGTGTGTGGCTTTGTTACTGGGTATCAGTGTATGTCTTTGTTACTTGGTGTCAGTGTAAGTCAAAATACTTGGTGTAAGTGTATGTCTTTGTTACTTGGTGTAATTGTCTGTCTTTGTTACTTGGTTTCAGTGTATGTCTGGGTTACTTGGTGTAAGTGTGTGCCTGTGTTACTGGGTATCAATGTATGTCTTTGTTACTTGGTGTCAGTTTATGTCTTTGTTACTTGGTGTAAGTGTGTGTCTGTGTTACTGGGTGTCAGTGTGTGTCTGTGTTACTTGGTGTAAGTGTGTGTCTTTGTTACTTGGTGTCCGTGTGTGTCTGTTTTACTGGGTGTCAATGCATGACATTGTTACTGGGTGTCAGTGTATGTCTTTGTTACTTGGTGTAAGTGTGTGTCTGTGTTACTGGGTATCAGTGTCTGCCTTTGTTACTTGGTGTAAGCGTGTGTCTGCGTTACTGGGTATAAGTGTATGTCTTTGTTACTTGGTGTCAGTGTATGTCTGTGTTACTTGGTGTAAGTGCATGTATTTGTTACTTGGTGTCAGTCTATGTCTGTGTTACTTGGTGCAAGTGTGTGTCTTTGTAACTTGGTGTCAGTGTATGTCTTTGTTACTTGGTGTAAGTGTGTGTTTGTGTTACTTGCTGTAAGTGTTTGTCTGTGCTACTTGGTGTCAGTGTATGTCTTTGTTACTTGGTGTCAGTGTATGTCTGTGTCACTTGGTGTCAGTGCGTTTGTTTGTGTTACTGGGTGTCACTGTGTGTCTGTGTTACTTGGTGTAAGAGTGTGTCTTTGTTACTTGGTGTCCATGTGTGTCTGTGTTACAGGGTGTCAGTGTATGTCTTTGTTACTGGTGTCAGTGTATGTCTTTGTTACTTGGTGTAATTGTGTGTCTGTGTTCCTGGGTATCAGTGTCTGTCTTTGTTACTTGGTGTAAGTTTGTGTCTGTGTTACTGGGTATCAGTGTATGTCTTTGTTACTTTGTGTCAGTGTATGTCTGTGTTACTTGGTGTAAGTGTGTGTCTGTGTTACTGGGTATCAGTGTATGTCTTTGTATCTTGGTGTCAGTGTATGTCTTTGTGACAGGGTGTCTGTGTGTTTCTTTGTTACTTGGTGTCCGTGTGTGTCTGTGTTACTGGGTGTCAGTTTATGTCTTTGTTACTTGGTGTCAGTGTATGTCTTTGTTACTTGGTGTATGTGTGTGTCTGTGTTACTGGGTATCAGTGTCTGTCTTTGGTACTTGGTGTAAGTGTGTGTCTGTGTTACTGGGTATCAGTGTATGTCTTTGTTACTTGGTGCCAGTGTATTTATGTGTTACTTGGTGTAAGTGTGTGTCTGTGTTACTGGGTATCAGTGTATGTCTTTGTTACTTGGTGTAAGTGTGTGTCTGTGTTACTGGGTATCATTGTATGTCTTTCTTACGTTGTGTCAGTGTATGTCTTTGTTACTTGGTGTAAGTGTGTGTCTTTGTTACTTTGTGTCAGTGTATGTCTTTGTTACTTGGTGTAAGTGTGTGTCTGTGTTAGTGGGTATCAGTGTATGTCTTTGTGTCTTTGTGTCAGTGTATGTCTTTGTTACTTGGTGTAAGTGTGTGTCTGTGTTACTGGGTATCAGTGTATGTCTTTGTTAGTTGGTGTCAGTGTATGTCTGTGTTACTTGGTGTAAGTGTGTGTCTGTGCTACAGGGTATCAGTGTATGTCTTTGTTACTTGGTGTAAGGGTTTGTCTGAGTTACTTGGTGTAAGGGTGTGTCTGTGTTACTTGGCGTCAGTGTATGTCTTTGTTACTTGGTGTAAGTGTATGTCTTTGTTACTTGGTGTCATTGTATGTCTTTGTTACTTGGTGTAAGTGTGTGTCTGTGTTACTGGGTTTCAGTGTGTGTTTGTGTTACTTGGTGTAAGTCTGTGTCTTTGTTACTTGGTGTCCGTGTGTGTCTGTGTTACTGGGTGTCAGTTTATGTCTTTGTTACTTGGTGTCAGTGTATGTCTTTGTTACTTGGTGTAAGTGTGTGTCTGTGTTACTGGGTATCAGTGCCTGTCTTTGTTACTTGGTGTAAGTGTGTGTCTGTGTTACTGGGTGTCAGTGTATGTCTTTGTTGCTTGGTGTCAGTGTATGTCTGTGTTACTTGGTGTCAGTGTATGTCTTTGTTACTTGGTGTAAGTGTGTGTCTCTGTTACTGGGTATCAGTGCCTGTCTTTGTTACTTGGTTTAAGTGTGTGTCTGTGTTACTGGGTGTCAGTGTATGTCTTCGTTACTTGGTGGAAGTGTGTGTCTGTGTTACTGGGTATCAGTGCATGTCTTTGTTACTTTGTGTCAGTGTCTGTCTTTGTTACTTGGTGTAAGTGTGTGTCTTTGTTACCTTGTGTCAGTGTATGTCTTTGTTACTTGGTGTAAGTGCATGTCTCTGTTACTTGGTGTCAGTGTATGTCTTTGTCACTTGGTGTAAGTGTGTGTCTGTGTTACTGGGTGTCAGTGTGTGTCTTTGTTACTTGGTGTCCGTGTGTGTCTGTGTTACTGGGTGTCAGTTTATATCTTTGATACTTGGTGTCAGTGTATGTCTTTGTTACTTGGTGTAAGTGTGTGTCTGTGTTACTTGATGTAAGTGTGTGTATGTGTTACTTGGTGTCCGTGTGTGTCTGTGTTACTTGGTGTAAGTGTATGTCTTAGTTACTTGGTGTCAGTGTATGTCTTTGTTACTTGGTGTAAGTGTGTGTCTGTGATACTGGGTGTCAGTGTGTGTCTGTGTTACTTGGTGTAAGTCTGTGTCTTTGTTACTTGGTGTCCGTGTGTGTCTGTGTTACTGGGTGTCAGTTTATGTCTTTGTTACTTGGTGTCAGTGTATGTCTTTGTTACTTGGTGTAAGTGTGTATCTGTGTTACTGGGTATCAGTGTCTGTCTTTGTTACTTGGTGTAAGTGTGTGTCTGTGTTACTGGGTATCAGTGTGTGTCTTTGTTACTTGGTGTCCGTGTGTGTCTGTGTTACTGGGTGTCAGATTATGTCTTTGTTACTTGGTGTCATTGTATGTCTTTGTTACTTGGTGTAAGTGTGTGTCTGTGTTACTGGGTGTCAGTGTGTGTTTGTGTTACTTGGTGTAAGTCTGTGTCTTTGTTACTTGGTGTCCGTGTGTGTCTGTGTTACTGGGTGTCAGTTTATGTCTTTGTTACTTGGTGTCAGTGTATGTCTTTGTTACTTGGTGTAAGTGTGTGTCTGTGTTACTGGGTATCAGTGTCTGTCTTTGTTACTTGGTGTAAGTGTGTGTCTGTGTTACTGGGTATCAGTGTATGTCTTTGTTACATGGTGTCAGTGTATGTCTGTGTTACTTGGTGTAAGTGTGTTTCTGTGTTACTGGGTATCAGTGTATGTCTGTGTTACTTGTTGTAAGTGTGTGTCTGTGTTACTGGGTATCTGTGTATGTCTTTGTTACTTTGTGTCAGTGTCTGTCTTTGTTACTTGGTGTAAGTGTGTGTCTTTGTTACTTTGTGTCAGTGTATGTCTTTGTTACTTGGTGTAAGTGTATGTCTCTGTTACTTGGTGTCAGTGTATGTCTTTGTTACTTGGTGTAAGTGTGTGTCTGTGTTACTGGGTGTCAGTGTGTGTCTTTGTGACTTGGTGTCCGTGTGTGTCTGTGTGACTGGGTGTCAGTTTATGTCTTTGATACTTGGTGTCAGTGTATGTCTTTGTTACTTGGTGTAAGTGTGTGTCTGTGTTACTTGGTGTAAGTGTGTGTCTTTGTTACTTGGTGTCCGTGTGTGTCTGTGTTACTGGGTGTCAGTTTAAGTCTTTGAGACTTGGTGTCAGTGTCTGTCTTTGTTACTTGGTGTAAGTGTGTGTCTGTGTTTCTGCGTGTAAGTGTGTGTCTTTGTTACTTGGTGTGCGTGCGTGTCTGTGTTACTGGGTATCAGTGTATGTCTTTGTTACTTGGTGTCAGTGTAAGTCTTTGTTACTTGGTGTAAGTGTGTGTCTTTGTTACTTGGTGTCAGTGTATGTCTTTGTTACTTGGTGTAAATGTGTGTCTGTGATACTGGGTGTCAGTATGTGTCTGTGTTACTTGGTGTAATTGTGTGTCGCGTTGTTACTTGGTGTCCGTGTGTGTCTGTGCTACTGGGTGTCAGATTATGTCTTTGTTACTTGGTGTCAGTGCATGTCTTTGTTACTTGGTGTAAGTGTGTGTCTGTGTGACTGGGTATCAGTGTCTATCTTTGTTACTTGGTGTAAGTGTGTGTCTGTGTTACTGGCTATCAGTGTCTGCCTTTGTTACTTGGTGTAAGTGTGTGTCTGTGTTACTGGGTATCAGTGTATGTCTTTGTTACTTTGTGTCAGTGTATGTCTGTGTTACTTGGTGTAAGTGTTTGTCTGTGTTACTGGGTGTCAGTGTATGTCTTTGTGACTTGGTGTCAGTGTATGTCTTTGTTACTGGGTGTCAGTGTGTTTCTTTGTGACTTGGTGTCAGTGTATGTCTTTGTGACTTGGTGTAAGTGTGTGTCTGTGTTACTGGGTATCAGTGTCTGTGTTTGTTACTTGTTGTAAGTGTGTGTCTGTGTTACTGGGCATCAGTGTATTTCTTTGTTACTTGGTGTCAGTGTCTGTCTGTGTTACTTGGTGCAAGTATGCGTCTGTGTTACTGGGTATCAGTGTATGTCTTTGTGACTTGGTGTCAGTGTATGTCTTTGTTACTGGGTTTCAGTGTGTGTCTTTGTGACTTGGTGTCAGTGTAAGTCTTTGTTACATGGAGTAAGTGTGTGTCTGTGTTACTGGGTATCAGTGTATGTCTTTGTTACTTGGTGTCAGTGTAAGTCCACATACTTTGTGTAATTGCATGTCTTTGTTACTTGGTGTAATTGTCTGTCTTTGTTACTTCGTGTCAGTGTATGTCTGTGTTACTTGGTGTAAGTGTGTGTCTTTGTTACTTGGTGTCAGTGTATGTCTTTGTTACTTGATGTCAGTGTATGTCTGTGTTATTTGGTGTAAGTGTGTGTCTGTGTTACTGGGTGTCAGTGTGTGTCTGTGTTACTTGGTGTAAGTGTGTGGCTTTGTTACTGGGTATCAGTGTATGTCTGGGTTACTTGGTGTAAGTGTGTGTCTTTGTTACTAGGTGTAAGTGTATGTCTTTGTTACTTGGTGTCAGTGTATGTCTTTGTTACTTGGTGTCAGTGTATGTCTGTGTTACTTGGTGTAAGTGTGTGCCTGTGTTACTGGGTATCAATGTATGTCTTTGTTACTTGGTGTCAGTTTATGTCTTTGTTACTTGGTGTAAGTGTGTGTCTGTGTTACTGGGTGTCAGTGTGTGTCTGTGTTACTTGGTGTAAGTGTGTGTCTTTGTTACTTGGTGTCCGTGTGTGTCTGTTTTACTGGGTGTCAATGCATGACATTGTTACTGGGTGTCAGTGTATGTCTTTGTTACTTGGTGTAAGTGTGTGTCTGTGTTACTGGGTATCAGTGTCTGCCTTTGTTACTTGGTGTAAGCGTGTGTCTGCGTTACTGGGTATAAGTGTATGTCTTTGTTACTTGGTGTCAGTGTATGTCTGTGTTACTTGGTGTAAGTGCATGTATTTGTTACTTGGTGTCAGTCTATGTCTGTGTTACTTGGTGCAAGTGTGTGTCTTTGTAACTTGGTGTCAGTGTATGTCTTTGTTACTTGGTGTAAGTGTGTGTTTGTGTTACTTGCTGTAAGTGTTTGTCTGTGCTACTTGGTGTCAGTGTATGTCTTTGTTACTTGGTGTCAGTGTATGTCTGTGTCACTTGGTGTCAGTGCGTTTGTTTGTGTTACTGGGTGTCACTGTGTGTCTGTGTTACTTGGTGTAAGAGTGTGTCTTTGTTACTTGGTGTCCATGTGTGTCTGTGTTACAGGGTGTCAGTGTATGTCTTTGTTACTGGTGTCAGTGTATGTCTTTGTTACTTGGTGTAATTGTCTGTCTGTGTTCCTGGGTATCAGTGTCTGTCTTTGTTACTTGGTGTAAGTTTGTGTCTGTGTTACTGGGTATCAGTGTATGTCTTTGTTACTTTGTGTCAGTGTATGTCTGTGTTACTTGGTGTAAGTGTGTGTCTGTGTTACTGGGTATCAGTGTATGTCTTTGTATCTTGGTGTCAGTGTATGTCTTTGTGACTTGGTGTCAGTGTGTTTCTTTGTGACTTGGTGTCAGTGTATGTCTTTGTTACTTGGTGTAAGTGTGTGTCTGTGTTACTGGGTATCAGTGTCTGTGTTTGTTACTTGTTGTAAGTGTGTGTCTGTGTTACTGGGCATCAGTGTATTTCTTTGTTACTTGGTGTCAGTGTATGTCTTTGTTACTTGGTGTAAGTGTGTGTCTGTGTTACTGGGTATCAGTGTATGTCTTTGTTACTTGGTGTAATTGTGTGTCTGTGTTACTGGCTGTCAGTGTCTGCCTTTGTTACTTGGTGTAAGTGTGTGTCTGTGTTACTGGGTATCAGTGTATGTCTTTGTTACTTTGTGTCAGTGTATGTCTGTGTTACTTGGTGTAAGTGTTTGTCTGTGTTACTGGGTGTCAGTGTATGTCTTTGTGACTTGGTGTCAGTGTATGTCTTTGTTACTGGGTGTCAGTGTGTTTCTTTGTGACTTGGTGTCAGTGTATGTCTTTGTGACTTGGTGTAAGTGTGTGTCTGTGTTACTGGGTATCAGTGTCTGTGTTTGTTACTTGTTGTAAGTGTGTGTCTGTGTTACTGGGCATCAGTGTATTTCTTTGTTACTTGGTGTCAGTGTCTGTCTGTGTTACTTGGTGTAAGTATGCGTCTGTGTTACTGGGTATCAGTGTATGTCTTTGTGACTTGGTGTCAGTGTATGTCTTTGTTACTGGGTTTCAGTGTGTGTCTTTGTGACTTGGTGTCAGTGTAAGTCTTTGTTACATGGAGTAAGTGTGTGTCTGTGTTACTGGGTATCAGTGTATGTCTTTGTTACTTGGTGTCAGTGTAAGTCCACATACTTTGTGTAATTGCATGTCTTTGTTACTTGGTGTAATTGTCTGTCTTTGTTACTTCGTGTCAGTGTATGTCTGTGTTACTTGGTGTAAGTGTGTGTCTTTGTTACTTGGTGTCAGTGTATGTCTTTGTTACTTGATGTCAGTGTATGTCTGTGTTATTTGGTGTAAGTGTGTGTCTGTGTTACTGGGTGTCAGTGTGTGTCTGTGTTACTTGGTGTAAGTGTGTGGCTTTGTTACTGGGTATCAGTGTATGTCTTTGTTACTTGGTGTCAGTGTAAGTCAAAATACTTGGTGTAAGTGTATGTCTTTGTTACTTGGTGTAATTGTCTGTCTTTGTTACTTGGTTTCAGTGTATGTCTGGGTTACTTGGTGTAAGTGTGTGTCTTTGTTACTTGGTGTAAGTGTATGTCTTTGTTACTTGGTGTCAGTGTATGTCTTTGTTCCTTGGTGTCAGTGTATGTCTGTGTGACTTGGTGTAAGTGTGTGCCTGTGTTACTGGGTATCAATGTATGTCTTTGTTACTTGGTGTCAGTTTATGTCTTTGTTACTTGGTGTAAGTGTGTGTCTGTGTTACTGGGTGTCAGAGTGTGTCTGTGTTACTTGGTGTAAGTGTGTGTCTTTGTTACTTGGTGTCCGTGTGTGTCTGTTTTACTGGGTGTCAATGCATGACATTGTTACTGGGTGTCAGTGTATGTCTTTGTTACTTGGTGTAAGTGTGTGTCTGTGTTACTGGGTATCAGTGTCTGCCTTTGTTACTTGGTGTAAGCGTGTGTCTGCGTTACTGGGTATAAGTGTATGTCTTTGTTACTTGGTGTCAGTCTATGTCTGTGTTACTTGGTGCAAGTGTGTGTCTTTGTAACTTGGTGTCAGTGTATGTCTTTGTTACTTGGTGTAAGTGTGTGTTTGTGTTACTTGCTGTAAGTGTTTGTCTGTGCTACTTGGTGTCAGTGTATGTCTTTGTTACTTGGTGTCAGTGTATGTCTGTGTCACTTGGTGTAAGTGCGTTTGTTTGTGTTACTGGGTGTCACTGTGTGTCTGTGTTACTTGGTGTAAGAGTGTGTCTTTGTTACTTGGTGTCCATGTGTGTCTGTGTTACAGGGTGTCAGTGTATGTCTTTGTTACTGGGTGTCAGTGTATGTCTTTGTTACTTGGTGTAATTGTGTGTCTGTGTTCCTGGGTATAAGTGTCTGTCTTTGTTACTTGGTGTAAGTTTGTGTCTGTGTTACTGGGTATCAGTGTATGTCTTTGTTACTTTGTGTCAGTGTATGTCTGTGTTACTTGGTGTAAGTGTGTGTCTGTGTTACTGGGTATCAGTGTATGTCTTTGTATCTTGGTGTCAGTGTATGTCTTTGTGACAGGGTGTCAGTGTGTTTCTTTGTGACTTGGTGTCAGTGTATGTCTTTGTTACTTGGTGTAAGTGTGTGTCTGTGTTACTGGCTATCAGTGTCTGCCTTTGTTACTTGGTGTAAGTGTGTGTCTGTGTTACTGGGTATCAGTGTATGTCTTTGTTACTTTGTGTCAGTAGATGTCTGTGTTACTTGGTGTAAGTGTTTGTCTGTGTTACTGGGTGTCAGTGTATGTCTTTGTGACTTGGTGTCAGTGTATGTCTTTGTTACTGGGTGTCAGTGTGTTTCTTTATGACTTGGTGTCAGTGTATGTCTTTGTGACTTGGTGTAAGTGTGTGTCTGTGTTACTGGGTATCAGTGTCTGTGTTTGTTACTTGGTGTAAGTTTGTGTCTGTGTTACTGGGTATCAGTGTATTTCTTTGTTACTTGGTGTCAGTGTCTGTCTGTGTTACTTGGTGTAAGTATGCGTCTATGTTACTGGGTATCTGTGTATGTCTTTGTGACTTGGTGTCAGTGTATGTCTTTGTTACTGGGTTTCAGTGTGTGTCTTTGTGACTTGGTGTCAGTGTAAGTCTTTGTTACATGTTGTAAGTGTGTGTCTGTGATACTGGGTATCAGTGTATGTCTTTGTTACTTGGTGTCAGTGTAAGTCCAAATACTTTGTGTAATTGCATGTCTTTGTTACTTGGTGTAATTGTCTGTCTTTGTTACTTCGTGTCAGTGTATGTCTGTGTTACTTGGTGTAAGTGTGTGTCTTTGTTACTTGGTGTCAGTGTATGTCTTTGTTACTTGATGTCAGTGTATGTCTGTGTTATTTGGTGTAAGTGTGTGTCTGTGTTACTGGGTATCAGTGTCTGTGTTTGTTACTTGTTGTAAGTGTGTGTCTGTGTTACTGGGCATCAGTGTATTTCTTTGTTATTTGGTGTCAGTGTCTGTCTGTGTTACTTGGTGTAAGTATGCGTCTGTGTTACTGGGTATCAGTGTATGTCTTTGTGACTTGGTGTCAGTGTATGTCTTTGTTACTGGGTTTCAGTGTGTGTCTTTGTGACTTGGTGTCAGTGTAAGTCTTTGTTACATGGAGTAAGTGTGTGTCTGTGTTACTGGGTATCAGTGTATGTCTTTGTTACTTGGTGTCAGTGTAAGTCCACATACTTTGTGTAATTGCATGTCTTTGTTACTTGGTGTAATTGTCTGTCTTTGTTACTTCGTGTCAGTGTATGTCTGTGTTACTTGGTGTAAGTGTGTGTCTTTGTTACTTGGTGTCAGTGTATGTCTTTGTTACTTGATGTCAGTGTATGTCTGTGTTATTTGGTGTAAGTGTGTGTCTGTGTTACTGGGTGTCAGTGTGTGTCTGTGTTACTTGGTGTAAGTGTGTGGCTTTGTTACTGGGTATCAGTGTATGTCTTTGTTACTTGGTGTCAGTGTAAGTCAAAATACTTGGTGTAAGTGTATGTCTTTGTTACTTGGTGTAATTGTCTGTCTTTGTTACTTGGTTTCAGTGTATGTCTGGGTTACTTGGTGTAAGTGTGTGTCTTTGTTACTTGGTGTAAGTGTATGTCTTTGTTACTTGGTGTCAGTGTATGTCTTTGTTACTTGGTGTCAGTGTATGTCTGTGTGACTTGGTGTAAGTGTGTGCCTGTGTTACTGGGTATCAATGTATGTCTTTGTTACTTGGTGTCAGTTTATGTCTTTGTTACTTGGTGTAAGTGTGTGTCTGTGTTACTGGGTGTCAGAGTGTGTCTGTGTTACTTGGTGTAAGTGTGTGTCTTTGTTACTTGGTGTCCGTGTGTGTCTGTTTTACTGGGTGTCAATGCATGACATTGTTACTGGGTGTCAGTGTATGTCTTTGTTACTTGGTGTAAGTGTGTGTCTGTGTTACTGGGTATCAGTGTCTGCCTTTGTTACTTGGTGTAAGCGTGTGTCTGCGTTACTGGGTATAAGTGTATGTCTTTGTTACTTGGTGTCAGTGTATGTCTGTGTTACTTGGTGTAAGTGCATGTCTTTGTTACTTGGTGTCAGTCTATGTCTGTGTTACTTGGTGCAAGTGTGTGTCTTTGTAACTTGGTGTCAGTGTATGTCTTTGTTCCTTGGTGTAAGTGTGTGTTTGTGTTACTTGCTGTAAGTGTTTGTCTGTGCTACTTGGTGTCAGTGTATGTCTTTGTTACTTGGTGTCAGTGTATGTCTGTGTCACTTGGTGTAAGTGCGTTTGTTTGTGTTACTGGGTGTCACTGTGTGTCTGTGTTACTTGGTGTAAGAGTGTGTCTTTGTTACTTGGTGTCCATGTGTGTCTGTGTTACAGGGTGTCAGTGTATGTCTTTGTTACTGGGTGTCAGTGTATGTCTTTGTTACTTGGTGTAATTGTGTGTCTGTGTTCCTGGGTATCAGTGTCTGTCTTTGTTACTTGGTGTAAGTTTGTGTGTGTGTTACTGGGTATCAGTGTATGTCTTTGTTACTTTGTGTCAGTGTATGTCTGTGTTACTTGGTGTAAGTGTGTGTCTGTGTTACTGGGTATCAGTGTATGTCTTTGTATCTTGGTGTCAGTGTATGTCTTTGTGACAGGGTGTCAGTGTGTTTCTTTGTGACTTGGTGTCAGTGTATGTCTTTGTTACTTGGTGTAAGTGTGTGTCTGTGTTACTGGGTATCAGTGTCTGTCTTTGTTACTTGGTGTAAGTGTGTGTCTGTGTTACTGGCTATCAGTGTCTGCCTTTGTTACTTGGTGTAAGTGTGTGTCTGTGTTACTGGGTATCAGTGTATGTCTTTGTTACTTTGTGTCAGTAGATGTCTGTGTTACTTGGTGTAAGTGTTTGTCTGTGTTACTGGGTGTCAGTGTATGTCTTTGTGACTTGGTGTCAGTGTATGTCTTTGTTACTGGGTGTCAGTGTGTTTCTTTATGACTTGGTGTCAGTGTATGTCTTTGTGACTTGGTGTAAGTGTGTGTCTGTGTTACTGGGTATCAGTGTCTGTGTTTGTTACTTGGTGTAAGTTTGTGTCTGTGTTACTGGGTATCAGTGTATTTCTTTGTTACTTCGTGTCAGTGTCTGTCTGTGTTACTTGGTGTAAGTATGCGTCTATGTTACTGGGTATCAGTGTATGTCTTTGTGACTTGGTGTCAGTGTATGTCTTTGTTACTGGGTTTCAGTGTGTGTCTTTGTGACTTGGTGTCAGTGTAAGTCTTTGTTACATGGTGTAAGTGTGTGTCTGTGATACTGGGTATCAGTGTATGTCTTTGTTACTTGGTGTCAGTGTAAGTCCAAATACTTTGTGTAATTGCATGTCTTTGTTACTTGGTGTAATTGTCTGTCTTTGTTACTTCGTGTCAGTGTATGTCTGTGTTACTTGGTGTAAGTGTGTGTCTTTGTTACTTGGTGTCAGTGTATGTCTTTGTTACTTGATGTCAGTGTATGTCTGTGTTATTTGGTGTAAGTGTGTGTCTGTGTTACTGGGTGTCAGTGTGTGTCTGTGTTACTTGGTGTAAGTGTGTGGCTTTGTTACTTGGTGTCCGTGTGTGTCTGTGTTACTGGGTATCAGTGAATGTCTTTGTTACTTGGTGTCAGTGTATGTCTGTGTTACTTGGTGTAAGAGTGTGTCTGTGTTACTGGGTATCAGTGTATGTCTTTGTTACTTGGTGTCAGTGTAAGTCAAAATACTTGGTGTAAGTGTATGTCTTTTTTACTTGGTGTAATTGTCTGTCTTTGTTACTTGGTGTCAGTGTAAGTCTTTGTTACATGGAGTAAGTGTGTGTCTGTGTTACTGGGTATCAGTGTATGTCTTTGTTACTTGGTGTCAGTGTAAGTCCACATACTTTGTGTAATTGCATGTCTTTGTTACTTGGTGTAATTGTCTGTCTTTGTTACTTCGTGTCAGTGTATGTCTGTGTTACTTGGTGTAAGTGTGTGTCTTTGTTACTTGGTGTCAGTGTATGTCTTTGTTACTTGATGTCAGTGTATGTCTGTGTTATTTGGTGCAAGTGTGTGTCTGTGTTACTGGGTATCAGTGTCTGTCTTTGTTACTTGGTGTAAGTGTGTGTCTGTGTTACTGGCTATCAGTGTCTGCCTTTGTTACTTGGTGTAAGTGTGTGTCTGTGTTACTGGGTATCAGTGTATGTCTTTGTTACTTTGTGTCAGTATATGTCTGTGTTACTTGGTGTAAGTGTTTGTCTGTGTTACTGGGTGTCAGTGTATGTCTTTGTGACTTGGTGTCAGTGTATGTCTTTGTTACTGGGTGTCAGTGTGTTTCTTTATGACTTGGTGTCAGTGTATGTCTTTGTGACTTGGTGTAAGTGTGT
This sequence comes from Heterodontus francisci, assembly GCF_036365525.1. Classification (NCBI taxonomy): domain Eukaryota; kingdom Metazoa; phylum Chordata; class Chondrichthyes; order Heterodontiformes; family Heterodontidae; genus Heterodontus; species Heterodontus francisci. The sequence continues at coordinate 67,512,308 of NC_090391.1, forward strand.
GTCTGTGTTACTGGGTATCAGTGTCTGTGTTTGTTACTTGGTGTAAGTTTGTGTCTGTGTTACTGGGTATCAGTGTATTTCTTTGTTACTTGGTGTCAGTGTCTGTCTGTGTTACTTGGTGTAATTATGCGTCTGTGTTACTGGGTATCAGTGTATGTCTTTGTGACTTGGTGTCAGTGTATGTCTTTGTTACTGGGTTTCTGTGTGTGTCTTTGTGACTTGGTGTCAGTGTAAGTCTTTGTTACATTGTGTAAGTGTGTGTCTGTGATACTGGGTATCAGTGTATGTCTTTGTTACTTGGTGTCAGTGTAAGTCCAAATACTTTGTGTAATTGCATGTCTTTGTTACTTGGTGTAATTGTCTGTCTTTGTTACTTCGTGTCAGTGTATGTCTGTGTTACTTGGTGTAAGTGTGTGTCTTTGTTACTTGGTGTAATTGTCTGTCTTTGTTACTTCGTGTCAGTGTATGTCTGTGTTATTTGGTGTAAGTGTGTGTCTGTGTTACTGGGTGTCAGTGTGTGTCTGTGTTACTTGGTGTAAGTGTGTGGCTTTGTTACTTGGTGTCCGTGTGTGTCTGTGTTACTGGGTATCAGTGAATGTCTTTGTTACTTGGTGTCAGTGTATGTCTGTGTTACTTGGTGTAAGAGTGTGTCTGTGTTACTGGGTATCAGTGTATGTCTTTGTTACTTGGTGTCAGTGTAAGTCAAAATACTTGGTGTAAGTGTATGTCTTTTTTACTTGGTGTAATTGTCTGTCTTTGTTACTTGGTGTCAGTGTAAGTCTTTGTTACATGGAGTAAGTGTGTGTCTGTGTTACTGGGTATCAGTGTATGTCTTTGTTACTTGGTGTCAGTGTAAGTCCACATACTTTGTGTAATTGCATGTCTTTGTTACTTGGTGTAATTGTCTGTCTTTGTTACTTCGTGTCAGTGTATGTCTGTGTTACTTGGTGTAAGTGTGTGTCTTTGTTACTTGGTGTCAGTGTATGTCTTTGTTACTTGATGTCAGTGTCTGTCTGTGTTATTTGGTGTAAGTGTGTGTCTGTGTTACTGGGTGTCAGTGTGTGTCTGTGTTACTTGGTGTAAGTGTGTGGCTTTGTTACTGGGTATCAGTGTATGTCTTTGTTACTTGGTGTCAGTGTTAGTCAAAATACTTGATGTAAGTGTATGTCTTTGTTACTTGGTGTAATTGTCTGTCTTTGTTACTTGGTTTCAGTGAATGTCTGGGTTACTTGGTGTAAGTGTGTGTCTTTGTTACTTGGTGTAAGTGTATGTCTTTGTTACTTGGTGTCAGTGTATGTCTTTGTTACTTGGTGTCAGTGTATGTCTGTGTTACTTGGTGTAAGTGTGTGCCTGTGTTACTGGGTATCAATGTATGTCTTTATTACTTGGTGTCAGTTTATGTCTTTGTTACTTGGTGTAAGTGTGTGTCTGTGTTACTGGGTGTCAGTGTGTGTCTGTGTTACTTGGTGTAAGTGTGTGTCTTTGTTACTTGGTGTCCGTGTGTGTCTGTTTTACTGGGTGTCAATGCATGACATTGTTACTGGGTTTCAGTGTATGTCTTTGTTACTTGGTGTAAGTGTGTGTCTGTGTTACTGGGTATCAGTGTCTGCCTTTGTTACTTGGTGTAAGCGTGTGTCTGCGGTACTGGGTATAAGTGTATGTCTTTGTTACTTGGTGTCAGTGTATGTCTGTGTTACTTGGTGTAAGTGCATGTCTTTGTCACTTGGTGTCAGTCTATGTCTGTGTTACTTGGTGCAAGTGTGTGTCTTTGTAACTTGGTGTCAGTGTATGTCTTTGTTACTTGGTGTAAGTGTGTGTTTGTGTTACTTGCTGCAAGTGTTTGTCTGTGCTACTTGGTGTCAGTGTATGTCTTTGTTACTTGGTGTCAGTGTATGTCTGTGTCACTTGGTGTCAGTGCGTTTGTTTGTGTTACTGGGTGTCACTGTGTGTCTGTGTTACTTGGTGTAAGAGTGTGTCTTTGTTACTTGGTGTCCATGTGTGTCTGTGTTACAGGGTGTCAGTGTCTGTCTTTGTTACTGGGTGTCAGTGTATGTCTTTGTTACTTGGTGTAAGTGTGTGTCTGTGTTCCTGGGTATCAGTGCCTGTCTTTGTTACTTGGTGTAAGTTTGTGTCTGTGTTACTGGGTATCAGTGTATGTCTTTGTTACTTTGTGTCAGTGTATGTCTGTGTTACTTGGTGTAAGTGTGTGTCTGTGTTACTGGGTATCAGTGTATGTCTTTGTATCTTGGTGTCAGTGTATGTCTTTGTGACAGGGTGTCAGTGTGTTTCTTTGTGACTTGGTGTCAGTGTATGTCTTTGTTACTTGGTGTAAGAATGTGTCTGTGTTACTGGGTATCAGTGTCTGTCTTTGTTACTTGGTGTAAGTGTGTGTCTGTGTTACTGGCTATCAGTGTCTGCCTTTGTTACTTGGTGTAAGTGTGTGTCTGTGTTACTGGGTATCAGTGTATGTCTTTGTTACTTTGTGTCAGTATATGTCTGTGTTACTTGGTGTAAGTGTTTGTCTGTTTTACTGGGTGTCAGTGTATGTCTTTGTGACTTGGTGTCAGTGTATGTCTTTGTTACTGGGTGTCAGTGTGTTTCTTTGTGACTTGGTGTCAGTGTATGTCTTTGTGACTTGGTGTAAGTGTGTGTCTGTGTTACTGGGTATCAGTGTCTGTGTTTGTTACTTGGTGTAAGTTTGTGTCTGTGTTACTGGTTATCAGTGTATTTCTTTGTTACTTGGTGTCAGTGTCTGTCTGTGTTACTTGGTGTAAGTATGCGTCTGTGTTACTGGGTATCAGTGTATGTCTTTGTGACTTGGTGTCAGTGTATGTCTTTGTTACTGGGTTTCAGTGTGTGTCTTTGTGACTTGGTGTCAGTGTAAGTCTTTGTTACATGGTGTAAGTGTGTGTCTGTGATACTGGGTATCAGTGTATGTCTTTGTTACTTGGTGTCAGTGTAAGTCCAAATACTTTGTGTAATTGCATGTCTTTGTTACTTGGTGTAATTGTCTGTCTTTGTTACTTGGTGTCAGTGTATGGCTGTGTTACTTGGTGTAAGTGTGTGCCTGTGTTACTGGGTATCAGTGTATGTCTTTGTTACTTGGTGTCAGTGTATGTCTGTGTTACTTGGTGGAAGTGTGTGTCTGTGTTACTGGGTGTCAGTGAGTGTCTGTTGCTTGGTGTCTGTGTCTTTCTTTGTTACTTGGTGTAACTGTGTGTCTGTGTTACTGGTTTTCAGTGTATGTCTTTGTGACATGGTGTCAGTGTACGTCTTTGTTGCTTGGTGTAAGTGTGTGTCTGTGTTACTGGGTATCAGTGTATGTCTTTGTTACTTGGTGTCAGTGCATGTCAAAATACTTTGTGTAAGTGTATGTCTTTGTTACTTGGTGTCAGTGTATGTCTGTGTTACTTGGTGTAAGTGTGTGTCTTTGTTACTTGGTGCAAGTGTATGTCTTTGTTGCTTTGTGTCAGTGTATGTCTTTGTGACTTGGTGTGAGTGTATGTCTTTGTTACTGTGTATCAGTGGTTCTCTGTGTTACTAGGTGTCAGTGTGTGTTTGTTTGTGTTACTGGGTGTCAGTGTGTGTCTGTGACACTAGGTGTCAGTATTTTGTTTAGTTTGGAGATGCAGCACTTAAACACGCCCTTCGGCCCACCGAGTCTGTGCCGACCATCAACCACCCATTTATACTAATTCTACACTAATCCCGTATTTCTATCACAACCCCACCTATCCCTGTATATTTCCCCACCACCGACCTATACTGAGGGCAATTTATGATGGCCAATGAACATATCAACCTGCAAGTCTTTGGCATGTGGGAGGAAACCGGAGCACCCGGAGGAAACCCACGCAGACACAGGGAGAACTTGCAAACTCCGCACAGGCAGTACCCAGAATCGAACCCGGGTCCCTGGAGCTGTGAGGCTGCGGTGCTAACCACTGCGCCAATGTGGCCACCTCCCCCATTCCCCCCCCTCAGTGTGTGCCTCTGTTACTGGGTATCAGTGTATGTCTTTGTTACTTGGTGTCAGTGTATGTCTGTGTTACTTGGTGTAAGTGTGTGTCTGTGTTACTGTGTATCAGTGTATGTCTTTGTCACTTGGTGTAAGTGTGTGTCTTTGTTACTTGATGTCAGTGCATGTCTGTGTTATTTCGTGCAAGTGTGTGTCTGTGTTACTGGGTGTCAGTGTGTGCCTGTGTTACTTGGTGTAAGTGTGTGGCTTTGTTACTTGGTGTCGGTGTGTGTCTGTGTTACTGGGTATCAGTGAATGTCTTTGTTACTTGGTGTCAGTGTATGTCTGTGTTACTTGGTGTAAGTGTGTGTCTGTGTTACTGGGTATCAGTGTATGTCTTTGTTACTTGGTGTCAGTGTCAGTCAAAATACTTGGTGTAAGTGTATGTCTTTGTTACTTGGTGTAATTGTCTGTCTTTGTTACTTGGTTTCAGTGTATGTCTGGGTTACTTGGTGTAAGTGTGTGTCTTTGTTACTTGGTGTCAGTGTATGTCTTTGTTACTTGGTGTCAGTATATGTCTGTGTTACTTGGTGTAAGTGTGTGCCTGTGTTACTGGGTATCAATGTATGTCTTTGTTACTTGGTGTCAGTTTATGTCTTTGTTACTTGGTGTAAGTTTGTGTCTGTGTTACTGGGTGTCAGTGTGTGTCTGTGTTACTTGGTGTAAGTGTGTGTCTTTGTTACTTGGTGTCCGTGTGTGTCTGTTTTACTGGGTGTCAGTGCATGACTTTGTTACTGGGTGTCAGTGTATGTCTTTGTTACTTGGTGTAAGTGTGTGTCTGTGTTACTGGGTATCAGTGTCTGCCTTTGTTACTTGGTGTAATCGTGTGTCTGCGTTACTGGGTATAAGTGTATGTCTTTGTGACTTGGTGTCAGTGTATGTCTGTGTTACTTGGTGTAAGTGCATGTCTTTGTTACTTGGTGTCAGTCTATGTCTGTGTTACTTGGTGTAAGTGTGTGTTTGTGTTACATGCTGTAAGTGTTTGTCTGTGCTACTTGGTGTCAGTGTATGTCTTTGTTACTTGGTGTCAGTGTATGTCTGTGTCACTAGGTGTCAGCGCGTTTGTTTGTGTTACTGGGTGTCACTGTGTGTCTGTGTTACTTGGTGTAAGAGTGTGTCTTTGTTACTTGGTGTCCATGTGTGTCTGTGTTACAGGGTGTCAGTGTATGTCTTTGTTACTGGGTGTCAGTGTATGTCTTTGTTACTTGGTGTAAGTGTGTGTCTGTGTTCCTGGGTATCAGTGTCTGTCTTTGTTACTTGGTGTAAGTGTGTGTCTGTGTTACTGGGTATCAGTGTATGTCTTTGTTACTTTGTGTCAGTGTATGTCTGTGTTACTTGGTGTAAATGTGTGTCTGTGTTACTGGGTATCAGTGTATGTCTTTGTATCTTGGTGTCAGTGTGTTTCTTTGTGACAGGGTGTCAGTGTGTTTCTTTGTGACTTGGTGTCAGTGTATGTCTTTGTTACTTGGTGTAAGTGTGTGTCTGTGTTACTGGGTATCAGTGTCTGTCTTTGTTACTTGGTGTAAGTGTGTGCCTGTGTTACTGGGTATCAGTGTATGTCTTTGTTACTTGGTGTCAGTGTATGTCTGTGTTTCTTGGTGGAAGTGTGTGTCTGTGTTACTGGGTGTCAGTGAGTGTCTGTTGCTTGGTGTTTGTGTCTGTCTTTGTTACTTGGTGTAAGTGTGTGTCTGTGTTACTGGGTTTCAGTGTATGTCTTTGTGACTTGGTGTCAGTGTACGTCTTTGTTGCTTCGTGTAAGTGTGTGTCTGTGTTACTGGGTGTCAGTGTGTGTCTGTGTTACTTGGTGTAAGTGTGTGGCTTTGTTACTTGGTGTCGGTGTGTGTCTGTGTTACTGGGTATCAGTGAATGTCTTTGTTACTTGGTGTCAGTGTATGTCTGTGTTACTTGGTGTGAGTGTATGTCTTTGTTACTGGGTATCAGTGTGTGTCTTTGTTACTTGGTGTCAGTGTATGTCTGTGTTACTTGGTGTAAGTGTGTGTCTTTGTTACTTGGTGCAAGTGTATGTCTTTGTTGCTTTGTGTCAGTGTATGTCTTTGTGACTTGGTGTGAGTGTATGTCTTTGTTACTGGGTATCAGTGTGTGTCTGTGTTACTTGGTGTCAGTGCATGTCTTTGTTATTGTGTATCAGTGGTTCTCTGTGTTACTGGGTGTCAGTGTGTGTTTGTTTGTGTTACTGGGTGTCAGTGTGTGTCTGTGACACTAGGTGTCAGTATTTAGTTTAGTTTGGAGATCCAGCACTTAAACACGCCCTTCGGCCCACCGAGTCTGTGCCGACCATCAACCACCCATTTATACTAATTCTAAACTAATCCCGTATTTCTATCACAACCCCACCTATCCCTGTATATTTCCCCACCACCTACCTATACTGGGGGCAATTTATGATGGCCAATGAAACTATCAACCTGCAAGTCTTTGGCATGTGGGAGGAAACAGAGCACCCGGAGGAAACCCACGCAGACACAGGGAGAACTTGCAAACTCCGCACAGGCAGTACCCAGAATCGAACCCGGGTCCCTGGAGCTGTGAGGCTGCGGTGCTAACCACTGCGCCAATGTGGCCACCGCCCCCATTCCCCCCCTCAGTGTGTGCCTCTGTTACTGGGTATCAGTGTATGTCTTTGTTACTTGGTGTCAGTGTATGTCTGTGTTACTTGGTGTAAGTGTGTGTCTGTGTTACTGTGTATCAGTGTATGTCTTTGTCACTTGGTGTAAGTGTGTGTCTTTGTTACTTGATGTCAGTGCATGTCTGTGTTATTTCGTGTAAGTGTGTGTCTGTGTTACTGGGTGTCAGTGTGTGTCTGTGTTACTTGGTGTAAGTGTGTGGCTTTGTTACTTGGTGTCGGTGTGTGTCTGTGTTACTGGGTATCAGTGAATGTCTTTGTTACTTGGTGTAAGTGTGTGTTTGTGTTACATGCTGTAAGTGTTTGTCTGTGCTACTGGGTGTCAGTGTATGTCTTTGTTACTTGGTGTAAGTGTGTGTCTGTGTTCCTGGGTATCAGTGTATGTCTTTGTTACTTTGTGTCAGTGTATGTCTGTGTTACTTGGTGTAAGTGTGTGTCTGTGTTACTGGGTATCAGTGTATGTCTTTGTATCTTGGTGTCATTGTATGTCTTTGTTACTTGGTGTCAGTGCGTTTGTTTGTGTTACTGGGTGTCACTGTGTGTCTGTGTTACTTGGTGTAAGAGTGTGTCTTTGTTACTTGGTGTCCATGTGTGTCTGTGTTACAGGGTGTCAGTGTATGTCTTTGTTACTTGGTGTAAGTGTGTGTCTGTGTTCCTGGGTATCAGTGTATGTCTTTGTTACTTTGTGTCAGTGTATGTCTGTGTTACTTGGTGTAAGTGTGTGTCTGTGTTACTGGGTATCAGTGTATGTCTTTGTATCTTGGTGTCAGTGTATGTCTTTGTGACAGGGTGTCAGTGTGTTTCTTTGTGACTTGGTGTCAGTGTATGTCTTTGTTACTTGGTGTAAGTGTGTGTCTGTGTTACTGGGTATCAGTGTCTGTCTTTGTTACTTGGTGTAAGTGTGTGTCTGTGTTACTGGGTATCAGTGTATTTCTTTGTTACTTGGTGTAAGTGTGTGTCTTTGTTACTTGATGTCAGTGCATGTCTGTGTTATTTCGTGTAAGTGTGTGTCTGTGTTACTGGGTGTCAGTGTGTGCCTGTGTTACTTGGTGTAAGTGTGTGGTTTTGTTACTTGGTGTCGGTGTGTGTCTGTGTTACTGGGTATCAGTGAATGTCTTTGTTACTTGGTGTCAGTGTATGTCTGTGTTACTTGGTGTAAGTGTGTGTCTGTGTTACTGGGTATCAGTGTATGTCTTTGTTACTTGGTGTCAGTGTCAGTCAAAATACTTGGTGTAAGTGTATGTCTTTGTTACTTGGTGTAGTTGTCTGTCTTTGTTACTTGGTTTCAGTGTATGTCTGGGTTACTTGGTGTAAGTGTGTGTCTTTGTTACTTGGTGTAAGTGTATGTCTTTGTTCCTTGGTGTCAGTGTATGTCTTTGTTACTTGGTGTCAGTATATGTCTGTGTTACTTGGTGTAAGTGTGTGCCTGTGTTACTGGGTATCAATGTATGTCTTTGTTACTTGGTGTCAGTTTATGTCTTTGTTACTTGGTGTAAGTGTGTGTCTGTGTTACTGGGTGTCAGTGTGTGTCTGTGTTACTTGGTGTAAGTGTGTGTCTTTGTTACTTGGTGTCCGTGTGTGTCTGTTTTACTGGGTGTCAGTGCATGACTTTGTTACTGGGTGTCAGTGTATGTCTTTGTTACTTGGTGTAAGTGTGTGTCTGTGTTACTGGGTATCAGTGTCTGCCTTTGTTACTTGATGTCAGTGCATGTCTGTGTTATTTCGTGTAAGTGTGTGTCTGTGTTACTGGGTGTCAGTGTGTGTCTGTGTTACTTGGTGTAAGTGTGTGGCTTTGTTACTTGGTGTCGGTGTGTGTCTGTGTTACTGGGTATCAGTGAATGTCTTTGTTACTTGGTGTCAGTGTGTGTCTGTGTTACTTGGTGTAAGTGTGTGTCTGTGTTACTGGGTATCAGTGTATGTCTTTGTTACTTGGTGTAAGTGTGTGTCTGTGTTACTGGGTATCAGTGTATGTCTTTGTTACTTTGTGTCAGTGTATGTCTGTGTTACTTGGTGTAAGTGTGTGTCTGTGTTACTGGGTATCAGTGTATGTCTTTGTATCTTGGTGTCAGTGTATGTCTTTGTGACAGGGTGTCAGTGTGTTTCTTTGTGACTTGGTGTCAGTGTATGTCTTTGTTACTTGGTGTAAGTGTGTGTCTGTGTTCCTGGGTATCAGTGTCGGTCTTTGTTACTTGGTGTAAGTGTGTGCCTGTGTTACTGGGTATCAGTGTATGTCTTTGTTACTTGGTGTCAGTGTATGTCTGTGTTACTTGGTGGAAGTGTGTGTCTGTGTTACTGGGTGTCAGTGAGTGTCTGTTGCTTGGTGTCTGTGTCTGTCTTTGTTACTTGGTGTAAGTGTGTGTCTGTGTTACTGGGTTTCAGTGTATGTCTTTGTGACTTGGTGTCAGTGTACGTCTTTGTTGCTTGGTGTAAGTGTGTGTCTGTGTTACTGGGTATCAGTGTATGTCTTTGTTACTTGGTGTCAGTGCATGTCAAAATACTTTGTGTAAGTGTATGTCTTTGTTACTTGGTGTCAGTGTATGTCTGTGTTACTTGGTGTAAGTGTGTGTCTTTGTTACTTGGTGCAAGTGTATGTCTTTGTTGCTTTGTGTCAGTGTATGTCTTTGTGACTTGGTGTGAGTGTATGTCTTTGTTACTGGGTATCAGTGTGTGTCTGTGTTACTTGGTGTCAGTGCATGTCTTTGTTATTGTGTATCAGTGGTTCTCTGTGTTACTGGGTGTCAGTGTGTGTTTGTTTGTGTTACTGGGTGTCAGTGTGTGTCTGTGACACTAGGTGTCAGTATTTAGTTTAGTTTGGAGATCCAGCACTTAAACACGCCCTTCGGCCCACCGAGTCTGTGCCGACCATCAACCACCCATTTATACTAATTCTAAACTAATCCCGTATTTCTATCACAACCCCACCTATCCCTGTATATTTCCCCACCACCTACCTATACTGGGGGCAATTTATGATGGCCAATGAAACTATCAACCTGCAAGTCTTTGGCATGTGGGAGGAAACAGAGCACCCGGAGGAAACCCACGCAGACACAGGGAGAACTTGCAAACTCCGCACAGGCAGTACCCAGAATCGAACCCGGGTCCCTGGAGCTGTGAGGCTGCGGTGCTAACCACTGCGCCAATGTGGCCACCGCCCCCATTCCCCCCCTCAGTGTGTGCCTCTGTTACTGGGTATCAGTGTATGTCTTTGTTACTTGGTGTCAGTGTATGTCTGTGTTACTTGGTGTAAGTGTGTGTCTGTGTTACTGTGTATCAGTGTATGTCTTTGTCACTTGGTGTAAGTGTGTGTCTTTGTTACTTGATGTCAGTGCATGTCTGTGTTATTTCGTGTAAGTGTGTGTCTGTGTTACTGGGTGTCAGTGTGTGTCTGTGTTACTTGGTGTAAGTGTGTGGCTTTGTTACTTGGTGTCGGTGTGTGTCTGTGTTACTGGGTATCAGTGAATGTCTTTGTTACTTGGTGTCAGTGTATGTCTGTGTTACTTGGTGTAAGTGTGTGTCTGTGTTACTGGGTATCAGTGTATGTCTTTGTTACTTGGTGTAAGTGTGTGTCTGTGTTCCTGGGTATCAGTGTATGTCTTTGTTACTTTGTGTCAGTGTATGTCTGTGTTACTTGGTGTAAGTGTGTGTCTGTGTTACTGGGTATCAGTGTATGTCTTTGTATCTTGGTGTCATTGTATGTCTTTGTTACTTGGTGTCAGTGCGTTTGTTTGTGTTACTGGGTGTCACTGTGTGTCTGTGTTACTTGGTGTAAGAGTGTGTCTTTGTTACTTGGTGTCCATGTGTGTCTGTGTTACAGGGTGTCAGTGTATGTCTTTGTTACTTGGTGTAAGTGTGTGTCTGTGTTCCTGGGTATCAGTGTATGTCTTTGTTACTTTGTGTCAGTGTATGTCTGTGTTACTTGGTGTAAGTGTGTGTCTGTGTTACTGGGTATCAGTGTATGTCTTTGTATCTTGGTGTCAGTGTATGTCTTTGTGACAGGGTGTCAGTGTGTTTCTTTGTGACTTGGTGTCAGTGTGTTTCTTTGTGACTTGGTGTCAGTGTATGTCTTTGTTACTTGGTGTAAGTGTGTGTCTGTGTTACTGGATATCAGTGTCTGTCTTTATTACTTGGTGTAAGTGTGTGTCTGTGTTACTGGGTATCAGTGTATTTCTTTGTTACTTGGTGTCAGTGTATGTCTGTGTTACTTGGTGTAAGTATGCGTCTGTGTTACCGGGTATCAGTGTATGTCTTTGTGACTTGGTGTCAGTGCATGTCTTTGTTACTGGATGTCAGTGTGTGTCTTTGTGACTTGCTGTCAGTGTATGTCTTTGTTACATGGTTTAAGTGTGTGTCTGTGTTACTGGGTATCAGTGTCTGTCTTTGTTACTTGGTGTCAGTGCATGTCCAAATACTTTGTGTAAGTGTATGTCTTTGTTACTTGGTGTAATTGTCTGTCTTTGTTACTTGGTGTCAGTGTATGTCTGTGTTACTTGGTGTAAGTGTGTGTCTTTGTTACTTGGTGTCAGTGTATGTCTTTGTTACTTGATGTCATTGTATGTCTGTGTTACTTGGTGTAAGTGTGTGCCTGTGTTACTGGGTATCAGTGTATGTCTTTGTTACTTGGTGTCAGTGTATGTCTGTGTTACTTGGTGGAAGTGTGTGTCTGTGTTACTGGGTGTCAGTGAGTGTCTGTTGCTTGGTGTAAGTGTGTGTCTTTGTTACTTGGTGTCCGTGTGTGTCTGTGTTACTGGGTGTCAGTGTATTTCTTTGTTACTGTGTGTCAGTGTATGTACTTGTTACTTGGTGTTAGTGTATGTCTTTGTTACTTGGTGTAAGTGTGTGTCTGTGTTACTGGGTATGAGTGTCTGTCTTTGTTACTTTGTGTCAGTGTGTGTCTGTGTTACTGGGTATCAGTGTATGTCTTTGTTACTTGGTGTCAGTGTATGTGTTGTTACTTGGTGTAAGGGTGTGTCTGTGTTACTGGGTATCAGGGTATGTCTTTGTTACTTGGCGTCAGTGCATGTCTTTGTTACTTGGTGTCATTGTCAGTCTTTGTTACTTGGTGTAAGTGTGTGTCTGTTTTACTGGGTGTCAGTGTGTGTTTGTGTTACTTGGTGTAAGTCTGTGTCTTTGTTACTTGGTGTCCGTGTGTGTCTGTGTTACTGGGTGTCAGTTTATGTCTTTGTTACTTGGTGTCATTGTATGTCTTTGTTACTTGGTGTAAGTGTGTGTCTGTGTCACTGGGTATCAGTGTCTATCTTTGTTACTTGGTGTAAGTGTGTGTCTGTGTTACTGGGTATCAGTGTATGTCTTTGTTACTTGGTGTCAATGTATGTCTGTGTTACTTGGTGTAAGTGTGTGTCTGTGTTACTGGGTATCAGTGTATGTCTTTGTTACTTGGTGTAAGTGTGTGTCTGTGTTACTGGGTATCAGTGTATGTAATTTTTACTTTGTGTCAGTGCATGTCTTTGTATCTTGGTGTAAGTGAATGTCTCTGTTACTTGGTGTCAGTGTGTGTCTGTGTTACTTGGTGTAAGTGAGTGTCTTTGTTACTGGGTGTCAGTGTGTGTCTGTGTTACTTGGTGTAAGTGAGTGTCTTTGTTACTTGGTGTAAGTGTGTGTCTGTGTTGCTGGGTATCAGTGTATGTCTTTGTGACTTGGTGTCAGTGTATGTCTTTGTTACTTGGTGAAAGTGTGTGTCTGTGTTACTGGGTGTAAGTGTGTGTCTTTGTTACTTGGTGTCCGTGTGTGTCTGTGTTACTGGGTATCAGTGTATGTCTTTGTTACTTGGTGTCAGTGTATGTCTTTGTTACTTGGTGTAAGTGTATGTCTTTGTTACTTGATGTCAGTGTGTGTCTGTGATACTGGGTGTAAGTGTGTGTCTTTGTTACTTGGTGTCCGTGTGTGTCTGTGTCACTGGGTATCAGTTTATGTCTTTGTTACTTGGTGTCAGTGTATGTCTTTGTTACTTGGTGCAAGTGTATGTCTTTGTTACTTGGTGTCATTGTATGTCTTTGTTACTTGGTGTAAGTGAGTGTCTGTGTTACTGTGTATCAGTGTATGTCTTTGTGACTTGGTATCAGTGTATGTCTTTGTTACAGGGTGTCAGTGTGTGTCTGCGTTACTGGGTATCAGTGTTTGTCTTAGTGACTTGGTATCAGTGTATGTCTTTGTTACTGTGTGTCAGTGTGTGTCTCTTTTCCTGGGTATCAGTGTATGTCTTTGTGACTTGGTGTCAGTGTATGTCTTTGTTACTGGGTGTCAGTGTGTGTCTTTGTGACTTGGTGTCCGTGTATGTCTTTGTTACTTGGTGTCAGTGTATGTCTGTGTTACTTGGTGTAAGTGTGTGTCTGTGCATCAGTGTATGTCTTTGTGACTTGGTGTCAGTGTATGTCTTTGTTACTCGGAGTCAGTGTGTGTCTTTGTGACTTGCTGTCAGTTTATGTCTGTGTTACTCGGGGCAGGTGTGTGTCTGTGTTACTGGGGGTCAGTGTGTGTTTCTAACTGGGTGTCAGTGTGTGTCTGTGTTACTGGGTGTCAGTGTGTGTCTTTGTGACTTGGTGTCCGTGTATGTCTTTGTTACTTGGTGTCAGTGTATGTCTGTGTTACTTGGTGTAAGTGTGTGTCTGTGCATCAGTGTATGTCTTTGTGACTTGGTGTCAGTGTATGCCTTTGTTAGTGGGAGTCAGTGTGTGTCTTTGTGGCTTGTTGTCAGTTTATGTCTGTGTTACTGGGGGCGGGTGTGTGTCTGTGTTACTGGGGGTCAGTGTGTGTTTCTAACTGGGTGTCAGTGTGTGTCTGTGTTACTGGGCATCAGTGTATGTCTTTGTTACTTGGTGTAAGAGTATGTCTTTGTTACTTGGTGTCTTTGTTTGTGTTTGTGACTTGGTGTCAGTGTATGTCTTTGTTCATGTTTATTAGTGTTTCTCTGTGTTACTGGGTGTCAGTGTGTGTTTGTTTGTGTCACTGGGTGTCAGCGTTTATCTGTGACACTAGTTTAGTTTAGAGATACAGCACTTTGACAGGCCCTTCGGCCCACCGATTCTGTGCCCAACATCAACCACCCATTTATACTAACCCTACACTAATCCCGTATTCCTGTCACATCCCCACCTGTCCCTATACATTTCCCTACCTCCTACCTAAACTAGGGGCAATTTATGATGGCCAATTAACCGATCAACCTGCAAGTCTTTGGCATGTGGGAGGAAACCGGAGCACCCGGAGGAAACCCACGCAGACACAGGGAGATCTTGCAAACTCCGCACAGGCAGTACCCAGAATCGAACCCGTGTCCCTGGAGCTGTGAGGCTGCCGTGCTCACCACTGCGCCAATGTGGCCACCTCCCCCATTCCCCCCCCCCCCCCCCCCTCAGTGTGTGCCTCTGTTACTGGGTATCAGTGTATGTCTTTGTTACTTGGTGTCAGTGTATGTCTGTGTTACTTGGTGTAAGTGCATGTCTTTCTTACTTGGTGTCAGTCTATGTCTGTGTTACTTGGTGTAAGTGCATGTCTTTGTTACTTGGTGTCAGTGTATGTCTGTGTTACTTGGTGTAAGTGTGTGTCTGCGTTACTGGGTATAAGTGTATGTCTTTGTTACTTGGTGTCAGTGTATGTCTGTGTTACTTGGTGTAAGTGCATGTCTTTGTTACTTGGTGTCAGTCTATGTCTGTGTTACTTGGTGTAAGTGTGTGTTTGTGTTACATGCTGTAAGTGTTTGTCTGTGCTGCTTGGTGTCAGTGTATGTCTTTGTTACTTGGTGTCAGTGTATGTCTGTGTCACTTGGTGTCAGCGCGTTTGTTTGTGTTACTGGGTGTCACTGTGTGTCTGTGTTACTTGGTGTAAGAGTGTGTCTTTGTTACTTGGTGTCCATGTGTGTCTGTGTTACAGGGTGTCAGTGTATATCTTTGTTACTGGGTAACAGTGCATGTCTTTGTTACTTGGTGTAAGTGTGTGTCTGTGTTACTGGGTATCAGTGTATGTCTTTGTTACTTGGTGTCAGTGCATGTCAAAATACTTTGTGTAAGTGTATGTCTTTGTTACTTTGTGTCAGTGTATGTCTGTGTTACTTGGTGTAAGTGTGTGTCTTTGTTACTTGGTGCAAGTGTACGTCTTTGTTGCTTTGTGTCAGTGTATGTCTTTGTGACTTGGTGTGAGTGTATGTCTTTGTTACTGGGTATCAGTGTGTGTCTGTGTTACTTGGTGTCAGTGCATGTCTTTGTTATTGTGTATCAGTGGTTCTCTGTGTTACTCGGTGTCAGTGTGTGTTTGTTTGTGTTACTGGGTGTCAGTGTGTGTCTCTGACACTAGGTGTCAGTATTTTGTTTAGTTTGGAGATACAGCACTTAAACACGCCCTTCGGCCCACCGAGTCTGTGCCGACCATCAACCACCCATTTATACTAATTCTACAGTAATCCCGTATTTCTATCACAACCCCACCTATCCCTGTATATTTCCCCACCACCTACCTATACTGAGGGCAATTTATGATGGCCAATGAACCTATCAACCTGCAAGTCTTTGGCATGTGGGAGGAAACCGGAGCACCCGGAGGAAACCCACGCAGACACAGGGAGCACTTGCAAACTCCGCACAGGCAGTACCCAGAATCGAACCCGGGTCCCTGGAGCTGTGAGGCTGCGGTGCTAACCACTGCGCCAATGTGGCCACCTCCCCCATTCCCCCCCCTCAGTGTGTGCCTCTGTTACTGGGTATCAGTGTATGTCTTTGTTACTTGGTGTCAGTGTATGTCTGTGTTACTTGGTGTAAGTGTGTGTCTGTGTTACTGTGTATCAGTGTATGTCTTTGTCACTTGGTGTAAGTGTGTGTCTTTGTTACTTGATGTCAGTGCATGTCTGTGTTATTTCGTGTAAGTGTGTGTCTGTGTTACTGGGTGTCAGTGTGTGCCTGTGTTACTTGGTGTAAGTGTGTGGCTTTGTTACTTGGTGTCGGTGTGTGTCTGTGTTACTGGGTATCAGTGAATGTCTTTGTTACTTGGTGTCAGTGTATGTCTGTGTTACTTGGTGTAAGTGTGTGTCTGTGTTACTGGGTATCAGTGTATGTCTTTGTTACTTGGTGTCAGTGTCAGTCAAAATACTTGGTGTAAGTGTATGTCTTTGTTACTTGGTGTAATTGTCTGTCTTTGTTACTTGGTTTCAGTGTATGTCTGGGTTACTTGGTGTAAGTGTGTGTCTTTGTTACTTGGTGTAAGTGTATGTCTTTGTTCCTTGGTGTCAGTGTATGTCTTTGTTACTTGGTGTCAGTATATGTCTGTGTTACTTGGTGTAAGTGTGTGCCTGTGTTACTGGGTATCCATGTATGTCTTTGTTACTTGGTGTCAGTTTATGTCTTTGATACTTGGTGTAAGTGTGTGTCTGTGTTACTGGGTGTCAGTGTGTGTCTGTGTTACTTGGTGGAAGTGTGTGTCTTTGTTACTTGGTGTCCGTGTGTGTCTGTGTTACTGGGTGTCAGTGCATGACTTTGTTACTGGGTGTCAGTGTATGTCTTTGTTACTTGGTGTAAGTGTGTGTCTGTGTTACTGGGTATCAGTGTCTGCCTTTGTTATTTGGTGTAATCGTGTGTCTGCGTTACTGGGTATAAGTGTATGTCTTTGTTACTTGGTGTCAGTGTATGTCTGTGTTACTTGGTGTAAGTGCATGTCTTTGTTACTTGGTGTCAGTCTATGTCTGTGTTACTTGGTGTAAGTGTGTGTTTGTGTTACATGCTGTAAGTGTTTGTCTGTGCTACTTGGTGTCAGTGTATGTCTTTGTTACTTGGTGTCAGTGTATGTCTGTGTCACTTGGTGTCAGCGCGTTTGTTTGTGTTACTGGGTGTCACTGTGTGTCTGTGTTACTTGGTGTAAGAGTGTGTCTTTGTTACTTGGTGTCCATGTGTGTCTGTGTTACAGGGTGTCAGTGTATGTCTTTGTTACTGGGTGTCAGTGTATGTCTTTGTTACTTGGTGTAAGTGTGTGTCTGTGTTCCTGGGTATCAGTGTCTGTCTTTGTTACTTGGTGTAAGTGTGTGTCTGTGTTACTGGGTATCAGTGTATGTCTTTGTTACTTTGTGTCAGTGTATGTCTGTGTTACTTGGTGTAAGTGTGTGTCTGTGTTACTGGGTATCAGTGTATGTCTTTGTATCTTGGTGTCAGTGTATGTCTTTGTGACAGGGTGTCAGTGTGTTTCTTTGTGACTTGGTGTCAGTGTATGTCTTTGTTACTTGGTGTAAGTGTGTGTCTGTGTTCCTGGGTATCAGTGTCTGTCTTTGTTACTTGGTGTAAGTGTGTGCCTGTGTTACTGGGTATCAGTGTATGTCTTTGTTACTTGGTGTCAGTGTATGTCTGTGTTACTTGGTGGAAGTGTGTGTCTGTGTTACTGGGTGTCAGTGAGTGTCTGTAGCTTGGTGTCTGTGTCTGTCTTTGTTACTTGGTGTAAGTGTGTGTCTGTGTTACTGGGTTTCAGTGTATGTCTTTGTGACTTGGTGTCAGTGTACGTCTTTGTTGCTTGGTGTAAGTGTGTGTCTGTGTTACTGGGTATCAGTGTATGTCTTTGTTACTTGGTGTCAGTGCATGTCAAAATACTTTGTGTAAGTGTATGTCTTTGTTACTTGGTGTCAGTGTATGTCTGTGTTACTTGGTGTAATTGTGTGTCTTTGTTACTTGGTGCAAGTGTATGTCTTTGTTGCTTCGTGTCAGTGTATGTCTTTGTGACTTGCTGTGAGTGTATGTCTTTGTTACTGGGTATCAGTGTGTGTCTGTGTTACTTGGTGTCAGTGCATGTCTTTGTTATTGTGTATCAGTGGTTCTCTGTGTTACTGGGTGTCAGTGTGTGTTTGTTTGTGTTACTGGGTGTCAGTGTGTGTCTGTGACACTAGGTGTCAGTATTTAGTTTAGTTTGGAGATCCAGCACTTAAACACGCCCTTCGGCCCACCGAGTCTGTGCCGACCATCAACCACCCATTTATACTAATTCTACACTAATCCCGTATTTCTATCACAACCCCACCTATCCCTGTATATTTCCCCACCACCTACCTATACTGGGGGCAATTTATGATGGCCAATGAACCTATCAACCTGCAAGTCTTTGGCATGTGGGAGGAAACCGGAGCACCCGGAGGAAACCCACGCAGACACAGGGAGAACTTGCAAACTCCGCACAGGCAGTACCCAGAATCGAACCCGGGTCCCTGGAGCTGTGAGGCTGCGGTGCTAACCACTGCGCCAATGTGGCCACCGCCCCCATTCCCCCCCTCAGTGTGTGCCTCTGTTACTGGGTATCAGTGTATGTCTTTGTTACTTGGTGTCAGTGTATGTCTGTGTTACTTGGTGTAAGTGTGTGTCTGTGTTACTGTGTATCAGTGTATGTCTTTGTCACTTGGTGTAAGTGTGTGTCTTTGTTACTTGATGTCAGTGCATGTCTGTGTTATTTCGTGTAAGTGTGTGTCTGTGTTACTGGGTGTCAGTGTGTGTCTGTGTTACTTGGTGTAAGTGTGTGGCTTTGTTACTTGGTGTCGGTGTGTGTCTGTGTTACTGGGTATCAGTGAATGTCTTTGTTACTTGGTGTCAGTGTATGTCTGTGTTACTTGGTGTAAGTGTGTGTCTGTGTTACTGGGTATCAGTGTATGTCTTTGTTACTTGGTGTAAGTGTGTGTCTGTGTTCCTGGGTATCAGTGTATGTCTTTTTTACTTTGTGTCAGTGTATGTCTGTGTTACTTGGTGTAAGTGTGTGTCTGTGTTACTGGGTATCAGTGTATGTCTTTGTATCTTGGTGTCATTGTATGTCTTTGTTACTTGGTGTCAGTGCGTTTGTTTGTGTTACTGGGTGTCACTGTGTGTCTGTGTTACTTGGTGTAAGAGTGTGTCTTTGTTACTTGGTGTCCATGTGTGTCTGTGTTCCAGGGTGTCAGTGTATGTCTTTGTTACTTGGTGTAAGTGTGTGTCTGTGTTCCTGGGTATCAGTGTATGTCTTTGTTACTTTGTGTCAGTGTATGTCAGTGTTACTTGGTGTAAGTGTGTGTCTGTGTTACTGGGTATCAGTGTATGTCTTTGTATCTTGGTGTCAGTGTATGTCTTTGTGACAGGGTGTCAGTGTGTTTCTTTGTGACTTGGTGTCAGTGTATGTCTTTGTTACTTGGTGTAAGTGTGTGTCTGTGTTACTGGGTATCAGTGTCTGTCTTTGTTACTTGGTGTAAGTGTGTGTCTGTGTTACTGGGTATCAGTGTATTTCTTTGTTACTTGGTGTCAGTGTATGTCTGTGTTACTTGGTGTAAGTATGCGTCTGTGTTACCGGGTATCAGTGTATGTCTTTGTGACTTGGTGTCAGTGCATGTCTTTGTTACTGGATGTCAGTGTGTGTCTTTGTGACTTGGTGTCAGTGTATGTCTTTGTTACATGGTTTAAGTGTGTGTCTGTGTTACTGGGTATCAGTGTATGTCTTTGTTACTTGGTGTCAGTGTATGTCTGTGTTACTTGGTGTAAGTGTGTGTCTGTGTTACTGTGTATCAGTGTATGTCTTTGTCACTTGGTGTAAGTGTGTGTCTTTGTTACTTGATGTCAGTGCATGTCTGTGTTATTTCGTGTAAGTGTGTGTCTGTGTTACTGGGTGTCAGTGTGTGCCTGTGTTACTTGGTGTAAGTGTGTGGCTTTGTTACTTGGTGTCGGTGTGTGTCTGTGTTACTGGGTATCAGTGAATGTCTTTGTTACTTGGTGTCAGTGTATGTCTGTGTTACTTGGTGTAAGTGTGTGTCTGTGTTACTGGGTATCAGTGTATGTCTTTGTTACTTGGTGTCAGTGTCAGTCAAAATACTTGGTGTAAGTGTATGTCTTTGTTACTTGGTGTAATTGTCTGTCTTTGTTACTTGGTTTCAGTGTATGTCTGGGTTACTTGGTGTAAGTGTGTGTCTTTGTTACTTGGTGTAAGTGTATGTCTTTGTTCCTTGGTGTCAGTGTATGTCTTTGTTACTTGGCGTCAGTATATGTCTGTGTTACTTGGTGTAAGTGTGTGCCTGTGTTACTGGGTATCAATGTATGTCTTTGTTACTTGGTGTCAGTTTATGTCTTTGATACTTGGTGTAAGTGTGTGTCTGTGTTACTGGGTGTCAGTGTGTGTCTGTGTTACTTGGTGTAAGTGTGTGTCTTTGTTACTTGGTGTCCGTGTGTGTCTGTGTTACTGGGTGTCAGTGCATGACTTTGTTACTGGGTGTCAGTGTATGTCTTTGTTACTTGGTGTAAGTGTGTGTCTGTGTTACTGGGTATCAGTGTCTGCCTTTGTTACTTGGTGTAATCGTGTGTCTGCGTTACTGGGTATAAGTGTATGTCTTTGTTACTTGGTGTCAGTCTATGTCTGTGTTACTTGGTGTAAGTGTGTGTTTGTGTTACATGCTGTAAGTGTTTGTCTGTGCTACTTGGTGTCAGTGTATGTCTTTGTTACTTGGTGTCAGTGTATGTCTGTGTCACTTGGTGTCAGCGCGTTTGTTTGTGTTACTGGGTGTCACTGTGTGTCTGTGTTACTTGGTGTAAGTGTGTGTCTGTGTTACTGGGTTTCAGTGTATGTCTTTGTGACTTGGTGTCAGTGTACGTCTTTGTTGCTTGGTGTAAGTGTGTGTCTGTGTTACTGGGTATCAGTGTATGTCTTTGTTACTTGGTGTCAGTGCATGTCAAAATACTTTGTGTAAGTGTATGTCTTTGTTACTTGGTGTCAGTGTATGTCTGTGTTACTTGGTGTAATTGTGTGTCTTTGTTACTTGGTGCAAGTGTATGTCTTTGTTGCTTCGTGTCAGTGTATGTCTTTGTGACTTGCTGTGAGTGTATGTCTTTGTTACTGGGTATCAGTGTGTGTCTGTGTTACTTGGTGTCAGTGCATGTCTTTGTTATTGTGTATCAGTGGTTCTCTGTGTTACTGGGTGTCAGTGTGTGTTTGTTTGTGTTACTGGGTGTCAGTGTGTGTCTGTGACACTAGGTGTCAGTATTTAGTTTAGTTTGGAGATCCAGCACTTAAACACGCCCTTCGGCCCACCGAGTCTGTGCCGACCATCAACCACCCATTTATACTAATTCTACACTAATCCCGTATTTCTATCACAACCCCACCTATCCCTGTATATTTCCCCACCACCTACCTATACTGGGGGCAATTTATGATGGCCAATGAACCTATCAACCTGCAAGTCTTTGGCATGTGGGAGGAAACCGGAGCACCCGGAGGAAACCCACGCAGACACAGGGAGAACTTGCAAACTCCGCACAGGCAGTACCCAGAATCGAACCCGGGTCCCTGGAGCTGTGAGGCTGCGGTGCTAACCACTGCGCCAATGTGGCCACCGCCCCCATTCCCCCCCTCAGTGTGTGCCTCTGTTACTGGGTATCAGTGTATGTCTTTGTTACTTGGTGTCAGTGTATGTCTGTGTTACTTGGTGTAAGTGTGTGTCTGTGTTACTGTGTATCAGTGTATGTCTTTGTCACTTGGTGTAAGTGTGTGTCTTTGTTACTTGATGTCAGTGCATGTCTGTGTTATTTCGTGTAAGTGTGTGTCTGTGTTACTGGGTGTCAGTGTGTGTCTGTGTTACTTGGTGTAAGTGTGTGGCTTTGTTACTTGGTGTCGGTGTGTGTCTGTGTTACTGGGTATCAGTGAATGTCTTTGTTACTTGGTGTCAGTGTATGTCTGTGTTACTTGGTGTAAGTGTGTGTCTGTGTTACTGGGTATCAGTGTATGTCTTTGTTACTTGGTGTAAGTGTGTGTCTGTGTTCCTGGGTATCAGTGTATGTCTTTTTTACTTTGTGTCAGTGTATGTCTGTGTTACTTGGTGTAAGTGTGTGTCTGTGTTACTGGGTATCAGTGTATGTCTTTGTATCTTGGTGTCATTGTATGTCTTTGTTACTTGGTGTCAGTGCGTTTGTTTGTGTTACTGGGTGTCACTGTGTGTCTGTGTTACTTGGTGTAAGAGTGTGTCTTTGTTACTTGGTGTCCATGTGTGTCTGTGTTCCAGGGTGTCAGTGTATGTCTTTGTTACTTGGTGTAAGTGTGTGTCTGTGTTCCTGGGTATCAGTGTATGTCTTTGTTACTTTGTGTCAGTGTATGTCAGTGTTACTTGGTGTAAGTGTGTGTCTGTGTTACTGGGTATCAGTGTATGTCTTTGTATCTTGGTGTCAGTGTATGTCTTTGTGACAGGGTGTCAGTGTGTTTCTTTGTGACTTGGTGTCAGTGTATGTCTTTGTTACTTGGTGTAAGTGTGTGTCTGTGTTACTGGGTATCAGTGTCTGTCTTTGTTACTTGGTGTAAGTGTGTGTCTGTGTTACTGGGTATCAGTGTATTTCTTTGTTACTTGGTGTCAGTGTATGTCTGTGTTACTTGGTGTAAGTATGCGTCTGTGTTACCGGGTATCAGTGTATGTCTTTGTGACTTGGTGTCAGTGCATGTCTTTGTTACTGGATGTCAGTGTGTGTCTTTGTGACTTGGTGTCAGTGTATGTCTTTGTTACATGGTTTAAGTGTGTGTCTGTGTTACTGGGTATCAGTGTCTGTCTTTGTTACTTGGTGTCAGTGCATGTCCAAATACTTTGTGTAAGTGTATGTCTTTGTTACTTGGTGTAATTGTCTGTCTTTGTTACTTGGTGTCAGTGTATGTCTGTGTTACTTGGTGTAAGTGTGTGTCTTTGTTACTTGGTGTCAGTGTATGTCTTTGTTACTTGATGTCATTGTATGTTTGTGTTACTTGGTGGAAGTGTGTGTCTGTGTTACTTGGTGTCAGTGCATGTCTTTGTTGTTGTGTATCAGTGGTTCTCTGTGTTACTGGGTGTCAGTGTGTGTTTGTTTGTGTTACTGGGTGTCAGTGTGTGTCTGTGACACTAGGTGTCAGTATTTAGTTTAGTTTGGAGATCCAGCACTTAAACACGCCCTTCGGCCCACCGAGTCTGTGCCGACCATCAACCACCCATTTATACTAATTCTACACTAATCCCGTATTTCTATCACAACCCCACCTATCCCTGTATATTTCCCCACCACCTACCTATACTGGGGGCAATTTATGATGGCCAATGAACCTATCAACCTGCAAGTCTTTGGCATGTGGGAGGAAACCGGAGCACCCGGAGGAAACCCACGCAGACACAGGGAGAACTTGCAAACTCCGCACAGGCAGTACCCAGAATCGAACCCGGGTCCCTGGAGCTGTGAGGCTGCGGTGCTAACCACTGCGCCAATGTGGCCACCGCCCCCATTCCCCCCCTCAGTGTGTGCCTCTGTTACTGGGTATCAGTGTATGTCTTTGTTACTTGGTGTCAGTGTATGTCTGTGTTACTTGGTGTAAGTGTGTGTCTGTGTTACTGTGTATCAGTGTATGTCTTTGTCACTTGGTGTAAGTGTGTGTCTTTGTTACTTGATGTCAGTGCATGTCTGTGTTATTTCGTGTAAGTGTGTGTCTGTGTTACTGGGTGTCAGTGTGTGTCTGTGTTACTTGGTGTAAGTGTGTGGCTTTGTTACTTGGTGTCGGTGTGTGTCTGTGTTACTGGGTATCAGTGAATGTCTTTGTTACTTGGTGTCAGTGTATGTCTGTGTTACTTGGTGTAAGTGTGTGTCTGTGTTACTGGGTATCAGTGTATGTCTTTGTTACTTGGTGTAAGTGTGTGTCTGTGTTCCTGGGTATCAGTGTATGTCTTTTTTACTTTGTGTCAGTGTATGTCTGTGTTACTTGGTGTAAGTGTGTGTCTGTGTTACTGGGTATCAGTGTATGTCTTTGTATCTTGGTGTCATTGTATGTCTTTGTTACTTGGTGTCAGTGCGTGTGTTTGTGTTACTGGGTGTCACTGTGTGTCTGTGTTACTTGGTGTAAGAGTGTGTCTTTGTTACTTGGTGTCCATGTGTGTCTGTGTTACAGGGTGGAAGTGTATGTCTTTGTTACTTGGTGTAAGTGTGTGTCTGTGTTCCTGGGTATCAGTGTATGTCTTTGTTACTTTGTGTCAGTGTATGTCTGTGTTACTTGGTGCAAGTGTGTGTCTGTGTTACTGGGTATCAGTGTATGTCTTTGTATCTTGGTGTCAGTGTATGTCTTTGTGACAGGGTTTCAGTGTGTTTCTTTGTGACTTGGTGTCAGTGTATGTCTTTGTTACTTGGTGTAAGTGTGTGTCAGTGTTACTGGGTATCAGTGCATGTCTTTGTTACTTGGTGTCCGTGTGTGTCTGTGTTACTGGGTGTCAGTGTATGTCTTTGTTGCTGGGTGTCAGTTTATGTCTTTGTTACTTGGTGTAAGTGTGTGTCTGTGTTACTGGGTCTCAGTGTCTATCTTTGATACTTGGTGTAAGTGTGTGTCTGTGTTACTGGGTATCAGTGTATGTCTTTCTTACTTGGTGTCAGTGTATGTCTGCGTTACTTGGTGTAAGTGTGTGTCTGTTTTAATGGGTATCAGTGTATGTCTTTGTGACTTGGTGTCAGTGTATGTCTTTGTTACTTGGTGTAAGTGTGTGTCTGTGTTACTGGGTATCAGTGTATGTCTTTGTTACTGGGTTTCAGTGCATGTCTTTATTACTTGGTGTCAGTGTATGTCTGTGTTACTTGGTGTAAGTCTGTGTCTTTGTTACTTGGTGTCCGGGTGTGGCTTTGTTACTGGGTCTCAGTGTATGTCTTTGTTACTGGGTGTCAGTGTATGTCTTTGTTACTTGGTGTAAGTGTGTGTCTGTGTCACTGGGTATCTGTGTCTGTCTTTCATACTTGTTGTAAGTGTGTGTCTGTGTTACTGGGTATCAGTGTATGTCTTTGTTACTTGGTGTCAGTGTATGTCTGTGTTACTTGGTGTAAGTGTGTGTCTGTGTTACTGGGTATCAGTGTATCTCTTTGTGACTTGGTGTCAATGTCTGTCTTTGTTACTGGGTGTCAGTGTGTGTCTTTGTGACTTGGTGTCAGTGTCTGTCTTTGTTACTTGGTGTAAGTGTGTGTCTGTGTTACTGGGTATCAGTGTCTGTCTTTGTTACTTGGTGTCAGTGTATGTCAAAATACTTGGTGTCAGTGTATGTCTTTGTTACTTGGTGTCAGTGTATGTCTGTGTTACTTGGTGTAAGTGTGTGTATTTGTTACTTGGTGTAAGTGTATGTCCTTGTTACTTGGTGTCACTGTATGTCTTTGTTACTTGGTGTCAGTGTGTGTCTGTGTTACAGGGTATCAGTGTATGTCTTTGTGACTTGGGATCAGTGTATGTCTTTGTTACTGGGTGTCAGTGTGTGTCTGTGTTACTGGGTATCAGTGTATGTCTTTGTGACTTGGTATCAGTGTGTGTATTTGTTACTGGGTGTCAGTGTGTGTCTGTGTTACTGGGTATCAGTGTATGTCTTTGTGACTTGGTATCAGTGTATGTCTTTGTTACTGGGTGTCAGTGTGTTTCTGTGTTCCTGGGTATCAGTGTATGTCTTTGTGACTTTGTGTCAGTGTATGTCTTTGTTACTGGGTGTCAGAGTGTATCTTTGTGACTTGGTGTCAGTGTATGTCTTTGTTACTTGGTGTAAGTGTGTGTCTGTGATACTGGGTATCAGTGTATGTCTTTGTTACTTGGTGTAAGTGTGTGTCAGTATTGCCGGGTATCAGTGCATGTCTTTGTTACTTGGTGTCCGTGTGTCTCTGTGTTACTGGGTGTCAGTGTATGTCTTTGTTGCTGGGTGTCAGTTTATGTCTTTGTTACTTGGTGTAAGTGTGTGTCTGTGTTACTGGGTCTCAGTGTCTATCTTTGATAATTGGTGTAAGTGTGTGTCTGTGTTACTGGGTATCAGTGTATGTCTTTCTTACTTGGTGTCAGTGTACGTCTGCGTTACTTGGTGTAAGTGTGTGTCTGTTTTACTGGGTATCAGTGTATGTCTTTGTGACTTGGTGTCAGTGTATGTCTTTGTTACTTGGTGTAAGTGTGTGTCTGTGTTACTGGGTATCAGTGTATGTCTTTGTTACTGGGTTTCAGTGCATGTCTTTATTACTTGGTGTCAGTGTATGTCTGTGTTACTTGGTGTAAGTCTGTGTCTTTGTTACTTGGTGTCCGGGTGTGTCTTTGTTACTGGGTCTCAGTGTATGTCTTTGTTACTGGGTGTCAGTGTATGTCTTTGTTACTTGGTGTAAGTGTGTGTCTGTGTCACTGGGTATCTGTGTCTGTCTTTCATACTTGTTGTAAGTGTGTGTCTGTGTTACTGGGTATCAGTGTATGTCTTTGTTACTTGGTGTCAGTGTATGTCTGTGTTACTTGGTGTAAGTGTGTGTCTGTGTTACTGGGTATCAGTGTATCTCTTTGTGACTTGGTGTCAATGTCTGTCTTTGTTACTGGGTGTCAGTGTGTGTCTTTGTGACTTGGTGTCAGTGTCTGTCTTTGTTACTTGGTGTAAGTGTGTGTCTGTGTTACTGGGTATCAGTGTCTGTCTTTGTTACTTGGTGTCAGTGTATGTCAAAATACTTGGTGTCAGTGTATGTCTTTGTTACTTGGTGTCAGTGTATGTCTGTGTTACTTGGTGTAAGTGTGTGTATTTGTTACTTGGTGTAAGTGTATGTCCTTGTTACTTGGTGTCAGTGTATGTCTTTGTTACTTGGTGTCAGTGTGTGTCTGTGTTACAGGGTATCAGTGTATGTCTTTGTGACTTGGGATCAGTGTATGTCTTTGTTACTGGGTGTCAGTGTGTGTCTGTGTTACTGGGTATCAGTGTATGTCTTTGTGACTTGGTATCAGTGTGTGTATTTGTTACTGGGTGTCAGTGTGTGTCTGTGTTACTGGGTATCAGTGTATGTCTTTGTGACTTGGTATCAGTGTATGTCTTTGTTACTGGGTGTCAGTGTGTTTCTGTGTTCCTGGGTATCAGTGTATGTCTTTGTGACTTTGTGTCAGTGTATGTCTTTGTTACTGGGTGTCAGAGTGTATCTTTGTGACTTGGTGTCAGTGTATGTCTTTGTTACTTGGTGTAAGTGTGTGTCTGTGATACTGGGTATCAGTGTATGTCTTTGTTACTTGGTGTAAGTGTGTGTCAGTATTGCCGGGTATCAGTGCATGTCTTTGTTACTTGGTGTCCGTGTGTCTCTGTGTTACTGGGTGTCATTGTATGTCTTTGTTGCTGGGTGTCAGTTTATGTCTTTGTTACTTGGTGTAAGTGTGTGTCTGTGTTACTGGGTCTCAGTGTCTATCTTTGATAATTGGTGTAAGTGTGTGTCTGTGTTACTGGGTATCAGTGTATGTCTTTCTTACTTGGTGTCAGTGTACGTCTGCGTTACTTGGTGTAAGTGTGTGTCTGTTTTACTGGGTATCAGTGTATGTCTTTGTGACTTGGTGTCAGTGTATGTCTTTGTTACTTGGTGTAAGTGTGTGTCTGTGTTACTGCGTATCAGTGTATGTCTTTGTTACTGGGTTTCAGTGCATGTCTTTGTTACTTGGTGTCAGTGTATGTCTGTGTTACTTGGTGTAAGTCTGTGTCTTTGTTACTTGGTGTCCGTGTGTGTCTTTGTTACTGGGTCTCAGTGTATGTCTTTGTTACTGGGTGTCAGTGTATGTCTTTGTTACTTGGTGTAAGTGTGTGTCTGTGTCACTGGGTATCAGTGTCTGTCTTTGATACTTGGTGTAAGTGTGTGTCTGTGTTACTGGTTATCAGTGTATGTCTTTGTTACTTGGTGTCAGTGTATGTCTGTGTTACTTGGTGTAAGTGTGTGTCTGTGTTACTGGGTATCAGTGTATCTCTTTGTGACTTGGTGTCAATGTCTGTCTTTGTTACTGGGTGTCAGTGTGTGTCTTTGTGACTTGGTGTCAGTGTCTGTCTTTGTTACTTGGTGTAAGTGTGTGTCTGTGTTACTGGGTATCAATGTCTGTCTTTGTTACTTGGTGTCAGTGTATGTCAAAATACTTGGTGTCAGTGTATGTCTTTGTTACTTGGTGTCAGTGTATGTCTGTGTTACTTGGTGTAAGTGTGTGTATTTGTTACTTGGTGTAAGTGTATGTCCTTGTTACTTGGTGTCAGTGTATGTCTGTGTTACTGGGTATCAGTGTGTGTCTGTGTTACTGGGTATCAGTGTATGTCTTTGTGACTTGGGATCAGTGTATGTCTTTGTTACTGGGTGTCAGTGTGTGTCTGTGTTACTGGGTATCAGTGCATGTCTTTGTGACTTGGTATCAGTGTGTGTATTTGTTACTGGGTGTCAGTGTGTGTCTGTGTTACTGGGTATCAGTGTATGTCTTTGTGACTTGGTATCAGTGTATGTCTTTGTTACTGGGTGTCAGTGTGTTTCTGTGTTCCTGGGTATCAGTGTATGTCTTTGTGACTTGGTGTCAGTGTTTGTCTTTGTTACTGGGTGTCAGAGTGTATCTTTGTGACTTGGTGTCAGTGTATGTCTTTGTTACTTGGTGTAAGTGTGTGTCTGTGATACTGGGTATCAGTGTATGTCTTTGTGACTTGGTGTCAGTGTATGTCTGTGTTACTTGGTGTAAGTGTGTGTCTGTGTATCAGTGTATGTCTTTGTGACTTGGTGTCAGTGTATGTCTTTGTTACTGGGTGTCAGTGTGTTTCTTTGTGACTTGGTATCAGTGTATGTCTGTGTTACTTGGGGTCAGTGTGTGTCTGTGTTACTGGGGGTCAGTGTGTGTTTCTAACTGGGTGTCAGTGTGTTTCTGGGTATCAGTGTATGTCTTTGTTACTTGGTGTAAGTGTATGTCTTTGTTACTTGGTCTCAGTGTATGTGTTTGTGACTTGGTGTCAGTGTATGTCTTTGTTACTGTTTATTAGTGTTTCTCTGTGTTACTCGGTGTCAGTGTGTGTTTGTTTGTGTTACTGGGTGTCAGTGTGTATCTGTGACACTAGGTGTCAGTATTTCGTTTAGTTTTGAGATACAGCACTTTAACAGGCCCTTCGGCCCACCGAGTCTGTGCCGACCATCAACCACACAATTATACTAATCCTGCACTAATCCCGTATTCCTATCAAATCGCCACCTGTCCCTATATATTTCCCTACCACCTACCTATACTAGGGGCAATTTATAATGGCCAATTAACCTATCAACCTGCAAGTCTTTGGCGTGTGGGAGGAAACCGGAGCACCCGGAGGAAACTCACGCAGACACAGGGAGAACTTGCAAACTCCGCACAGGCAGTCCCCAGAATCGAACCCGTGTCCCTGGAGCTGTGAGGCTGCGGTGCTAACCACTTCGCCAATGTGCCCCCCCCCGCCCCCCCCCGCAGTGTGTGCCTGTGTAACTGGGTATCAGTGTATGTCTTTGTTACTGGGTATCAGTGTATGTCTTTGTTCCTTGGTGTCAGTGTGTTTGTTTGTGTTAATGGGTGTCAGTGTGTGTCTGTGTTACTTGGTGTAAGTGTGTGTCTTTGTTACTTGGTGTCCGTGTGTGCCTTTGTTACTGGGTGTCAGTGTATGCCTTTGTTACTTGGTGTAAGTGTGTGTCTGTGTTCCTGGGTATCAGTGTCTGCCTTTGTTACTGGGTGTCAGTGAATGTCTTTGTTACTTGGTGTAAGTGTGTGTCTGTGTTACTGGGTATCAGTGTATGTCTTTGTTCCTGGGTATCAGTGTATGTCTTTGTTACTTGGTGTAAGTGTGTGTCTGTGTTCCTGGGTATCAGTGTCTGTCTTTGTTACTGGGTGTCAGTGAATGTCTTTGTTACTTGGTGTAAGTCTGTGTCTTTGTTACTTGGTGTCCGTGTGTGTCTGTGTTACTGGGTGTCAGTGTATGTCTTTGTTGCTGGGTGTCAGTTTATGTCTTTGTTACTTGGTGTAAGTGTGTGTCTGTGTTACTGGGTATCAGTGTATGTCTTTGTTACTGGGTTTCAGTGCATGTCTTTATTACTTGGTGTCAGTGTATGTCTGTGTTACTTGGTGTAAGTCTGTGTCTTTGTTACTTGGTGTCCGTGTGTGTCTTTGTTACTGGGTCTCAGTGTATGTCTTTGTTACTGGGTGTCAGTGTATGTCTTTGTTACTTGGTGTAAGTGCGTGTCTGTGTCACTGGGTATCAGTGTCTGTCTTTGATACTTGTTGTAAGTGTGTGTCTGTGTTACTGGGTATCAGTGTATGTCTTTGTTACTTGGTGTCAGTGTATGTCTGTGTTACTTGGTGTAAGTGTGTGTCTGTGTTACTGGGTATCAGTGTATCTCTTTGTGACTTGGTGTCAATGTCTGTCTTTGTTACTGGGTGTCAGTGTGTGTCTTTGTGACTTGGTGTCAGTGTCTGTCTTTGTTACTTGGTGTAAGTGTGTGTCTGTGTTACTGGGAATCAATGTCTGTCTTTGTTACTTGGTGTCAGTGTATGTCAAAATACTTGGTGTCAGTGTATGTCTTTGTTACTTGGTGTCAGTGTATGTCTGTGTTACTTGGTGTAAGTGTGTGTATTTGTTACTTGGTGTAAGTGTATGTCCTTGTTACTTGGTGTCAGTGTGTGTCTGTGTTACTGGGTATCAGTGTCTGTCTTTGTGACTTGGGATCAGTGTATGTCTTTGTTACTGGGTGTCAGTGTGTGTCTGTGTTACTGGGTATCAGTGTATGTCTTTGTGACTTGGTATCAGTGTGTGTATTTGTTACTGGGTGTCAGTGTGTGTCTGTGTTACTGGGTATCAGTGTATGTCTTTGTGACTTGGTATCAGTGTATGTCTTTGTTACTGGGTGTCAGTGTGTTTCTGTGTTCCTGGGTATCAGTGTATGTCTTTGTGACTTTGTGTCAGTGTATGTCTTTGTTACTGGGTGTCAGAGTGTATCTTTGTGACTTGGTGTCAGTGTATGTCTTTGTTACTTGGTGTAAGTGTGTGTCTGTGATACTGGGTATCAGTGTATGTCTTTGTTACTTGGTGTAAGTGTGTGTCTGTGTTACTGGGTATCAGTGTCTGTCTTTGTTACTTGGTGTAAGTGTGTGTCAGTGTTGCCGGGTATCAGTGCATGTCTTTGTTACTTGGTGTCCGTGTGTCTCTGTGCTACTGGGTGTCAGTGTATGTCTTTGTTGCTAGGTGTCAGTGTATGTCTTTGTTACTTGGTGTAAGTGTGTGTCTGTGTTACTGGGTCTCAGTGTCTATCTTTGATACTTGGTGTAAGTGTGTGTCTGTGTTACTGGGTATCAATGTATGTCTTTCTTACTTGGTGTCAGTGTACGTCTGCGTTACTTGGTGTAAGTGTGTGTCTGTTTTACTGGGTATCAGTGTATGTCTTTGTGACTTGGTGTCAGTGTATGTCTTTGTTACTTGGTGTAAGTGTGTGTCTGTGTTACTGGGTATCAGTGTATGTCTTTGTTACTGGGTTTCAGTGCATGTCTTTGTTACTTGGTGTCAGTGTATGTCTGTGTTACTTGGTGTAAGTCTGTGTCTTTGTTATTTGTGTCCGTGTGTGTCTTTGTTACTGGGTCTCAGTGTATGTCTTTGTTACTGGGTGTCAGTGTATGTCTTTGTTACTTGGTGTAAGTGTGTGTCTGTGTCACTGGGTATCAGTGTCTGTCTTTGATACTTGGTGTAAGTGTGTGTCTGTGTTACTGGTTATCAGTGTATGTCTTTGTTACTTGGTGTCAGTGTATGTCTGTGTTACTTGGTGTAAGTGTGTGTCTGTGTTACTGGGTATCAGTGTATCTCTTTGTGACTTGGTGTCAATGTCTGTCTTTGTTACTGGGTGTCAGTGTGTGTCTTTGTGACTTGGTGTCAGTGTCTGTCTTTGTTACTTGGTGTAAGTGTGTGTCTGTGTTACTGGGTATCAATGTCTGTCTTTGTTACTTGGTGTCAGTGTATGTCAAAATACTTGGTGTCAGTGTATGTCTTTGTTACTTGGTGTCAGTGTATGTCTGTGTTACTTGGTGTAAGTGTGTGTATTTGTTACTTGGTGTAAGTGTATGTCCTTGTTACGTGGTGTCAGTGTATGTCTTTGTTACTTGGTGTCAGTGTGTGTCTGTGTTACTGGGTATCAGTGTATGTCTTTGTGACTTGGGATCAGTGTATGTCTTTGTTACTGGGTGTCAGTGTGTGTCTGTGTTACTGGGTATCAGTGTATGTCTTTGTGACTTGGTATCAGTGTGTGTATTTGTTACTGGGTGTCAGTGTGTGTCTGTGTTACTGGGTATCAGTGTATGTCTTTGTGACTTGGGATCAGTGTATGTCTTTGTTACTGGGTGTCAGTGTGTTTCTGTGTTCCTGGGTATCAGTGTATGTCTTTGTGACTTGGTGTCAGTGTATGTCTTTGTTACTGGGTGTCAGAGTGTATCTTTGTGACTTGGTGTCAGTGTATGTCTTTGTTACTTGGTGTAAGTGTGTGTCTGTGATACTGGGTATCAGTGTATGTCTTTGTTACTTGGTGTCAGTGTATGTCTGTGTTACTGGGTGTCAGAGTGTTTCTTTGTGACTTGGTATCAGTGTATGTCTGTGTTACTTGGGGTCAGTGTATGTCTTTGTTACTTGGTGCAAGTGTGTGTCTGTGTTACTTGGTGTAAGTGTGTGTCTGTGTATCAGTGTATGTCTTTGTGACTTGGTGTCAGTGTATGTCTTTGTTACTGGGTGTCAGTGTGTTTCTTTGTGACTTGGTATCAGTGTATGTCTGTGTTACTTGGGGTCAGTGTATGTCTTTGTTACTTGGTGCAAGTGTGTGGCTGTGTTACTTGGTGTAAGTGTGTGTCTGTGTCACTGGGTGTCAGTGTGTGTCTGTGTTACTTGGTTTCAGTGTATGTCTTTGTTACTGTGTATCAGTGTTTCTGGGTGTCAGTGTGTGTTTAGTTGTGTTACTGGGTATCAGTGTATGTCTTTGCGACTTGGTATAAGTGTATGTCTTTGTTCCTGGGTGTCAGTGTTTGTTTGTGTTACTGGGTGTCAGTGACACTCGGTGTTCGTATTTAGTTTAGTTTAGAGATACAGCATTTGAACAGGCCCTTCGGCCCACCGAGTCAGTGCCGACCATCAACCACCCATTTATACTAATCCAACACTAATCCCGTATTCCTATCACATCCCCACCTTATCCTATATATCTCCCTACCACCTACCTATACTGGGGGCAATTTATGCTGGCCAATTAACCGATCAACCTGCAAGTCTTTGGCATGTGGGAGCAAACCGGAGCACCCGGAGGAAACCCACGCAGACACAGGGAGAACTTGCAAACTACGCACAGGCAGTACCCAGAATCGAACCCGGGTCCCTGGAGCTGTGATGCTGCGGTGCTAACCACTGCGCCAATGTGCCCCCACCCCCCACAGTGTGTGCCTGTGTTACTTCGTATCAGTGTATGTCTTTGTTATTGGTGTCAGTGTGTTTGTTTGTGTTACTGGGTGTCAGTATGTGTCTGTGTTACTTGGTGTAAGTGTATGTATTTGTTACTTGGTGTCCGTATGTGTCTATGTTACTGGGTGTCAGTGTGTGTCTTTGTTACTTGGTGTAAGTGTGTGTCTGTGTTACTGGGTCTCAGTGTCTGTCTTTGTTAC
Organism: Heterodontus francisci; assembly: GCF_036365525.1. Classification (NCBI taxonomy): domain Eukaryota; kingdom Metazoa; phylum Chordata; class Chondrichthyes; order Heterodontiformes; family Heterodontidae; genus Heterodontus; species Heterodontus francisci. The sequence goes on from NC_090391.1 coordinate 67,545,355, forward strand.
TTGGTGTCAGTGTATGTCTGTGTTACTTGGTGAAAGTGTGTGTCTGTGTTACTGGGTGTCAGTGTGTGTCTGTTTTACTTGGTGTCAGTGTGTGTCTGTGTTACTTGGTTTCTGTGTATGTCTTTGTTCCTGTGTATCAGTGTTTCTCTGTGTTACTGGGTGTCAGTGTGTGTTTGGTTGTGTTACTGGGTATCAGTGTATGTCTTTGCGACTTGGTATAAGTGTATGTCTTTGTTCCTGGGTGTCCGTGTATGTCTGTGTTACTGGGTGTCAGTGTACGTCTGTGTTACTGGGGGTCAGTGTGTGTCTGTGTTACTGGGGGTCAGTGTGTGTTTCTAACTGGGTGTCAGTGTGTGTCTGTGTTACTGGGTATCAGTGTATGTCTTTGTTACTTGGTGTAAGTGTATGTCTGTGTTACTTGTTGTCAGTGTATGTGTTGTGACTTGGTGTCAGTGTATGTCTTTCTTACTGTTTATTAGTGTTTCTCTGTGTTACTGGGTGTCAGTGTGTGTCTTTGTTTGTGTTACTGGGTGTCAGTGTGTATCTGTGACACTAGGTGTCAGTATTTAGTTTAGTTTCGAGACACAGCACTTCAACAGGCCCTTCGGCCCACCGAGTCTGTGCCGACCATCAACCACACATTTATACTAATCCTACACTAATCCCGTATTCCTATCACATCCCATCCTGTCCCTATATATTTCCCTACCACCTACCTATCCTATGGGCAATTTATGATGGCCAATTAACCTATCAACCTGCAAGTCTTTGGCATGTGGGAGGAAACCCACGCAGACAAAGGGAGAACTTGCAAACTACGCACAGGCAGTACCCAGAATCGAACCCGGGTCCCTGGAGCTGTGGGGCTGCGGTGCTAACCACTGCGTCAATGTGCGACACCCCCCCCCACCCCCCCAGTGTGTGCCTGTGTTACTGGGTATCAGTGTCTGTCTTTGTTTTTTGGTGTCAGTGTATGTCTGCGTTACTTGGTGTCAGTGTGTTTGTCTGTGTTACTGGGTGTCAGTGTGTGTCTGTGTTATTTGGTGTCAGTGTATGTCTTTTTTACTTGGTGTCAGTGTATGTCAAAATACGTGGTGTAAGTGTATGTCTTTGTTACTTGGTGTAATTGTCTGTCTTTGTTACTTGGTGTCGTTGTATGTCTGTGTTACTTGGTGTAAGTGTGTGTCTTTGTTACTTGTTGTATGTGTATGTCTTTGTTACTTGGTGTCAGTGCATGTCTTTGTTATTTGGTGTCAGTGTGTGTCTGTGTTACTGGGCATCAGTGCATGTCTTTGTGACTTGGTATCAGTGTATGTCTTTGTGACTTGGTGTCAGTGTTAGTCTTTTTAACTGGGTGTCAGTGTGTGTCTGTGTTACTTGGTGTCAGTGTTTGTCTTTGTCACTTTGGATCAGTGTTTCTCTGTGTTACTGTGTGTTAGTGTGTGTCTGTGACACTAGGTGTCAGTATTTAGTTTAGTTTAGAGATACGGCACTTAAACAGGCCCTTCGGCCCACCGAGTCTGTGCCGACCATCAACCACCCATTTACACTAATCCTACACTAATCCCGTATTCCTATCACATCCCCACCTATCCCTATATATTTCCCTACCACCTACCTATACTAGGGGCAATTTATGATGGCCAATTAACCTGTCAACCTGCAAGTCTTTGGCATGTGGGAGGAAACCGGAGCACCCAGAGGAAACCCACGCAGAAACAGGGAGAACTTGCAAACTCCGCACAGGCAGTACCCAGTATCGAACCCGGGTCCCTGGAGCTGTGAGGCTGCGGTGCTAACCACTGCGCCAATGTGCCCCCCCCACAGTGTGCGCCTGTGTTACTGTGTATCAGTGTATGTCTTTGTTACTTGGTGTCAGTGTATGTCTGCGTTACTTGGTGCCAGTGTGTTTGCCTGTGTTACTGGGTGTCAGTGTGTGTCTATGTTACTTGGTGCAAGTGTGTGTCTTTGTTACTTGGTGTCCGTGTGTGTCTGTGTTGCTGGGTGTCAGTGCATGTCTTTGTTACTGGGTGTCAGTGTATGTCTTTGTTACTTGGTGTAAGTGTGTGTCTGTGTTACTGGCTGTCAGTGTCTGTCTTTTCTACTTGGTGTAAGTGTGTGTCTGTGTTACGGGGTATCAGTGCATGTCTTTGTGACTTGGTGTCATTGTATGTCTGTGTTCCTTGGTGTAAGTGTGTGTCTGTGTTACTGGGTATCAGTGTATGTCTTTGTTACTTGGTGTCAGTGTATGTCAAAATACTTGGTGCAAGTGTATGTATTTGTTACTTGGTGTAATTGTCTGTCTTTGTTACTTGGTGTCAGTGTATGTCTGTGTTAATTGGTGTAAGTATGTGTCTTTGTTACTTGGTGTAAGTGTATGTCTTTGTTACTTGGTGTCAGTGTATGTCTTTGTTATTTGGTGTCAGTGTGTGTCTGTGTTACTGGGCATCAGTGCATGTCTTTGTGACTTGGTATCAGTGTATGTCTTTGTGACTTGGTGTCAGTGTTAGTCTTTTTAACTGGGTGTCAGTGTGTGTCTGTGTTACTTGGTGTCAGTGTTTGTCTTTGTCACTTTGGATCAGTGTTTCTCTGTGTTACTGTGTGTTAGTGTGTGTCTGTGACACTAGGTGTCAGTATTTATTTTAGTTTAGAGATTCAGCACTTTAACAGGCCCTTCGGCTCACCGAGTCTGTGCCGACCATCAACCACCCATTTACACTAATCCTACACTAATACCGTATTCCTATCACATCCCCACCTATCCCGATATTTTTCCCTGCCACCTACCTATAATAGGGGCAATTTATGATGGCCAATTAACCTATCAACCTGCAAGTCTTTGGCATGTGGGAGGAAACCGGAGCACCGGGAGGAAACCCACGCAGACACAGGGAGAACTTGCAAACTGCGCACAGGCAGTACACAGAATGGAACCCGGGTCCCTGGAGCTGTGAAGCTGTGAGGCTGCGGTGCTAACCACTGCGCTAATGTGCCCATCCCCCCCCCCACCCCCGTTGTTTGCCTCTGTTCATGGGTATCAGTGTATGTCTTTGCTACTTGGTGTCAGTGTATGTCTGTGTTACTTGGTGTCAGTATGTTTGTTTGTGTTACTGCGTGTCAGTGTGTGTCTGTGTTACTTGGTGTAAGTGTGTGTCTTTGTTACTTGGTGTCCGTGTGTGTCTGTGTTACTGGGTGTCAGTGTATGTCTTTGTTACTGGGTGTCAGTGTATGTCTTTGTTACTTGGTGTAAGTGTGTGTCTGTGTTACTGGGTATCAGTGTCTGTCTGTTTTACTTGGTGTAAGTGTGTGTCTGTGTTTCTTGGTGTAAGTGTGTGTCTGTGTTACTGGGTATCAGTGTATGTCTTTTGTTCCTTGGTGTCAGTGTATGTCAACATACTTGGTGTAAGTGTATGTCTTTGTTACTTGGTTTAATTGTCTGTCTTTGTTACTTGTTGTCAGTGTATGTCTGTGTTACTTGGTGTAAGTGAGTGACTTTGTTACTTGTTGTCAGTGTATGTCTTTGTTACTTGGTGTCAGTGCATGTCTTTGTTACTTGGTGTCAGTGTGTGTCTGTGTTACTGGGCATCAGACTTTGTGAGTTGGTATCAGTGTATGTCTTTGTGACTTGTTGTCAGTGTATGTATTTTTAACTGTGTGTCTGCGTTACTGGGTATCAGTGTATGTCTTTGTTACTTGGTGTCAGTGTATGTCAAAATACTTGGTGTAAGTGTATGTCTTTGTTACTTGGTGTCAGTGTGTGTCTGTGTTACTTGGTGTCAGTGCGTGTCTTTGTTACTGTGTATCATTGTTTCTCTGTGTTACTGGGTGTCAGTGTGTGTTTGTTTGTGTTACTGGGTGTCAGTGTGTGTATGTGACACTAGGTGTCAGTATTTAGTTTAGTTTGGAGAGACAGCACTTCAACAGGCCCTTCGGCTCACCGAGTCTGTGCCCACCATCAACAACCCATTTGTACTAATCCTACACTAATCCCGTATTCCTATCGCATCCCCACCTATCCCTATATATTTCCCTTCCACCTACCTATACTAGGGGCAATTTATGATGGCCAATTAACCTATCAACCTTCAAGTCTTTGGCATGTGGGAGGAAACCCACGCAGACACAGGGAGAACTTGCAAACTCCGCACAGGCAGTACCCAGAATCGAACCCGGGTCCCTGGAGCTGTGAGGCTGCGGTGCTAACCACTGCGCCAATGTGCCACCCTCCCACTCCCCCAGTGTGTGCCTGTGTTACTGGGTATCAGTGTATGTCTTTGTTACTTGGTGTCAGTGTATGTCTGTGTTACTTGGTGTCAGTGTGTGTCTGTGTTACTGGGTGTCAGTGTGTGTCTGTGTTACTTGGTGTAAGTGTATGTCTTTGTTACTTGGTGTCCGTGTGTGTCTGTGTTACTTGGTGTCAGTTTATGTCTGTGTTACCTCGTGTCAATGTGTTAGTCTTTTTATCTGGGTGTCAGTGCGTGTCTGTGTTACTTGGTGTCAGTGTATGTCTTTGTCACTTTGGATCAGTGTTTCTCTGTGTTACTGGGTGTTAGTGTGTGTCTGTGACACTAGGTGTCAGTATTTAGTTTAGTTTCGAGATACGGCACTTAAACAGGCCCTTCGGCCAACCGAGTCTGTGCCGACCATCAAGCACCCATTTACACTAATCCTACGCTAATCCCGTATTCCTATCACATCCCCACCTATCCCTATATATTTCCCTACCATCTACCTATACTAGGGGCAATTTATGATGGCCAATTAACCTGTCAACCTGCAAGTCTTTGGCATGTGGGAGGAAACCGGAGCACCGGGAGGAATCCCACGAAGACACAGGGAGAACTTGCAAACTCCGCACAGGCAGTACCCAGTATCGAACCCGGGTCCCTGGAGCTGTGAGGCTGCGGTGCTAACCACTGCGCCAATGTGCCCCCCCACCCCTCCCCAGAGTGTGCCTGTGTTACTGGGTATCAGTGTGTTTGTTTGTGTTGCTGGGTGTCAGTGTGTGTCTGTGTTACTTGGTGTAAGTGTGTGTCTGTGTTACTGGGTGTCAGTTTATGTCTTTGTTACTTGGTGGAAGTGTGTGTCTTTGTTACTTGGTGTCAGTTTATGTCTTTGTTACTTGGTGTAAGTGTGTGTTTGTGTTACTTGGTGTAAGTGTGTGTCTGTGTTACTGGGTATCAGTGTATGTCTTTGTGACTTGGTGTCAGTGTTTGTCAAAATACTTTGTGTAGGTGTATGTCTTTGTTACTTGGTGTTATTGTCTGTCTTTGTTACTTGGTCTCAGTGTATGTCTGTGTTACTTGGTGCAAGTGTGTGTCTTTGTTACTTGGTGTCAGTTTATGTCTTTGTTACTTGGTGGAAGTGTATGTCTTTGTTACTTGGTGTCAGTGTATGTGTTTGTGACTTGGTGTCAGTGTATGTCTTTGTTACTGGGTGTCACTGTATGTCTTTGTTACTTGGTGTAAGTGTGTGTCTGTGTTACTGGGTATCAGTGTATGTCTTTGTTACTTGGTGTCAGTGTATGTCTTTGTTACTGGGTGTCACTGTATGTCTTTGTTACTTGGTGTAAGTGTGTGTCTGTGTTACTGGGTATCAGTGTATGTCTTTGTTACTTGGTGTAAGTGTATGTCTTTGTTACTTGGTGTAAGTGTATGTCTTTGTTACTTGGTGTAAGTGTGTTTCTTTGTTACTTGGTGTCAGTGTATGTCTTTGTTACTTGGTGTAAGTGTGTGTTTTTGTTACTTGGTGTCAGTGTGTGTCTGTGTTCCTGGGTGTCAGTGTATGTCTTTGTTACTTGGTGTCATTGTGTGTCTGTGTTACTGGGTGTCAGTGTGTTTGTTTGTGTTACTGGGTGTCAGTGTGTTTCTGTGTTACTTGGTGTAAGTGTGTGTCTTTGTTACTTGGTGTCCGTGTGTGTCTGTGTTACTGGGTGTCAGTGTATGTCTTTGTTACTTGGTGTAAGTGTGTGTCTGTGTTGCTGGGTGTCAGTGTCTGTCTTTGTTACTGTGTATCAGTTTGTTTCTGTGACACTGGGTGTCAGTATTTAGTTTAGTTTAGAGATACAGCACTGAAACAGGCCCTTCGGCCCACCGAGTCTGTGCCGACCATCAACGACCCATTTATACTAATCCTACACTAATCCCGTATTCCTATCAACAACTTTGCTTCCAATTTCCACCCTTCTCTCACCTTTACATGGTCCATCTCTGACACTTCCCTTCCCTTCCTCGACTTCTCTGTCTCCATCTCTGGGGATAGGTTGTCTACCAATATCCATTATAAGCACACTGACTCCCACAGCTATCTCGACTACACTTCTTCACACCCTATTTCCTGTAAGGACACGATTCCATTCTCCCAGTTTCTCCGTCTCCGACGCATCTGCTCTGATGATGCTACCTTCCGTGACGGTGCTTCTGATATGACCTCCTTTTTCCTTAACCGAGGATTTCCCCCACTGTGGTTGACAGGGCCCTCAACCGTGTCCGACCCATTCCCCGCACCGCTACGCTCACCCCTTCCCCTCCCTCCCAGAACCGTGACAGGGTTCCCATTGTCCTCACTTTTCATCCCACCAGCCTCCATAGCCAAAGGATCATCCTCCGCCATTTTCGCCACCTCCAGCGTGATGCCACTACCAGTCGCATCTTCCCCTACCTTCCCCTGTCAGCATTCCGAAGGGATCGTTCCCTCCGCGACACTCTGGTCCACTCCTCCATTACCCCCACCACCTCATCCCCGTCCCAGGGCACCTTCCCTTGCAATCGCAGGAGGTGTAATACCTGCCCATTTACCTCCTCTCTCCTCACTATCCCAGGCCCCAAACACTCCTTTCAGGTGAAGCAGCGATTTACTTGTACTTCTTTCAATGTAGTATAATGTATTTGCTGCTCACAGTGTGGTCTCCTCTACATTGGGGAGACCAAGCGCAGACTTGGTGACCGCTTTGCGGAACATCTCCGCTCAGTCCGCAAGCAGGACCCTGAGCTTCCGGTTGCTTGCCATTTCAACACTCCCCCCTGCTCTCATGCTCACATCTCTGTCCTGGGATTGCTGCAGTGTTCCAGTGAACATCAACACAAGCTCGACGAACAGCATCTCATCTACCGATTAGGGACACTACAGCCTGCCGGACTGAACATTGAGTTCAATAATTTCAGAGCATGACAGCCCCCCACTTTACTTTCATTTTTAGTCATTTTTAGTTATTTTTTTCTTCCTTTTTTTTGAATTCCTTTTTACATTTTTTACAATCTTTTTTTTGCATTTATTTCATTTCCTCTTAGTTTGTTCAGTTTGCTTACCCACTGTTTTTTCAGGTTTTTCTTCTTCAGGTTTGCACTTGCTGATGTTCAATATTCAGTATATTGACACCTAATCTGTACTAATGCTTTGTCTTTCAACACACCATTAACATATTGTTTGCCTTTGCTCCGTGACCTTTTGGTCAGCTATGTGGCCTGGTCCAATCTGCACCTTCTCCTTTGTTATCTCTTGCACAACCCCCACCTCACTTGTTTATAATCTGTGACTTTTCTAATATTTGTCAGTTCCGAAGAAGGGTCACTGACCCGAAACGTTAACTCTGCCTCTCTTTCCACAGATGCTGCCAGACCTGCTGAGTGAATCCGGCATTTATTGTTTTTGTTTCAGATTTCCAGCATCCGCAGTATGTTGCTTTTATTCCCGTATTCCTATCACTTCCCTACCAGTCCCTATATATTTCCCTACCACCTACCTATACTGGGGGCAACTTATGATGGCCAATTAACCAATCAACCTGCCACTCTTTGGCATGTGGGAGGAAACCGGAGCACCCGGAGGAAACCCACGCAGACACAGGGAGAACTTGCAAACTCCGCACAGGCAGTACCCAAAATCGAACCCGGGTCCCTGGAGCTGTGAGGCTGCGGTGCTAAGCACAGCGCCGATGTGCCCCCCCCCTCCCGCCCCCCACCACAGTGTGTGCCTGTATTACTGGGTATCAGTGTATGTCTTTGTTACTTGGTGTCAGTGTATGTCTGTGTTACTTGGTGTAAGTGTGTGTCTTTGTTACTGGGTGTCAGTGTGTGTCTGTGTTACTGGGTGTCAGTGTATGTCTTTGTTACTGGGTGTCAGTGTATGACTTTGTTACTTGGTGGAAGTGTGTGTCTGTGTTACGGGGTATCAGTGTCTGTCTTTGTTACTTGGTGTAAGTGTGTGTCTGTGTTACTGGGTATCAGTGCATGTCTTTGTTAATTGGTGTCAGTGTATGTCTGTGTTACTTGGTGTAAGTGTGTGTCTTTGTTACTGGGTGTCTGTGTGTCTGTGTTACTTGGTGTAAGTGTGTGTCTTTGTTACTTGGTGTCCGTGTGTGTCTTTGTTATTGGGTGTCAGTGTATGTCTTTGTTATTGGTGTATGTGTGTGTGTCTGTGTTACTGGTTATCAGTGTCTGTCTTTGTTACTTGGTGTAAGTGTGTGTCTGTGTTACTGGGTAACAGTGTATGTCTTTGTTACTTGGTGTCAGTGTATGTCTGTGTTACTTGGTGTAAGTGTGTGTCTGTGTCACTGGGTATCAGTGTATGTCTTTGTGACTTGGTGTAAGTGTGTGTCTGTGTTACTGGGTATCTTTGTATGTCTTTGTTACTTGGTGTCAGTGTATGTCTGTGTTACTTGGTGTAAGTGTGTGTCTGTGTTGCTGGGTATCACTGTATGTCTTTGTGACTTGGTGTCAGTGTATGTCTTTGTTACTGGGTGTCAGTGTGTGTCTTTGTGACTTGGTGTCAGTGTGTGTCTTTGTGACTTGGTGTCAGTGTATGTCTTTGGTACTTGGTGTAAGTGTGTGTCTGTGTTACTGGGTATCAGTGTATGTCTTTGTTACTGGGTGTCAGTATATGTCTGTGTTACTTGGTGTAAGTGTGTGTCTTTGTTACTTGGTGTCAGTGTATGTCTTAGTTACTTGGTGTAAGTGTGTGTCTGTGTTACTGGGCATCAGTGTATGTCTTTGTGACTTGGTATCAGTGTATGTCTTTGTTACTGGGTGTCAGTGTGTGTCTGTGTTACTTCGTGTCAGTGTATGTCTTTGTTACTGTGTATCAGTGTTTCTCTGTGTTACTGGGTGTCGGTGTGTGTTTGTTTGTGTTACTGGGTTTCAGTGACACTAGGTGTCAGTATTTAGTTTAGTTTAGAGATACAGCATTTAAACAGGCCCTTCGGCCCACCGAGTCTGTGCCGACCATCAACCACCCATTTCTACTAATCCTACACTGATCCCGTATTCCTATCACATCCCCACCTATCCCTATATATTTCCCGACCACCTACCTACACTAGGGGCAATATATGATGGCCAAATAACCTATCAACCTGCAAGTCTTTGGCATGTGGGAGGAAACCGGAGCACCCGGAGGAAACCCACGCAGACACAGGGAGAACTTGCAAACTCCGCACAGGCAGTAGCCAGAATAGAACCCGGGTCCCTGGAGCTGTGAGGCTGCGGTGCTAACCACTACGCCAATGTGCCCCCCCCCCAGTGTGTGCCTGTGTTACTTGGTGTCAGTGTATGTCTGTGTTACTTGGTCTAAGTGTGTGTCTGTGTTACTGGGTGTCAGTGTGTGTCTGTGTTACTTGGTGTAAGTCTGTGTCTTTGTTACTTGGTGTAATTGTCTGTCTTTGTTACGTGGTGTAAGTGTGTGTCTGTGTTACTGGGTATCAGTGTATGTCTTTATGACTTGGTGTCAGTGTATGTCTTTGTTACTGGGTGTCAGTGTGTGTCTTTGTGACTTGGTGTCAGTGTATGTCTTTGTTACTTGGTGTAAGTGTGTGTCTATGTCACTGGGTATCTGTGTATGTCTTTGTTACTTGGTGTCAGTGTGTGGCAAAATACTTGGTGTAAGTGTATGTCTTTATTACTTGGTGTAATTGTCTGTCTTTGTTACTTGGTGTCAGTGTATGTCTGTGTTACTTGGTGTAATTGTGTGTCTTTGTTACTTGGTGTAAGTGTATGTCTTTGTTACTTGGTGTCAGTGTATGTCTTTGTTACGTGGTGTCAGAGTGTGTCTGTGTTACTGGGCATCAGTGTATGTATTTTTGACTTGGTTTCAGTGAATGTCTTTGTGACTTGGTGTCAGTGAGTGTCTTTTTTAATGGGTGTCAGTGTGTGTCTGTGTTACTTGGTGTCAGTGTATATCTTTGTTGCTGTGTATCAGTGTTTCTCTGTGTTACTGGGTGTCAGTGTGTGTTTGTTTGTGTTACTGGGTGTCAGTGTGTGTCTGTGTTACTTGGTTTAAGTGTGTGTCTTTGTTACTTGGTGTCCGTGTGTGTCTGTGTTACTGGGTAGCAGTGTATGTCTGTGTTACTTGGTGTAAGTGTGTGTCTGTGTTACTGGGTATCAGTGTATGTCTTTGTGACTTGGTGTCAGTGTATGTCTTTGTTACTGGGTGTCAGTGTGTGTCTTTGTGACGTGGTGTCAGTGTATGTCTTTGTTACTTGGTGTAAGTGTGTGTCTTTGTTACTTGGTGTCCGTGTGTGTCTGTGTTACTGGGTAGCAGTGTATGTCTGTGTTACTTGGTGTAAGTGTGTGTCTGTGTTACTGGGAATCAGTGTATGTCTTTGTGACTTGGTGTCAGTGTATGTCTTTGTTACTGGGTGTCAGTGTGTGTCTTTGTGACGTGGTGTCAGTGTATGTCTTTGTTACTTGGTGTCAGTGTGTGTCAAAATACTTGGTGTAAGTGTATGTCTTTGTTACTTGGTGTAATTGACTGTCTTTGTTACTTGGTGTCCGTGTATGTCTGTGTTACCTGCTGTAAGTGTGTGTCTTTGTTACTTGGTGTAAGTGTATTTCTTTGTTACTTGGTGTCAGTGTATGTCTTTGTTACTTGGTGTCAGTGTGTGTCTGTGTTACTGGGAAGCAGTGTATGTATTTTTGACTTGGTGTCAGTGAATGTCTTTGTGAATTGGTGTCAGTGTATGTCTTTTTTACTGGGTGTCAGTGTGTGTCTGTGTTACTTGGTGTCAGTGTATGTCTTTGTTACTGTGTATCAGTGTTTCTCTGTGTTACTGGGTGTCAGTGTGTGTTTGTTTGTGTTACTGGGTGTCAGTGTGTGTCTGTGTTACTTGGTGTAAGTGTGTGTCTTTGTTACTTGGTGTCCGTGTGTGTCTGTGTTGCTGGGTAGCAGTGTCTGTCTTTGTTACCTGGTGTAATTGTTTGTCTGTGTTACTGGGTATCAGTGCATGTCTTTGTTACTTGGTGTCAGTGTATGTCTTTGTAAGTTTGTGTCAGTGAATTTCAAAATACTTGGTGTAAGTGTATGTCTTTGTTACTTGGTGTAATTGTCTGTCTTTGTTACTTGGTGTCAGTGTCTGTCTGTGTTACTTGGTGTATGTGTGTGTCTTTGTTACTTGGTGTAAGTGTATGTCTTTGTTACTTGGTGTCAGTGTCTGTCTTTGTGACTTGGTTTCAGTGTGTGTCTGTGTTTCTGGGCATCAGTGTATGTCTTTTTGACTTGGTGTCAGTGTATGTCTTTGTGACTTTGTGTCAGTGTATGTCTTTTTTACTGGGTGTCAGTGTGTGTCTGTGTTACGTGGTGTCAGTGTATGTCTTTGTTACTGTGTATCAGTGTTTCTCTGTGTTACTGGGTGTCAGTGTGTGTTTGTTTGTGTGACTGGGTGTCAGTGTGTGTCTGTGACACTAGGTGTCAGTATTTAGTTTAGTTTGGAGAGACAGCACTTAAACAGGCCCTTCGGCCCACCGTGTCTGTGCCGACCATCAACAACCCATTTATACTCATCCTGCACTAATCCCGTATTCCTATCACATCTCCACCTGTCCCTATATATTTCCCTACCACATACCTGTACTAGGGGCAATTTATGATGGCCAATTAACCTATCAACCTGCAAGTCTTTGGCATGTGGGAGGAAACCGGAGCGCCCGGAGAAAACCCACGCAGACACAGGGAGAACTTACAAACTCCGCACAGGCAGTACCCAGAATCGTACCCGGGTCCCTGGAGCTGTGAGGCTGCGGTGCTAACCACTGCGCCAATGTGCCCCCATCCCAGTGTGTGCCTGTGTGACTGCCTATCAGTGTATGTCTTTGTTACTTGGTGTCAGTGTATGTCTGTGTTACTTGGTGTCAGTGTGTTTGTTTGTGTTACTGGGTGTCAGTGTGCGTCTGTGTTGCTTGGTGTAATTCTGTGTCTTTATTACTTGGTGTCAGTGTGTGTCTGCGTTACTGGGTGTCAGTGTATGTCTTTGTTACTGGGTGTCAGTGTATGTTTGTGTTACTTGGTGCAACTGTGTGTCTTTGTTACTTGGTGTAATTGTATGTCTTTGTTACTTGGTGTCAGTGTATGTCTTTGTGACTTGGTGTCAGTGTCTGTCTTTGTTACTGGGTGTCAGTGTCTGTCTTCGTTACTTTGAGTCAGTGTTTGTTTTTGTTACTGTGTGTCAGTGTCTGTCTTTGTGACTTGGTGTCAGTGTATGTCGTTGTTACTTGGTTTCAGTGTATGTCTTTGTTACTTGGTGCAAGTGTGTGTCTGAGTTACTGGGTATCAGTGTATATCTTTGTTACTTGGTGTAAGTGTGTGTCTGTGTTACTGGGCATCAGTGAATGTCTTTGCTACATAGTGACAGTGTATGTCTGTGTTACTTGGTGTAAGTGTGTGTCTTTGTTACTTGGTGTAATTATATGTCTTTGTTACTTGGTGTCAGAGTATGTCTGTGTTACTTGGTGTAAGTGTATGTCTTTGTTACTTGGTGTCAGTGTATGTCTTTGTTACTTGGTGGAAGTGTGTGTCTGTGTTACTTGGTGTAAGTGTGTGTCTGTGTTACTTGGTATCATTGTTTGTCTTTGTTACTTGGTGTAAGTGTGTGTCTGTGTTACTGGGTAACAGTGTATGTCTTTGTTACTTGGTGTCAGTGTATGTCTGTGTTACTTGGTGTAAGTGTGTGTCTTTGTTACTTGGTGTAATTGTATGTCTTTGTTACTTGGGGTCAGTGTATGTCTTTGTTACTTGGTGTAAGTGAGTGTTTGTGTTACTTGGTGTAAGCTTGTGTCTGTGTTACTTGGTATCAGTGTATGTCTTTGTTACTTGGTGTAAGTGTGTATCTGTGTTACTGGGTAACAGTGTATGTCTTTGTTACTTGGTGTCAGTGTATGTCTGTGTTACTTGGTGTAAGTGTATGTCTTTGTTACTTGGTGTCAGTGTATGTCTTTGTTACTTGGTGTAAGTGTGTGTCTGTGTTACTGGGTATCGGTGTATGTCTTTGTTACTTGGTGTCAGAGTATGTCTTTGTGAATTGGTGTCAGAGTATGTCTTTGTTACTGGGTGTCACTGTATGTCTTTGTGACTTTGTGTCAGTGTATGTCTTTGTTACTGGGTGTCAATTTATGTCTTTGTTACTTGGTGTAAGTGAGTGTTTGTGTTACTTGGTGTAAGTGTGTATCTATGTTACTTGGTATCAGTGTATGTTTTTGTTACTTGGCGTAAGTGTGTGTCTGTGTTACAGGGAAACAGTGTATGTCTTTGTTACTTGGTGTCAGTGTATTTATTTGTTACTTGGTGCAAGTGTGTATCTTTGTTACTTGGTGTAAGTGTGTGTCTGTGTTACTGGGTATCCGTGAATGTCTTTGCTACATGGTGACAGTGTAGGTCTTTGTTACTTGGTGTAATTGCATGTCTTTGTTCCTTGCTGTCAGTGTAAGTCTGTGTTACTTGGTGCAAGTGTATGTCCTTGTTACTTGGTGTCAGTGCATGTCCTTGTTACTTGGTGTAAGTGTGTGTCTGTGTTACTTGGTATCAGTGTATCACTTTGTTACTTTGTGTAAGTGTGTGTCTGTGTTACTTGGTGTCAGTGTGTGTCTGTGTTACTTGGTATCAGTGTATGTCTTTGTTACTTGGTGTAAGTGTGTGTCTGTGTTACTGGGTAACAGTGTATGTCTTTGTTACTTGGTGTCAGTGTATGTCTGTGCTACTTGGTGTAAGTGTGTTGTCTTTGTTACTTGGTGCAATTGTATGTCTTTGTTACTTGGTGTCAGTGTATGTCTGTGTTACTTGGTGTAAGTGTATGTCTTTGTTACTTGGTCTCAGTGTATGTCTTTGTTACTTGGTGTAAGTGTCTGTCTGAGTATTTGGGTATCAGTGTATGTCTTTGTTACTTGGTGTCAGAGTATGTCTTTGTGAATTGGTGTCAGTGTATGTCTTTGTTACTGGGTGTCACTGTCTGTCTTTGTGACTTTGTGTCAGTGTATGTCTTTGTTACTGGGTGTCAATTTCTGTCTTTGTTACTTGGTGTAAGTGAGTGTTTGTGTTACTTGGTGTAAGTGTGTGTCTTTGTTACCTGGTGTAAGTGTGTGTCTGTGTTACTGGGTATCCGTGAATGTCTTTGCTACATGGTGACAGTGTAGGTCTGTGTTACTTGGTGTAAGTGTGTGTCTTTGTTACTTGGTGTAATTGTATGTCTTTGTTCCTTGCTGTCAGTGTATGTCTGTGTTACTTGGTGCAAGTGTATGTCCTTGTTACTTGGTGTCAGTGTATGACCTTGTTACTTGGTGTAAGTGTGTGTCTGTGTTACTTGGTGTAAGTGTGTGTCTGTGTTACTTGGGATCAGTGTATGTCTTTGTTACTTTGTGTAAGTGTGTGTCTGTGTTACTTGGTGTAAGTGTGTGTCTGTGTTACTTGGTATCAGTGTATGTCTTTGTTACTTGGTGTAAGTGTGTGTCTCTGTTACTGGGTAACAGTGTATGTCTTTGTTGCTTGGTGTCAGTGTATGTCTGTGTTACTTGGTGTAAGTGTGTGTCTTTGTTACTTGGTGTAATTGTATGTCTTTGTTACTTGGTGTCAAAGTATGTCTGTGTTAATTGGTGCAAGTGTATGTCCTTGTTACTAGGTGTCAGTGTATGTCTTTGTGACTTGGTCTCAGTGTATGTCTTTGTTACTGGGTGTCACTGGATGTCTTTGTGACTTTGTGTCAGTGTATGTCTTTGTTACTGGGTGTCAGTTTATGCCTTTGTTACTTGGTGTCAGTGCATGTCTTTGTTACTCGGTGTCAGTGTATGTCTGTGTTACTTCGTGTAAGTGTGAGTCTTTGTTACTTGGTGTATGTGTATGTCTTTTTTACTGGGTGTCAGAGTGTGTCTGTGTTACTTGGTGTCAGTGTATGTCACTGTTACTGTGTACCAGTGTTTCTATGTGTTACTGGGTGTCAGTGTGTGTTTGTTTGTGTTACTGGGTATCAGTGTATGTCTTTGTGACTTGGTATCTGTGTATGTCTTTGATACTGGGTGTCCGTGTGTGTCTGTGTGACTTGGTGTCAGTGTTTCAGTGTTTCTCTGTGTGGCTGGGTGTCAGTGTGTGTTTGTTTGTGTTACTGGCTGTCAGTGACACTCGGTGTTAGTAATTTGTTTAGTTTAGAGATACAGAACTTCAACAGGCCCTTCGGCCCACCGAGTCTGTGCCGACCATCAACCACCCATTTATACTAATCCTACACTAATCCCGTATTCCTATCACATCCCCACCTATCCCTATATATTTCCCTGCCACCTACCTATACTCGGGGCAATTTATGATGCCCAATTAACCTCTCAACCTGCAAGTCTTTGGCATGTAGGAGGAAAGCGGAGCACCCGGAGGAAACCCACGCAGGCACAGGGAGAACTTACAAACTCCGCACAGGCAGGACCCAGAATCGAACCTGGGTCCCTGGAGCTGTGAGGCTGCGGTGCCAACCACTGCGCCAATGTGCCCGCCCAGTGTGTGCCTGTGTTCCTGGGTATCAGTGTATGACTTTGTTACTTGGTGTCAGTGTATGTCTGTGTTACTTGGTGTAAGTGTGTGTCTGTGTTACTTGGTGTCAGTGTGTGTCTGTGTTACTTGGTGTAAGTGTGTGTCTTTGTTACTTGGTGTCCGTGTGTGTCTGTGTTACTTGGTGTAAGTGTGTGTCTTTGTTACTTGGTGTACGTGTGTGTCATTGTTTCTTGCTGTAATTGTATGTCTTTGTTATTTGGTGTCAGTGTATGTCTGTGTTACTGGGTGTCAGTGTTTGTCTTTGTTACGTGGTGTAAGTGTGTGTCTGTGTTAATTGGTGTCAGTGTATGCCTTTTTTACTTTGTGTCAGCGGATGTCTGTGTTACTTGGTGTAAGTGTGTGTCTTTGTTACTTGGTGTAATTGTATGTCTTTGCTACTTGGTGTCAGTGTATGTCTTTGTTACTTGGTGTAAGTGAGTGTTTGTGTTACTTGGTGTAAGTGTATGTCTGTGTCACTTGGTATCAGTGTATGTCTTTGTGACTTGGTGTAAGTGTGTCTCTGTGTTACTGGGTAACAGTGTATTTCTTTGTTACATGGTGTCTGTGTATGTCTTTGTTACTTGGTGTCAGTGTGTGTCTGTGTTACTGGATATCAGTGTATGTCTTTGTTAATGGGTGTCAGTGTATGTCTTTGTGGCTTGGTGTCAGTGTATGTCTTTGTTACTGGGTGTCAGTTTGTGTCTGTGTTACTTGGTATCAGTGTATGTCTTTGTTACTTTGTGTAAGTGTGTGTCTCTGTTACTGGGTAACAGTGTATGTCTTTGTTACTTGGTGTCAGTGCACGTCTGTGTTACTTGGTGTAAGTGTGTGTCTTTGTTACTTGGTGTAATTGCATGTCTTTGTTACTTGGTGTAAGTGAGTGTTTGTGTTACTTGGTGTAAGTGTGTGTCTGTGTTACTTGGTATCAGTGTATGTCTTTGTTACTTGGTGTAAGTGTGTGTCTGTGTTACTGGGCAACAGTGTATGTCTTTGTTGCTTGGTGTCAGTGTATATCTGTGTTGCTTGGTGTAAGTGTGTGTCTTTGTTATTTGGTGTAATTGTATGTCTTTGTTACTTGGTGTCAATGTATGTCTGTGTTACTTGGTGCAAGTGTATGTCCTTGTTACTTGGTGTCAGAGTATGTCTTTGTGACTTGGTCTCAGTGTATGTCTTTGTTACTGGGTGTCACTGTACGTCTTTGTGACTTTGTGTCAGTGTATGTCTTTGTTACTGGGTGTCAGTTTATGTCTTTGTTACTTGGTGTCAGTGCATGTCTTTGTTACTCGGTGTCAGTGTATGTCTGTGTTACTTGCTGTAAATGTGTGTCTTTGTTAATTGGTGTAAGTGTGTGTCTGTGTTACTGGGTATCAGTGTATGTCTTTGTGACTTGGTGTCAGTGTATGTCTTTTTTACTGGGTGTCAGAGTGTGTCTGTGTTACTTGGTGTCAGTGTATGTCACTGTTACTGTGTACCAGTGTTTCTCTGTGTTACTGTGTGTCAGTGTGTGTTTGTTTGTGTTACTGGGTATCAGTGTATGTCTTTGTGACTTGGTATCTGTGTATGTCTTTGATACTGGGTGTCCGTGTGTGTCTGTGTTACTTGGTGTCAGTGTATCAGTGTTTCTCTGTGCGGCTGGGTGTCAGTGTGTGTTTGTTTGTGTTACTGGCTGTCAGTGACACTCGGTGTCAGTAATTTGTTTAGTTTAGAGATACAGAACTTCAACAGGCCCTTCTGCCCACCGAGTCTGTGCCGACCATCAACCACCCATTTATACTAATCCTACACTAATCCCGTATTCCGATCACATCCCCACCTATCCCTATATATTTCCCTGCCACCTACCTATACTCGGGGCAATTTATGATGCCCAATTAACCTCTCAACCTGCAAGTCTTTGGCATGTAGGAGGAAACCGGAGCACCCGGAGGAAACCCACGCAGGCACAGGGAGAACTTACAAACTCCGCACAGGCAGGACCCAGAATCGAACCTGGGTCCCTGGAGCTGTGAGGCTGCGGTGCCAACCACTGCGCCAATGTGCCCGCCCAGTGTGTGCCTGTGTTCCTGGGTATCAGTGTATGACTTTGTTACTGGGTGTCAGTGTGTGTCTGTGTTACTTGGTGTAAGTCTGTGTCTTTGTTACTTGGTGTCCGTGTGTGTCTGTGTTACTTGGTGTAAGTGTGTGTCTTTGTTACTTGGTGTCCGTGTGTGTCTGTGTTACTTGGTGTCAGTGTATGTCTTTTTTACTTTGTGTCAGCGGATGTCTGTGTTACTCGGTGTAAGTGTGTGTCTTTGTTACTTGGTGTAATTGTATGTCTCTGTTACTTGGTGTCAGTGTATGTCTTTGTTACTTGATTTAAGTGAGTGTTTGTGTTACTTGGTGTAAGTTTGTGTCTGTGTCACTTAGTGTCAGTGTATGTCTTTGTTACTTGGTGTAAGTGTGTCTCTGTGTTCCTGGGTAACAGTGTATGTATTTGTTACATGGTGTCTGTGTATGTCTGTGTTATTTTGTGTAAGTGTGTGTCTTTGTTACTTGGTGTAATTGTATGTCTTTGTTAATTGGTGTCAGTGTATGTCTGTGTTACTTGGTGTAAGTGTATGTCTTTGTTACTGGGTATCAGTGTATGTCTTTCTTACTTGGTGTCAGTGTATGTCTTTGTGACTTGGTGTCAGTGTATGTCTTTGTTACTGGGTGTCAGTGTATGTCTTTGTGGCTTGGTGTCAGTGTATGTCTTTGTTACTGGGTGTCAGTTTATGTCTTTGTTACTTGGTGTCAGTGCATGTCTTTGTTAATTGGTGTCAGTGTATGTCTGTGTTGCTTGGTGTAAGTGTGTGTCTTTGTTACTTGGTGTAAGTGTGTGTCTGTGTTACTGGGTATCAGTGTATGTCTTTGTTACTTGGTGTCAGTGTATGTCTGTGTTACTTGGTGTAAGTGTGTGTCTGTGTCACTGGGTGTCAGTGTGTGTCTGTGTTACTTGGTGTAAGTGTGTGTCTGTGTTACTTGGTGTAAGTGTGTGTCTTTGTTACTTGGTGTCCGTGTGTGTCTGTGTTACTTGGTGTAAGTGTGTGTCTTTGTTACTTGGTGTACGTGTGTGTCATTGTTTCTTGCTGTAATTGTATGTCTTTGTTATTTGGTGTAAGTGTGTGTCTGTGTCACTTGGTGTCAGTGTATGTCTTTTTTAATTTGTGTCAGCGGATGTCTGTGTTACTTGGTGTAAGTGTGTGTCTTTGTTACTTGGTGTAATTGTATGTCTTTGTTACTTGGAGTCAGTGTATGTCTTTGTTACTTGGTGTAAGTGAGTGTTTATGTTACTTGGTGTAAGGGTGTGTCTGTGTCACATGGTATCACTGTATGTCTTTGTTACTTGGTGTAAGTCTGTCTCTGTGTTACTGGGTAACAGTGTATGTCTTTGTTACATGTTGCCTGTGTATGTCTGTGTTATTTTGTGTAAGTTTGAGTCTTTGTTACTTGGTGTAATTGTATGTCTTTGTTACTTGGTGTCAGTGTATGTCTGTGTTACTTGGTGTAAGTGTATGTCTTTGTTACTTGGTGTCAGTGTGTGTCTGTGTTACTGGGTATCAGTGTATGTCTTTGTTACTTGGTGTCAGTGTATGTCTTTGTTACTGGGTGTCAGTGTATGTCTTTGAGGCTTGGTGTCAGTGTATGTCTTTGTTACTGGGTGTCAATTTATGTCTTTGTTACTTGGTGTCAGTGCATGTCTTTGTTAATTGGTGTCAGTGTATGTCTGTGTTGCTTGGTGTAAGTGTGTGTCTTTGTTACTTGGTGTAAGTGTGTGTCTGTGTTACTGGGTATCAGTGTATGTCTTTGTTACTTGGTGTCAGTGTATGTCTTTGTTACTTGGTGTAAGTGTGTGTCTGTGTTACTGGGTATCAGTGTATGTCTTTGTTACTTTGTGTCAGTGTATGTCTGTGTTGCTTGGTGTAAGTGTGTGTCTTTGTTACTTGGTGTCAGTGCATGTCTGTGTTACTTGGTGTAAGTGTATGTCTTTGTTGCTTGGTGTCAGTGTTTGTCTTTGTTACTTTGTGGAAGTGTGTGTCTGTGTTAATGGGTATCAGTGTATGTCTTTGCTAGATGGTGAAAGTGCATGTCTGTGTTACTTGGTGTAAGTGTGTGTCTTTGTTACTTGGTGTAATTGAATGTCTTTGTTACTTGGTGTCAGTGTATGTCTGTGTTACTTGGTGTAAGTGTATGTCTTTGTTACTTGGTGTCAGTGCATGTCTTTGTTACTTGGTGTAAGTGTGTGTCTGTGTTACTTGGTGAAAGTGTGTGTCTGTGTTACTTGGTATCAGTGTATGTCTTTGTTACTTGGTGTAAGTGTGTGTCTGTGTTACTGGGTAACAGTGTATGTCTTTGTTACTTGGTGCCAGTGTATGTCTGTGTTACTTGGTGTAAGTGTGTGTCTCTGTTACATTGTGTAATTGTATGTCTTTGCT
The DNA here is from genome assembly GCF_036365525.1 of Heterodontus francisci. Taxonomy (NCBI): domain Eukaryota; kingdom Metazoa; phylum Chordata; class Chondrichthyes; order Heterodontiformes; family Heterodontidae; genus Heterodontus; species Heterodontus francisci. Next base: position 67,565,583 of record NC_090391.1, read on the forward strand.
ACTTGGTGTCAGAGTATGTCTGTGCGACTTGGTGTAAGTGATTGTTTGTGTTACTTGGTGTAAGTGTGTGTCTGTGTCACTTGGTATCAGTGTATGTCTTTGTTACTTGGTGTAAGTGTGTGTCTGTGTTACTGGGTAACAGTGTGTGTCTTTGTTACTTGGTGTTAGTGTATGGCTGTGTTATTTGGTCTAAGTGTGTGTCTTTGTTACTTGGTGTAATTTTATGTCTTTGTTACTTGGTGTCAGTGTATGTCTTAGTTACTTGGTGTAAGTGTGTGTCAGTGTTACTGGGTATCAGTGTATGTCTTTGTTACTTGGTGTCAGTGTATGTCTTTGTGACTTTGTGTCAGTGTATATCTTGGTTACTGGGTGTCAGTGTATGTCTTTGTGACTTGGTGTCAGTGTATGTCTTTGTTACTGGGTGTCAGTTTATGTCTTTGTTACTTGGTGTCAGTGGATGTCTTTGTTACTTGGTGTCAGTGTATGTCTGTGTTACTTGGTGTAATTGTGTTTCTTTGTTACTTGGTGTAAGTGTGTGTCTGTGTTACTGGGTTTCAGTGGATGTCTTTGTTACTTGGTGTCAGTGTCTGTCTTTGTTACTTGGTGTAAGTGTGTGTCTGTGTTACTGGGTGTCAGTAGATGTCTTTGTGACTTGGTGTCAGTGTTTGTCTTTGTTACTTTGTGGAAATGTGTGTCTGAGTTACTGGGTATCAGTGCATGTCTTTGTTGACTTGGATTCAGTGTATGTCTTTGTTACTTGGTGACAGTGTGTGTCTGTGTTAGTCTTTGCTACTTGGTGTCAGTGAGTGTCTGTGTATGTCTTTGTTACTGTGTGTCAGTGTTTCTCTATGTTACAGGGTGTCAGTGTGTGTTTGTTTGTGTTGCTGGGTGTCTGTGTGTTCTGTGTTACTTGGTGTAAGTGTATGTCTTTGTTACTTCGTGTCAGAGTTTGTCTTTGTTACTTGGCGTAAGTGTGTGTCTGTGTGACTGGGTATCAGTGTATGTCTTTGTGACTTGGTGTCAGTGTATGTCTTTGTTACTGGGTGTCAGTGTATGTCTTTGTTACTTGTTGTAAGTGTGTGTCTGTGTTACTGGGTATCAGTGTATGTCTTTGTTTCTTGGTGTCATTGTATGTCTTTGTGTTTTGGTGTCAGTGTACATCTGTGTTACTGGGTATCAGTGCATGTCTTTATTAAATGGTGTCAGTGTATGTCTGTGTTACTTGGTGTAAGTGTGTGTCTTTGTTACTTGGTGTAATTGTATGTCTTTGTTACTTGGTGTCAGTGTATGTCTGTGTTACTTGGTGCAAGTGTGTGTCTTTGTTACTTGGTGACAGTTTATGTCTTTGTTACTTGGTGGAAGTGTGTGCCTGTGTTACTGGGTATCAGTGTATGTCTGTGTTACTTGGTGTAAGTGTGTGTCTTTGTTACTTGGTGTCAGTTTATGTCTTTGTTACTTGGTGGAAGTGTGTGTCTTTGTTACTTGGTGTCAGTTTATGTCTTTGTTACTTGGTGTAAGTGTGTGTTTGTGTTACTTGGTGTAAGTGTGTGTCTGTGTTACTGGGTATCAGTGTCTGTCTTTGTTACTTGGTGTCAGTGTGTGTCTGTGTTACTGGGTATCAGTGTATGTCGATGTTACTTGGTGTCAGTGTATGTCTGTGTTACTTGGTGTAATTGTGTGTCTGTGTTACTGGGTATCAGTGTATGTCTTTGTGTCTTGGTGTCAGTGTTTGTCAAAATACTTTGTGTAGGTGTATGTCTTTGTTACTTGGTGTTATTGTCTGTCTTTGTTACTTGGTGTCAGTGTATGTCTGTGTTACTTGGTGCAAGTGTGTGTCTTTGTTACTTGGTGTAAGTGTATGCCTTTGTTACTTGGTGTAAGTGTGTGTCTGTGTTACTGGGTATCAGTGTCTGTCTTTGTTACTTGGTGTCAGTGTGTGTCTGTGTTACTGGGTATCAGTGTATGTCTATGTTACTTGGTGTCAGTGTATGTCTGTGTTACTTGGTGTAATTGTGTGTCTGTGTTGCTGGGTATCAGTGTATGTCTTTGTGTCTTGGTGTCAGTGCAAGTCTTTGTTATTGGGTGTCAGTGTGTTTCTTTGTGACTTGGTGTCAGTGTATGTCTTTGTTACTTGGTGTAAGTGTGTGTCTGTGTTACTGGGTATCAGTGCATGTCTTTGTTACTTGGTGTCAGTGTATGTCAAAATACCTGGTGTAGGTGTATGTCTTTGTTACTTGGTGTAATTGTTTGTCTTTGTTACTTGGTGTCAGTGTATGTCTGTGTTACTTGGTGTAAGTGTGTGTCTGTGTTGCTGGGTTTCAGTGTATGTCTTTGTTACTTGGTGTCAGTGTATGTCTTTGTTAATTGGTGTAAGTGTGTGTCTGTGTTACTGGGTGTCAGTAGATGTCTTTGTGACTTGGTGTCAGTGTTTGTCTTTGTTACTTTGTGGAAATGTGTGTCTGTGTTACTGGGTATCAGTGTATGTCTTTGTTACTTGGTGACAGTGTGTGTCTGTGTTAGTCTTTGCTACTTGGTGTCAGTGAGTGTCTGTGTATGTCTTTGTTACTGTGTGTCAGTGTTTCTCTATGTTACAGGGTGTCATTGTGTGTTTGTTTGTGTTGCTGGGTGTCAGTGTGTTCTGTGCTACTTGGTGTAAGTGTATGTCTTTGTTACTTGGTGCCAGAGTTTGTCTTTGTTACTTGGCGTAAGAGCGTGTCTGTGTTACTGGGTATCAGTGTATGTCTTTGTGACTTGGTGTCAGTGTATTTCTTTGTTACTGGGTGTCAGTGTATGTCTTTGTTACTTGTTGTAAGTGTGTGTCTGTGTTACTGGGTATCAGTGTATGTCTTTGTTTCTTGGTGTCATTGTATGTCTTTGTGTTTTGGTGTCAGTGTATATCTGTGTTATTGGGTATCAGTGTATGTCTTTATTAAATGGTGTCAGTGTATGTATGTGTTATTTGGTGTAAGTGTGTGTCTTTGTTACTTGGTGTAATTGTATGTCTTTGTTACTTGGTGTCAATGATTGTGTGTTACTTGGTGCAAGTGTGTGTCTTTGTTACTTGGTGACAGTTTATGTCTTTGTTACTTGGTGGAAGTGTGTGTCTGTGTTACTGGGTATCAGTGTATGCCTGTGTTACTTGGTGTAAGTGTGTGTCTTTGTTACTTGGTGTCAGTTTATGTCTTTGTTACTTGGTGGAAGTGTGTGTCTGTGTTATTGGGTATCAGTGTATGTCTGTGTTACTTGGTGTAAGTGTCTGTCTTTGTTTCTTGGTGTAATTGTATGTCTTTGTTACTTGGTGTCAGTGTATGTCTTTGTTACTTGGTGTAAGTGTGTGTCTGTGTTACTGGGTATCAGTGTATGTCTTTGTGACTTGGTGTCAGTGTTTGTCAAAATACTTGGTGTAGGTCTTTGTTACTTGGTGGAAGTGTGTGTCTGTGTTATTGGGTATCAATGTATGTCTGTGTTACTTGGTGTAAGTGTGTGTCTTTGTTTCTTGGTGTAATTGTATGTCTGTGTTACTTGGTGTAAGTGGGTGTCTTTGTTACTTGGTGTAAGTGTATGCCTTTGTTACTTGGTGTAAGTGTGTGTCTGTGTTACTGGGTATCAGTGTATGTCTATGTTACTTGGTGTCAGTGTATGTCTGTGTTACTTGGTGTAAGTGTGTGTCTGTGTTACTGGGTATCAGTGTATGTCTTTGTGACTTGGTGTCAGTGTATGTCTTTGTTATTGGGTGTCAGTGTGTGTCTTTGTGACTTGGTGTCAGTGTATGTCTTTGTTACTTTGTGTAAGTGTGTGTCTGTGTTACTGGGTATCAGTGTATGTCTTTGTGACTTGGTGTCAGTGTTTGTCAAAATACTTTGTGTAGGTGTATGTCTTTGTTACTTGGTGTTATTGTCTGTCTTTGTTACTTGGTGTCAGTGTATGTCTGTGTTACTTGGTGCAAGTGTGTGTCTTTGTTACTTGGTGTAAGTGTATGCCTTTGTTACTTGGTGTAAGTGTGTGTCTGTGTTACTGGGTATCAGTGTCTGTCTTTGTTACTTGGTGTCAGTGTGTGTCTGTGTTACTGGGTATCAGTGTATGTCAATGTTACTTGGTGTCAGTGTATGTCTGTGTTACTTGGTGTAATTGTGTGTCTGTGTTACTGGGTATCAGTGTATGTCTTTGTGTCTTGGTGTCAGTGCAAGTCTTTGTTATTGGGTGTCAGTGTGTTTCTTTGTGACTTGGTGTCAGTGTATGTCTTTGTTACTTGGTGTAAGTGTGTGTCTGTGTTACTGGGTATCAGTGCATGTCTTTGTTACTTGGTGTCAGTGTATGTCAAAATACTTGGTGTAGGTGTATGTCTTTGATACTTGGTGTAATTGTTTGTCTTTGTTACTTGGTGTCAGTGTATGTCTGTGTTACTTGGTGTAAGTGTGTGTCTGTGTTGCTGGGTTTCAGTGTATGTCTTTGTTACTTGGTGTCAGTGTATGTCTTTGTTAATTGGTGTAAGTGTGTGTCTGTGTTACTGGGTGTCAGTAGATGTCTTTGTGACTTGGTGTCAGTGTTTGTCTTTGTTACTTTGTGAAAATGTGTGTCTGTGTTACTGGGTATCAGTGCATGTCTTTGTTACTTGGTGACAGTGTGTGTCTGTGTTAGTCTTTGCTACTTGGTGTCAGTGAGTGTCTGTGTATGTCTTTGTTACTGTGTGTCAGTGTTTCTCTATGTTACAGGGTGTCATTGTGTGTTTGTTTGTGTTGCTGGGTGTCAGTGTGTTCTGTGCTACTTGGTGTAAGTGTATGTCTTTGTTACTTGGTGCCAGAGTTTGTCTTTGTTACTTGGCGTAAGTGTGTGTCTGTTTTACTGGGTATCAGTGTATGTCTTTGTGACTTGGTGTCAGTGTATTTCTTTGTTACTGGGTGTCAGTGTATGTCTTTGTTACTTGTTTTAAGTGTGTGTCTGTGTTACTGGGTATCAGTGTATGTCTTTGTTTCTTGGTGTCATTGTATGTCTTTGTGTTTTGGTGTCAGTGTATATCTGTGTTATTGGGTATCAGTGCATGTCTTTATTAAATGGTGTCAGTGTATGTATGTGTTACTTGGTGTAAGTGTGTGTCTTTGTTACTTGGTGTAATTGTATGTCTTTGTTACTTGGTGTCAATGATTGTCTGTGTTACTTGGTGCAAGTGTGTGTCTGTGTTACTGGGTATCAGTGTATGCCTGTGTTACTTGGTGTAAGTGTGTGTCTTTGTTACTTGGTGTCAGTTTATGTCTTTGTTACTTGGTGGAAGTGTGTGTCTGTGTTATTGGGTATCAGTGTATGTCTGTGTTACTTGGTGTAAGTGTCTGTCTTTGTTTCTTGGTGTAATTGTATGTCTTTGTTACTTGGTGTCAGTGTATGTCTTTGTTACTTGGTGTAAGTGTGTGTCTGTGTTACTGGGTATCAGTGTATGTCTTTGTGACTTGGTGTCAGTGTTTGTCAAAATACTTGGTGTAGGTCTTTGTTACTTGGTGGAAGTGTGTGTCTGTGTTATTGGGTATCAATGTATGTCTGTGTTACTTGGTGTAAGTGTGTGTCTTTGTTTCTTGGTGTAATTGTATGTCTGTGTTACTTGGTGTAAGTGGGTGTCTTTGTTACTTGGTGTAAGTGTATGCCTTTGTTACTTGGTGTAAGTGTGTGTCTGTGTTACTGGGTATCAGTGTATGTCTATGTTACTTGGTGTCAGTGTATGTCTGTGTTACTTGGTGTAAGTGTGTGTCTGTGTTACTGGGTATCAGTGTATGTCTTTGTGACTTGGTGTCAGTGTAAGTCTTTGTTATTGGGTGTCAGTGTGTGTCTTTGTGACTTGGTGTCAGTGTGTGTCTTTGTGACTTGGTGTCAGTGTATGTCTTTGTTACTTTGTGTAAGTGTGTGTCTGTGTTACTGGGTATCAGTGCATGTCTTTGTTACTTGGTGTCAGTGTATGGCAAAATACTTGGTGTAGGTGTATGTCTTTGTTACTTGGTGTAATTGTTTGTCTTTGTTACTTGGTGTAAGTGTGTGTCTTTGTTACTTGGTATAAGTGTATGCCTTTGTTACTTGGTGTCAGTGTTTGTCTTTGTTACTTGGTGTCAGTGTATGTCATTGTTACTTGGTTAAATTGTGTGTCAGTGTTACTTGTTGGTAGTGTATGTCTTTGCGACTTGGTGTCAGTGTATGTCTTTGTTACTGGGTGCCAGCGTATGTTTTTGTGACCTGGTTTCAGTGTATGTCTTTGTTACTGGGTGTCAGTTTATGTCTTTGTTACTTGGTGTCAGTGTATGTCTTTATTACTTGGTGTCAGTGTATGTCTGTGTTACTTGGTGTAAGTGTGTGTCTTTGTTACTTGGTGTAAGTGTGTGTCTGTGCTACTGGGTATCAGTGTATGTCTTTGTTACTTGGTGTCAGTGTATGTCTTTGTTACTTGGTGCAAGTGTGTGTCTGTGTTACTGGATTTCAGTGTATGTCTTTGTTACTTGGTGTCAGTGTGTGTTTGTTTGTGTTACTGGGTATCAGTGTATGTCTTTGTGACTTGGTATCTGTGTATGTCTTTGATACTGGGTGTCCGTGTGTGTCTGTGTTACTTGGTGTCAGTGTATCAGTGTTTCTCTGTGCGGCTGGGTGTCAGTGTGTGTTTGTTTGTGTTACTGGCTGTCAGTGACACTCGGTGTCAGTAATTTGTTTAGTTTAGAGATACAGAACTTCAACAGGCCCTTCTGCCCACCGAGTCTGTGCCGACCATCAACCACCCATTTATACTAATCCTACACTAAACCCGGATTCCGATCACATCCCCACCTATCCCGATATATTTCCCTGCCACCTACCTATACTCGGGGCAATTTATGATGCCCAATTAACCTCTCAATCTGCAAGTCTTTGGCATGTAGGAGGAAACCGGAGCACCCGGAGGAAACCCACGCAGGCACAGGGAGAACTTACAAACTCCGCACAGGCAGGACCCAGAATCGAACCTGGGTCCCTGGAGCTGTGAGGCTGCGGTGCCAACCACTGCCCCAATGTGCCCGCCCAGTGTGTGCCTGTGTTCCTGGGTATCAGTGTATGACTTTGTTACTGGGTGTCAGTGTGTGTCTGTGTTACTTGGTGTAAGTGTGTGTCTTTGTTACTTGGTGTCCGTGTGTGTCTGTGTTAGTTGGTGTAAGTGTGTGTCTTTGTTACTTAGTGTCCGTGTGTGTCTGTGTTACTTGGTGTCAGTGTATGTCTTTTTTACTTTGTGTCAGCGGATGTCTGTGTTACTTATTGTAAGTGTGTGTCTTTGTTACTTGGTGTAATTGTATGTCTCTGTTACTTGGTGTCAGTGTATGTCTTTGTTACTTGATGTAAGTGAGTGTTTGTGTTACTTGGTGTAAGTGTGTGTCTGTGTCACTTGGTGTCAGTGTATGTCTTTGTTACTTGGTGTAAGTGTGTCTCTGTGTTCCTGGGTAACAGTGTATGTCTTTGTTACATAGTGTCTGTGTATGTCTGTGTTACTTGGTGTAAGTGTATGTCTTTGTTACTTGGTGTCAGTGTGTGTCTGTGTTACTGGGTATCAGTGTATGTCTTTGTTACTTGGTGTCAGTGTATGTCTTTGTGACTTGGTGTCAGTGTATGTCTTTGTTACTGGGTGTCAGTGTATGTCTTTGTGGCTTGGTGTCAGTGTATGTCTTTGTGGCTTGGTGTCAGTGTATGTCTTTGTTACTGGGTGTCAGTTTATGTCTTTGTTACTTGGTGTCAGTGCATGTCTTTGTTAATTGGTGTCAGTGTATGTCTGTGTTGCTTGGTGTAAGTGTGTGTCTTTGTTACTTGGTGTAAGTGTGTGTCTGTGTTACTGGGTATCAGTGTATGTCTTTGTTACTTGGTGTCAGTGTATGTCTGTGTTACTTGGTGTAAGTGTGTGTCTGTGTCACTGGGTGTCAGTGTGTGTCTGTGTTACTTGGTGTAAGTGTGTGTCTTTGTTACTTGGTGTCCGTGTGTGTCTGTGTTACTTGGTGTCAGCGGATGTCTGTGTTACTTGGTGTACGTGTGTGTCATTGTTTCTTGCTGTAATTGTATGTCTTTGTTATTTGGTGTAAGTGTGTGTCTGTGTTACTTGGTGTCAGTGTATGTCTTTTTTAATTTGTGTCAGCGGATGTCTGTGTTACTTGGTGTAAGTGTGTGTCTTTGTTACTTGGTGTAATTGTATGTCTTTGTTACTTGGTGTCAGTGTATGTCTTTGTTACTTGGTGTAAGTGAGTGTTTGTGTTACTTGGTGTAAGTGTGTCTCTGTGTCACATGGTATCGCTGTATGTCTTTGTTACTTGGTGTAAGTCTGTCTCTGTGTTACTGGGTAACAGTGTATGTCTTTGTTACATGTTGCCTGTGTATGTCTGTATTATTTTGTGTAATTTTGTGTCTTTGTTACTTGGTGTAATTGTATGTCTTTGTTACTTGGTGTCAGTGTATGTCTGTGTTACTTGGTGTAAGTGTATGTCTTTGTTACTTGGTGTCAGTGTGTGTCTGTGTTACTGGGTATCAGAGTATGTCTTTGTTACTTGGTGTCAGTGTATGTCTTTGTTACTGGGTGTCAGTGTATGTCTTTGAGGCTGGGTGTCAGTGTATGTCTTTGTTACTGGGTGTCAATTTAAATCTTTGTTACTTGGTGTCAGTGCATGTCTTTGTTAATTGGTGTCAGTGTATGTCTGTGTTGCTTGGTGTAAGTGTGTGTCTTTGTTACTTGGTGTAAGTGTGTGTCTGTGTTACTGGGTATCAGTGTATGTCTTTGTTACTTGGTGTCAGTGTATGTCTTTGTTACTTGGTGTAAGTGTGTGTCTGTGTTACTGGGTATCAGTGTATGTCTTTGTTACTTTGTGTCAGTGTATGTCTGTGTTGCTTGGTGTAAGTGTGTGTCTTTGTTACTTGGTGTCAGTGCATGTCTGTGTTACTTGGTGTAAGTGTATGTCTTTGTTGCTTGGTGTCAGTGTTTGTCTTTGTTACTTTGTGGAAGTGTGTGTCTGTGTTAATGGGTATCAGTGTATGTCTTTGCTAGATGGTGACAGTGCATGTCTGTGTTACTTGGTGTAAGTGTGTGTCTTTGCTACTTGGTGTAATTGAATGTCTTTGTTACTTGGTGTCAATGTATGTCTGTGTTACTTGGTGTAAGTGTATGTCTTTGTTACTTGGTGTAAGTGTATGTCTTTGTTACTTGGTGTCAGTGCATGTCTTTGTTACTTGGTGTAAGTGTGTGTCTGTGTTACTTGGTGAAAGTGTGTGTCTGTGTTACTTGGTATCAGTGTATGTCTTTGTTACTTGGTGTAAGTGTGTGTCTGTGTTACTGGGTAACAGTGTATGTCTTTGTTACTTGGTGTCAGTGTATGTCTGTGTTACTTGGTGTAAGTGTGTGTCTCTGTTACATTGTGTAATTGTATGTCTTTGCTACTTGGTGTCAGTGTATGTCTGTGCGACTTGGTGTAAGTGATTGTTTGTGTTACTTGGTGTAAGTGTGTGTCTGTGTCACTTGGTATCAGTGTATGTCTTTGTTACTTGGTGTAAGTGTGTGTCTGTGTTACTGGGTAACAGTGTGTGTCTTTGTTACTTGGTGTCAGTGCATGGCTGTGTTATTTGGTGTAAGTGTGTGTCTTTGTTACTTGGTGTAATTTTATGTCTTTGTTACTTGGTGTCAGTGTATGTCTTTGTTACATGGTGTAAGTGTGTGCCTGTGTTACTGGGTATCAGTGTATGTCTTTGTTACTTGGTGTCAGTGTATGTCTTTGTGACTTTGTGTCAGTGTATGTCTTGGTTACTGGGTGTCAGTGTATGTCTTTGTGACTTGGTGTCAGTGTATGTCTTTGTTACTGGGTGTCAGTTTATGTCTTTGTTACTTGGTGTCAGTGGATGTCTTTTTTACTTGGTGTCAGTGTATGTCTGTGTTGCTTGGTGTAATTGTGTGTCTTTGTTACTTGGTGTAAGTGTGTGTCTGTGTTACTGGGATTCAGTGTATGTCTTTGTTACTTGGTGTCAGTGTATGTCTTTGTTACTTGGTGTAAGTGTGTGTCTGTGTTACTGGGTGTCAGTAGATGTCTTTGTGACTTGGTGTCAGTGTTTGTCTTTGTTACTTTGTGTAAATGTGTGTCTGTGTTACTGGGTATCAGTGTATGTCTTTGTTGACTTGGATTCAGTGTATGTCTTTGTTACTGGGTGTCAGTGTATGTCTTTGTTACTTGGTGACAGTGTGTGTCTGTGTTAGTCTTTGCTACTTGGTGTCAGTGAGTGTCTGTGTATGTCTTTGTTACTGTGTGTCAGTGTTTCTCTATGTTACAGGGTGTCAGTGTGTGTTTGTTTGTGTTGCTGGGTGTCAGTGTGTTCTGTGTTACTTGGTGTAAGTGTATGTCTTTGTTACTTCGTGTCAGAGTTTGTCTTTGTTACTTGGCGTAAGTGTGAGTCTGTGTTACTGGGTATCAGTGCATGTCTTTGTGACTTGGTGTCAGTGTATGTCTTTGTTACTGGGTGTCAGTGTATGTCTTTGTTACTTGTTGTAAGTGTGTGTCTGTGTTACTGGGTATCAGTGTATGTCTTTGTTTCTTGGTGTCATTGTATGTCTTTGTGTTTTGGTGTCAGTGTATATCTGTGTTACCGGGTATCAGTGCATGTCTTTATTAAATGGTGTCAGTGTCTGTCTGTGTTACTTGGTGGAAGTGTGTGTCTTTGTTACTTGGTGTAATTGTATGTCTTTGTTACTTGGTGTCAGTGTATGACTGTGTTACTTGGTGCAAGTGTGTGTCTTTGTTACTTGGTGACAGTTTATGTCTTTGTTACTTGGTGGAAGTGTGTGCCTGTGTTACTGGGTATCAGTGTATGTCTGTGTTACTTGGTGTAAGTTTGTGTCTTTGTTACTTGGTGTCAGTTTATGTCTTTGTTACTTGGTGTAAGTGTGTGTTTTTGTTACTTGGTGTCAGTTTATGTCTTTGTTACTTGGTGTAAGTGTGTGTTTGTGTTACTTGGTGTAAGTGTGTGTCTGTGTTACTGGGTATCAGTGTATGTCTTTGTGACTTGGTGTCAGTGTTTGTCAAAATACTTTGTGTAGGTGTATGTCTTTGTTACTTGGTGTTATTGTCTGTCTTTGTTACTTGGTGTCAGTGTATGTCTGTGTTACTTGGTGCAAGTGTGTGTCTTTGTTACTTGGTGTAAGTGTATGCCTTTGTTACTTGGTGTAAGTGTGTGTCTGTGTTACTGGGTATCAGTGTCTGTCTTTGTTACTTGGTGTAAGTGTGTGTCTGTGTTACTGGGTATCAGTGTATGTCTATGTTACTTGGTGTCAGTGTATGTCTGTGTTACTTGGTGTAATTGTGTGTCTGTGTTACTGGGTATCAGTGTATGTCTTTGTGACTTGGTGTCAGTGCAAGTCTTTGTTATTGGGTGTCAGTGTGTTTCTTTGTGACTTGGTGTCAGTGTATGTCTATGTTACTTGGTGTAATTGTTTGTCTTTGTTACTTGGTGTCAGTGTATGTCTGTGTTACTTGGTGTAAGTGTGTGTCTGTGTTGCTGGGTTTCAGTGTATGTCTTTGTTACTTGGTGTCAGTGTATGTCTTTGTTAATTGGTGTAAGTGTGTGTCTGTGTTACTGGGTGTCAGTAGATGTCTTTGTGACTTGGTGTCAGTATTTGTCTTTGTTACTTTGTGGAAATGTGTGTCTGTGTTACTGGGTATCAGTGTATGTCTTTGTTACTTGGTGACAGTGTGTGTCTGTGTTAGTCTTTGCTACTTGGTGTCAGTGAGTGTCTGTGTATGTCTTTGTTACTGTGTGTCAGTGTTTCTCTATGTTACAGGGTGTCATTGTGTGTTTGTTTGTGTTGCTGGGTGTCAGTGTGTTCTGTGCTACTTGGTGTAAGTGTATGTCTTTGTTACTTGGTGCCAGAGTTTGTCTTTGTTACTTGGCGTAAGTGTGTGTCTGTGTTGCTGGGTATCAGTGTATGTCTTTGTGACTTGGTGTCAGTGTATGTCTTTGTTACTGGGTGTCAGTGTATGTCTTTGTTACTTGTTGTAAGTGTGTGTCTGTGTTACTGGGTATCAGTGTATGTCTTTGTTTCTTGGTGTCATTGTATGTCTTTGTGTTTTGGTGTCAGTGTATATCTGTGTTATTGGGTATCAGTGCATGTCTTTATTAAATGGTGTCAGTGTATGTCTGTGTTACTTGGTGTAAGTGTGTGTCTTTGTTACTTGGTGTAATTGTATGTCTTTGTTACTTGGTGTCAATGATTGTCTGTGTTACTTGGTGCAAGTGTGTGTCTTTGTTACTTGGTGACAGTTTATGTCTTTGTTACTTGGTGGAAGTGTGTGTCTGTGTTACTGGGTATCAGTGTATGCCTGTGTTACTTGGTGTAAGGGTGTGTCTTTGTTACTTGGTGTCAGTTTATGTCTTTGTTACTTGGTGGAAGTGTGTGTCTGTGTTATTGGGTATCAGTGTATGTCTGTGTTACTTGGTGTAAGTGTCTGTCTTTGTTTCTTGGTGTAATTGTATGTCTTTGTTACTTGGTGTCAGTGTATGTCTTTGTTACTTGGTGTAAGTGTGTGTCTGTGTTACTGGGTATCAGTGTATGTCTTTGTGACTTGGTGTCAGTGTTTGTCAAAATACTTGGTGTAGGTCTTTGTTACTTGGTGGAAGTGTGTGTCTGTGTTATTGGGTATCAGTGTATGTCTGTGTTACTTGGTGTAAGTGTGTGTCTTTGTTTCCTGGTGTAATTGTATGTCTGTGTTACTTGGTGTAAGTGGGTGTCTTTGTTACTTGGTGTAAGTGTATGCCTTTGTTACTTGGTGTAAGTGTGTGTCTGTGTTACTGGGTATCAGTGTATGTCTATGTTACTTGGTGTCAGTGTATGTCTGTGTTACTTGGTGTAAGTGTGTGTCTGTGTTACTGGGTATCAGTGTATGTCTTTGTGACTTGGTGTCAGTGTCAGTCTTTGTTATTGGGTGTCAGTGTGTGTCTTTGTGACTTGGTGTCAGTGGATGTCTTTGTTACTTGGTGTAAGTGTGTGTCTGTGTTACTGGGTATCAGTGCATGTCTTTGTTACTTGGTGTCAGTGTATGTCAAAATACTTGGTGTAGGTGTATGTCTTTGTTACTTGGTGTAATTGTTTGTCTTTGTTACTTGGTGTCAGTGTATGTCTGTGTTACTTGGTGTAAGTGTGTGTCTTTGTTCCTTGGTATAAGTGTATGCCTTTGTTACTTGGTGTCAGTGTTTGTCTTTGTTACTTGGTGTCATTGTGTGTCTGTGTTGCTGGGTATCAGTGTATGTCTTTGTTACTTGGTGTCAGTGTATGTCTGTGTAACCTGCTGTAAGTGTATGTCTATGTTACTTGGTGTCAGTGTATGTCATTGTTACTTGGTTTAATTGTGTGTCTGTGTTACTTGTTGGTAGTGTATGTCTTTGCGACTTGGTGTCAGTGTATGTCTTTGTTACTGTGTGTCAGCGTATGTTTCTGTGACTTGGTTTCAGTGTATGTCTTTGTTACTGGGTGTCAGTTTATGTCTTTGTTACTTGGTGTCAGTGTATGTCTTTATTACTTGGTGTCAGTGTATGTCTGTGTTACTTGGTGTAAGTGTGTGTCTTTGTTACTTGGTGTAAGTTTGTGTCTGTGCTACTGGGTATCAGTGTATGTCTTTGTAACTTGGTGTCAGTGTATGTCTTTGTTACTTGGTGCAAGTGTGTGTCTGTGTTACTGGATTTCAGTGTATGTCTTTGTTACTTGGTGTCAGTGTGTGTTTGTTTGTGTTACTGGGTATCAGTGTATGTCTTTGTGACTTGGTATCTTTGTATGTCTTTGATACTGGGTGTCCGTGTGTGTCTGTGTTACTTGGTGTCAGTGTATCAGTGTTTCTCTGTGTGGCTGGGTGTCAGTGTGTGTTTGTTTGTGTTACTGGCTGTCAGTGACACTCGCTGTTAGTAATTTGTTTAGTTTAGAGATACAGAACTTCAACAGGCCCTTCGGCCCACCGAGTCTGTGCCGACCATCAACCACCCATTTATACTAATCCTACACTAATCCCGTCTTCCTATCACATCCCCACCTATCCCTATATATTTCCCTGCCACCTACCTATACTCGGGGCAATTTATGATGCCCAATTAACCTCTCAACCTGCAAGTCTTTGGCATGTGGGAGGAAAGCGGAGCACCCGGAGGAAACCCACGCAGGCACAGGGAGAACTTACAAACTCCGCACAGGCAGGACCCAGAATCGAACCTGGATCCCTGGAGCTGTGAGGCTGCGGTGCCAACCACTGCGCCAATGTGCCCGCCCAGTGTGTGCCTGTGTTCCTGGGTATCAGTGTATGACTTTGTTACTTGGTGTCAGTGTATGTCTGTGTTACTTGGTGTCAGTGTGTGTCTGTGTTACTGGGTGTCAGTGTGTGTCTGTGTTACTTGGTGTAAGTGTGTGTCTTTGTTACTTGGTGTCCGTGTGTGTCTGTGTTACTTGGTGTAAGTGTGTGTCTTTGTTACTTGGTGTACGTGTGTGTCATTGTTTCTTGCTGTAATTGTATGTCTTTGTTATTTGGTGTCAGTGTATGTCTGTGCTACTGGGTGTCAGTGTATGTCTTTGTTACGTGGTGTAAGTGTGTGTCTTTGTTACTTGGTGCCAGAGTTTGTCTTTGTTACTTGGCGTAAGTGTGTGTCTGTGTTACTGGGTATCAGTGTATGTCTTTGTTACTTGGTGTCAGTGTATGTCTTTGTTACTGGGTGTCAGTGTATGTCTTTGTTACTTGTTGTAAGTGTATGTCTTTGTTACTTGGTGTAAGTGTGTGTCTGTGTTACTGGGTATCAGTGTATGTCTTTGTTACTTGGTGTCAGTGTATGTCTTTGTGACTTTGTGTCAGTGTATGTCTTGGTTACTGGGTGTCAGTGTATGTCTTTGTGACTTGGTGTCAGTGTATGTCTTTGTTACTGGGTGTCAGTTTATGTCTTTGTTACTTGGTGTCAGTGTATGTCTGTGTTACTTGGTGTAATTGTGTGTCTTTGTTACTTGGTGTAAGTGTGTGTCTGTGTTACTGGGTTTCAGTGTATGTCTTTGTTACTTGGTGTCAGTGTATGTCTTTGTTACTTGGTGGAAGTGTGTGTCTGTGTTACTGGGTGTCAGTAGATGTCTTTGTGACTTGGTGTCAGTGTTTGTCTCTGTTACTTTGTGGAAATGTGTGTCTGTGTTACTGGGTATCAGTGTATGTCTTTGTTGACTTGGATTCAGTGTATGTCTTTGTTACTGGGTGTCAGTGTATGTCTTTGTTACTTGGTGACAGTGTGTGTCTGTGTTAGTCTTTGCTACTTGGCGTCAGTGAGTGTCTGTGTATGTCTTTGTTACTGTGTGTCAGTGTTTCTCTATGTTACAGGGTGTCAGTGTGTGTTTGTTTGTGTTGCTGGGTGTCAGTGTGTTCTGTGTTACTTGGTGTAAGTGTATGTCTTTGTTACTTCGTGTCAGAGTTTGTCTTTGTTACTTGGCGTAAGTGTGTGTCTGTGTTGCTGGGTATCAGTGTATGTCTTTGTGACTTGGTGTCAGTGTATGTCTTTGTTACTGGGTGTCAGTGTATGTCTTTGTGTTTTGGTGTCAGTGTATATCTGTGTTACTGGGTATCAGTGCATGTCTTTCTTAAATGGTGTCAGTGTATGTCTGTGTTACTTGGTGGAAGTGTGTGTCTTTGTTACTTGGTGTAATTGTATGTCTTTGTTACTTGGTGTCAGTGTATGTCTGTGTTACTTGGTGCAAGTGTGTGTCTTTGTTACTTGGTGACAGTTTATGTCTTTGTTACTTGGTGGAAGTGTGTGCCTGTGTTACTGGGTATCAGTGTATGTCTGTGTTACTTGGTGTCAGTGTTTGTCAAAATACTTTGTGTAGGTGTATGTCTTTGTTACTTGGTGTTATTGTCTGTCTTTGTTACTTGGTGTCAGTGTATGTCTGTGTTACTCGGTGCAAGTGTGTGTCTTTGTTACTTGGTGTAAGTGTATGCCTTTGTTACTTGGTGTAAGTGTGTGTCTGTGTTACTGGGTATCAGTGTCTGTCTTTGTTACTTGGTGTAAGTGTGTGTCTGTGTTACTGGCTATCAGTGTATGTCTATGTTACTTGGTGTCAGTGTATGTCTGTGTTACTTGGTGTAATTGTGTGTCTGTGTTACTGGGTATCAGTGTATGTCTTTGTGACTTGGTGTCAGTGCAAGTCTTTGTTATTGGGTGTCAGTGTGTTTCTTTGTGACTTGGTGTCAGTGTATGTCTTTGTTACTTGGTGTAAGTGTGTGTCTGTGTTACTGGGTATCAGTGCATGTCTTTGTTACTTGGTGTCAGTGTATGTCAAAATACTTGGTGTAGGTGTATGTCTTTGTTACTTGGTGTAATTGTTTGTCTTTGTTACTTGGTGTCAGTGTATGTCTGTGTTACTTGGTGTAAGTGTGTGTCTGTGTTGCTGGGTTTCAGTGTATGTCTTTGTTACTTGGTGTCAGTGTATGTCTTTGTTAATTGGTGTAAGTGTGTGTCTGTGTTACTGGGTGTCAGTAGATGTCTTTGTGACTTGGTGTCAGTGTTTGTCTTTGTTACTTTGTGGAAATGTGTGTCTGTGTTACTGGGTATCAGTGTATGTCTTTGTTACTTGGTGACAGTGTGTGTCTGTGTTAGTCTTTGCTACTTGGTGTCAGTGAGTGTCTGTGTATGTCTTTGTTACTGTGTGTCAGTGTTTCTCTATGTTACAGGGTGTCATTGTGTGTTTGTTTGTGTTGCTGGGTGTCAGTGTGTTCTGTGCTACTTGGTATAAGTGTATGTCTTTGTTACTTGGTGCCAGAGTTTGTCTTTGTTACTTGGTGTAAGTGTGTGTCTGTGTTACTGGGTATCAGTGTATGTCTTTGTGACTTGGTGTCAGTGTATGTCTTTGTTACGTGGTGTCAGTGTATGTCTTTGTTACTTGTTGCAAGTGTGTGTCTGTGTTACTGGGTATCAGTGTATGTCTTTGTTTCTTGGTGTCATTGTATGTCTTTGTGTTTTGGTGTCAGTGTATATCTGTGTTATTTGGTATCAGTGCATGTCTTTATTAAATGGTGTCAGTGTATGTCTGTGTTACTTGGTGTAAGTGTGTGTCTTTGTTACTTGGTGTAATTGTATGTCTTTGTTACTTGGTGTCAATGATTGTCTGTGTTACTTGGTGCAAGTGTGTGTCTTTGTTACTTGGTGACAGTTTATGTCTTTGTTACTTGGTGGAAGTTTGTGTCTGTGTTATTGGGTATCAGTGTATGTCTGTGTTACTTGGTGTAAGTGTCTGTCTTTGTTTCGTGGTGTAATTGTATGTCTTTGTTACTTGGTGTCAGTGTATGTCTTTGTTACTTGGTGTAAGTGTGTGTCTGTGTTACTGGGTATCAGTGTATGCCTGTGTTACTTGGTGTAAGTGTGTGTCTTTGTTACTTGGTGTCAGTTTATGTCTTTGTTACTTGGTGGAAGTTTGTGTCTGTGTTATTGGGTATCAGTGTATGTCTGTGTTACTTGGTGTAAGTGTCTGTCTTTGTTTCGTGGTGTAATTGTATGTCTTTGTTACTTGGTGTCAGTGTATGTCTTTGTTACTTGGTGTAAGTGTGTGTCTGTGTTACTGGGTATCAGTGTATGTCTTTGTGACTTGGTGTCAGTGTTTGTCAAAATACTTGGTGTAGGTCTTTGTTACTTGGTGGAAGTGTGTGTCTGTGTTATTGGGTATCAGTGTATGTCTGTGTTACTTGGTGTAAGTGTATGTCTGTGTTACTTGGTGTAAGTGTGTGTCTTTGTTTCTTGGTGTAATTGTATGTCTGTGTTACTTGGTGTAAGTGGGTGTCTTTGTTACTTGGTGTAAGTGTATGCCTTTGTTACTTGGTGTAAGTGTGTGTCTGTGTTATGGGGTTTCAGTGTATGTCTATGTTACTTGGTGTCAGTGTATGTCTGTGTTACTTGGTGTAAGTGTGTGTCTGTGTTACTGGGTATCAGTGTATGTCTTTGTGACTTGGTGTCAGTGTAAGTCTTTGTTATTGGGTGTCAGTGTGTGTCTTTGTGACTTGGTGTCAGTGGATGTCTTTGTTACTTGGTGTAAGTGTGTGTCTGTGTTACTGGGTATCAGTGCATGTCTTTGTTACTTGGTGTCAGTGTATGTCAAAATATCTGGTGTAGGTGTATGTCTTTGTTACTTGGTGTAATTGTTTGTCTTTGTTACTTGGTGTCAGTGTATGTCTGTGTTACTTGGTGTAAGTGTGTGTCTTTGTTACTTGGTATAAGTGTATGCCTTTGTTACTTGGTGTCAGTGTTTGTCTTTGTTACTTGGTGTCATTGTGTGTCTGTGTTGCTGGGTATCAGTGTATGTCTTTGTTACTTGGTGTCAGTGTATGTCTGTGTAACCTGCTGTAAGTGTATGTCTATGTTACTTGGTGTCAGTGTATGTCATTGTTACTTGGTTTAATTGTGTGTCTGTGTTACTTGTTGGTAGTGTATGTCTTTGCGACTTGGTGTCAGTGTATGTCTTTGTTACTGGGCGTCAGCGTATGTTTTTGTGACTTGGTTTCAGTGTATGTCTTTGTTACTGGGTGTCAGTTTATGTCTTTGTTACTTGGTGTAAGTGTATGTCTTTATTACTTGGTGTCAGTGTATGTCTGTGTTACTTGGTGTAAGTGTGTGTCTTTGTTACTTGGTGTAAGTGTGTGTCTGTGCTACTGGGTATCAGTGTATGTCTGTGTTACTTGGTGTCAGTGTATGTCTTTGTTACTTGGTGCAAGTGTGTGTCTGTGTTACTGGATTTCAGTGTATGTCGTTGTTACTTGGTTTCAGTGTATGTCTTTGTTACTTGGTTTAAGTGTGTGTCTGTGTTACTGGGCATCAGTGAATATCTTTGCTACATGGTGACAGTGTATGTCTGTGTTACTTGGTGTAAGTGCGTGTCTTTGTTGCTTGGTGTAATTATATGTCTTTGTTACTTGGTGTCAGAGTATGTCTGTGTTACTTGGTGTAAGTGTATGTCTTTGTTACTTGGTGTCAGTGTATGTCTGTGTTACTTGGTATCATTGCATGTCTTTGTTACTTGGTGCAAGTGTGTGTCTGTGTTACTGGGTAACAGTGTATGTCTTTGTTACTTGGTGTCAGTGTATGTCTGTGTTACTTGGTGTAAGTGTGTGTCTTTGTTAATTGGTGTAATTGTATGTCTTTGTTACTTGGTGTGAGTGTATGTCTTTGTTATTTGGCGTAAGTGAGTGTTTGTGTTACTTGGTGTCAGTGTGTGTCTGTGTTACTTGGTATCATTGTATGTCTGTGTTACTTGGTGTAAGTGTATGTCTTTGTGACTTGGTGTCAGTGTATGTCTTTGTGACTTGGTGTCAGTGTCTGTCTTTGTTACTGGGTGTCAGTGTCTGTCTTTGTTACTTTGTGTCAGTGTTTGTCTTTGTTACTGTGTGTCAGTGTCTGTCTTTGTGACTTGGTGTCAGTGTATCTCGTTGTTACTTGGTTTCAGTGTATGTCTTTGTTACTTGGTGTACGTGTGTGTCTGTGTTACTGGGTATCAGTGTATATCTTTGTTACTTGGTGTAAGTGTGTGTCTGTGTTACTGGGCATCATTGAATATCTTTGCTACATGGTGACAGTGTATGTCTGTGTTACTTGGTGTAAGTGTGTGTCTTTGTTACTTGTTGTAATTATATGTCTTTGTTACTTGGTGTCAGAGTATGTCTGTGTTACTTGGTGTAAGTGTATGTCTTTGTTACTTGGTGTCAGTGTATGTCTGTGTTACTTGGTATCATTGTATGTCTTTGTTACTTGGTGCAAGTGTGTGTCTGTGTTACTGGGTAACAGTGTATGTCTTTGTTACTTGGTGTCAGTGTATGTCTGTGTTACTTGGTGTAAGTGTGTGTCTTTGTTACTTGGTGTAATTGTATGTCTTTGTTACTTGGTGTGAGTGTATGTCTTTGTTACTTGGCGTAAGTGAGTGTTTGTGTTACTTGGTGTCAGTGTATGTCTGTGTTACTTGGTGTAAGTGTGTGTCTTTGTTACTTGGTGTAATTGTATGTCTTTGTTACTTGGTGTCAGTGCATGTCTGTGTTACTTGGTGTAAGTGTATGTCTTTATTACTTGGTGTCAGTGTATGTCTTTGTTACTTGGTGTAATTCTGTGTCTGTGTTACTGGGTATCAGTGTATGTCTTTGTTACTTGGTGTCAGTGTATGTCTTTGTGACTTGGTGTCAGTGTATGTCTTTGTTACTGGCTGTCACTGCATCTCTTTGTGACTTTGTGTCAGTTTATGTCTTTGTTACTGGGTGTCAATTTATGTCTTTGTTACTTGGTGTAAGTGAGTGTTTGTGTTACTTGGTGTAAGTGTGTGGCTATGTTACTTGCTATCAGTGCATGTTTTTGTTACTTGGTGTAAGTGTGTGTCTGTGTTCCTGGGTAACAGTGTATGTCTTTGTTACTTGGTGTCAGTGTATGTCTGTGTTACTTGGTGTAAGTGTGTGTCTTTGTTACTTGGTGTAATTGTATGTCTTTGTAACTTTGTGTCATTGTATGTCGGTGTTACTTGGTGTCAGTGTATGTCTTTGTGAGTTGGTGCCAGTGTATGTCTTTGTTACTGGGCGTCAGTGTCTGTCTTCGTTACTTGGTGTCAGTTTTTGTCTTTGTTACCGTGTGTCAGTGTCTGTCTTTGTGACTTGGTATCAGTGTATGTCTTTGGTACTTGGTGTCAGTGTATGTCTTTGTTACTTGGTGTAAGTGTGTGTCTGTGTTACTGGGTATCAGTGTATATCTTTGTTACTTGGTGTAAGTGTGTGTCTGTGTTACTGGGTATCAGTGAATGTCTTTGTTACTTGCTGTCAGTGTATGTCTGTGTTACTTGGTGTAAGTGTATGTCTTTGTTACTTGGTGTCAGTGTATGTCTGTGTTACTTGGTGTAAGTGTGTGTCTTTGTTACTTGGTGTAATTGAATTTCTTTGTTACTTGGTGTCAGTGTATGTCTGTGTTACTTGGTGGAAGTGTATGTCTTTGTTACTTGGTGTCAGTGCATGTCTTTGTTACTTGGTGCAAGTGTGTGTCTGTGTTACTGGGTATCAGTGTATGTCTTTGTTACTTGGTGTCAGTGTATGTCTTTGTGACTTGGTGTCAGTGTATGTCTTTGTTACTGGGTGTCAGTGTATGTCTTTGTGACTTGGTGTCAGTGTATGTCTTTGTTACTGGGTGTCAATTTATGTCTTTGTTACTTGGTGTAAGTGAGTGTTTGTGTTACTTGGTGTAAGTGTGTGTCTGTGTTACTTGTTGTAACTGTGTGTCTGTGTTACTTGGTGTAAGTGTGTGTCTGTGATACTGGGTACAGTGTATATCTTTGTTGCTTGGTGTCAGTGTATGTCTGTGTTACTTGGTGTAATTGTGTGTCTTTGTTACTTGGTGTGATTGTATGTCTTTGTTACTTGGTGTCAATGTATGTCTGTGTTACTTGGTGTAAGTGTATGTCTTTGTTACTTGGTGTCAGTGTATGTCTTTGTTACTTGATGCAAGTGTGTGTCTGTGTTACTGGGTATCAGTGTATGTCTTTGTGACTTTTTGTCAGTGTATGTCTTTGTTACTTGGTGTCAGTGTATGTCTGTGTTACTTGGTGTAAGTGTGTATCTGTGTTACTTGGTGTCAGTGTATGTCACTGTTACTGTGTATCAGTGTTTCTCTGTGTTACTGGGTTTCAGTGTGTGTTTGTTTGTGTTACTGGGTATCAGTGCATGTCTTTGTGACTTGGTATCAGTGTGTGTCTTTGTTATTGGGTGTCAGTGTGTGTCTGTGTTACTTGGTGTCAGTGTATCAGTGTTTCTCTGTGCGGCTGGGTGTCAGTGTGTGTTTGTTTGTGTTACTGGCTGTCAGTGACACTCGGTGTCAGTAATTTGTTTAGTTTCGAGATACAGAACTACAACAGGCCCTTCGTCCCACCGAGTCTGTGCCGACCATCAGCCACCCATTTATACTAATCCTACACTAATCCCGTATTCCTATCACAGCCCCACCTATCCCTATATATTTCCCTACCACCTACCTATACTAGGGGCAAGTAATGATGGCCAATTAACCTATCAACCTGCAAGTCTTTGGCATGTAGGAGGAAACCGGAGTACCCGGAGGAAACCCACGCAGACAGAGGGAGAACTTACGAACTCCGCACAGGCAGGACCCAGAATCGAACCAAGGTTCCTGGAGCTGTGAGGCTGCGGTGCCAACCACTGCGCCAATGTGCCCGCCCTGTGTGTGCCTGTGTTACTGGGTATCAGTGTATGACTTTGTTACTTGGTGTCAGTGTATGTCTGTGTTACTTGGTGTCAGTGTGTGTCTGTGTTACTGGGTGTCAGTGGATGTCTTTGTTACTGGGTGTCAGTGTATGTCTCTGTTACTTGGTGTAAGTGTGTGTCTGTGTTACTGGGTATCAGTGTATGTCTTTGTGACTTGGTGTCAGAGTATGTCTTTGTTACTGGGTGTCAGTGTGTGTCTTTGTGACTTGGTGTCAGTGTATGTCTTTGTTACTTGGTGTAAGTGTGTGTCTGTGTTACTGGGTATCAATGTATGTCTTTGTTACTTTGTGTCAGTGTATGTCAAAATACTTGGTGTAAGTGTATGTCTTTGTTACTTGGTGTAATTGTCTGTCTTTGTTGCTTGGTGTAAGTGTGTGTCTTTGTGACTTGATATCAGTGTACGTCTTTGTGACTTGGTGTCAGTGTATGTCTTTGTTACTGGTTGTCAGTGTGTGTCTGTGTTACTTGTTGTCAGTGTATGTCTTTGTTACTGTTTATCAGTGTTTCTCTGTGTTACTGGGCATCAGTGAATATCTTTGCTACATGGTGACAGTGTATGTCTGTGTTACTTGGTGTAAGTGTGTGCCTTTGTTACTTGGTGTAATTATATGTCTTTGTTACTTGGTGTCAGAGTATGTCTGTGTTACTTGGTGTAAGTGTATGTCTTTGTTACTTGGTGTCAGTGTATGTCTGTGTTACTTGGTATCATTGTATGTCTTTGTTACTTGGTGCAAGTGTGTGTCTGTGTTACTGGGTAACAGTGTTTGTCTTTGTTACTTGGTGTCAGTGTATGTCTGTGTTACTTGGTGTAAGTGTGTGTCTTTGTTACTTGGTGTAATTGTATGTCTTTGTTACTTGGTGTGAGTGTATGTCTTTGTTACTTGGCGTAAGTGAGTGTTTGTGTTACTTGGTGTCAGTGTGTGTCTGTGTTACTTGGTATCATTGTATGTCTGTGTTACTTGGTGCAAGTGTATGTCTTTGTTACTTGGTGTCAGTGTATGTCTTTGTGACTTGGTGTCAGTGTCTGTCTTTGTTACTGGATGTCAGTGTCTGTCTTTGTTACTTTGTGTCAGTGTTTGTCTTTGTTACTGTGTGTCAGTGTCTGTCTTTGTGACTTGGTGTCAGTGTATGTCGTTGTTACTTGGTTTCAGTGTATGTCTTTGTTACTTGGTGTAAGTGTGTGTCTGTGTTACTGGGTATCAGTGTATATCTTTGTTACTTGGTGTAAGTGTGTGTCTGTGTTGCTGGGCATCAGTGAATATCTTTGCTACATGGTGACAGTGTATGTCTGTGTTACTTGGTGTAAGTGTGTGTCTTTGTTACTTGGTGTAATTATATGTCTTTGTTACTTGGTGTCAGAGTATGTCTGTGTTACTTGGTGTAAGTGTATGTCTTTGTTACTTGGTGTCAGTGTATGTCTGTGTTACTTGGTATCATTGTATGTCTTTGTTACTTGGTGCAAGTGTGTGTCTGTGTTACTGCGTAACAGTGTATGTCTTTGTTACTTGGTGTCAGTGTATGTCTGTGTTACTTGGTGTAAGTGTGTGTCTTTGTTACTT
Organism: Heterodontus francisci; assembly: GCF_036365525.1. NCBI lineage: Eukaryota > Metazoa > Chordata > Chondrichthyes > Heterodontiformes > Heterodontidae > Heterodontus > Heterodontus francisci. The sequence goes on from NC_090391.1 coordinate 67,589,398, forward strand.
GGTGTAATTGTATGTCTTTGTTACTTGGTGTGAGTGTATGTCTTTGTTACTTGGCGTAAGTGAGTGTTTGTGTTACTTGGTGTCAGTGTGTGTCTGTGTTACTTGGTATCAGTGTATGTCTTTGTTACTTGGTGTAAGTGTATATCTGTGTTACTGGGTATCAGTGGATGTCTTTGAGACTTTTTGTCAGTGTATGTCTTTGTGAGTTGGTGTCAGTGTATCTCTTTGTTACTGGGTGTCACTTTTTGTCTTTGTGACTTTGTTTCAGTGTATGTCTTTGTTACTTGGTGTCAGTTTATGTCTGTTACTTGGTGTCAGTGTATGTCTTTGTTACTTGGTGTCAGTGTATGTCTTTGTTACTTGGTGTCAGTGTATGTCTGTGTTACTTGGTGTAAGTGTGTATCTGTGTTACTTGGTGTCAGTGTATGTCACTGTTACTGTGTATCAGTGTTTCTCTGTGTTACTGGGTTTCAGTGTGTGTTTGTTTGTGTTACTGGGTATCAGTGCATGTCTTTGTGACTTGGTATCAGTGTGTGTCTTTGTTATTGGGTGTCAGTGTGTGTCTGTGTTACTTGGTGTCAGTGTATCAGTGTTTCTCTGTGCGGCTGGGTGTCAGTGTGTGTTTGTTTGTGTTACTGGCTGTCAGTGACACTCGGTGTCAGTAATTTGTTTAGTTTCGAGATACAGAACTACAACAGGCCCTTCGTCCCACCGAGTCTGTGCCGACCATCAGCCACCCATTTATACTAATCCTACACTAATCCCGTATTCCTATCACAGCCCCACCTATCCCTATATATTTCCCTACCACCTACCTATACCATGGGCAAGTAATGATGGCCAATTAACCTATCAACCTGCAAGTCTTTGGCATGTAGGAGGAAACCGGAGTACCCGGAGGAAACCCACGCAGACAGAGGGAGAACTTACAAACTCCGCACAGGCAGGACCCAGAATCGAACCAAGGTTCATGGAGCTGTGAGGCTGCGGTGCCAACCACTGCGCCAATGTGCCCGCCCTGTGTGTGCCTGTGTTACTGGGTATCAGTGTATGACTTTGTTACTTGGTGTCAGTGTATGTCTGTGTTACTTGGTGTAAGTGTGTGTCTGTGTTACTGGGTGTCAGTGTGTGTCTGTGTTACTTGGTGTAAGTGTGTGTCTTTGTTACTTGGTGTCCCTGTGTGTCTGTGTTACTGGGTGTCAGTGGATGTCTTTGTTACTGGGTGTCAGTGTATGTCTCTGTTACTTGGTGTAAGTGTGTGTCTGTGTTACTGGGTATCAGTGTATGTCTTTGTGACTTGGTGTCAGAGTATGTCTTTGTTACTGGGTGTCAGTGTGTGTCTTTGTGACTTGGCGTCAGTGTATGTCTTTGTTACTTGGTGTAAGTGTGTGTCTGTGTTACTGGGTATCAATGTATGTCTTTGTTACTTTGTGTCAGTGTATGTCAAAATACTTGGTGTAAGTGTATGTCTTTGTTACTTGGTGTAATTGTCTGTCTTTGTTGCTTGGTGTAAGTGTGTGTCTTTGTGACTTGATATCAGTGTACGTCTTTGTGACTTGGTGTCAGTGTATGTCTTTGTTACTGGTTGTCAGTGTGTGTCTGTGTTACTTGGTGTCAGTGTATGTCTTTGTTACTGTTTATCAGTGTTTCTCTGTGTTACTGGGTGTCAGTGTGTGTTTGTTTGTGTTACTGGGTGTCAGTGTGTATCTGTGACACTAGGTGTCAGTATCTAGTTTAGTTCAGAGATACAGCACTTTAACAGGCCCTTCGGCCCACCGAGTCTGTGCCGACCATCAACCACACATTTATACTAATCCTACACTAATCCCGTATTCCTATCACATCGCCACCTGTCCCTATATATTTCCCGACCACCTACCTATACTAGGGGCAATTTATAATGGCCAATTAACCTATCAACCTTCAAGTCTTTGGCGTGTGGGAGGAAACCGGAGCACCCGGAGGAAAGCCACGCAGACACAGGGAGAACTTGCAAACTCCGCACAGGCGGTACCCAGAATCGAGCCCGGGTCCCTGCAGCTGTGTGGCTGCTAACCACTTTGCAAATGTGCCGCCAGTGTGTGTCTGTGTTACTGGGTATCAGTGTATGTCTTTGTTTCTTGGTGTCATGTATGTCTGTGTTACTTGTTGTAAGTGTGTGTCTGTGTTACTTGGTGTCAGTGTATGTCTTTGTTACTTGGTGTAAGTGTGTGTCTGTGTTACAGGGTAACAGTGTATATCATTGTTACTTGGTGTCAGTGTATGTTTGTGTTACTTGGTGCAAGTGTGTGTCTTTGTTACTTGGTGTAATTGTATGTCTTTGTTACTTGGTGTCATTGTATGTCTGTGTTACTTGGTGTAAGTGTATGTCTTTGTTACTTGGTGTCAGTGTATGTCTTTGTGACTTGGTGTCAGTGTCTGTCTTTGTTACTGGGTGTCAGTGTCTGTCTTTGTTACTTTGTGTCAGTGTTTGTCTTTGTTACTGTGTGTCAGTGTCTGTCTTTGTGACTTGCTGTCAGTGTATGTCGTTGTTACTTGGTTTCAGTGTATATCTTTGTTACTTGGTGTAAGTGTGTGTCTGTGTTACTGGGCATCAGTGAATATCTTTGCTACATGGTGACAGTGTATGTCTGTGTTACTTGGTGTAAGTGTGTGTCTTTGTTACTTGGTGTAATTATATGTCTTTGTTACTTGGTGTCAGAGTATGTCTGTGTTACTTGGTGTAAGTGTATGTCTTTGTTACTTGGTGTCAGTGTATGTCTGTGTTACTTGGTATCATTGTATGTATTTGTTACTTGGTGCAAGTGTGTGTCTGTGTTACTGGGAAACAGTGTATGTCTTTGTTACTTGGTGTCAGTGTATGTCTGTGTTACTTGGTGTAAGTGTGTGTCTTTGTTACTTGGTGTAATTGTATGTCTTTGTTACTTGGTGTGAGTGTATGTCTTTGTTACTTGGCGTAAGTGAGTGTTTGTGTTACTTGGTGTCAGTGTGTGTCTGTGTTACTTGGTATCATTGTATGTCTGTGTTACTTGGTGCAAGTGTATGTCTTTGTTACTTGGTGTCAGTGTATGTCTTTGTTACTTGGTGTCAGTGTATGTCTTTGTGACTTGGTGTCAGTGTCTGTCTTTGTTACTGGGTGTCAGTGTCTGTCTTTGTTACTTTGTGTCAGTGTTTGTCTTTGTTACTGTGTGTCAGTGTCTGTCTTTGTGACTTGGTGTCAGTGTATGTCGTTGTTACTTGGTTTCAGTGTATGTCTTTGTTACTTGGTGTAAGTGTGTGTCTGTGTTACTGGGTATCAGTGTATATCTTTGTTACTTGGTGTAAGTGTGTGTCTGTGTTGCTGGGCATCAGTGAATATCTTTGCTACATGGTGACAGTGTATGTCTGTGTTACTTGGTGTAAGTGTGTGTCTTTGTTACTTGGTGTAATTATATGTCTTTGTTACTTGGTGTCAGAGTATGTCTGTGATACTTGGTGTAAGTGTATGTCTTTGTTACTTGGTGTCAGTGTATGTCTGTGTTACATGGTATCATTGTATGTCTTTGTTACTTGTGCAAGTGTGTGTCTGTGTTACTGCGTAACAGTGTATGTCTTTGTTACTTGGTGTCAGTGTATGTCTGTGTTACTTGGTGTAAGTGTGTGTCTTTGTTACTTGGTGTAATTGTATGTCTTTGTTACTTGGTGTGAGTGTATGTCTTTGTTAAATGGCGTAAGTGAGTGTTTGTGTTACTTGGTGTCAGTGTGTGTCTGTGTTACTTGGTATCAGTGTATGTCTTTGTTACTTGGTGTAAGTGTATATCTGTGTTAATGGGTAACAGTGTATGTCTTTGTTACTTGGTGTCAGTGTATGTCTGTGTTACTTGGTGTAAGTGTGTGTCTTTGTTACTTGGTGTAATTGTATGTCTTTGTTACTTGGTGTCAGTGCATGTCTGTGTTACTTGGTGTAAGTCTATGTCTTTATTACTTGGTGTCAGTGTATGTCTTTGTTACTTGGTGTAATTCTGTGTCTGTGTTACTGGGTATCAGTGTATGTCTTTGTTACTTGGTGTCAGTGTATGTCTTTGTGACTTGGTGTCAGTGTATGTCTTTGTTACTGGCTGTCACTGCATCTCTTTGTGACTTTGTGTCAGTTTATGTCTTTGTTACTGGGTGTCAATTTATGTCTTTGTTACTTGGTGTAAGTGAGTGTTTGTGTTACTTGGTGTAAGTGTGTGGCTATGTTATTTGCTATCAGTGCATGTTTTTGTTACTTGGTGTAAGTGTGTGTCTGTGTTCCTGGGTAACAGTGTATGTCTTTGTTACTTGGTGTCAGTGTATGTCTGTGTTACTTGGTGTAAGTGTGTGTCTTTGTTACTTGGTGTAATTGTATGTCTTTGTAACTTTGTGTCATTGTATGTCGGTGTTACTTGGTGTCAGTGTATGTCTTTGTGAGTTGGTGCCAGTGTATGTCTTTGTTACTGGGCGTCAGTGTCTGTCTTCGTTACTTGGTGTCAGTTTTTGTCTTTGTTACCGTGTGTCAGTGTCTGTCTTTGTGACTTGGTATCAGTGTATGTCTTTGGTACTTGGTGTCAGTGTATGTCTTTGTTACTTGGTGTAAGTGTGTGTCTGTGTTACTGGGTATCAGTGTATATCTTTGTTACTTGGTGTAAGTGTGTGTCTGTGTTACTGGGTATCAGTGAATGTCTTTGCTACGTGGTGACAGTGTAGGTCTGTGTTACTTGGTGTAAGTGTGTGTCTTTGTTACTTGGTGTAATTGTATGTCTTTGTTACTTGCTGTCAGTGTATGTCTGTGTTACTTGGTGTAAGTGTATGTGCTTGTTACTTGTTGTCAGTATCTGTCCTTGTTACTTGGTGTAAGTGTATGTCTTTGTTACTTGGTGTCAGTGTATGTCTGTGTTACTTGGTGTAAGTGTGTGTCTTTGTTACTTGGTGTAATTGTATTTCTTTGTTACTTGGTGTCAGTGTATGTCTGTGTTACTTGGTGTAAGTGTATGTCTTTGTTACTTGGTGTCAGTGTATGTCTTTGTTACTTGGTGCAAGTGTGTGTCTGTGTTACTGGGTATCAGTGTATGTCTTTGTCACTTGGTGTCAGTGTATGTCTTTGTGACTTGGTGTCAGTGTATGACTTTGTTACTGGGTGTCAGTGTATGTCTTTGTGACTTGGTGTCAGTGTATGTCTTTGTTACTGGGTGTCAATTTATGTCTTTGTTACTTGGTGTAAGTGAGTGTTTGTGTTACTTGGTGTAAGTGTGTGTCTGTGTTACTTGTTGTAAGTGTGTGTCTGTGTTACTTGGTGTAAGTGTGTGTCTGTGATACTGGGTAACAGTGTATATCTTTGTTGCTTGGTGTCAGTGTATGTCTGTGTTACTTGGTGTAATTGTGTGTCTTTGTTACTTGGTGTGATTGTATGTCTTTGTTACTTGGTGTCAATGTCTGTCTGTGTTACTTGGTGTAAGTGTATGTCTTTGTTACTTGGTGTCAGTGTATGTCTTTGTTACTTGGTGCAAGTGTGTGTCTGTGTTACTGGGTATCAGTGGATGTCTTTGTGACTTTTTGTCAGTGTATGTCTTTGTGAGTTGGTGTCAGTGTATCTCTTTGTTACTGGGTGTCACTTTTTGTCTTTGTGACTTTGTGTCAGTGTATGTCTTTGTTACTGGGTGTCAGTTTATGTCTGTTACTTGGTGTCAGTGTATGTCTTTGTTACTTGGTGTCAGTGTATGTCTGTGTTACTTGGTGTAAGTGTGTATCTGTGTTACTTGGTGTCAGTGTATGTCACTGTTACTGTGTATCAGTGTTTCTCTGTGTTACTGGGTTTCAGTGTGTGTTTGTTTGTGTTACTGGGTATCAGTGCATGTCTTTGTGACTTGGTATCAGTGTGTGTCTTTGTTATTGGGTGTCAGTGTGTGTCTGTGTTACTTGGTGTCAGTGTATCAGTTTTTCTCTGTGTGACTGGGTGTCAGTGTGTGTTTGTTTGTGTTACTGGCTGTCAGTGACACTCGGTGTCAGTAATTTGTTTAGTTTCGAGATACAGAACGACAACAGGCCCTTCGTCCCACCGAGTCTGTGCCGACCATCAGCCACCCATTTATACTAATCCTACACTAATCCCGTATTCCTATCACAGCCCCACCTATCCCTATATATTTCCCTACCACCTACCTATACTAGGGGCAAGTAATGATGGCCAATTAACCTATCAACCTGCAAGTCTTTGGCATGTAGGAGGAAACCGGAGTACCCGGAGGAAACCCACGCAGACAGAGGGAGAACTTCCAAACTCCGCACAGGCAGGACCCAGAATCGAACCAAGGTTCCTGGAGCTGTGAGGCTGCGGTGCCAACCACTGCGCCAATGTGCCCGCCCTGTGTGTGCCTGTGTTACTGGGTATCAGTGTATGACTTTGTTACTTGGTGTCAGTGTATGTCTGTGTTACTTGGTGTAAGTGTGTGTCTGTGTTACTGGGTGTCAGTGTGTGTCTGTGTTACTTGGTGTAAGTGTGTGTCTTTGTTACTTGGTGTCCGTGTGTGTCTGTGTTACTGGGTGTCAGTGGATGTCTTTGTTACTGGGTGTCAGTGTATGTCTCTGTTACTTGGTGTAAGTGTGTGTCTGTGTTACTGGGTATCAGTGTATGTCTTTGTGACTTGGTGTCAGAGTATGTCTTTGTTACTGGGTGTCAGTGTGTGTCTTTGTTACTTGGTGTAAGTGTGTGTCTGTGTTACTGGGTATCAATGTATGTCTTTGTTACTTTGTGTCAGTGTATGTCAAAATACTTGGTGTAAGTGTATGTCTTTGTTACTTGGTGTAATTGTCTGTCTTTGTTGCTTGGTGTAAGTGTGTGTCTTTGTGACTTGATATCAGTGTACGTCTTTGTGACTTGGTGTCAGTGTATGTCTTTGTTACTGGTTGTCAGTGTGTGTCTGTGTTACTTGTTGTCAGTGTATGTCTTTGTTACTGTTTATCAGTGTTTCTCTGTGTTACTGGGTGTCAGTGTGTGTTTGTTTGTGTTACTGGGTGTCCGTGTGTATCTGTGACACTAGGTGTCAGTATCTAGTTTAGTTCAGAGATACAGCACTTTAACAGGCCCTTCGGCCCACCGAGTCTGTGCCGACCATCAACCACACATTTATACTAATCCTACACTAATCCCGTATTCCTATCACATCGCCACCTGTCCCTATATATTTCCCGACCACCTACCTATACTAGGGGCAATTTATAATGGCCAATTAACCTATCAACCTGCAAGTCTTTGGCGTGTGGGAGGAAACCGGAGCACCCGGAGGAAAGCCACGCAGACACAGGGAGAAATTGCAAACTCCGCACAGGCGGTACCCAGAATCGAGCCCGGGTCCCTGCAGCTGTGTGGCTGCTAACCACTTTGCAAATGTGCCGCCAGTGTGTGTCTGTGTTACTGGGTATCAGTGTATGTCTTTGTTTCTTGGTGTCATGTATGTCTGTGTTACTTGGTGTAAGTGTGTGTCTGTGTTACTTGGTGTCAGTGTATGTCTTTGTTACTTGGTGTAAGTGTGTGTCTGTGTTACAGGGTAACAGTGTATATCATTGTTACTTGGTGTCAGTGTATGTTTGTGTTACTTGGTGCAAGTGTGTGTCTTTGTTACTTGGTGTAATTGTATGTCTTTGTTACTTGGTGTAAGTGTGTGTCTGTGTTACTTGGTATCATTGTATGTCTTTGTTACTTGGTGTAAGTGTGTGTCCATGTTACTTGCTATCAGTGCATGTTTTTGTTACTTGGTGTAAGTGTGTGTCTGTGTTCCTGGGTAACAGTGTATGTCTTTGTTACTTGGTGTCAGTGTATGTCTGTGTTACTTGGTGTAAGTGTGTGTCTTTGTTACTTGGTGTAATTGTATGTCTTTGTAACTTTGTGTCATTGTATGTCGGTGTTACTTGGTGTCAGTGTATGTCTTTGTGAGTTGGTGCCAGTGTATGTCTTTGTTACTGGGCGTCAGTGTCTGTCTTCGTTACTTGGTGTCAGTTTTTGTCTTTGTTACCGTGTGTCAGTGTCTGTCTTTGTGACTTGGTATCAGTGTATGTCTTTGGTACTTGGTGTCAGTGTATGTCTTTGTTACTTGGTGTAAGTGTGTGTCTGTGTTACTGGGTATCAGTGTATATCTTTGTTACTTGGTGTAAGTGTGTGTCTGTGTTACTGGGTATCAGTGAATGTCTTTGCTACGTGGTGACAGTGTAGGTCTGTGTTACTTGGTGTAAGTGTGTGTCTTTGTTACTTGGTGCAATTGTATGTCTTTGTTACTTGCTGTCAGTGTATGTCTGTGTTACTTGGTGTAAGTGTATGTGCTTGTTACTTGTTGTCAGTGTATGTCCTTGTTACTTGGTGTAAGTGTATGTCTTTGTACTTGGTGTCAGTGTATGTCTGTGTTACTTGGTGTAAGTGTGTGTCTTTGTTACTTGGTGTAATTGTATGTCTTTGTTACTTGGTGCAAGTGTGTGTCTGTGTTACTGGGTATCAGTGTATGTCTTTGTTACTTGGTGTCAGTGTATGTCTTTGTGACTTGGTGTCAGTGTATGACTTTGTTACTGGGTGTCAGTGTATGTCTTTGTGACTTGGTGTCAGTGTATGTCTTTGTTACTGGGTGTCAATTTATATATTTGTTACTTGGTGTAAGTGAGTGTTTGTGTTACTTGGTGTAAGTGTGTGTCTGTGTTACTTGGGGTAAGTGTGTGTCTGTGTTACTTGGTGTAAGTGTGTGTCTGTGATACTGGGTAACAGTGTATATCTTTGTTGCTTGGTGTCAGTGTATGTCTGTGTTACTTGGTGTAATTGTGTGTCTTTGTTACTTGGTGTGATTGTATGTCTTTGTTAATTGGTGTCAATGTATGTCTGTGTTACTTGGTGTAAGTGTATGTCTTTGTTACTTGGTGTCAGCGTATGTCTTTGTTACTTGGTGCAAGTGTGTGTCTGTGTTACTGGGTATCAGTGTATGTCTTTGTGACTTTTTGTCAGTGTATGTCTTTGTGAGTTGGTGTCAGTGTATCTCTTTGTTACTGGGTGTCACTTATTGTCTTTGTGACTTTGTGTCAGTGTATGTCTTTGTTACTGGGTGTCAGTTTATGTCTGTTACTTGGTGTCAGTTTATGTCTGTTACTTGGTGTCAGTGTATGTCTTTGTTACTTGGTGTCAGTGTATGTCTGTGTTACTTGGTGTAAGTGTGTGTCTTTGTTACTTGGTGTAAGTGTGTGTCTGTGTTACTGGGTATCAGTGTATGTCTTTGTGACTTGGTGTCAGTGTATGTCTTTTTTACTGGGTGTCAGAGTGTGTCTGTGTTACTTGGTGTCAGTGTATGTGACTGTTACTGTGTATCAGTGTTTCTCTTTGTTACTGGGTGTCAGTGTGTGTTTGTTTGTGTTACTGGGTATCAGTGTTTGTCTTTGTTACTGGGTGTCAGTGTGTGTTTGTTTGTGTTACTGTGTATCAGTGTTTCTCTTTGTTACTGGGTGTCAGTGTGTGTTTGTTTGTGTTTCTGGCTGTCAGTGACACTCGGTGTCAGTAATTTGTTTAGGTTAGAGATACAGAACTTCAACAGGCCCTTCGGCCCACCGAGTCTGTGCCGACCATCAACCACCCATTTATACTAATCCTCCACTAATCCCGTATTCCTATCACATCCCCACCTATCCCTATATATTTCCCGACCACCTACCTATACTAGGGGCAATTTATGATGGCCAATTAACCTATCAACCTGCAAGTCTTTGGCATGTAGGAGGAAACCGGAGCACCCGGAGGAAACCCACGCAGACACAGGGAGAACTTACAAACTCCGCACAGGCAGGACCCAGAATCGAACCTGGGACCCTGGAGCTGTGAGGCTGCGGTGCCAACAACTGCGCCAATGTGCCCGCCCAGTGTGTGCCTGTGTTACTGGGTATCAGTGTGTGACTTTGTTACTTGGTGTCAGTGTATGTCTGTGTTACTTGGTGTAAGTGTGTGTCTTTGTTACTGGGTGTCAGTGTGTGTCTGTGTTACGTGGTGTAAGTGTGTGTCATTGTTACTTGGTGTCCGTGTGTGTCAGTGTTACTGGGTGTCAGTGTATGTCTTTGTTACCTGGTGTCAGTGTTTGTCTTTGTTACTTGGTGTAGGTGTGTGTCTGTGTTACTGGGTGTCAGTGTATGTCTGTGTTACTTGGTGTACGTGTGTCTCTGTGTTACTGGGTATCAGTGCATGTCTTTGTGACTTGGTGTCAGAGTATGTCTTTGTTACTGGGTGTCAGTGTGTGTCTTTGTGACTTGGTGTCAGTGTATGTCTTTGTTACTTGGTGTAAGTGTGTGTCTGTGTTACTGGGTATCAGTGTATGTCTTTGTTACTTTGTGTCAGTGTATGTCAGAATACTTGGTGTAAGTGTATGTCTTTGTTACTTGGTGTAATTGTCTGTCTTTGTTACTTGGTGTCAGTGCATGTCTTTGTTACTGGTTGTCAGTGTGTGTCTGTGTTACTTGGTGTCAGTGTAAGTCTTTGTTACTGTTTATCAGTGTTTCTCTGTGTTACTGGGTGTCAGTGTGTGTTTGTTTGTGTTACTGGGTGTCAGTGTGTATCTGTGACACTAGGTGTCAGTATTTAGTTTAGTTTAGAGATGCAGCACTTTAATAGGCCCTTCGGCCCACCGAGTCTGTGCCGACCATCAACCACCCATTTATACTAATCCTACACTAATCCCGTATTCCTATCACATCCCCACCTGTCCCTATATATTTCCCTACCACCTACCTATACTAGGGGCAATTTATAATGGTCAATTAACCTATCAACCGGCAAGTCTTTGGCGTGTGGGAGGAAACCGGAGCACCCGGAGGAAAGCCACGCAGACACAGGGAGAACTTGCAAACTCCGCACAGGCGGTACCCAGAATCGAGCCCGGGTCCCTGCAGCTGTGTGGCTGCTAACCACTTTGCCAATGTGAAGCCCAGTGTGTGTCTGTGTTACTGGGTATCAGTGTATGTCTTTGTTACTTGGTGTAAGTGTGTGTCTGTGTTACTGGGTAACAGTGTATGTCTTTGTTAGTTGGTGTCAGTGTATGTTTGTGTTACTTGGTGCAAGTGTGTGTCTTTGTTACTTGGTGTAATTGTATGTCTTTGTTACTTGGTGTCATTGTATGTCTGTGTTACTTGGTGTAAGTGTATGTCTTTGTTACTTGGTGTCAGTGTATGTCTTTGTGACTTGGTGTCAGTGTCTGTCTTTGTTACTGGGTGTCAGTGTCAGTCTTAGTTACTTTGTGTCAGTGTTTGTCTTTGTTACTGTGTGTCAGTGTCTGTCTTTGTGACTTGGTGTCAGTGTATGTCGTTGTTACTTGGTTTCAGTGCCTGTCTTTGTTACTTGGTGTAAGTGTGTGTCTGTGTTACTGGGTATCAGTGTATATCTTTGTTACTTGGTGTAAGTGTGTGTCTGTGTTACTGGGCATCAGTGAATGTCTTTGCGACATGGTGACAGTGTATGTCTGTGTTACTTGCTGTAAGTGTGTGTCTTTGTTACTTGGTGTAATTATATGTCTTTGTTACTTGGTGTCAGAGAATGTCTGTGTTACTTGGTGTAGGTGTATGTCTTTGTTACTTGGTGTCAGTGTATGTCTTTGTTACTTGGTGTAAGTGTGTGTCTGTGTTACTGGGTGTAAGTGTGTGTCTGTGTTACTTGGTATCATTGTATGTCTTTGTTACTTGGTATAAGTGTGTGTCTGTGTTACTGGGTAACAGTGTATGTCTTGGTTACTTGGTGTCAGTGTATGCCTGTGTTACTTGGTGTAAGTGTGTGTCTTTGTTACTTGGTGTAAGTGAGTGTTTGTGTTACTTGGTGTAAGTGTGTGTATGTGTTACTTGGTATCAGTGTATGTCTTTGTGACTTGGTGTAAGTGAGTATCTGTGTTACTGGGTAACAGTGTATGTCTTTGTTACTTGGTGTCAGAGTATGTCTGTGTTACGTGGTGTCAGTGTGTGTCTTTGTTACTTGGTGTAATTGTATGTCTTTGTTACTTGGTATCAGTGTATGTCTGTGTTACTTGGTGTAAGTGTATGTCTTTGATACTTGGTGTCAGTGTATGTCTTTGTTACTTGGTGTAAGTGTGTGTCTGTGTTACTGGGTATCAGTGTATGTCTTTGTTACTTGGTGTCAGTGTATGTCTTTGTGACTTGGTATCAGTGTATGTCTTTGTTACTGAGTGTCACTGTATATCTTTGTGACTTTGTGTCAGTGTATGTCTTTGTTACTGGGTGTCAATTTATGTCTTTGTTACTTGGTGTAAGTGTGTGTCTTTGTTACTTGGTGTAATTGTATGTCTTTGTTACTTGCTGTCAGTGTATGTCTGTGTTACTTGGTGTATGTCTATGTCTTTGTTACTTGGTGTCAGTGTCTGTCTTTGTTACTTGGTGTAAGTGTTTGTCTGTGTTACTTGGTGTAAGTGTGTGTCTGTGTTACTGGGTAACAGTGTATGTCTTTGTTACTTGGTGTAAGTGAGTGTTTGTGTTACTTGGTGTAAGTGTGTGTTTGTGTTACTTGGTATCAGTGTATGTCTTTGTTACTTGGTGTAATTGTGTGTCTGTGTTACTGGGTAACAGTGTATGTCTTTGTTAATTGGTGTCAGTGTATGTCTGTGTTACTTGGTGTCCGTGTATGTCTTTGCTACTTGGTGTAAGTGTGTGTCTGTGTTACTGGGTATCAGTGTATGTCTTTGTTACTTGGTGTCAGTGTATGTCTTTGTGACTTGGCGTCAGTGTATGTCTTTGTTACTGGGTGTCACTGTATGTCTTTGTGACTTTGTGTCAGTGTATGTCTTTGTTACTGGGTGTCAGCTTATGTATCTGTGACGTGGTGTCAGTGTGTGTCTGTGTTACTGGGTATCAGTGTATGTCTTTTTTACTTGGTGTCAGTGTATGTCGTTGTTACTTGGTGTATGTGTGTGTCTGTGTTACTGGGTGTCAGTGTATGTCTTTGTTTCTTGGTGTCAGTGTCTGTCTGTGTTGCTTGGTGTAAGTGTGTGTCTTTGTTACTTGGTGTAAGTGTATGTCTTTGTTACTTGGTGTCAGTGTATGTCTGTGTTACTTTGTGTAAGTGTATGTCTTTGTTACTTGGTGTCAGAGTTTGTCTTTGTTACTTTGTGGAAGTGTGTGTCTGTGTCTCTGGGTATCAGTGTATGTCTTTGTGACTTGGTGTCAGTGTATGTCTTTGTTACTGGGTGTCAGTGTATGTCTTTGTTACTTGGTGTCAGTGTCTGTCTGTGTTTGTCTTTGTTACTGTGTGTCAGTTTTTCTCTATGCTACTGGGTGTCAGTGTGTGTTTGTTTGTGTTACTGGGTGTCAGTGTGTGTCTGTGTTACTTGGTGTTAGTGTATGTCTTTGTTTCTTGGTGTCAGTGTGTGTCTTTGTTACTTGGTGTCAGTGTTTGTCTTTGTTACTTGGTGTAAGTGTGTGTCTGTGTTACTGGGTATCAGTGTATGTCTTTGTGACTTGGTGTCAGTGTATGTCTTTGTTACTGGGTGTCAGTGTATGTCTTTGTTACTTGGTGTAATTGTGTGTCTGTGTTACTGGGTATCAGTGTATGTCTTTGTTTCTTGGTGTCAGTGTATGTCTTTGTTACTTGATGTAAGTGTGTGTCTGTGTTACTTGGTGTAAGTGTGTGTCTGTGTTACTTGGTATCAGTGTATGTCTTTGTTACTTGGTGGAAGTGTGTGTCTGTGTTACTGGGTAACAGTGTATGTCTTTGTTACTTGGTGTCAATGTATGTCTGTGTTACTTGGTGTAAGTATGTGTCTTTGTTACTTGGTGTAATTGTATTTCTTTGTTACTTGGTATCAGTGTATGTCTTTGTGACTTGGTGTCTGTGTATGTCTTTGTTACTGGGTGTCAGTGTGTGTCTTTGTTACGTGATGTAAGTGTGTGTCTGTGTTACTGGGTATCAGTGTATGTCTTTGTTACTTGGTGTAAGTGTGTGTCTGTGTTACTGGGTATCAGTGTCTGACTTTGTGTCTTGGTGTCAGTGTATGTCTTTGTTACTGGGTTTCAGTGTTTGTGTTTGTGACTTGGTGTCAGTGTATGTCTTTGTTATTTGGTGTCAGTGTGTGTCTGTGTTACTGGGTATCAGTGTATGTCTTTATTACGTGGTGTCAGTGTATGTCAAAATACTTGGTGTAAGTGTATGTCTTTGTTACTTGGTGTAATTGTCTTTGTTACTTGGTGTCAGTGTCTGTCTGTGTTACTTCGTGTAAGTATGTGTCTTTGTTACTTGGTGTAAGTGTATGTCTTTGTTACTTGGTGTCAGTGTATGTCTTTGTTGCTTGGTGTCAGTGTGTGTCTGTGTTACTGGGCATCAGTGTATGTCTTTTTGACTTGGTGTCAGTGTATGTCTTTGTGGCTTGTTGTAAGTGTATGTCTTTTTACTCGGTGTCAGTGTGTGTCTGTGTTACTTGGTGTCAGTGTATGTCTTTGTTACTTGGTGTCAGTGTATGTCTGTGTTACTTGGTGTCAGTGTGTTTGTTTTTGTTACTGGGTGTCAGTGTGTGTCTGTGTTACTTGGTGTAGATCTGTGTCTTTGTTACTTGGTGTCCGTGTGTGTCTGCGTTACTGGGTGTCAGTGTATTTCTTTGTTACTGGGTGTCAGTGTATGTCTTTGTTAATTTGGTGTAAGTGTGTGTCTGTGTTACTGGGTGTCAGTGTATGTCTGTGTTACTTGGTGTAAGTTTGTGTCTGTGTTACTGGGTATCATTGCATGTCTTTGTGACTTGGTGTCAGTGTATGTCTTTGTTACTGGGTGTCAGTGTGTGTCTTTGTGACTTGGTGTCAGTGTATGTATTTGTTACTTGGTGTAAGTGTGCGTCTGCGTTACTGGGCATCGGTGTATGTCTTTGTTACTTGGTGTCAGTGTTTGTCAAAATACTTGGTGTAAGTGTATGTCTTTGTTACTTGGTGTAATTGTCTGTCTTTGTTACTTGGTGTCAGAGTCTGTCTTTGTTACTTGGTGTCAGTGTGTGTCTGTGTTACTGGGTATCAGTGTATGTCTTTGTGACTTGGTATCAGTGTATGTCTTTGTTACTGGGTGTCACTGTTTGTCTGTGTTACTTGGTGTCAGTGTGTCAGTGTTTCTCTGTGTGACTCGGTGTCAGTGTGTGTTTGTTTGTGTTACTGGGTGTCAGTGGCACTAGGTGTCAGTATTTAGTTTCGTTTAGAGAAACAGCACTTAAACAGGCCCTTCGGCCCACCGGGTCTGTGCCGACCATCAACCACCCATTTATACTAATCCTACACTAATCACGTATTCCTATCACATCCCCAACAACCCAAAATATTTCCCTACCACCTACCTAAACTAGGGGCAATTTTTGATGGCCAATTAACCTATCAACCTGCAAGTCTTTGGCGTGTGGGAGGAAACAGGAGCACCCCGAGGAAACCCACGCAGACACAGGGAGAACTTGCAAACTCCGCATAGGCAGTACCCAGAATCGAACCCGGGTCCCTGGAGCTGTGAGGCTGCGGTGCTAACCAATGCGCCAACGTGCCCCGCCGCAGTATGTGCCTTTGTTACTTGGTGTCAGTGTGTGTCTGTGTTGCTGGGCATCAGTGTGTGTCTTTGTGACTTGTTGTCAGTGTATGTCTTTTTTACTGTGTGTCAGTGTGTCTCTGTGTTACTGGGTGTCAGTGTGTGTTTGTTTGTGTTACTGGGTATCAGTATATGTCTTTGTGACTTGGTATCAGTGTATGCCTTTGTTACTGGGTGTCAGTGTGTGTCTGTGCTACTTGGTGTAAGTGTGTGTCTGTGTTACTGGGTGTCAGTATATGTCTTTGTTACTTGGTGTCAGTGCATGTCATTGTTACTTGGTGTAAGTGTGTGTCTGTGTTACTGGGTGTCAGTGTGTGTCTTTGTGACTTGGTGTCAGTGTTTGTCATTGTTACGTGGTGCAAGTGTGTGACTGTGTTACTGGGTATCTGTGTATGTCTTTGTTACTTGGTGACAGTGTATGTCTGTGTTACTTGGTGTAAGTGTGTATCTGTGTTACTGGGTGTCAGTTTGTGTCTGTGTTACTTGGTGTAAGTCTGTGTCTTTGTTACTTGGTGTCCGTGTTTGTCTGTGTTACTGGGTGTCAGTGTATGTCTTTGTTACTGGGTGTCAGTGTATGTCTTTGTTACTTGGTGTAAGTGTGTGTCTGTGTTACTGGGTGTCAGTGTATGTCTGTGTTACTTGGTGTAAGTGTGTGTCTGTGTTACTGGGTATCAGCGCATGTCTTTGTGACTTGGTGTCAGTGTATGTCTTCGTTACTGGGTGTCAGTGTGTGTCTTTGTGACTTGGTGTCAGTGCATGTCTTTGTTCCTTGGTGTAAGTGTGTGTCTGTGTTACTCGGTGTAAGTGTATGTCAGTGTTGCTTGGTGTATGTGTGTGTCTGTGTTACTGGGTATCAGTGTATGTCTTTGTGACTTGGTATCAGTGTATGCCTTTGCTACTGGGTGTCAGTGTGTGTCTGTGTTACTTGGTGTAAGTGTGTGTCTTTGTTACTTGGTGTCCGTGTGTGTCTGGGTTCCTGGGTGTCAGTGTATTTCTTTGTTACTGGGTGTCAGTGTATGTCTTTGTTACTTGGTGCAAGTGTGTATCTGTGTTACTGGGTATCAGTGTCTGACTTTGTTACTTGGTGTAAGTGTGTGTCTGTGTTTCACGGTATCAGTGTATGTCTTTGATACTTGGTGTCAGTGAATGTCTTTGTTACTTGGTGTAAGTGTGTGTCTGTGTTACTGGGTGTCAGTGTTTGTCTTTGTGACTTGGTGTCAGTGTATGTCTTTGTTACTGGGTGTCAGTGTGTGTCTTTGTGACTTGGTATCAGTGTATGTCTTTGTTACTTTTTTTAAGTGTGTGTCTGTGTTACTGGGTATCAGTGTATGTCTTTGTTTCTTGGTGTAAGTGTGTGTCTGTGTTACAGGGTATCAGTGCATGTCTTTGTTACTTGGTGTCAGTGTATTTCTTTGTTTCCTGGTGTAAGTGTTTGTCTGTGTTCCAGGGTATCAGTGCATGTCTTTTTTACTTGGTGTCAGTGTATGTCTGTGTTACTTGGTGCAAGTGTGTGTCTGTGTTACTGGGTATCAGTGTATGTCTTTGTGACTTGGTGTCAGTGTATGTCTGTGTTCCCTGGTGTAAGTGTGTGTCTGTGTTACTGGGTGTCAGTGTGTGTCTTTGTGACTTGGTGTCAGTGTTTGTCATTGTTACGTGGTGCAAGTGTGTGACTGTGTTACTGGGTATCTGTGTATGTCTTTGTTACTTGGTGACAGTGTATGTCTGTGTTACTTGGTGTAAGTGTGTATCTGTGTTACTGGGTGTCAGTTTGTGTCTGTGTTACTTGGTGTAAGTCTGTGTCTTTGTTACTTGGTGTCCGTGTTTGTCTGTGTTACTGGGTGTCAGTGTATGTCTTTGTTACTGGGTGTCAGTGTATGTCATTGTTACTTGGTGTAAGTGTGTGTCTGTGTTACTGGGTGTCAGTGTATGTCTGTGTTACTTGGTGTAAGTGTGTGTCTGTGTTACTGGGTATCAGCGCATGTCTTTGTGACTTGGTGTCAGTGTATGTCTTCGTTACTGGGTGTCAGTGTGTGTCTTTGTGACTTGGTGTCAGTGCATGTCTTTGTTCCTTGGTGTAAGTGTGTGTCTGTGTTACTCGGTGTAAGTGTATGTCAGTGTTGCTTGGTGTATGTGTGTGTCTGTGTTACTGGGTATCAGTGTATGTCTTTGTGACTTGGTGTCAGTGTATGTCTTTGTTGCTGGGTGTCAGTGCGTGTCTGTGTTACTTGGTGTAAGTGTGTGTCTTTGTTACTGGTTGTCAGTGTATGCCTTTGTTACTTGGTGTAAGTGTGTGTCTGTGTTTTGGGTATCAGTGTCTGTCCTTGTTACTTGGTGTAAGTGTGTGTCTGTGTTACTGGGTATCAGTGTGTGTCTTTGTTACTTGATGTCAGTGTATGTCTGTGTTACTTGGTGTAAGTGTGTGTCTTTGTTACTTGGTGTATTTGTATGTCTTTGTTACTTGGTGTCAGTGTAAGTCTTTGTTACTTGGTGTCAGTGTGTGTCTGTGTTACTGGGTATCAGTGTATGTCTTTGAGACTTGGTATCAGTGTATGGCTTTGTTACTGGGTGTCAGTGTGTGTCTGTGTTACTGGGTATCAGTGTATGTCTTTGTGACTTGGTATCAGTGTATGTCTTTGTTACTGGGTGTCAGTGAGTGTCTGTGTTACTGGGTGTCAGTGTATGTCTTTGTTACTTGGTGCAAGTGTGTATCTGTGTTACTGTGTATCAGTGTCTGACTTTGTTACTTGGTGTAAGTGTGTGTCTGTGTTACACGGTATCAGTGTATGTCTTTGATACTTGGTGTCAGTGAATGTGTTTGTTACTTGGTGTAAGTGTGTGTCTGTGTTACTGGGTGTCAGTATTTGTCTTTGTGACTTGGTGTCGGTGTATGTCTTTGTTACTGGGTGTCAGTGTGTGTCTTTGTGACTTGGTATCAGTGTATGTCTTTGTTACTTTTTTTAAGTGTGTGTCTGTGTTACTGGGTATCAGTGTATGTCTTTGTTTCTTGGTGTAAGTGTGTGTCTGTGTTACAGGGTATCAGTGCATGTCTTTGTTACTTGGTGTCAGTGTATTTCTTTGTTTCCTGGTGTAAGTGTTTGTCTGTGTTCCAGGGTATCAGTGCATGTCTTTTTTACTTGGTGTCAGTGTATGTCTGTGTTACTTGGTGTAAGTGTGTGTCTGTGTTACTGGGTGTCAGTGTGTGTCTTTGTGACTTGGTGTCAGTGTTTGTCATTGTTACGCGGTGCAAGTGTGTGATTGTGTTACTGGGTATCTGTGTATGTCTTTGTTACTTGGTGACAGTGTATGTCTGTGTTACTTGGTGTAAGTGTGTATCTGTGTTACTGGGTGTCAGTTTGTGTCTGTGTTACTTGGTGTAAGTCTGTGTCTTTGTTACTTGGTGTCCGTGTTTGTCTGTGTTACTGGGTGTCAGTGTATGTCTTTGTTACTGGGTGTCAGTGTATGTCTGTGTTACCTGGTGTAAGTGTGTGTCTGTGTTACTGGGTGTCAGTGTGTGTCTTTGTGACTTGGTGTCAGTGTTTGTCGTTGTTACGTGGTGCAAGTGTGTGATTGTGTTACTGGGTATCTGTGTATGTCTTTGTTACTTGGTGACAGTGTATGTCTGTGTTACTTGGTGTAAGTGTGTATCTGTGTTACTGGGTGTCAGTTTGTGTCTGTGTTACTTGGTGTAAGTCTGTGTCATTGTTACTTGGTGTCCGTGTTTGTCTGTGTTACTGGGTGTCAGTGTATGTCTTTGTTACTGGGTGTCAGTGTATGTCTTTGTTACTTGGTGTAAGTGTGTGTCTGTGTTACTGGGTGTCAGTGTATGTCTGTGTTACTTGGTGTAAGTGTGTGTCTGTGTTACTGGGTATCAGCGCATGTCTTTGTGACTTGGTGTCAGTGTATGTCTTTGTTCCTTGGTGTAAGTGTGTGTCTGTGTTACTCGGTGTAAGTGTATGTCTGTGTTGCTTGGTGTATGTGTGTGTCTGTGTTACTGGGTATCAGTGTATGTCTTTGTGACTGGGTGTCAGTGTGTGTCTGTGTTCCTGGGTATCAGTGTATGTCTTTGTGACTTGGTGTCAGTGTATGTCTGTGTTACTGTTTATTTGTGTTTCTCTGTGTTACTGGGTGTCAGTGTGTGTTTGTTTGTTTTACTGGGTGTCAGTGTATGTCTTTGTTACTTGGTGTAAGTGTGTGTCAGTGTTACTAGGTATCAGTGTCTGTCTTTGTTACATGGTGTAAGTGTATGTCTTTGTTACTTGGTGTCAGTCTATGTCTTTGTTACTTGGTGTCAGTGTATGTCTGTGTTACTTGGTGTAAGTGTGTGTCTTTGTTACTTGGTGTAAGTGCATGTCTTTGTTACTTGGTGTCAGTGTTTGTCTTTGTTACTTGGTGTCAGTGTGTGTCTGTGTTACTGGGTATCAGTGTATGTCTTTGAGACTTGATATCAGTGTATGGCTTTGTTACTGGGTGTCAGTGTGTGTCTGTGTTACTGGGTATCAGTGTATGTCTTTGTGACTTGGTATCAGTGTATGTCTTTGTTACTGGGTGTCAGTGAGTGTCTGTGTTACTGGGTATCAGTGTATGTTTTTGTAACTTGCTATCAGTGTATGTATTTGTTACTGGGTGTCAGTGTGTGTCTGTGTTCCTGGGTATCAGTGTATGTCTTTGTGACTTGGTGTCAGCGTATGTCTTTGTTACTGGGTGTCAGTGTGTGTCTTTGTGACTTGGTGTCAGTGCATGTCTGTGTTACTGTTTATTTGTGTTTCTCTGTGTTACTGGGTGTCAGTGTGTGTTTGTTTGCGTTACTGGGTGTCAGTGTATGTCTTTGTTTCTTGGTGTAAGTGTGTGTCTGTGTTACTGGGTATCAGTGTCTGTCTTTGTTACATGGTGTAAGTGTGTGTCTTTGTTACTTGGTGTAATTGTATGTCTTTGTTACTTGGTGAAAGTGTGTGTCTGTGTTACTTGGTGTAAGTGTGTGTCTGTGTTCCTGGGTATCAGTGTATGTCTTTGTTACTTGGTGTCAGTGTTTGTCTGTGTTAGTTGGTGTAAGTGTGTGTATGTGTTACTGGGTATCAGTGTATGTCTTTGTTACTTGGTGTCAGTGTGTGTCTGTGTTACTTGGTGCAACTGTGTGTCTGTGTTACTGGGTGTCAGTGTGTGTCTGTGTTACTTGGTGTAAGTGTGTGTCTTTGTTACTTTGTGTCCGTGTGTGTCTGTGTTACTGGGTGTCAGTGCATGTCTTTGTTACTTGGTGTAAGTGTGTGTCTTTGTTACTTGGTGTAATTGTATGTCTTTGTTACTTGGTGTTCGTGTATGTCTGTGTTACTTGCTGTCAGTGTATGTCTTTGTTACTTGGTGTAAGTGTGTGTCTGTGTTACTTGGTTTAAGTGTGTGTCTGTGTTCCTGGGTATCAGTGTATGTCTTTGTTACTTGGTGTCAGTGTATGTCTGTGTTACTTGGTGTAAGTGTGTGTCTGTGTTACTGGGTATCATTGTATGTCTTTGTTATTTGGTGTAATTGTATGTCTGTGTTGCTTGGTGTAAGTGTCTGTCTGTGTTACTGGGTGTCAGTGTGTGTCTGTGTTACTTGGTGTAAGTGTGTGTCTTTGTTACTTGGTGTCCGTGTGTCTGTGTTACTGGGTGTCAGTGTATGTCTTTGTTACTTGGTGTAAGTGTGTGTCTTTGTTACTTGGTGTAAGTGTATGTCTTCATTACTTGGTGTCAGTGTATGTCTTTGTTACTTGGTGTCAGTGTGTGTCTGTGTTACTGGGTATCAGTGTATGTCTTTGAGACTTGGTATCAGTGTATGGCTTTGTTACTGGGTGTCAGTGTGTGTCTGTGTTACTGGGTATCAGTGTATGTCTTTGTGACTTGGTATCAGTGTATGTCTTTGTTACTGGGTGTCAGTGAGTGTCTGTGTTACTGGGTCTCAGTGTATGTTTTTGTAACTTGCTATCAGTGTATGTCTTTGTTACTGGGTGTCAGTGTGTGTCTGTGTTCCTGGGTATCAGTGTATGTCTTTGTGACTTGGTGTCAGTGTATGTCTTTGTTACTGTTTATTTGTGTTTCTCTGTGTTACTGGGTGTCAGTGTGTGTTTGTTTGTGTACTGGGTGTCAGTGTATGTCTTTGTTTCTTGGTGTAAGTGTGTGTCTGTGTTACTAGGTATCAGTGTCTGTCTTTGTTACATGGTGTAAGTGTGTGTCTTTGTTACTTGGTGTAATTGTATGTCTTTGTTACTTGGTGTCAGTGTATGTCTGTGTTACGTGGTGTAAGTGTATGTCTTTGTTACTTGGTGAAAGTGTGTGTCTGTGTTACTTGGTGCAAGTGTGTGTCTTTGTTCCTGGGTATCAGTGTATGTCTTTGTTACTTGGTGTCATTGTATGTCTGTGTTAGTTGGTGTAAGTGTGTGTCTGTGTTACTGGGTATCAGTGTATGTCTTTGTGACTTGGTATCAGTGTATGTCTTTGTCACTTGGTTTCAGTGTGTGTCTTTGTGACTTGGTGTCAGTGTATGTCTTTGTTACTTGGTGTCAGTGTATGACAAAATACTTGGTGGAAGTGTATGTCATTGTTACTTGGTGTAATTGTCTGTCTCTGTTACTTTGTGTAAGTGTATGTCTTTGTTACTTGGTGTAATTGTATGTCTTTGTTACTTGGTGTCAGTGTATGTCTGTGTTACGTGGTGTAAGTGTATGTCTTTGTTACTTGGTGTAATTGTATGTCTTTGTTACTTGGTGTCAGTGTATGTCTGTGTTACGTGGTGTAAGTGTATGTCTTTGTTACTTGGTGAAAGTGTGTGTCTGTGTTACTTGGTGCAAGTGTGTGTCTTTGTTCCTGGGTATCAGTGTATGTCTTTGTTACTTGGTGTCATTGTATGTCTGTGTTAGTTGGTGTAAGTGTGTGTCTGTGTTACTGGGTATCAGTGTATGTCTTTGTGACTTGGTATCAGTGTATGTCTTTGTCACTTGGTTTCAGTGTGTGTCTTTGTTACTTGGTGTCAGTGTATGTCTGTGTTACTTGGTGTAAGTGTGTGTCTTTGTTACTTGGTGTAAGTGTATGTCTTTGTTACTTGGTGTCAGTGTATGTCTTTGTTACTGGGTATCAGTGTATGTCTTTGTTACTGGGTGTCAGTGTATGTCTTTGTTACTGGGTGTCAGTGAGTCTCTGTGTTACTGGGTATCAGTGTATGTTTTTGTAACTTGCTATCAGTGTATGTCTTTGTTACTGGGTGTCAGTGTGTGTCTGTGTTCCTGGGTATCAGTGTATGTCTTTGTGACTTGGTGTCAGTATATGTCTTTGTTACTGGGTGTCAGTGTGTGTCTTTGTGACTTGGTGTCAGTGCATGTCTGTGTTACTGTTTATTTGTGTTTCTCTCTGTTACTGGGTGTCAGTGTATGTCTTTGTTTCTTGGTGTAAGTGTGTGTCTGTGTTACTGGGTATCAGTGTCTGTCTTTGTTACATGGTGTAAGTGTGTGTCTTTGTTACTTGGTGTAATTGTATGTCTTTGTTACTTGGTGTCAGTGTATGTCTGTGTTACGTGGTGTAAGTGTATGTCTTTGTTACTTGGTGAAAGTGTGTGTCTGTGTTACTTGGTGTAAGTGTGTGTCTGTGTTCCTGGGTATCAGTGTATGTCTTTGTTACTTGGTGTCAGCGTGTTTCTGTGTTAATGGGTATCAGTGTATGCCTTTGTGACTTGGTATCAGTGTATGTCTTTGTGACTTGGTGTCAGTGTATGTCTTTGTTACTGTTTATTAGTGCTTCTCTGTGTTACTGGGTGTCAGTGTATGTCTTTGTTACTTGGTGTCAGTGTATCACTATGTTACTTGGTGTAAGTGTGTGTCTGTGTTACTGGGTATCAGTGTATGTCTTTGTTACTTGGTGTCAGTGTATGTCTGTGTTACTTGGTGTAAGTGTGTGTCTGTGTTACTGGGTGTCAGTGTGTGTCTGTGTTACTTGGTGTAAGTGTGTGTCTTTGTTACTTGGTGTCCGTGTGTGTCTGTGTTACTGGGTGTCAGTGTATGTCTTTGTTACTGGTTGTCAGTGTATGTCTTTGTTACTTGGTGTAAGAGTGTGTCTGTGTTTTGGGTATCAGTGTCTGTCTTTGTTACTTGGTGTAAGTGTGTTTCTGTGTTACTGGGTATCAGTGTATGTCTTTGTTACTTGTTGTCAGTGTATGTCTGTGTTACTTGGTGTAAGTGTGTGTCTCTGTTACTGGGTATCAGTGTATGTCTTTGTGACTTGGTATCAGTGTATGCCTTTGCTACTGGGTGTCAGTGTGTGTCTGTGTTACTTGGTGTAAGTGTGTGTCTTTGTTACTTGGTGTCCGTGTGTGTCTGGGTTCCTGGGTGTCAGTGTATGTCTTTGTTACTGGGTGTCAGTGTATGTCTTTGTTACTTGGTGCAAGTGTGTATCTGTGTTACTGGGTATCAGTGTCTGACTTTGTTACTTGGTGTAAGTGTGTGTCTGTGTTACACGATATCAGTGTATGTCTTTGATACTTGGTGTCAGTGAATGTCTTTGTTACTTGGTGTAAGTGTGTGTCTGTGTTACTGGGTGTCAGTGTTTGTCTTTGTGACTTGGTGTCAGTGTATGTCTTTGTTACTGGGTGTCAGTGTGTGTCTTTGTGACTTGGTATCAGTGTATGTCTTTGTTACTTTTTTTAAGTGTGTGTCTGTGTTACTGGGTATCAGTGTATGTCTTTGTTTCTTGGTGTAAGTGTGTGTCTGTGTTACAGTGTATCAGTGCATGTCTTTGTTACTTGGTGTCAGTGTATTTCTTTGTTTCCTGGTGTAAGTGTTTGTCTGTGTTCCAGGGTATCAGTGCATGTCTTTTTTACTTGGTGTCAGTGTATGTCTGTGTTACTTGGTGTAAGTGTGTGTCTGTGTTACTGGGTATCAGTGTATGTCTTTGTGACTTGGTGTCAGTGTATGTCTGTGTTACCTGGTGTAAGTGTGTGTCTGTGTTACTGGGTGTCAGTGTGTGTCTTTGTGACTTGGTGTCAGTGTTTGTCATTGTTTCGTGGTGCAAGTGTGTGACTGTGTTACTGGGTATCTGTGTATGTCTTTGTTACTTGGTGACAGTGTATGTCTGTGTTACTTGGTGTAAGTGTGTATCTGTGTTACTGGGTGTCAGTTTGTGTCTGTGTTACTTGGTGTAAGTCTGTGTCTTTGTTACTTGGTGTCCGTGTTTGTCTGTGTTACTGGGTGTCAGTGTATGTCTTTGTTACTGGGTGTCAGTGGATGTCTTTGTTACTTGGTGTAAGTGTGTGTCTGTGTTACTGGGTGTCAGTGTATGTCTGTGTTACTTGGTGTAAGTGTGTGTCTGTGTTACTGGGTATCAGCGCATGTCTTTGTGACTTGGTGTCAGTGTGTGTCTTTGTGACTTGGTGTCAGTGTGTGTCTTTGTGACTTGGTGTCAGTGCATGTCTTTGTTCCTTGGTGTAAGTGTGTGTCTGTGTTACTCGGTGTAAGTGTATGTCTGTGTTGCTTGGTGTATGTGTGTGTCTGTGTTACTGGGTATCAGTGTATGTCTTTGTGACTTGGCGTCAGTGTATGTCTTTGTTACTGGGTGTCAGTGCGTGTCTGTGTTACTTGGTGTAAGTGTGTGTCTTTGTTACTGGTTGTCAGTGTATGCCTTTGTTACTTGGTGTAAGTGTGTGTCTGTGTTTTGGGTATCAGTGTCTGTCCTTGTTACTTGGTGTAAGTGTGTGTCTGTGTTACTGGGTATCAGTGTGTGTCTTTGTTACTTGGTGTCAGTGTATGTCTTTGTTACTTGGTGTCAGTGTGTGTCAGTGTTACTGGGTATCAGTGTATGTCTTTAAGACTTGGTATCAGTGTATGGCTTTGTTACTGGGTGTCAGTGTGTGTCTGTGTTACTGGGTATCAGTGTATGTCTTTGTGACTTGGTATCAGTGTATGTCTTTGTTACTGGGTGTCAGTGAGTGTCTGTGTTACTGGGTGTCAGTGTATGTCTTTGTTACTTGGTGCAACTGTGTATCTGTGTTACTGGGTATCAGTGTCTGACTTTGTTACTTGGTGTAAGTGTGTGTCTGTGTTACACGGTATCAGTGTATGTCTTTGATACTTGGTGTCAGTGAATGTCTTTGTTACTTGGTGTAAGTGTGTGTCTGTGTTACTGGGTGTCAGTGTTTGTCTTTGTGACTTGGTGTCAGTGTATGTCTTTGTTACTGGGTGTCAGTGTGTGTCTTTGTGACTTGGTATCAGTGTGTGTCTTTGTTACTTTTTTAAGTGTGTGTCTGTGTTACTGGGTATGAGTGTATGTCTTAGTTTCTTGGTGTAAATGTGTGTCTGTGTTACAGGGTATCAGTGCATGTCTTTGTTACTTGGTGTCAGTGTATTTCTTTGTTTCCTGGTGTAAGTGTTTGTCTGTGTTCCAGGGTATCAGTGCATGTCTTTTTTACTTGGTGTCAGTGTATGTCTGTGTTACTTGGTGTAAGTGTGTGTCTGTGTTACTGGGTATCAGTGTATGTCTTTGTGACTTGGTGTCAGTGTATGTCTGTGTTACCTGGTGTAAGTGTGTGTCTGTGTTACTGGGTGTCAGTGTATGTCTTTGTTACTGGGTGTCAGTGTATGTCTTTGTTACTGGGTGTCAGTGAGTCTCTGTGTTACTGGGTATCAGTGTATGTTTTTGTAACTTGCTATCAGTGTATGTCTTTGTTACTGGGTGTCAGTGTGTGTCTGTGTTCCTGGGTATCAGTGTATGTCTTTGTGACTTGGTGTCAGTGTATGTCTTTGTTACTGGGTGTCAGTCTGTGTCTTTGTGACTTGGTGTCAGTGCATGTCTGTGTTACTGTTTATTTGTGTTTCTCTCTGTTACTGGGTGTCAGTGTGTGTTTGTTTGTGTTACTGGGTGTCAGTGTATGTCTTTGTTTCTTGGTGTAAGTGTGTGTCTGTGTTACTGGGTATCAGTGTCTGTCTTTGTTACATGGTGTAAGTGTGTGTCTTTGTTACTTGGTGTAATTGTATGTCTTTGTTACTTGGTGTCAGTGTATGTCTGTGTTACGTGGTGTAAGTGTATGTCTTTGTTACTTGGTGAAAGTGTGTGTCTGTGTTACTTGGTGTAAGTGTGTGTCTGTGTTCCTGGGTATCAGTGTATGTCTTTGTTACTTGGTGTCAGCGTGTTTCTGTGTTACTGGGTATCAGTGTATGCCTTTGTGACTTGGTATCAGTGTATGTCTTTGTGACTTGGTGTCAGTGTATGTCTTTGTTACTGTTTATTAGTGTTTCTCTGTGTTACTGGGTGTCAGTGTATGTCTTTGTTACTTGGTGTCAGTGTATCACTATGTTACTTGGTGTAAGTGTGTGTCTGTGTTACTGGGTATCAGTGTATGTCTTTGTTACTTGGTGTCAGTGTATGTCTGTGTTACTTGGTGTAAGTGTGTGTCTGTGTTACTGGGTGTCAGTGTGTGTCTGTGTTACTTGGTGTAAGTGTGTGTCTTTGTTACTTGGTGTCCGTGTGTGTCTGTGTTACTGGGTGTCAATGTATGTCTTTGTTACTGGTTGTCAGTGTATGTCTTTGTTACTTGGTGTAAGAGTGTGTCTGTGTTTTGGGTATCAGTGTCTGTCTTTGTTACTTGGTGTAAGTGTGTTTCTGTGTTACTGGGTATCAGTGTATGTCTTTGTTACTTGTTGTCAGTATATGTCTGTGTTACTTGGTGTAAGTGTGTGTCTCTGTTACTGGGTATCAGTGTATGTCTTTGTGACTTGGTATCAGTGTATGCCTTTGCTACTGGGTGTCAGTGTGTGTCTGTGTTACTTGGTGTAAGTGTGTGTCTTTGTTACTTGGTGTCCGTGTGTGTCTGGGTTCCTGGGTGTCAGTGTATGTCTTTGTTACTGGGTGTCAGTGTATGTCTTTGTTACTTGGTGCAAGTGTGTATCTGTGTTACTGGGTATCAGTGTCTGACTTTGTTACTTGGTGTAAGTGTGTGTCTGTGTTACACGGTATCAGTGTATGTCTTTGATACTTGGTGTCAGTGAATGTCTTTGTTACTTGGTGTAAGTGTGTGTCTGTGTTACTGGGTGTCAGTGTTTGTCTTTGTGACTTGGTGTCAGTGTATGTCTTTGTTACTGGGTGTCAGTGTGTGTCTTTGTGACTTGGTATCAGTGTATGTCTTTGTTACTTTTTTTAAGTGTGTGTCTGTGTTACTGGGTATCAGTGTATGTCTTTGTTTCTTGGTGTAAGTGTGTGTCTGTGTTACAGTGTATCAGTGCATGTCTTTGTTACTTGGTGTCAGTGTATTTCTTTGTTTCCTGGTGTAAGTGTTTGTCTGTGTTCCAGGGTATCAGTGCATGTCTTTTTTACTTGGTGTCAGTGTATGTCTGCGTTACTTGGTGTAAGTGTGTGTCTGTGTTACTGGGTATCAGTGTATGTCTTTGTGACTTGGTGTCAGTGTATGTCTGTGTTACCTGGTGTAAGTGTGTGTCTGTGTTACTGGGTGTCAGTGTGTGTCTTTGTGACTTGGTGTCAGTGTTTGTCATTGTTTCGTGGTGCAAGTGTGTGACTGTGTTACTGGGTATCTGTGTATGTCTTTGTTACTTGGTGACAGTGTATGTCTGTGTTACTTGGTGTAAGTGTGTATCTGTGTTACTGGGTGTCAGTTTGTGTCTGTGTTACTTGGTGTAAGTCTGTGTCTTTGTTACTTGGTGTCCGTGTTTGTCTGTGTTACTGGGTGTTAGTGTATGTCTTTGTTACTGGGTGTCAGTGGATGTCTTTGTTACTTGGTGTAAGTGTGTGTCTGTGTTACTGGGTGTCAGTGTATGTCTGTGTTACTTGGTGTAAGTGTGTGTCTGTGTTACTGGGTATCAGCGCATGTCTTTGTGACTTGGTGTCAGTGTATGTCTTCGTTACTGGGTGTCAGTGTGTGTCTTTGTGACTTGGTGTCAGTGCATGTCTTTGTTCCTTGGTGTAAGTGTGTGTCTGTGTTACTCGGTGTAAGTGTATGTCTGTGTTGCTTGGTGTATGTGTGTGTCTGTGTTACTGGGTATCAGTGTATGTCTTTGTGACTTGGCGTCAGGGTATGTCTTTGTTACTGGGTGTCAGTGCGTGTCTGTGTTACTTGGTGTAAGTGTGTGTCTTTGTTACTGGTTGTCAGTGTATGCCTTTGTTACTTGGTGTAAGTGTGTGTCTGTGTTTTGGGTATCAGTGTCTGTCCTTGTTACTTGGTGTAAGTGTGTGTCTGTGTTACTGGGTATCAGTGTGTGTCTTCGTTACTTGGTGTCAGTGTATGTCTGTGTTACTTGGTGTAAGTGTGTGTCTTTGTTACTTGGTGTATTTG
Organism: Heterodontus francisci; assembly: GCF_036365525.1. Taxonomy (NCBI): domain Eukaryota; kingdom Metazoa; phylum Chordata; class Chondrichthyes; order Heterodontiformes; family Heterodontidae; genus Heterodontus; species Heterodontus francisci. The sequence continues at coordinate 67,618,247 of NC_090391.1, forward strand.
TATGACTTTGTTACTTGGTGTCAGTGTATGTCTTTGTTACTTGGTGTCAGTGTGTGTCTGTGTTACTGGGTATCAGTGTATGTCTTTGAGACTTGGTATCAGTGTATGGCTTTGTTACTGGGTGTCAGTGTGTGTCTGTGTTACTGGGTATCAGTGTATGTCTTTGTGACTTGGTATCAGTGTATGTCTTTGTTACTGGGTGTCAGTGAGTGTCTGTGTTACTGGGTGTCAGTGTATGTCTTTGTTACTTGGTGCAACTGTGTATCTGTGTTACTGGGTATCAGTGTCTGACTTTGTTACTTGGTGTAAGTGTGTGTCTGTGTTACACGGTATCAGTGTATGTCTTTGATACTTGGTGTCAGTGAATGTCTTTGTTACTTGGTGTAAGTGTGTGTCTGTGTTACTGGGTGTCAGTGTTTGTCTTTGTGACTTGGTGTCAGTGTATGTCTTTGTTACTGGGTGTCAGTGTGTGTCTTTGTGACTTGGTATCAGTGTGTGTCTTTGTTACTTTTTTAAGTGTGTGTCTGTGTTACTGGGTATCAGTGTATGTCTTAGTTTCTTGGTGTAAATGTGTGTCTGTGTTACAGGGTATCAGTGCATGTCTTTGTTACTTGGTGTCAGTGTATTTCTTTGTTTCCTGGTGTAAGTGTTTGTCTGTGTTCCAGGGTATCAGTGCATGTCTTTTTTACTTGGTGTCAGTGTATGTCTGTGTTACTTGGTGTAAGTGTGTGTCTGTGTTACTGGGTATCAGTGTATGTCTTTGTGACTTGGTGTCAGTGTATGTCTGTGTTACCTGGTGTAAGTGTGTGTCTGTGTTACTGGGTGTCAGTGTGTGTCTTTGTGACTTGGTGTCAGTGTTTGTCATTGTTACGTGGTGCAAGTGTGTGACTGTGTTACTGGGTATCTGTGTATGTCTTTGTCACTTGGTGACAGTGTATGTCTGTGTTACTTGGTGTAAGTGTGTATCTGTGTTACTGGGTGTCAGTTTGTGTCTGTGTTACTTGGTGTAAGTCTGTGTCTTTGTTACTTGGTGTCCGTGTTTGTCTGTGTTACTGGGTGTCAGTGTATGTCTTTGTTACTGGGTGTCAGTGTATGTCTTTGTTACTTGGTGTAAGTGTGTGTCTGTGTTACTGGGTGTCAGTGTATGTCTGTGTTACTTGGTGTAAGTGTGTGTCTGTGTTACTGGGTATCAGCGCATGTCTTTGTGACTTGGTGTCAGTGTATGTCTTCGTTACTGGGTGTCAGTGTGTGTCTTTGTGACTTGGTGTCAGTGCATGTCTTTGTTCCTTGGTGCAAGTGTGTGTCTGTGTTACTCGGTGTAAGTGTATGTCTGTGTTGCTTGGTGTATGTGTGTGTCTGTGTTACTGGGTATCAGTGTATGTCTTTGTGACTGGGTGTCAGTGTGTGTCTGTGTTCCTGGGTATCAGTGTATGTCTTTGTGACTTGGTGTCAGTGTATGTCTTTGTTACTGGGTGTCAGTGTGTGTCTTTGTGACTTGGTGTCAGTGTATGTCTGTGTTACTGTTTATTTGTGTTTCTCTGTGTTACTGGGTGTCAGTGAGTGTTTGTTTGTGTTACTGGGTGTCAGTGTATGTCTTTGTCACTTGGTGACAGTGTATGTCTGTGTTACTTGGTGTAAGTGTGTATCTGTGTTACTGGGTGTCAGTTTGTGTCTGTGTTACTTGGTGTAAGTCTGTGTCTTTGTTACTTGGTGTCCGTGTTTGTCTGTGTTACTGGGTGTCAGTGTATGTCTTTGTTACTGGGTGTCAGTGTATGTCTTTGTTACTTGGTGTAAGTGTGTGTCAGTGTTACTAGGTATCAGTGTCTGTCTTTGTTACATGGTGTAAGTGTATGTATTTGTTACTTGGTGTCAGTCTATGTCTTTGTTACTTGGTGTCAGTGTATGTCTGTGTTACTTGGTGTAAGTGTGTGTCTTTGTTACTTGGTGTAAGTGTATCTCTTTGTTACTTGGTGTCAGTGTTTGTCTTTGTTACTTGGTGTCAGTGTGTGTCTGTGTTACTGGGTATCAGTGTATGTCTTTGAGACTTGATATCAGTGTATGGCTTTGTTACTGGGTGTCAGTGTGTGTCTGTGTTACTGGGTATCAGTGTATGTCTTTGTGACTTGGTATCAGTGTATGTCTTTGTTACTGGGTGTCAGTGAGTGTCTGTGTTACTGGGTATCAGTGTATGTTTTTGTAACTTGCTATCAGTGTATGTATTTGTTACTGGGTGTCAGTGTGTGTCTGTGTTCCTGGGTATCAGTGCATGTCTTTGTGACTTGGTGTCAGTGTATGTCTTTGTTACTGGGTGTCAGTGTGTGTCTTTGTGACTTGGTGTCAGTGCATGTCTGTGTTACTGTTTATTTGTGTTTCTCTGTGTTACTGGGTGTCAGTGTGTGTTTGTTTGTGTTACTGGGTGTCAGTGTATGTCTTTGTTTCTTGGTGTAAGTGTGTGTCTGTGTTACTGGGTATCAGTGTCTGTCTTTGTTACATGGTGTAAGTGTGTGTCTTTGTTACTTGGTGTAATTGTATGTCTTTGTTACTTGGTGAAAGTGTGTGTCTGTGTTACTTGGTGTAAGTGTGTGTCTGTGTTCCTGGGTATCAGTGTATGTCTTTGTTACTTGGTGTCAGTGTTTGTCTGTGTTAGTTGGTGTAAGTGTGTGTATGTGTTACTGGGTATCAGTGTATGTCTTTGTTACTTGGTGTCAGTGTGTGTCTGTGTTACTTGGTGCAAGTGTGTGTCTGTGTTACTGGGTGTCAGTGTGTGTCTGTGTTACTTGGTGTAAGTGTGTGTCTTTGTTACTTTGTGTCCGTGTGTGTCTGTGTTACTGGGTGTCAGTGCATGTCTTTGTTACTTGGTGTAAGTGTGTGTCTTTGTTACTTGGTGTAATTGTATGTCTTTGTTACTTGGTGTTAGTGTATGTCTGTGTTACTTGCTGTCAGTGTATGTCTTTGTTACTTGGTGTAAGTGTGTGTCTGTGTTACTTGGTTTAAGTGTGTGTCTGTGTTCCTGGGTATCAGTGTATGTCTTTGTTACTTGGTGTCAGTGTATGTCTGTGTTACTTGGTGTAAGTGTGTGTCTGTGTTACTGGTTATCATTGTATGTCTTTGTTATTTGGTGTAATTGTATGTCTGTGTTGCTTGGTGTAAGTGTCTGTCTGTGTTACTGGGTGTCAGTGTGTGTCTGTGTTACTTGGTGTAAGTGTGTGTCTTTGTTACTTGGTGTCCGTGTGTCTGTGTTACTGGGTGTCAGTGTATGTCTTTGTTACTTGGTGTAAGTGTGTGTCTTTGTTACTTGGTGTAAGTGTATGTCTTCGTTACTTGGTGTCAGTGTATGTCTTTGTTACTTGGTGTCAGTGTGTGTCTGTGTTACTGGGTATCAGTGTATGTCTTTGAGACTTGGTATCAGTGTATGGCTTTGTTACTGGGTATCAGTGTATGTCTTTGTGACTTGGTATCAGTGTATGTCTTTGTTACTGGGTGTCAGTGAGTGTCTGTGTTACTGGGTCTCAGTGTATGTTTTTGTAACTTGCTATCAGTGTATGTCTTTGTTACTGGGTGTCAGTGTGTGTCTGTGTTCCTGGGTATCAGTGTATGTCTTTGTGACTTGGTGTCAGTGTATGTCTTTGTTACTGTTTATTTGTGTTTCTCTGTGTTACTGGGTGTCAGTGTGTGTTTGTTTGTGTACTGGGTGTCAGTGTATGTCTTTGTTTCTTGGTGTAAGTGTGTGTCTGTGTTACTAGGTATCAGTGTCTGTCTTTGTTACATGGTGTAAGTGTGTGTCTTTGTTACTTGGTGTAATTGTATGTCTTTGTTACTTGGTGTCAGTGTATGTCTGTGTTACGTGGTGTAAGTGTATGTCTTTGTTACTTGGTGAAAGTGTGTGTCTGTGTTACTTGATGTAAGTGTGTGTCTTTGTTCCTGGGTATCAGTGTATGTCTTTGTTACTTGGTGTCATTGTATGTCTGTGTTAGTTGGTGTAAGTGTGTGTCTGTGTTACTGGGTATCAGTGTATGTCTTTGTGACTTGGTATCAGTGTATGTCTTTGTCACTGGGTGTCAGTGTGTGTCTTTGTGACTTGGTGTCAGTGCATGTCTTTGTTACTTGGTGTCAGTGTATGTCGAAATACTTGGTGGAAGTGTATGTCATTGTTACTTGGTGTAATTGTCTGCCTCTGTTACTTTGTGTAAGTGTATGTCTTTGTTACTTGGTGTCAGTGTATGTCTTTGTTACTTGGTGTCAGTGTATGTCTGTGTTACTTGGTGTAAGTGTGTGTCTTTGTTACTTGGTGTAAGTGTATGTCTTTGTTACTTGGTGTCAGTGTATGTCTTTGTTACTTGGTGTCAGTGTGTGTCTGTGTCACTGGGTATCAGTGTATGTCTTTGTTACTGGGTGTCAGTGAGTGTCTGTGTTACTGGGTATCAGTGTATGTTTTTGTAACTTGCTATCAGTGTATGTCTTTGTTACTGGGTGTCAGTGTGTGTCTGTGTTCCTGGGTATCAGTGTATGTCTTTGTGACTTGGTGTCAGTGTATGTCTTTGTTACTGGGTGTCAGTGTGTGTCTTTGTGACTTGGTGTCAGTGCATGTCTGTGTTACTGTTTATTTTTGTTTCTCTGTGTTACTGGGTGTCAGTGTGTGTTTGTTTGTGTTACTGGGTGTCAGTGTATGTCTTTGTTTCTTGGTGTAAGTGTGTGTCTGTGTTACTGGGTATCAGTGTCTGTCTTTGTTACATGGTGTAAGTGTCTGTCTTTGTTACATGGTGTAATTGTATGTCTTTGTTACTTGGTGTCAGTGTATGTCTGTGTTACGTGGTGTAAGTGTATGTCTTTGTTACTTGGTGAAAGTGTGTGTCTGTGTTACTTGGTGTAAGTGTGTGTCTGTGTTCCTGGGTATCAGTGTATGTCTTTGTTACTTGGTGTCAGTGTTTGTCTGTCTTAGTTGGTGTAAGTGCGTGTCTGTGTTACTGGGTATCAGTGTATGTCTTTGTCACTTGGTGTCAGTGTGTGTCTGTGTTACTTGGTGTAATTGTGTGTCTGTGTTACTGGGTGTCAGTGTGTGTCTGTGTTACTTGGTGTAAGTGTGTGTCTTTGTTACTTTGTGTCCGTGTCTGACTGTGTTACTGGGTGTCAGTGCATGTCTTTGTTACTTGGTGTCAGTGTATATCTCTGTTACTTGGTGTAAGTGTGTGTCTTTGTTACTTGGTGTAATTGTATGTCTTTGTTACTTGGTGTTAGTGTATGTCTGTGTTACTTGCTGTCAGTGTATGTCTTTGTTACTTGGTGTAAGTGTGTGTCTGTGTTACTTGGTTTGAGTGTGTGTCTGTGTTCCTGGGTATCAGTGTATGTCTTTGTTACTTGGTGTCAGTGTATGTCTGTGTTACTTGGTGTAAGTGTGTGTCTGTGTTACTGGGTATCATTGTCTGTCTTTGTTATTTGGTGTCATTGTATGTCTGTGTTGCTTGGTGTAAGTGTCTGTCTGTGTTACTCGGTGTCAGTGTGTGTCTGTGTTACTTGGTGTAAGTGTGTGTATTTGTTACTTGGTGTCCGTGTGTCTGTGTTACTGGGTGTCAGTGTATGTCTTTGTTCCTTGGTGTAAGTGTGGGTCTGTGTTACTGGGTATCAGTGTCTGCCTTTGTTACTTGGTGTAAGTGTGTGTCTGTGTTACACGGTATCAGTGCATGTCTTTGTTACTTGGTGTCAGTGTATGTCTTTGTTACTTGGTGTAAGTGTGTGTCTGTGTTACCGGGTGTCAGTGTATGTCTTTGTGACTTGGTGTCAGTGTATGTCTTTGTTACTGGGTGTCTGTGTGTGTCTTTGTTACTTGTTTCAAGTGTGTGACTGTGTTACTGGGTATCAGTGCATGTCTTTGTTAGTTGGTGTCAGTGTATGTCAAAATACTTGGTGTAATTGTATGTCTTTGTTACTTGGTGCAAGTGTATCACTGTGTTACTGGGTATCAGTGTATGTCTGTGTTACTGGGTATCAGTGTATGTCTTTGTGACTTGGTGTCAGTGTATGTCTTTGTCACTTGGTGTCAGTGTGCATCTTTGTGACTTGGTGTCAGTGTATGTCTTTGTTACTTGTTGTAAGTGTGTGTCTGTGTTACTGGGTATCAGTGTATGTCTTTGTTACTTGCTGTCAGTGTATGTCAAAATACTTGGTGGAAGTGTATGTCTTTGTTACTTGGTGTAATTGTCTGTCTTTGTTACTTGGTGTCAGTGTATGTCTTTTTTACTTGGTGTCAATGTATGTCAAAATACTTGGTGTAAGTGTATGTCTTTATTCCCTGGTGTAATTGTCTGTCTTTGTTACTTGGTGTAAGTTTATCACTGTGTTACTGGGTATCAGTGTATGTCTTTGTGACTTGGTGTCAGTGTGTGTCTGTGTTACTGGGTATCAGTGTATGTCTTTGTGACTTGGTATCAGTGTATGTCTTTGTGACTTGGTGTCAGTGTATGTCTTTGTTACTGGGTGTCAGTGTGTGTCTGTGTTACTTGGTGTCAGTGTATGTCTTTGTTCCTGTTTATCAGTGTTTCTCTGTGTTACTGTGTGTCAGTGTGTGTCTGTGACACGAGGTGTCAGTATTTAGTTTAGTTTAGAGATACAGCACTTAAACAGGCCCTTCGGCCCTCCGAGTCTGTGCAAACCATCAACCACCCATTCATACTATCCGACACGAATCCCATATTCCAATAACATCCCCACCGGTCCCCAGATATTTCCCTACCACCGACCTATACTCGGGGCAATTTATAATGGCCAATTAACCTATCAACCTGCAAGTCATTGGCATGTGGGAGGAAACCGGAGCAGCCGGAGGAATCCCACGCAGACACAGGGAGAACTTGCAAACTCCGCACAAGCAGTACCCTGAATCGAATCTGGGTCCCTGGAGCTGTGAGGCTGCAGTGCTAACCACTGCGCCACTCTGCGGCCCAGTGTGTGTCTGTGTTACTGGGTATCAGTGTATGTCTTTGTTACTTGGTCTCAGTGTATGTCTGTGTTACATGGTGTCAGTGTGTGTCTTTGTTACTGGGTGTCAGTGTATGTCTTTGTTACTTGGTGTAAGTGTGTGTCTGTGTTACTGGGTGTCAGTGCATGTCTTTGTTACTTTGTGTCAGTGTATGTCTGTGTTATTTGGTGTAAGTGTGTGTCTGTGTTACTGGGTATCATTGTATGCCTTTGTTACTTGGTGTCAGTGTATGTCTGTGTTCCTTGGTGTAAGTGTGTGTCTTTGATACTTGGTGTAAGCGTCTGACTTTGTTACTTGGTGTCAGTGTATGTCTGTGTAACTTGGTGTAAGTGTCTGTCTTTGTTATTTGGTGTAAGTGTTTGTTTTTGTTACTTGGTGTCAGTGTATGTCTTTGTTACTGGGTATCAGCGTCTGTATTTGTTACTTGGTGTAAGTGTGTGGCTGTGTTACTGGGTATCAGTGTATGTCTTTTTTACTTGGTGTCAGTGCATGTCAGTGTTACTTGGTGTAAGTGCGAGTCTTTGTTAGTTGGTGTTAGTGTATGTCTTTGTTACTTGGTGTCAGTGTTTGTCTGTGTTACTTGGTGTCAGTGTATGTCTTTGTTACTTGGTGCAAGTGTGAGTCTGTGTTACTGGGTATCAGTGTATGTCTGTGTTACTGGGGTTCAGAGTGTGTCTGTGTTACTGGGGGTCAGCATGTGTTTCTAACTGGGTGTCAGTGTGTGTGTTACTGGGTGTAAGTGCGTGTCTGTGTTCCTGGGTATCATTGTATGTGTTTGTGATTTGGTGTAAGTGTATGTCTTTGTTACTTGGTGTCAGTGTATGTGTCTGTGACTTGGTGTCAGTGTATGTCTTTGTTACTTGGTGTCAGTGTATGTCTGTGTTACTTGGTGTAAGTGTGTGTCAGTGTTACTGGGTGTCAGTGTATGTCTTTGTTACTTGGTCTAAGTGTGTGTCTTTGTTACTTGTTGTCAGTGTATGTCTTTGTTACTTGCTGTCAGTGTGTGTTTGCCTGTGTTACTGGGTGTCAGTATTTTGTTTAGTTTCGATATACAGCACTTAAACAGGCCCATCGGCCCACCGAGTCTGTGCCGACCATGAACCACCCATTTTTACTAATCCTACACTAATCCCGTATTCCTATCACATCCCCATCTGTCCCTATATATTTCCCGACCACCTAACTATACTAGGGGCAATTTATAATGGCCAATTAACCTAACAACCTGCAAGTCTTTGGCATGTGGGAGGAAACCGGAGCACCCGGAGGAAATCCACGCAGACACAGGGAGAACTTGCAAACTCCGCACAAGCAGTACCCTGAATCGAATCCGGGTCCCTGGAGCTGTGAGGCTGCAGTGCTAACCACTGCGCCACTGTGCCCCCCAGTGTGTGCCTGTGTTACTGGGTATCAGTGTATGTCTTTGTTACTTGGTGTCAGTGTATGTCTGTGTTTCTTGGTGTCAGTGTGTGTCTGTGTTACTTGGTGTTCATGTGTGTCTTTGTTACTTGGTGTCCGTGTGTGTCTGTGTTACTGGGTGTCAGTACATGTCATTGTTACTGGGTGTCAGTGTATGTCTTTGTTACTTGGTGGAAGTGTGTGTCTGTGTTATTGGGTATCAGTGTCTGTCTTTGTTACTTGGTGTAAGTGTGCGTCTGTGTTACTGGGTATCAGTGCATGTCTTTGTTACTTGGTGTCAGTGTACGTCTGTGTTACTTGGTGTAAGTGTGTGTCTGTGTAACTGGGTGTCAGTGTATGTCTTTGTGACTTGGTGTCAGTGTATGTCTTTGTTACTGGGTGTCAGTGTTTGTCTTTGTGACTTGGTGTCAGTGTACATCTTTGTTAATTGGTGTAAGTGTGTGCCTGTATTACTGGGTATCAGTGTATGTCTTTGTGACTTGGTGTCAGTGTATGTCTTTGTTCCTGGGTGTCAGTGCGTGTCTTTGTTACTGGGTGTCAGTGTATGTCTTTGTTACTTGGTGTAAGTGTGTGTCTGTGTTACTGGGTATCAGTGCATGTCTTTGTTACATTGTGTCAGTGAATGTCTTTGTTACTTGGTGTCAGTGTATGTCTGTGTTATTTGGTGTAAGTGTTTGTCTGTGTTACTGGGTATCATTGTATGCCTTTGTTACTTGGTGTCAGTGTATGTCTGTGTTACTTGGTGTAAGTGTGTTTCTTTGTTACTTGGTGTAAGTGTCTGACTTTGTTAGTTGGTGTCAGTGTATGTCTGTGTTACTTGGTGTAAGTGTATGTCTTTGTTACTTGGTGTCAGTGTATGCCTTTGTTACTGGGTGTCAGTGTGTGTCTTTGCGACTTGGTGTCAGTGTATGTCTGTGTTACTTGGTGTAAGTGTGTTTCTTTGTTACTTGGTGTAAGTGTATGTCTTTGTTACTTGGTGTCAGTGTATGTCTTTGTTACTTGGTGTAAGTGTATGTCTTTGTTACTTGGTGTCAGTGTATGTCTTTGTTATTTGGTGTCAGTGTATGTCTGTGTTACTTGGTGTAAGTGTATGTCTTTGTTACTTGGTGTCAGTGTGTGTCTGTGTTACTGGGTGTCAGTGTGTTTGTTTTTGTTACATGGTGTCAGTGTGTGTCTGTGCTACTTGGTGTCAGTGCGTGTCTTTGTTACTTGGTGTCCGTTTGCGTCTGTGTTACTAGGTGTCAGAGTAAGTCTTTCTTACTGGGTGTCAGTGTATGTCTTTGTTACTTGGTGTAAGTGTGTGTCTGTGTTACTGGGTATCAGTGTATGTCTTTGTGACTGGGTGTCAGTGTATGTCTTTGTTACTGGGTGTCAGTGCGTGTCTGTGTTACTTGGTGTAAGTGTGTGTCTTTGTTACTGGTTGTCAGTGTATGTCTTTGTTACTTGGTGTAAGTGTGTGTCTGTGTTTTGGGTATCAGTGTCTGTCTTTGTTACTTGGTGTAAGTGTGTGTCTGTGTTACTGGGTATCAGTGTCTGTCTTTGTTACTTGGTGTAAGTGTGTGTCTGTGTTACTGCGTATCAGTGTATGTCTTTGTTACTTGGTGTCAGTGTATGTCTGTGTTACTTGGTGTAAGTGTGTGTCTCTGTTACTGGGTATCAGTGTATGTCTTTGTGACTTGGTATCAGTGTATGTCTTTGTTACTGGGTGTCAGTATGTGTCTTTGTGACTTGGTGTCAGTGTATGTCTTTGTTACTTGGTGTAAGTGTGTGTCTGTGTTACTGGGTATCAGTGTATGTCTTTGTTTCTTGGTGTCAGTATATGTCAAAATACTTGGTGAAAGTTTATGTCATTGTTACTTGGTGTAATTGTCTGTCTTTGTTACTTTGTGTAAGTGTATGTCTTTGTCACTTGGTGTCAGTGTATGTCTTTGTTACTTGGTGTCAGTGTATGTCTGTGTTACTTGGTGTAATTGTGTGTCTTTGCTACTTGGTGTAAGTGTATGTCTTTGTTACTTGGTGTCAGTGTGTGTCTGTGTTACTGGGTATCAGTGTATGTCTTTTAGACTTGGTATCAGTGTATTGATTTGTTACTGGGTGTCAGTGTATGTCTGTGTTACTGGGTATCAGTGTATGTCTTTGTGACTTGGTATCTGTGTCTGTCTGTGTTACTGCGTGTCAGTGAGTGTCTGTGTTACTGGGTATCAGTGTCTGTCTTTGTAACTTGCTATCAGTGTATGTCTTTGTTACTGGGTGTCAGTGTGTGTCTGTGTTCCGAGGTATCAGAGTATGTCTTTGTGACTTGGTGTCAGTGCATGTCTTTGTTACTGGGTGTCAGTGTGTGTCTTTGCGTCTTGGTGTCAGTGTATGTCTGTGTTACTGTTTATTAGTGTTTCTCTGTGTTACTGGGTGTCAGTGTGTGTTTGTTTGTGTTTCTGGGTTTCAGTGTATGTCTTTGTTTCTTAGTGTAAGTATTTGTCTGTGTTACTGGGTATCAGTGTCTGTCTTTGTTACTTGGTGCAAGTGTATGTCTGTGTTACGTGGTGTAAGTGTATGTCTTTGTTACTTGGTGCAAGTGTGTGTCTGTGTGACTTGGTGTAAGTGTGTGTCTGTGTTCCTGGGTATCAGTGTATGTCTTTGTTACTTGGTGTCAGTGTATGTCTGTGTTAGTTGGTATAAGTGTGTGTATGTGTTACTGGGTATCAGTGTATGTCTTTGTTACTTGGTGTCAGTGTATGTCTGTGTTACTTGGTGTAAGTGTGTGTCTGTGTTACTGTGTGTCAGTGTGTGTCTGTGTTACTTGGTGTAAGTGTGTGTCTTTGTTACTTGGTGTCCGCGTGTGTCTGTGTTCCTGTGTGTCAGTGCATGTCTTTGTTACTTGGTGTCAGTGTATATCTGTGTTACTTGGTGTAAGTGTGTGTCTTTGTTACTTGGTGTAAATGTATGTCTGTGTTACTTGCTGTCTGTGTATGTCTTTGTTACTTGGTGTAAGTGTGTGTCTGTGTTACTTGGTGTAAGTGTGTGTCTGTGTTCCTGGGTATCAGTGTGTGTCTTTGTTACTTGGTGTCAGTGTATGTCTGTGTTACTTGGTGTAAGTGTGTGTCTGTGTTACTGGGTATCATTGTATGTCTTTGTTACTTGGTGACATTGTATGTCTGTGTTGCTTGGTGTAAGTGTGTGTCTGTGTTACTGGATGTCAGTGTGTGTCTGTGTTACTTGGTGTAAGTGTGTGTCTTTGTTACTTGGTGTCCGTGTGTGTCTGTGTTACTGGGTGTCAGTGTATGTCTTTGTTACTGGGTGTCAGTGTATGTCTTTGTTACTTGGTGCAAGTGTGTATCTGTGTTACTGGGTATCAGTGTCTGACTTTGTTACTTGGTGTAAGTGTGTGTCTGTGTTACACGGTATCAGTGTATGTCTTTGTTACTTGGTGTCAGTGAATGTCTTTGTTACTTGGTGTAAGTGTGTGTCTGTGTTACTGTGTGTCAGTGTATGCCTTTGTTTCTTGGTGTAAGTGTGTGTCTGTGTTAAAGGGTATCAGTGCATGTCTTTGTTATTTCGTGTCAGTGTATGTCTTTGTTTCCTGGTGTAAGTGTTTGTCTGTGTTACAGGGTATCAGTGCATGTCTTTGTTACTTGGTGTCAGTGTATGTCTGTGTTACTTCGTGTAAGTGTGTGTCTGTGTTACTGGGTATCAGTGTATGTCTTTGTGACTTGGTGTCAGTGTATGTCTTTGTTACTGGGTGTCAGTGTGTGTCTTTGTGACTTGGTGACAGTGTATGTCTGTGTTACTTGGTGTAAGTGTGTATCTGTGTTACTGGGTGTCAGTTTGTGTCTGTGTTACTTGGTGTAAGTCTGTGTCTTTGTTACTTGGTGTCCGTGTTTGTCTGTGTTACTGGGTGTCAGTGTATGTCTTTGTTACTGGATGTCAGTGTATGTCTTTGTTACTTGGTGTAAGTGTGTGTCTGTGTTACTGGGTGTCAGTGTATGTCTGTGTTACTTGGTGAAAGTGTGTGTCTGTGTTACTGGGTATCAGCGCATGTCTTTGTGACTTGGTGTCAGTGTATGTCTTCGTTACTGGGTGTCAGTGTGTGTCTTTGTGACTTGGTGTCAGTGTATGTCTTTGTTCCTTGGTGTAAGTGTGTGTCTGTGTTACTCGGTGTCAGTGTATGTCTGTGTTACTTGGTGTATGTGTGTGTCTGTGTTACTGGGTATCAGTGTATGTCTTTGTGACTTGGTGTCAGTGTATGTCTTTGTTACTGGGTGTCAGTGCGTGTCTGTGTTACTTGGTGTAAGTGTGTGTCTTTGTTACTGGTTGTCAGTGTATGTCTTTGTTACTTGGTGAAAGTGTGTGTCTGTGTTTTGGGTATCAGTGTCTGTCCTTGTTACTTGGTGTAAGTGTGTGTCTGTGTTACTGGGTATCAGTGTGTGTCTTTGTGACTTTGTGTCAGTGTCTGTCTTTGTTACTTGGTGTCAGTGTATGTCAAAATACTTGGTGGAAGTGTATGTCATTGTTACTTGGTGTAATTGTCTGTCTCTGTTACTTTGTGTAAGTGTATGTCTTTGTTACTTGGTGTCAGTGTATGTCTTTGTTATTTGGTGTCAGTGTATGTCTGTATTACTTGGTGTAAGTGTGTGTCTTTGTTACTTGGTGTAAGTGTATGTCTTTGTTACTTGGTGCCAGTGTATGTCTTTGTTCCTTGGTGTCAGTGTGTGTCTGTGTTACTGGGTATCATTGTATGTCTTTGAGACTTGGTATCAGTGTATGGCTTTGTTACTGGGTGTCAGTGTGTGTCTGTGTTACTGGGTATCAGTGTATGTCTTTGTGACTTGGTATCAGTGTATGTCTTTGTTACTGGGTGTCAGTGAGTGTCTGTGTTACTGGGTATCAGTGTATGTTTTTGTAACTTGCTATCAGTGTATGTCTTTGTTACGGGGTGTCAGTGTGTGTCTGTGTTCCTGGGTATCAGTGCATGTCTTTGTGACTTGGTGTCAGTGTATGTCTTTGTTACTGGGTGTCAGTGTGTGTCTTTGTGACTTGGTGTCAGTGTATGTCTGTGTTACTGTTTATTTGTGTTTCTCTGTGTGACTGGGTGTCAGTGTGTGTTTGTTTGTGGTCCTGGGTGTCAGTGTATGCCTTTGTTTCTTGGTGTAAGTGTGTGTCTGTGTTACTGGGTATCAGTGCAGGTCTTTGTTAGTTAGTGTCAGTGTATGTCAAAATATTTGGTGTAATTGTATGTCTTTGTTACTTGGTGTAATTGTCTGTCTTTGTTACTTGGTGTAAGTGTTTCACTGTGTAACTGGGTATCAGTGTATGTCTGTGTTACTGGGTATCAGTGTATGTCTTTGTTATTTGGTGTCAGTGTATGTCTGTATTACTTGGTGTAAGTGTGTGTCTTTGTTACTTGGTGTCCGCGTGTGTCTGTGTTCCTGTGTGTCAGTGCATGTCTTTGTTACTTGGTGTCAGTGTATATCTGTGTTACTTGGTGTAAGTGTGTGTCTTTGTTACTTGGTGTAAATGTATGTCTGTGTTACTTGCTGTCTGTGTATGTCTTTGTTACTTGGTGTAAGTGTGTGTCTGTGTTACTTGGTGTAAGTGTGTGTCTGTGTTCCTGGGTATCAGTGTGTGTCTTTGTTACTTGGTGTCAGTGTATGTCTGTGTTACTTGGTGTAAGTGTGTGTCTGTGTTACTGGGTATCATTGTATGTCTTTGTTACTTGGTGACATTGTATGTCTGTGTTGCTTGGTGTAAGTGTGTGTCTGTGTTACTGGATGTCAGTGTGTGTCTGTGTTACTTGGTGTAAGTGTGTGTCTTTGTTAGTTGGTGTCCGTGTGTGTCTGTGTTACTGGGTGTCAGTGTATGTCTTTGTTACTGGGTGTCAGTGTATGTCTTTGTTACTTGGTGCAAGTGTGTATCTGTGTTACTGGGTATCAGTGTCTGACTTTGTTACTTGGTGTAAGTGTGTGTCTGTGTTACACGGTATCAGTGTATGTCTTTGTTACTTGGTGTCAGTGAATGTCTTTGTTACTTGGTGTAAGTGTGTGTCTGTGTTACTGGGTGTCGTTGTTTGTCTTTGTGACTTGGTGTCAGTGTTTGTCTTTGTTACTGGGAGTCAGTGTGTGTCTTTGTGGCTTGGTATCAGTGTATGTCTTTGTTACTTGTTTTAAGTGTGTGTCTGTGTTACTGTGTGTCAGTGTATGCCTTTGTTTCTTGGTGTAAGTGTGTGTCTGTGTTAAAGGGTATCAGTGCATGTCTTTGTTATTTCGTGTCAGTGTATGTCTTTGTTTCCTGGTGTAAGTGTTTGTCTGTGTTACAGGGTATCAGTGCATGTCTTTGTTACTTGGTGTCAGTGTATGTCTGTGTTACTTCGTGTAAGTGTGTGTCTGTGTTACTGGGTATCAGTGTATGTCTTTGTGACTTGGTGTCAGTGTATGTCTTTGTTACTGGGTGTCAGTGTGTGTCTTTGTGACTTGGTGACAGTGTATGTCTGTGTTACTTGGTGTAAGTGTGTATCTGTGTTACTGGGTGTCAGTTTGTGTCTGTGTTACTTGGTGTAAGTCTGTGTCTTTGTTACTTGGTGTCCGTGTTTGTCTGTGTTACTGGGTGTCAGTGTATGTCTTTGTTACTGGATGTCAGTGTATGTCTTTGTTACTGGGTATCAGCGCATGTCTTTGTGACTTGGTGTCAGTGTATGTCTTCGTTACTGGGTGTCAGTGTGTGTCTTTGTGACTTGGTGTCAGTGTATGTCTTTGTTCCTTGGTGTAAGTGTGTGTCTGTGTTACTCGGTGTCAGTGTATGTCTGTGTTACTTGGTGTATGTGTGTGTCTGTGTTACTGGGTATCAGTGTATGTCTTTGTGACTTGGTGTCAGTGTATGTCTTTGTTACTGGGTGTCAGTGCGTGTCTGTGTTACTTGGTGTAAGTGTGTGTCTTTGTTACTGGTTGTCAGTGTATGTCTTTGTTACTTGGTGAAAGTGTGTGTCTGTGTTTTGGGTATCAGTGTCTGTCCTTGTTACTTGGTGTAAGTGTGTGTCTGTGTTACTGGGTATCAGTGTGTGTCTTTGTGACTTTGTGTCAGTGTCTGTCTTTGTTACTTGGTGTCAGTGTATGTCAAAATACTTGGTGGAAGTGTATGTCATTGTTACTTGGTGTAATTGTCTGTCTCTGTTACTTTGTGTAAATGTATGTCTTTGTTACTTGGTGTCAGTGTGTGTCTTTGTTATTTGGTGTCAGTGTATGTCTGTATTACTTGGTGTAAGTGTGTGTCTTTGTTACTTGGTGTAAGTGTATGTCTTTGTTACTTGGTGCCAGTGTATGTCTTTGTTACTTGGTGTCAGTGTGTGTCTGTGTTACTGGGTATCATTGTATGTCTTTGAGACTTGGTATCAGTGTATGGCTTTGTTACTGGGTGTCAGTGTGTGTCTGTGTTACTGGGTATCAGTGTATGTCTTTGTGACTTGGTATCAGTGTATGTCTTTCTTACTGGGTGTCAGTGAGTGTCTGTGTTACTGGGTATCAGTGTATGTTTTTGTAACTTGCTATCAGTGTATGTCTTTGTTACGGGGTGTCAGTGTGTGTCTGTGTTCCTGGGTATCAGTGCATGTCTTTGTGACTTGGTGTCAGTGTATGTCTTTGTTACTGGGTGTCAGTGTGTGTCTTTGTGACTTGGTGTCAGTGTATGTCTGTGTTACTGTTTATTTGTGTTTCTCTGTGTGACTGGGTGTCAGTGTGTGTTTGTTTGTGGTCCTGGGTGTCAGTGTATGCCTTTGTTTCTTGGTGTAAGTGTGTGTCTGTGTTACTGGGTATCAGTGCAGGTCTTTGTTAGTTAGTGTCAGTGTATGTCAAAATATTTGGTGTAATTGTATGTCTTTGTTACTTGGTGTAATTGTCTGTCTTTGTTACTTGGTGTAAGTGTTTCACTGTGTAACTGGGTATCAGTGTATGTCTGTGTTACTGGGTATCAGTGTATGTCTTTGTGACTTGGTGTCAGTGTGCATCTTTGTGACTTGGTATCAGTGTATGTCTTTGTTACTTGTTGTCAGTGGATGTCTTTGTGACATGTTGTCAGTGTATTTCTTTTTTACTGGGTGTAAGTGTGTGCCTGCGTTACTCGGTATCAGTGTCTGTCTTTGTTATTTGGTGTCAGTGTATGTCAAAATACTTGGTGTAAGTGTTTGTCTTTGTTACTTGGTGGAATTGTCTGTCTTTGTTACTTGGTGTCAGTGTGTGTCTTTTTTACTTGGTGTCAGTGTATGTCAAAATACTTGGTGTAAGTGTATGCCTTTATTACCTGGTGTAATTGTCTGTCTTTGTTACTTGGTGTAAGTTTATCACTGTGTTACTGGGTATCAGTGTATGTCTTTGTGACTTGGTGTCAGTGTGTGTCTGTGTTACTGGGTATCAGTGTATGTCTTTGTGACTTGGTATCAGTGTATGTCTTTGTGACTTGGAGTCAGTGTATGTCTTTGTTACTGGGTGTCAGTGTGTATCTGTGTCACTTGGTGTCAGTGTATGTCTTTGTTCCTGTTTATCAGTGTTTCTCTGTGTTACTGTGTGTCAGTGTGTGTCTGTGACACGAGGTGTCAGTATTTAGTTTAGTTTAGAGATACAGCACTTAAACAGGCCCTTCGGCCCTCCGAGTCTGTGCCGACCATCAACCACCAATTTATACTGATCCTCCAATAATCCCGTATTCCTATCACATCCCCACCTATCCCGATATATTTCCCTACCACCTACCTATACTAGGGGCAATTTATGATGGCCAATTAACCTATCAACATGCAAGTCTTTGGCATGATGGAGGAAACCGGAGCACCCGGAGGAAACCCACGCAGAAACAGGGAGAACTTGCAAACTCCGCATAGGCAGTACCCAGAATCGAACCCGGGTACCTGGAGCTGTGAGGCTGCGGTGCTAACCAATGCGCCAATGTGCACCCCCCCCACCGCAGTGTGTGCCTTTGTTACTTGGTGTCAGTGTGTGTCTGTGTTACTGGGCATCAGTGCATGTCTTTGTGACTGGGTGTCAGTGTATGTCTTTTGCACTGGGTGTCAGTGTGTCTCTGTGTTACTGGATGTCAGTGTGTGTCAAAATACTTGGTGTAAGTGTATGTCTTTGTTACTTGGTGTAATTGTCTGTCTTTGTTACTTGGTGTAAGTGTATCACTGTGATACTGGGTATCAGTGTAAGTCTGTGTTACTGGGTATCTGTGTATGTCTTTGTTACTTGGTGTCAGTGTATGTCAAAATACTTGGTGTAAGTGTATGTCTTTGTTACTTGGTGTAATTGTCTGTCTTTGTTACTTGGTGTAAGTGTATCACTGTGTTACTGGGTATCAGTGTAAGTCTGTGTTACTGGGTATCAGTGTATGTCTTTGTGACTTGGGGTCAGTGTATGTCTTTGTTACTGGGTGTCAGTGTGTGTCTTTGTGACTTGGTGTCAGTGCATGTCTTTGTTACTTGTTGTAAGTGTGTGTCTGTGTTGCTGGGTATCAGTGTATGTCTTTGTTACTTGCTGTCAGTGTATGTCAAAATACTTGGTGTAAGTGTCTGTCTTTGTTACTTGGTGTAATTGTCTGTCTTTGTTACTTGGTGTAAGTGTATCACTGTGTTACTGGGTATCAGTGTATGTCTTTGTGACTTGGTGTCAGTGTGTGTCTGTGTTACTGGGTATCAGTGTATGTCTTTGTGACTTGGTATCAGTGTATGTCTTTGTGACTTGGTTTTCAGTGTGTGTCTTTGTGACTTGGTGTCAGTGTATGTCTTTGTTACTGTGTGTCAGTGTGTGTCTTTGTTACTTGGTGTAATTGTCTGTCTTTGTTACTTGGTGTCAGTGTATGTCTGTGTTACTTGGTGCAAGTGTGTGTCTTTGTTACTTGGTGTAAGTGCATATCTTTGTTACTGGGTGTCAGTGTGTGTCTGTGTTACTTGGTGTCAGTGTCTGTCTTTGTTCCTGTTTATCAGTGATTCTCTGTGTTAATGGGTGTCAGTGTGTGTCTGTGACACTAGGTGTCAGTATTTAGTTTAGTTTAGAGATACAGCACTGAAACAGGCCCTTCGGCCCACCGAGTCTGTGCCGACCATCAACCACCCATTTATACTAATCCTACACGAATCCCATATTCCAATAACATCCCACCGGTCCCTATATATTTCCCTACCACCTACCTATACTGGGGGCAATTTATAATGGCCAATTAACCTATCAACCTGCAAGTCTTTGGCATGTGGGAGGAAACCGGAGCACCCGGAGGAAACACACGAAGACACAGGGAGAACTTGCAAACTCCGCACAAGCAGTACCCTGAATCGAATCCGGGTCCCTGGAGCTGTGAGGCTGCTAACCACTGTGCCAATGTGCCGCCCAGTGTGTGTCTGTGTGACTGGGTATCAGTGTATGTCTTTGTTACTTGGTGTCATGTATGTATGTCAGTGTTACTTGGTGTAAGAGTGTGTCATTGTTACTTGGTGGAAGTGTATGTCTTTGTTCCTTGGTGTCAGTGTATGTCTGTGTTACATGGTGTAAGTGTGTGTCTGTGTTACTGGGTATCAGTGTATGTCTGCGTTACTGGGGGTCAGTGTGTGTCTGTGTAACAGGGGGGTCAATGTGTGTGTTTGTGTGCGTTCCTGGGTCTCAGTGTGTGTCTGTGACACTAGGTGTCAGTGTGTGTCTTTGTTCCTGGGTGTAAGTGTATGTCTTTGTTACTTGGTGTCAGTGTGTGTCTGTGTTCCTGGGTGTCAGTGTTTGTCTTTGTTACTTGGTGTCAGTGTGTGTCTGTGTTTCTGGGTGTCAGTGTCTCTCTTTGTTACTGTGTATCAGTGTGTGTTATTGGGTGTCAGTATTTAGTTTAGTTTTGAGATACAGCACTGAAACAGGCCCTTCGGCACACCGAGTCTGTGCAAACCATCAACCACCCATTCATACTATCCGACAGGAATCCCATATTCCAATAACATCCCCACCGGTCCCTATATATTTCCCTACCACCTACCTATACTCGGGGCAATTTATAATGGCCAATTAACCTATCAACCTGCAAGTCATTGGCATGTGGGAGGAAACCGGAGCAGCCGGAGGAATCCCACGCAGACACAGGGAGAACTTGCAAACTCCGCACAAGCAGTACCCTGAATCGAATCCGGGTCCCTGGAGCTGTGAGGCTGCAGTGCTAACCACTACGCCACTGTGCGGCCCAGTGTGTGTCTGTGTTACTGGGTATCAGTGTGTGTCTTTGTTACTTGGTCTCAGTGTATGTCTGTGTTACATGGTGTCAGTGTGTGTCTTTGTTACTGGGTGTCAGTGTATGTCTTTGTTACTTGGTGTAAGTGTGTGTCTGTGTTACTGGGTGTCAGTGTATGTCTTTGTTACTTGGTGTCAGTGTGTGTCTGTGTTTCTGGGTGTCAGTGTCTCTCTTTGTTACTGTGTATCAGTGTGTGTTATTGGGTGTCAGTATTTAGTTTAGTTTTGAGATACAGCACTGAAACAGGCCCTTCGGCACACCGAGTCTGTGAAAACCATCAACCACCCATTCATACTATCCGACAGGAATCCCATATTCCAATAACATCCCCACCGGTCCCTATATATTTCCCTACCACCTACCTATACTCGGGGCAATTTATAATGGCCAATTAACCTATCAACCTGCAAGTCATTGGCATGTGGGAGGAAACCGGAGCAGCCGGAGGAATCCCACGCAGACACAGGGAGAACTTGCAAACTCCGCACAAGCAGTACCCTGAATCGAATCCGGGTCCCTGGAGCTGTGAGGCTGCAGTGCTAACCACTGCGCCACTGTGCGGCCCAGTGTGTGTCTGTGTTACTGGGTATCAGTGTGTGTCTTTGTTACATGGTCTCAGTGTATGTCTGCGTTACATGGTGTCAGTGTATGTCTGTGTTACTGGGGTTCAGTGTGTGTCTGTGTTACTGGGGGTCAGCATGTGTTTCCAACTGGGTGTCAGTGTGTGTGTTACTGGGTGTAAGTGTGTGTCTGTGTTACTGGGTATCATTGTCTGTGTTTGTCACTTGGTGTATGTGTATGTCTTTGTTACTTGGTGTCAGTGTATGTGTTTGTGACTTGGTGTCAGTGTATGTCTTTGTTACTTGATGTCAGTGTATGTCTGTGTTACTTTGTGTAAGTGTGTGTCAGTGTGACTGGGTATCAGTGTATGTCTTTGTTACTTGGTCTAAGTGTGTGTCTTTGTTAATTGTTGTCAGTGTATGTCTTTGTTACTTGCTGTCAGTGTGTGTTTGCTTGTGCTACTGGGTGTCAGTATTTTGTTTAGTTTCGAGATACAGCACTTAAACAGGCCCTTCGGCCCACCTAGTCTGTGCCGACATCAACCACCCATTTTTACTAATCCTACACTAATCCCGTATTCCTATCACATCCCCATCTGTCCCTATATATTTCCCGACCACCTAACTATACCAGGGGCAATTTATAATGGCCAATTAATCTAACAACCTGCAAGTCTTTGGCATGTGTGAGGAAACCGGAGCACCCGGAGGAAATCCACGCAGACACAGGGAGAACTTGCAAACTCCGCACAAGCAGAACCCTGAATCGAATCCGGGTCCCTGGAGCTGTGAGGCTGCAATGCTAACCACTGCGCCACTGTGCCCCCCCAGTGTGTGCCTGTGTTACTGGGTATCAGTGTATGTTTTTTTACTTGGTGTCAGTGTATGTCTGTGTTACTTGGTGTCAGAGTGTTTGTTTGTGTTACTGGGTGTCAGTGTGTGTCTGTGTTACTTGGTGTTCATGTGTGTCTTTGTTACTTGGTGTAAGTGTGCGTCTGTGTTACTGGGTATCAGTGTCTGTCTTTGTTACTTGTTTTAAGTGTGTGTCCGTGTTACTGGGTATCAGTGCATGTCTTTGTTAGTTGGTGTCAGTGTATGTCAAAATACTTGGTGTAATTGTATGTCTTTGTTACTTGGTGTAATTGTCTGTCTTTGTTACTTGGTGTAAGTGTATCACTGTGTTACTGGGTATCAGTGTATGTCTGTGTTACTGGGTATCAGTGTATGTCTTTGTTACTTGGTGTCAGTGGATGTCTTTGTGACATGTTGTCAGTGTATTTCTTTCTTCCTGGGTGTAAGTGTGTGTCTGCGTTACTCGGTATCAGTGTATGTCTTTGTTACTTGGTGTCAGTGTATGTCAAAATACTTGGTGTAAATGTATGTCTTTGTTACTTGGTGTAATTGTCTGTCTTTGTTACTTGGTCTCAGTGTATGTCTTTTTTACTTGGTGTCAGTGTATGTCAAAATACTTGGTGTAAGTGTTTGCCTTTATTACCTGGTGTAATTGTCTGTCTTTGTTACTTGGTGTAAGTTTATCACTGTGTTACAGGGTATCAGTGTATGTCTTTGTGACTTGGTGTCAGTGTGTGTCTGTGTTACTGGGTATCAGTGTATGTCTTTGTGACTTGGTATCAGTGTATGTCTTTGTTCCTGTTTATCAGTGTTTCTCTGTGTTACTGTGTGTCAGTGTGTATCTGTGACACGAGGTGTCAGTATTTAGTTTAGTTTAGAGATACAGCACTTAAACAGGCCCTTCGGCCCACCGAGTCTGTGCCGACCATCAACCACCCATTTATACTAATCCTACACGAATCCCATATTCCAATAACATCCCCACCGGTCCCTATCTATTTCCCTACCACCTACCTATACTGGGGGCAATTTATAATGGCCAATTAACCTATCAACCTGCAAGTCTTTGGCATGTGGGAGGAAACCGGAGCACCCGGAGGATACCCACGAAGACACAGGGAGAACTTGCAAACTCCGCACAGGCAGCACCCAGAATCGAGCCCGGGTCCCTGGAGCTGTGAGGCTGCTAACCACTGTGCCAATGTGCCGCCCAGTGTGTGCCTGTGTTACTGGGTATCAGTGTATGTCTTTGTTACTTGGTGTCAGTGTATGTCAGTGTAAGTGTGTGTCATTGTTACTTGGGGAAGTGTATGTCTTTGTTCCTTGGTGTCAGTGTATGTCTGTGTTACTTGGTGTAAGTGTGTGTCTGTGTTACTGGGTATCACTGTATGTCTGCGTTACTGGGGGTCAGTGTGTGTCTGTGTAACAGGGGGGTCAATGTGTGTGTGTGTGCGTTCCTGGGTCTCAGTGTGTGTCTGTGTTCCTGGGTGTCAGTGTATGTCTTTGTTACTTGGTGTCAGTGTGTGTCTGTGTTTCTGGGTGTCAGTGTCTGTCTTTGTTACTGTGTATCAGTGTGTGTTATTGGGTGTCAGTATTTAGTTTAGTTTTGAGATACAGCACTGAAACAGGCGCTTCGGCACACCGAGTCTGTGCAAAACATCAACCACCCATTC
Source organism: Heterodontus francisci (assembly GCF_036365525.1). Taxonomy (NCBI): domain Eukaryota; kingdom Metazoa; phylum Chordata; class Chondrichthyes; order Heterodontiformes; family Heterodontidae; genus Heterodontus; species Heterodontus francisci. Next base: position 67,640,959 of record NC_090391.1, read on the forward strand.
ATACTATCCGACACGAATCCCATATTCCAATAACATCCCCACCGGTCCCTATATATTTCCCTACCACCTACCTATACTCGGGGCAATTTATAATGGCCAATTAACCTATCAACCTGCAAGTCATTGGCATGTGGGAGGAAACCGGAGCAGCCGGAGGAATCCCACGCAGACACAGGGAGAACTTGCAAACTCCGCACAAGCAGTACCCTGAATCGAATCCGGGTCCCTGGAGCTGTGAGGCTGCAGTGCTAACCACTGCGCCACTGTGCGGCCCAGTGTGTGTCTGTGTTACTGGGTATCAGTGTGTGTCTTTGTTACTTGGTCTCAGTGTATGTCTGTGTTACATGGTGTCAGTGTGTGTCTTTGTTACTGGGTGTCAGTGCATGTCTTTGTTACTTGGTGTAAGTGTGTGTCTGTGTTACTGGGTGTCAGTGCATGTCTTTGTTATGTGTGTCAGGGTATGTCTGTGTTATTTGGTGTAAGTGTGTGTCTGTGTTACTGGGTATCATTGTATACCTTTGTTACTTGGTGTCAGTGTATGTCTGTGTTACTTGGTGTAAGTGTGTGTCTTTGTTACTTGGTGTAAGCGTCTGTCTTTGTTACTTGGTGTCAGTGTATGTCTGTGTAACTTGGTGTAAGTGTCTGTCTTTGTTATTTGGTGTCAGTGCATGACTTTGTTACTTGGTGCAAGTGTGTGTCTGTGTTTCTGGGTATCAGTGTCTGTCTTTGTTACTTGGTGTAAGTGTGTGGCTGTGTTACTGGGTATCAGTGTATGTCTTTTTTACTTGGTGTCAGTGCATGTCAGTGTTGCTTGGTGTAAGTGTGAGTCTTTGTTACTTGTTGTAAGTGTATGTGTTTGTTACTTGGTGTCAGTGTTTGTCTGTGTTACTTGGTGTAAGTGTTTGTTTTTGTTACTTGGTGTCAGTGTATGTCTTTGTTACTTGGTGCAAGTGTGAGTCTGTGTTACTGGGTATCAGTGTATGTCTGTGTTACTGGGGTTCAGTGTGTGTCTGTGTTACTGGGGGTCAGCATGTGTTTCCAACTGGGTGTCAGTGTGTGTGTTACTGGGTGTGTGTGTGTCTGTGTTACTGGGTATCATTGTATGTGTTTGTAACTTGGTGTAAGTGTATGTCTTTGTTACTTGGTGTCAGTGTATGTGTTTGTGACTTGGTGTCAGTGTATGTCTTTGTTACCTGGTGTCAGTGTATGTCTGTGTTACTTGGTGTAAGTGTGTGTCAGTGTTACTGGGTGTCAGTGTATGTCTTTGTTACTTGGTCTAAGTGTGTGTTTGAGTTACTGGGTGTCAGTGTGTGTCTGTGTTACTTGGTGTTCATGTGTGTCTTTGTTACTTGGTGTCCGTGTGTGTCTGTGTTACTGGGTGTCAGTGCATGCCATTGTTACTGTGTGTCAGTGTATGTCTTTGTTACTTGGTGTAAGTGTGTGTCTGTGTTAATGGGTATCAGTGTCTGTCTTTGTTACTTGTTGTAAGTGTGCGTCTGTGTTACTGGGTATCAGTGCATGTCTTTGTTACTTGGTGTCAGTGTATGTCTGTGTTACTTGGTGTAGGTGTGTGTCTGTGTTACTGGGTGTCAGTGTATGTCTTTGTAACTTGGTGTCAGTGTATGTCTTTGTTACTGGGTATCAGTGTTTGACTTTGTGACTTGGTGTCAGTGTACATCTTTGTTAATTGGTGTAAGTGTGTGCCTGTGTTACTGTGTATCAGTGTATGTCTTTGTGACTTGCTGTCAGTGTATGTCTTTGTTACTGGGTGTCAGTGCGTGTCTTTGTTACTGGGTGTCAGTGTATGTCTTTGTTACTTGGTGTAAGTGTGTGTCTGTGTTACTGGGTATCAGTGCATGTCTTTGTTACATTGTGTCAGTGTATGTCTTTGTTACTTGGTGTCAGTGTATGTCTGTGTTATTTGGTGTAAGTGTTTGTCTGTGTTACTGGGTATCATTGTATGCCTTTGTGACTTGGTGTCAGTTTATGTCTGTGTTACTTGGTGTAAGTGTGTGTCTTTGTTACTTGGTGTAAGTGTCTGACTTTGTTAGTTGGTGTCAGTGCATGTCTGTGTTACTTGGTGCAAGTGGATGCCTTTGTGACTTGGTGTCAGTTTATGTCTGTGTTACTGGGTGTCAGTGTGTGTCTTTGCGACTTGGTGTCAGTGTGTGTCTGTGTTACTTGGTGTAAGTGTGTGTCTGTGTTACTGGGTATCATTGTATGTCTTTACGACTTGGTGTCAGTGTATGTCTTTGTTACTGGGTGTAAGTGTGTGTCTTTGTTACTTGGAGTAAGTGTCTGTCTTTGTTACTTGGTGTCAGTGTATGTCTTAGTTACTTTGTGTCAGTGTATGTCTGTGTTACTTGGTGTAAGTGTATGTCTTTGTTACTTGGTGTCAGTGTGTGTCTGTGTTACTGGGTGTCAGTGTGTTTGTTTTTGTTACTGGGTGTCAGTGTGTGTCTGTGCTACTTGGTGTAAGTGCGTGTCTTTGTTACTTGGTGTCCGTGTGCGTCTGTGTTACTAGGTGTCAGTGTAAGTCTTTGTTACTGGGTGTCAGTGTATGTCTTTGTTACTTGGTGTAAGTGTGTGTCTGTGTGACTGGGTATCAGTGTATGTCTTTGTTACTTGGTTTCAGTGCATTACTGTGTTACTTGGTGTAAGTGTGTTTCTATGTTACTGGGTATCAGTGTGTGTATTTGTGACTTGGTGTCAGTGTATGTCTTTGTTACTGGGTGTCAGTGTGTGTCTTTGTGACTTGGTGTCAGTGTATGTCTTTGTTACTTGGTGTTAGTGTGTGTCTGTGTTACTGGGTATCAGTGCATGTCTTTGTTACTGGGTGTCAGTGCATGTCTTTGTTACTGGGTGGCAGTGTGTGTCTTTGTGACTTGGTGTCAGTGTAGATTTTTGTTACTTTGTGTAATTGTGTGTCTTTGTTACTGGGTATCAGTGTCTGTCTTTGTTACTTGGTGTCAGTGCATGTCAAAATACTTGGTGTAAGTGTATGTCTTTGTTACTTGGTGCCAGTGTGTGTCTGTGTTACTGGGTGTCAGTGTATGTCTTTGTTACTTGGTGTCACAGTGTGTCTTTGTGACTGGGTGTCAGTGTGTTTCTTTGTGTTACTGGGTGTCAGTGTGTGTCTGTGTTACTTGGTGTAAGTGTGTGTCTTTGTTACTTGGTGTCCGTGTGTGTCTGTGTTACTGGGTGTCAGTATATGTCTTTGTTACTGGGTGTCAGTGTATGTCTTTGTTACTTGGTGTAAGTGTATGTCTTTGTGAATTGGTGCCAGTGTATGTCTTTGTTACTGGGTGTCAGTGTGTGTCTTTGTGAGTTGGTGTCAGTGTGTGTCTTTGTTACTTTGTGTAAGTGTGTGTCTGTGTTACTGAGTATCAGTGTATGTCTTTGTTACTTGGTGTAATTGTCTGTCTTTGTTGCTTGGTGTCAGTGTATCTCTGTGTTACTTGGTGTAAGTGTGTGTCTTTGTTACTTGGTGTCAGTGTATGTCGTTGTTACTTGGTGTAAGTGTGTGTCTTTGTTACTTGGTGTCAGTGTGTGTCTGTGTTCCTGGGTGTCAGTGTATGTCTTTGTTACTGTGTATCAGTGTGTGTCACTGGTTGTTAGTGTATGTCTTTGTTACTTGGTGTAAGTGTGTGTCTGTGTTACTGGGTATCAGTGTCTGTCTTTGTTACTTGGTGTAAGTGTGTGTCTGTGTTACTGGGTATCAGTGTATGTCTTTGTTACTTGGTGTCAGTGTATGTCTGTGTTACTTGGTGTAAGTGTGTGTCTGTGTTACTGGGTATCAGTGTATGTCTTTGTGACTTTGCGTTAGTGTATGTATTTGTTACTTGGTGTCAGTGCATGTCAAAATACTTGGTGTAAGTGTATGTCTTTGTTACTTGGTGTAAGTGTATGACTTTGTTACTTGGTGTCAGTGTATGTCTGTGTTACTTGGTGTAAGTGTGTGCCTTTGTTACTTGGTGTAAGTGCATGTCTTTGTTACTTGTTGTCAGTGTATGTCTTAGTTACTTGGTGTAAGTGTGTGTCTTTGTTACTTGGTGTCAGTGTATGTCTGTGTTACTTGGTGTAGGTGTGTGTCTGTGTTACTGGGTGTCAGTGTATGTCTTTGTCACTTGGTGTCAGTGTATGTCTTTGTTACTGGGTGTCAGTGTTTGTCTTTGTGACTTGGTGTCAGTGTACATCTTTGTTAATTGGTGTAAGTGTGTGCCTGTGTTACTGTGTATCAGTGTATGTCTTTGTGACTTGGTGTCAGTGTATGTCTTTGTTACTGGGTGTCAGTGCGTGTCTTTGTTACTGGGTGTCAGTGTATGTCTTTGTTACTTGGTGTAAGTGTGTGTCTGTGTTACTGGGTATCAGTGCATGTCTTTGTTACATTGTGTCAGTGTATGTCTTTGTTACTTGGTGTCAGTGTATGTCTGTGTTATTTGGTGTAAGTGTTTGTCTGTGTTACTGGGTATCATTGTATGCCTTTGTTACTTGGTGTCAGTGTATGTCTGTGTTACTTGGTGTAAGTGTGTGTCTTTGTTACTTGGTGTAAGTGTCTGCCTTTGTTAGTTGGTGTCAGTGTATGTCTGTGTTACTTGGTGTAAGTGGATGTCTTTGTTACTTGGTATCAGTGTACGTCTTTGTTACTGGGTGTCAGTGTGTGTCTTTGCGACTTGGTGTCAGTGTGTGTCTGTGTTACTTGGTGTAAGTGTGTGTCTGTGTTACTGGGTATCATTGTATGTCTTTACGACTTGGTGTCAGTGTATGTCTTTGTTACTGGGTGTAAGTGTGTGTCTTTGTTACTTGGAGTAAGTGTATGTCTTTGTTACTTGGTGTCAGTGTATGTCTGTGTTACTTGGTGTAAGTGTATGTCTTTGTTACTTGGTGTCAGTGTGTGTCTGTGTTACTGGGTGTCAGTGTGTTTGTTTTTGTTACTGGGTGTCAGTGTGTGTCTGTGCTACTTGGTGTAAGTGCGTGTCTTTGTTACTTGGTGTCCGTGTGCGTCTGTGTTACTAGGTGTCAGTGTATGTCTTTGTTACTGATGTGTCAGTGTATGTCTTTGTTACTTGGTGTAAGTGTGTGTCTGTGTTACTGGGTATCAGTGTATGTCTTTGTTACTTGGTTTCAGTGCATTACTGTGTTACTTGGTGTAAGTGTGTGTCTATGTTACTGGGTATCAGTGTGTGTATTTGTGACTTGGTGTCAGTGTATGTCTTTGTTACTGGGTGTCAGTGTGTGTCTTTGTGACTTGGTGTCAGTGTATGTCTTTGTTACTTGGTGTTAGTGTGTGTCTGTGTTACTGGGTATCAGTGCATGTCTTTGTTACTGGGTGTCAGTGCATGTCTTTGTTACTGGGTATCAGTGTGTGTCTTTGAGACTTGGTGCAAGTGTATGTCTTTGTTACTTGGTGTCAGTGTGTGTCTGTGTTACTGGGTGTCAGTGTGTTTGTTTTTGTTACTGGGTGTCAGTGTGTGTCTGTGCTACTTGGTGTAAGTGCGTGTCTTTGTTACTTGGTGTCCGTGTGCGTCTGTGTTACTCGGTGTCAGTGTATGTCTTTGTTACTGGGTATCAGTGTGTGTCTTTGAGACTTGGTGTCAGTGTAGATTTTTGTTACTTGGTGTAATTGTGTGCCTTTGTTACTGGGTATCAGTGTCTGTCTTTGTTACTTGGTGTCAGTGTATGTCAAAATACTTGGTGTAAGTGTCTGTCTTTGTTTCTTGGCGCCAGTGCATGTCTTTGTTACTTGGTGCCAGTGTGTGTCTGTGTTACTGGGTGTCAGTGTATGTCTTTGTTACTTGGTGTCACAGTGTGTCTTTGCGACTGGGTGTCAGTGTGTTTCTTTGTGTTACTGGGTGTCAGTGTGTGTCTGTGTTACTTGGTGTCCGTGTGTGTCTGTGTTACTGGGTGTCAGTATATGTCTTTGTTACTGTGTGTAAGTGTATGTCTTTGTTACTTGGTGTAAGTGTATGTCTTTGTGACTTGGTGCCAGTGTATGTCTTTGTTACTGGGTGTCAGTGTGTGTCTTTGTAAGTTGGTGTCAGTGTGTGTCTTTGTTACTTTGTGTAAGTGTGTGTCTGTGTTACTGAGTATCAGTGTATGTCTTTGTTACTTGGTGTAATTGTCTGTCTTTGTTGCTTGGTGTCAGTGTATCTCTGTGTTACTTGGTGTAAGTGTGTGTCTTTGTTACTTGGTGTCAGTGTATGTCGTTGTTACTTGGTGTAAGTGTGTGTCTTTGTTACTTGGTGTCAGTGTGTGTCTGTGTTCCGGGTTGTCAGTGTATGTCTTTGTTACTGTGTATCAGTGTGTGTTACTGGGTGTCAGTGTATGTCTTTGTTACTTGGTGTCACAGTGTGTCTTTGTGACTGGGTGTCAGTGTGTTTCTTTGTGTTACTGGGTGTCAGTGTGTGTCTGTGTTACTTGGTGTAAGTGTGTGTCTTTGTTGCTTGGTGTCCGTGTGTGTCTGTGTTACTGGGTGTCAGTATATGTCTTTGTTACTGTGTGTAAGTGTATGTCTTTGTTACTTGGTGTAAGTGTATGTCTTTGTGACTTGGTGCCAGTGTGTGCCTGTGTTACTGGGTGTCAGTGTATGTCTTTGTTACTGTGTATCAGTGTGTGTTACTGGGTGTCAGTGTATGTCTTTGTTACTTGGTGTAAGTGTGTGTCTGTGTTACTGGTTATCAGTGTCTGTCTTTGTTACTTGGTGTAAGTGTGTGTCTGTGTTACTGGGTAGCAGTGTATGTCTTTGTGACTTGGTATCAGTGTATGTCTTTGTTACTGTGTCTCGGTGTGTGTTACTGGGTGTCAGTGTATCTCTGTGTTACTTGGTGTAAGTATGTGTCTTTGTTACTTGGTGTCAGTGTATGTCTTTGTTACTTGGTGTAAGTGTGTGTCTTTGTTACTTGGTGTCAGTGTGTGTCTGTGTTCCTGGGTGTCAGTGTATGTCTTTGTTACTGTGTATCAGTGTGTGTTACTGGGTGTCAGTGTATGTCTTTGTTACTTGGTGTAAGTGTGTGTCTGTGTTACTGGTTATCAGTGTCTGTCTTTGTTACTTGGTGTAAGTGTGTGTCTGTGTTACTGGGTATCAGTGTATGTCTTTGTTACTGTGTAGAAGAGTGTGTGACTGGGTGTCAGTGTGTGTCTGTGTTACTTGGTGTCAGTGTGTGCCTGTGTTACTGGGTGTCAGTGTATGTCTTTGTTACTTGGTGTCAGTGCATGTCAAAATACTTGGTGTAAGCGTATGTCTTTGTTAATTGGTGTCAGTGTATGTCTTTGTTACTTGGTGTCTGTGTATTGCTGTGTGACTTGGTGTAAGTGTATGTCTTCGTTACTTGGTGTCAGTGTGTGTCTGTCTTACTGGGTGTCAGTGTGTTTGTTTTTGTTACTGGGTGTCAGTGTGTGTCTGTGCTACTTGGTGTAAGTGCGTGTCTTTGTTACCTGGTGTCCGTGCGCGTCTGTGTGACTAGGTGTCAGTGTATGTCTTTGTTACTGGGTGTCAGTGTATGTCTTTGTGACTGGGTGTAAGGGTGTGTCTGTGTTTCTGGGTATCAGTGTATGTCTTTGTTACTTGGTTTCAGTGCATGTCTGTGTTACTTGGTGTCAGTGTGTGTCTATGTTACTGGGTATCAGTGCATGTATTTGTGACTTGGTGTAAGAGTGTGTCTTTGTTACTGGGTGCCAGTGTGTGTCTTTGTGACTTAGTGTCAGTGTATGTCTTTGTTACTTGGTGTAAGTGTGTGTCTGTGTTACTGGGTATCAGTGTCTGTCTTTGTTATTTAGTGTAAGTGTGTGTCTGTGTTACTGGGTATCAGTGTCTGTCTTTGTTACTTGGTGTAAGTGAGTGTCTGTGTTACTGGGTATCAGTGTCTGTCTTTGTTACGTGGTGCAAGTTTGTGTCTGTGTTACTGGGTATCAGTGTGTGTTACTGGGTGTCAGTGTATGTCTTTGTTACTTGGTGTAAGTGTGTGTCTGTGTTACTGGGTATCAGTGTATGTCTTTGTTACTTGGTGTCAGTGTATGTCTGTGTTACTTGGTGTAAGTGTGTGTCTGTGTTACTGGGTATCAGTGTATGTCTTTGTGACTTGGCGTCAGTGTCTGTCTTTGTTACTTGGTGTCAGTGTATGTCAAAATACTTGGTGTAAGTGTATGTCTTTGTTACTTGGTGTAAGTGTATGTCTTTGTTACTTGGTGTCAGTGTATGTCTGTGTTACTTGGTGTAAGTGCGTGTCATTGTTACTTGGTGTAAGTGTGTGTCTTTGTTACTTGGTGTCAGTGTGTGTCTGTGTTACTGGGTATCAGTGTATGTCTTTGTGAGTTGGTATCAGTGCATGCCTTTGTTACTGTGTATCAGTGTGTGTTACTGGGTGTCAGTGTGCGTCTGTGTTGCTTGGTGTCCGTGTGTGTCTGTGTTCCTGGGTGTCAGTGTATGTCTTTGTTACTGGGTGTCAGTGTGTGTCTGTGTTACTGGCTGTCAGTGTGTTTGTTTGTGTTACCGGGTGTCAGTGTGTGTCTGTGTTGCTTGGTGTCCGTGTGTGTCTGTGTTCCTGGGTGTCAGTGTATGTCTTTGTTACTGGGTGTCAGTGTGTGTCTGTGTTACTGGCTGTCAGTGTGTGTCTTTGTTACTGGGTGTCAGTGTATGTCTTTGTTACTTGGTGTAAATGTGTGTCTGTGTTACTGGGTATCAGTGTATGTCTTTGTTACTTGGTGTCAGTGTATGTCTGTGTTACTTGGTGTAAGTGTGTGTCTGTGTTACTTGGTGCAATTGTCTGTCTTTGTTACTTGGTGTCAGTGTATGTCTGTGTTACTTGGTGTAAGTGAGTGTCGTTGTTACTTGGTGGAAGTGTGTGTCTGTGTTACTGGGTATCAGTGTATGTCTTTGTGACTTGGTATCAGTGTATGTCTTTGTTACTGTGTATCAGTGTGTGTTACTGGGTGTCAGTGTGTGTCTGTGTTACTTGGTGTCAGTGTGTGTCTGTGGTCTGTGTTACTGGGTGTCAGTGTATGTCTTTGTTACTGGGTGTCAGTGTGTGTCTGTGTTACTGGGTGTCAGTGTGTTTGTTTGTGTTACCGGGTGTCAGTGTGTGTCTGTGTTGCTTGGTGTCCGTGTGCGTCTGTATTACTGGGTGTGAGTGTATGTCTTTGTTACTTGGTGTTAGTGTGTGTCTTTGTGACTGTGTGTCAGTGTATGTCTTTGTTACTTGGTGTAAATGTGTGTCTGTGTTACTGGGTATCAGTGTCTGTCTTTGTGACTTGGTATCAGTGTATGTCTTTGTTACTGTGTGGCAGTGTGTGTGACTGGGTGTCAGTGTGTGTCTGTGTTACTTGGTGTCAGTGTGTGTCTGTGTTACTGGGTGTCAGTGTATGTCTTTGTTACTTGGTGTCAGTGTGTGTCTGTGTGTGTTACCGGGTGTCAGTGTGTGTCTGCGTTACTTGGTGTCCATGTGTGTCTGTGTTACTTGGTGTCAATGTATGTCTTTGTTACTGGGTGTCAGTGTATGTCTTTGTTACTTGGTGTCCGTGTGCGTCTGTGTTACTAGGTGTCAGTGTATGTCTTTGTTACTGGGTGTCAGTGTATGTCTTTGTGACTGGGTGTAAGTGTGTGTCTGTGTTTCTGGGTATCAGTGTATGTCTTTGTTACTTGGTTTCAGTGCATGTCTGTGTTACTTGGTGTCAGTGTGTGTCTATGTTACTGGGTATCAGTGCATGTATTTGTGACTTGGTGTAAGAGTGTGTCTTTGTGACTTAGTGTCAGTGTGTGTCTGTGTTACTGGGTATCAGTGTCTGTCTTTGTTATTTAGTGTAAGTGTGTGTCTGTGTTACTGGGTATCAGTGTCTGTCTTTGTTACTTGGTGTAAGTGAGTGTCTGTGTTACTGGATATCAGTGTCTGTCTTTGTTACTTGGTGCAAGTGTGTGTCTGTGTTACTGGGTATCAGTGTGTGTTACTGGGTGTCAGTGTATGTCTTTGTTACTTGGTGTAAGTGTGTGTCTGTGTTACTGGGTATCAGTGGATGTCTTTGTTACTTGGTGTCAGTGTATGTCTGTGTTACTTGGTGTAAGTGTGTGTCTGTGTTACTGGGTATCAGTGTATGTCTTTGTGACTTGGCGTCAGTGTCTGTCTTTGTTACTTGGTTTCAGTGTATGTCAAAATACTTGGTGTAAGTGTATGTCTTTGTTACTTGGTGTAAGTGTATGTCTTTGTGACTTGGTGTCAGTGTATGTCTGTGTTACTTGGTGTAAGTGCGTGTCATTGTTACTTGGTGTAAGTGTGTGTCTTTGTTACTTGGTGTCAGTGTGTGTCTGTGTTACTGGGTGTCAGTGTATGTCTTTGTTACTGGGTGTCAGTGTGTGTCTGTGTTACTGGGTGTCAGTGTGTTTGTTTGTGTTACCGGGTGTCATTGTGTGTCTGTGTTGCTTGGTGTCCGTGTGTGTCTGTGTTCCTGGGTGTCAGTGTATGTCTTTGTTACTGGCTGTCAGTGTGTGTCTGTGTTACTGGCTGTCAGTGTGTGTCTTTGTTACTGGGTGTCAGTGTATGTCTTTGTTACTTGGTGTAAATGTGTGTCTGTGTTACTGGGTATCAGTGTATGTCTTTGTTACTTGGTGTCAGTGTATGTCTGTGTTACTTGGTGTAAGTGTGTGTCTGTGTTACTTGGTGCAATTGTCTGTCTTTGTTACTTGGTGTCAGTGTATGTCTGTGTTACTTGGTGTAAGTGAGTGTCGTTGTTACTTGGTGGAATTGTGTGTCTGTGTTACTGGGTATCAGTGTATGTCTTTGTGACTTGGTATCAGTGTATGTCTTTGTTACTGTGTATCAGTGTGTGTTACTGGGTGTCAGTGTATGTCTTTGTTACTGGGTGTCAGTGTGTGTCTGTGTTACTGGGTGTCAGTGTGTTTGTTTGTGTTACCGGGTGTCAGTGTGTGTCTGTGTTGCTTGGTGTACGTGTGTGTCTGTATTACTGTGTGTCAGTGTATGTCTTTGTTACTTGGTGTAAATGTGTGTCTGTGTTACTGGGTATCAGTGTCTGTCTTTGTGACTTGGCATCAGTGTATGTCTTTGTTACTGTGTGGCAGTGTGTGTGACTGGGTGTCAGTGTGTGTCTGTGTTACTTGGTGTCAGCGTGTGTCTGTGTTACTGGGTGTCAGTGTATGTCTTTGTTACTTGGTGTCAGTGTGTGTCTGTGTGTGTTACCGGGTGTCAGTGTGTGTCTGCGTTACTTGGTGTCAATGTGTGTCTGTGTTACTTGGTGTCAATGTATGTCTTTGTTACTGGGTGTCAGTGTATGTCTTTGTTACTTGGTGTAAGTGTGTGTCTGTGTTACTCGGTATCAGTCTTTGTCTTTGTTACTTGGTGTCAGTGTATGTCAAAATGCTTGGTGTCAGTGTATGTCTTTGTTACTTGGTGCAATTGTCTGTCTTTGTTACTTGGTGTCAGTGTATGGCTGTGTTACTTGGTGTAAGTGTGTGTCTTTGTTAATTGGTGTCAGTGCATGTCTTTGTTACTTGGTATATGTGTGTGTCTTTGTTACTGGGTGTCAGTGTGTGTCAGTGTTACTTGGTGTCAGTGTATGTCTCTGTTAATGTGTCTCAGTGTTTCTCTGTGTTACTGGGTGTCAGTGTGTGTTTGTTTGTGTCACTGGCTGTCATGTGTGTCTGTGACACTAGGTGTCAGTATTTAGTTTAGTTTAGAGATACAGCACTTAAACAGCCCCTTCGGCCCACCGAGTCTGTGCCGACCATCAACCACCCATTTATACTAAACCTACACGGATCCCGTATTCCTATCACATCCCCACATGTCACGATATATTTCCCTTCCACCTACCTATACTAGGGGCAATTTATGATGGCCAATTAACCTATGAACCTGCAAGTCTTTGGCTTGTGGCAGGAAACCGGAGCACCCGGAGGAAACCCACGCAGACACAGGGAGAACTTGCAAACTCCGCACAGGCAGTACCCAGAATCGAACCCGGGTCGCTGGAGCTGTGAGGCTGCGGTGCAAACGACTGCGCCAATGTGCGCCCCCACAGTGTGTGCCTGTGTTACTGGGGATCAGTGCATGTCTTTGTTACTTGGTGTCAGTGCATGTCTGTGTTACTAGGTGTAAGTGTGTGTCTGTGTTACTGGGTGTCAATGTGTGTCTGTGTTACTTGGTGTAAGTGTGTGTCTTTGTTACTTGGTGTCCGTGTGTGTCTGTGTTACTGGGTGTCAGTGCATGTCTTTGTTACTTGGTGTAAGTGTGTGTCTGTGTTACTGGGCGACAGTGTATGTCTTTGTTACTTGGTGTCAGTGTATGTCTTTGTTACTTGGTGTCAGTTTATGTCAAAATACTTGGTGTAAGTGTATGTCTTTTTAACTTGGTGCAATTGTCTGTCTTTGTTACTTGGTGTCAGTGTATGTCTGTGTTACTTGGTGTAAGTGTGTGTCTTTGTTACTTGGTGTAAGTGTGTGTATTTGTTACTTGGTGTCAGTGTGTGTCTTTGTTACTTGGTGTAAGTGTGTGCCTTTGTTACTTGGTGTCAGTGTGTGTCTTTGTTCCTGGGTGTCAGTGTATGTCTTTGTTACTGTGTATCAGTGTGTGTAACTGGGTGTCAGTGTGTGTCTGTGTTACTTGGTGTAAGTGTGTGTCTTTGTTACTTGGTGTAAGTGTGTGTATTTGTTACTTGGTGTCGGTGTGTGTCTTTGTTACTTGGTGTAAGTGTGTGCCTTTGTTACTTGGTGTCAGTGTGTGTCTTTGTTCCTGGGTGTAAGTGTGTGTCTGGGTTACTGGGTGTCAGTGTGTGTCTTTGTGACTTGGTGTAACTGTATGCCTTTGTTACTTGGTGCAATTGTCTGTCTTTGTTACTTGGCGTCAGTGTATGTCTGTGTTACTTGGTGTAAGTGTGTGTCTTTGTTACTTGGTGGAAGTGTGTCTCTGTGTTACTGGGTATCAGTGCATGTCTTTGTGACTTGGTGTAAGTGTGTGTCTGTGTTCCTGGGTGTCAGTGTATGTCTTTGTTACTGTGTATCAGTGTGTGTTACTGGGTGTCAGTGTATGTCTTTGTTACTTGGTGTAAGTGTGTGTCTGTGTTACTGGGTATCAGTGTCTGTCTTTGTTACTTGGTGTTCGTGTGTGCCTGTGTTACTGGGTATCAGTGTATGTCTTTGTTACTAGGTGTCAGTGCATGTCTTTGTTACTTGGTGTAATTGTGTGTCTGTGTTACTGGGTATCAGCCTATGTCTTTGTGACTTGGTGTCAGTGTCTGTCTTTGTTACTTGGTGTCAGTGTATGTCAAAATACTTGATGTAAGTGTATGCCTTTGTTACTTGGTGTAACTGTATGTCTTTGTTACTTGGTGTCAGTGTATGTCTGTGTTACTTGGTGTAAGTGTGTGTCTTTGTTACTTGGTGTAAGTGTATGTCTTTGTTACTTGGTGTCAGTGTGTGTCTGTGTTACTGGGTATCAGTGTATGTCTTTGTGACTTGGCGTCAGTGTCTGTCTTTGTTACTTGGTTTCAGTGTATGTCAAAATACTTGGTGTAAGTGTATGTCTTTGTTACTTGGTGTAAGTGTATGTCTTTGTGACTTGGTGTCAGTGTATGTCTGTGTTACTTGGTGTAAGTGCGTGTCATTGTTACTTGGTGTAAGTGTGTGTCTTTGTTACTTGGTGTCAGTGTGTGTCTGTGTTACTGGGTGTCAGTGTATGTCTTTGTTACTGGGTGTCAGTGTGTGTCTGTGTTACTGGGTGTCAGTGTGTTTGTTTGTGTTACCGGGTGTCATTGTGTGTCTGTGTTGCTTGGTGTCCGTGTGTGTCTGTGTTCCTGGGTGTCAGTGTATGTCTTTGTTACTGGGTGTCAGTGTGTGTCTGTGTTACTGGCTGTCAGTGTGTGTCTTTGTTACTGGGTGTCAGTGTATGTCTTTGTTACTTGGTGTAAATGTGTGTCTGTGTTACTGGGTATCAGTGTATGTCTTTGTTACTTGGTGTCAGTGTATGTCTGTGTTACTTGGTGTAAGTGTGTGTCTGTGTTACTTGGTGCAATTGTCTGTCTTTGTTACTTGGTGTCAGTGTATGTCTTTGTTACTTGGTGTAAATGTGTGTCTGTGTTACTTGGTGTAAGTGAGTGTCGTTGTTACTTGGTGGAATTGTGTGTCTGTGTTACTGGGTATCAGTGTATGTCTTTGTGACTTGGTATCAGTGTATGTCTTTGTTACTGTGTATCAGTGTGTGTTACTGGGTGTCAGTGTATGTCTTTGTTACTGGGTGTCAGTGTGTGTCTGTGTTACTGGGTGTCAGTGTGTTTGTTTGTGTTACCGGGTGTCAGTGTGTGTCTGTGTTGCTTGGTGTACGTGTGTGTCTGTATTACTGGGTGTCAGTGTATGTCTTTGTTACTGGGTGTCAGTGTATGCCTTTGTTACTTGGTGTTCGTGTGTGTCTTTGTGACTGTGTGTCAGTGTATGTCTTTGTTACTTGGTGTAAATGTGTGTCTGTGTTACTGGGTATCAGTGTCTGTCTTTGTGACTTGGCATCAGTGTATGTCTTTGTTACTGTGTGGCAGTGTGTGTGACTGGGTGTCAGTGTGTGTCTGTGTTACTTGGTGTCAGCGTGTGTCTGTGTTACTGGGTGTCAGTGTATGTCTTTGTTACTTGGTGTCAGTGTGTGTCTGTGTGTGTTACCGGGTGTCAGTGTGTGTCTGCGTTACTTGGTGTCCATGTGTGTCTGTGTTACTTGGTGTCAATGTATGTCTTTGTTACTGGGTGTCAGTGTATGTCTTTGTTACTTGGTGTAAGTGTGTGTCTGTGTTACTCGGTATCAGTCTTTGTCTTTGTTACTTGGTGTCAGTGTATGTCAAAATGCTTGGTGTCAGTGTATGTCTTTGTTACTTGGTGCAATTGTCTGTCTTTGTTACTTGGTGTCAGTGTATGGCTGTGTTACTTGGTGTAAGTGTGTGTCTTTGTTAATTGGTGTCAGTGCATGTCTTTGTTACTTGGTATATGTGTGTGTCTTTGTTACTGGGTGTCAGTGTGTGTCAGTGTTACTTGGTGTCAGTGTATGTCTCTGTTAATGTGTCTCAGTGTTTCTCTGTGTTACTGGGTGTCAGTGTGTGTTTGTTTGTGTCACTGGCTGTCATGTGTGTCTGTGACACTAGGTGTCAGTATTTAGTTTAGTTTAGAGATACAGCACTTAAACAGCCCCTTCGGCCCACCGAGTCTGTGCCGACCATCAACCACCCATTTATACTAAACCTACACGGATCCCGTATTCCTATCACATCCCCACATGTCACGATATATTTCCCTTCCACCTACCTATACTAGGGGCAATTTATGATGGCCAATTAACCTATGAACCTGCAAGTCTTTGGCTTGTGGCAGGAAACCGGAGCACCCGGAGGAAACCCACGCAGACACAGGGAGAATTTGCAAACTCCGCACAGGCAGTACCCAGAATCGAACCCGGGTCGCTGGAGCTGTGAGGCTGCGGTGCAAACGACTGCGCCAATGTGCGCCCCCACAGTGTGTGCCTGTGTTACTGGGGATCAGTGCATGTCTTTGTTACTTGGTGTCAGTGCATGTCTGTGTTACTAGGTGTAAGTGTGTGTCTGTGTTACTGGGTGTCAATGTGTGTCTGTGTTACTTGGTGTAAGTGTGTGTCTTTGTTACTTGGTGTCCGTGTGTGTCTGTGTTACTGGGTGTCAGTGCATGTCTTTGTTACTTGGTGTAAGTGTGTGTCTGTGTTACTGGGCGACAGTGTATGTCTTTGTTACTTGGTGTCAGTGTATGTCTTTGTTACTTGGTGTCAGTTTATGTCAAAATACTTGGTGTAAGTGTATGTCTTTTTAACTTGGTGCAATTGTCTGTCTTTGTTACTTGGTGTCAGTGTATGTCTGTGTTACTTGGTGTAAGTGTGTGTCTTTGTTACTTGGTGTAAGTGTGTGTATTTGTTACTTGGTGTCAGTGTGTGTCTTTGTTACTTGGTGTAAGTGTGTGCCTTTGTTACTTGGTGTCAGTGTGTGTCTTTGTTCCTGGGTGTCAGTGTATGTCTTTGTTACTGTGTATCAGTGTGTGTAACTGGGTGTCAGTGTGTGTCTGTGTTACTTGGTGTAAGTGTGTGTCTTTGTTACTTGGTGTAAGTGTGTGTATTTGTTACTTGGTGTCGGTGTGTGTCTTTGTTACTTGGTGTAAGTGTGTGCCTTTGTTACTTGGTGTCAGTGTGTGTCTTTGTTCCTGGGTGTAAGTGTGTGTCTGGGTTACTGGGTGTCAGTGTGTGTCTTTGTGACTTGGTGTAACTGTATGCCTTTGTTACTTGGTGCAATTGTCTGTCTTTGTTACTTGGCGTCAGTGTATGTCTGTGTTACTTGGTGTAAGTGTGTGTCTTTGTTACTTGGTGGAAGTGTGTCTCTGTGTTACTGGGTATCAGTGCATGTCTTTGTGACTTGGTGTAAGTGTGTGTCTGTGTTCCTGGGTGTCAGTGTATGTCTTTGTTACTGTGTATCAGTGTGTGTTACTGGGTGTCAGTGTATGTCTTTGTTACTTGGTGTAAGTGTGTGTCTGTGTTACTGGGTATCAGTGTCTGTCTTTGTTACTTGGTGTTCGTGTGTGCCTGTGTTACTGGGTATCAGTGTATGTCTTTGTTACTAGGTGTCAGTGCATGTCTTTGTTACTTGGTGTAATTGTGTGTCTGTGTTACTGGGTATCAGCCTATGTCTTTGTGACTTGGTGTCAGTGTCTGTCTTTGTTACTTGGTGTCAGTGTATGTCAAAATACTTGATGTAAGTGTATGCCTTTGTTACTTGGTGTAACTGTATGTCTTTGTTGCTTGGTGTCAGTGTATGTCTGTGTTACTTGGTGTAAGTGTGTGTCTTTGTTACTTGGTGTAAGTGTATGTCTTTGTTGCTTTTTGTCAGTGTGTGTCTGTGTTCCTGGGTATCAGTTTATGACTTTGTGACTTGATATCAGTGTATGTCTTTGTTACTGGGTGTCAGTGTATGTCTTTGTTACTTGGTGTAAGTGTGTGTCTTTGTTACTGGGTGTCAGTGTATGTCTTTGTTACTTGGTGTCAGTGTGTGTCTGTGTTCCTATGTGTCAGTGTATGTCTTTGTTACTTGGTGTCAGTGTGTGTCTGTGTTCCTGGGTGTCAGTGTGTTTGTTTGTGTTACCGGGTGTCAGTGTGTGTCTGTGTTACTTGGTGTCCGTGTGTGTCTGTGTTACTGGGTGTCAGTGTATGTCTTTGTTACTGGGTGTCAGTGTAATTCTTTTTTACTTTGTGTCAGTGTATGTCTGTGTTACTTGGTGTAAATGTGTGTCTTTGTTACTTGGTGTAAGTGTGTGTATTTGTTACTGGGTGTCAGTGTATGTCTTTGTTACTTGGTGTCTGTGCTTGCCTTTGTTACTTGGTGTCAGTGTGTGTCTTTGTTCCTGGGTGTCAGTGTATGTCTTTGTTACTGTGTATCAGTGTGTGTTCCTGGGTGTCAGTGTGTGTCTGTGTTACTTCGTCTAAGTGTGTGTCTTTGTTACTTGGTGTCCGTGTGTGTCTGTGTTACTGGCTGTCAGTGTATGTCTTTGTTACTGGGAGTCAGTGTATGTCTTTGTTGCTTGGTGTAAGTGTGTGTCTGTGTTACTGGGTATCAGTGTATGTCTTTGTTACTTGGTGTCAGTGTATGTCTGTGTTACTTGGTGCAAGTGTGTGTCTATGTTACTGGGTGTCAGTGTGTGTCTTTGTGACTTGGTGTAAGTGTGTGTCTTTGTTACTTGGTGCAATTGTCTGTCTTTGTTACTTGGTGTCAGTGCATGTCTGCGTTACTTGGTGTAAGTGTGTGTCTTTGTTACTTGGTGGAAGTGTGTGTCTGTGTTACTGGGTATCAGTGCATGTCTTTGTGACTTGGCATAAGTGTGTGTCTGTGTTACTCGGTATCAGTCTATGACTTTGTTACTTGGTGTCAGTGTATGTCAAAATGCTTGGTGTCAGTGTATGTCTTTGTTACTTGGCGCAATTGTCTGTCTTTGTTACTTGGTGTCAGTGTATGGCTGTGTTACTTGGTGTAAGTGTGTGTCTTTGTTAATTGGTGTCAGTGCATGTCTTTGTTCCTTGGTGTAAGTGTGTGTCTTTGTTACTGGGTGTCAGTGTGTGTCCGTGTTACTTGGTGCCAGTGTCTGTCTTTGTTCCTGTGTGTCAGTGTTTCTCTGTGTTACTGGGTGTCAGTGCGTGTCTGTGACACTAGGTGTCAGTTTTTAGTTTAGTTTGGAGATACAGCCCTTGAACAGCCCCTTCGGCCCACCGAGTCTGTGCCAACCATCAACCACCCAGTTATACGAAACCTACATGAATCCCGTATTCCTATCACATCCCCACATGTCCCTATATATTTCCCTTCCACCTACCTATACTAGGGGCAATTTATGATGGCCAATTAACCTATCAACCTGCAAGTCTTTGGCTTGTGGGAGGAAACCGGAGCACCCGGAGGAACCCCACGCAGACACAGGGAGAACTTGCAAACTCCGCACAGGCAGCACCCAGAATCGAACCCGGGTCGCTGGAGCTGTGAGGCTGCGGTGCTAACGACTGCGCCAATGTGCGCCCCCCCCCCCCCCCCCAGTGTGTGCCTGTGTTACTGGGCATCAGTGCATGTCTTTGTTACTTGGTGTCAGTGCATGTCTGTGTTACTAGGTGTAAGTGTGTGTCTGTGTTACTGGGTGTCAGTGTGTGTCTGTGTTACTTGGTTTAAGTGTGTGTCTTTGTTACTTGGTGTCCGTGTGTGTCTGTATTACTGGGTGTCAGTGTATGTCTTTGTTACTTGGTGTAAGTGTGTGTCTGTGTTACTGGATGTCAGTGTATGTCTTTGTTACTGGGTGTCAGTGTATGTCTTTGTTACTTGGTGTCAGTGTATGTCAAAATACTTGGTGTAAGTGTATGTCTTTGTTACTTGGTGCAATTGTCAGTCTTTGTTACCTGGTGTCAGTGTATGTCTGTGTTACTTGGTGTAAGTGTGTGTCTTTTTTACTTGGTGTAAGTGTGTGTATTTGTTACAGGGTGTCAGTGTATGTCTTTGTTACTTGGGGTAAGTGTGTGCCTTTGTTACTTGGTGTCAGTGTGTGTCTTTGTTCCTGGGTGTCAGTGCATGTCTTTGTTACTGTGTATCAGTGTGTGTTACTGGGTGTCAGTGTGTGTCTGTTTTACTTGGTGTAAGTGTGTGTCTTTGTTACTTGGTGTACGTGTGTGTCTGTGTTACTGGCTGTCATAGTATGTCCTTGTTACTGGGTGTCAGTGTATGTCTTTGTTGCTTGGTGTAAGTGTTTGTCTGTGTTCCTGGGCATCAGTGTATGTCTTTGTTACTTGGTGTCAGTGTATGTCTGTGTTACTTGGTGTAAGTGTGTGTCTGTGTTACTGGGTGTCAGTGTGTGTCTTTGTGACTTGGTGTAAGTGTATGTCTTTGTTACTTGGTGCAATTGTCTGTCTTTGTTACTTGGTGTCAGTGTATGTCTGTGTTCCTTGGTGTAAGTGTGTGTCTTTGTTACTTGGTGGAAGTGTGTGTCTGTGTTACTGGGTATCAGTGCATGTCTTTGTGACTTGGTTTAAGTGTGTGTCTGTGTTCCTGGGTGTAAATGAATGTCTTTGTTACATGGTGTCAGTGTATGTCTGTGTTACTGGGTATCAGTGTCTGTCTTTGTTACTTGGTGTTCGTGTGTGTCTGTGTTACTGGGTATCAGTGTTTGTCTTTGTTACTTGGTGTCAGTGCATGTCTTTGTTACTTGGTGTAAGTGTGTGTCTGTGTTACTGGGTATCAGTCTATGTCTTTGTGACTTGGTGTCAGTGTATGTTTTTGTTACTTGGTGTCAGTGTATGTTTTTGTTACTGGGTATCAGTGCATGTCTGTGTTACTAGGTGTAAGTGTGTGTCTGTGTTACTGGGTGTCAGTGTGTGTCTGTGTTACTTGGTTTGAGTGTGTGTCTTTGTTACTTGGTGTCCGTATTACTGGGTGTCAGTGTATGTCTTTGTTACTTGGTGTAAGTGTGTGTCTGTGTTACTGGATGTCAGTGTATGTCTTTGTTACTGGGTGTCAGTGTATGTCTTTGTTACTTGGTGTCAGTGTATGTCAAAATACTTGGTGTAATTGTATGTCTTTGTTACTTGGTGCAATTGTCAGTCTTTGTTACCTGGTGTCAGTGTATGTCTGTGTTACTTGGTGTAAGTGTGTGTCTTTTTTACTTGGTGTAAGTGTGTGTATTTGTTACTTGGTGTCAGTGTATGTCTTTGTTACTTGGTGTAAGTGTGTGCCTTTGTTACTTGGTGTCAGTGTGTGTCTTTGTTCCTGGGTGTCAGTGCATGTCTTTGTTACTGTGTATCAGTGTGTGTTACTGGGTGTCAGTGTGTGTCTGTGTTACTTGGTGTAGGTGTGTGTCTTTGTTACTTGGTGTACGTGTGTGTCTGTGTTACTGGCTGTCATTGTATGTCCTTGTTACTGGGTGTCAGTGTATGTCTTTGTTGCTTGGTGTAAGTGTTTGTCTGTGTTCCTGGGCATCAGTGTATGTCTTTGTTACTTGGTGTCAGTGTATGTCTGTGTTACTTGGTGTAAGTGTGTGTCTGTGTTACTGGGTGTCAGTGTGTGTCTTTGTGACTTGGTGTATGTGTATGTCTTTTTTACTTGGTGCAATTGTCTGTCTTTGTTACTTGGTGTCAGTGTATGTCTGTGTTCCTTGGTGTAAGTGTGTGTCTTTGTTACTTGGTGGAAGTGTGTGTCTGTGTTACTGGGTATCAGTGCATGTCTTTGTGACTTGGTGTAAGTGTGTGTCTGTGTTCCTGGGTGTCAGTGTATGTCTTTGCTCCTGTGTATCAGTGTGTGTTACTGGGTGTCAGTGTATGTCTTTGTTACTTGGTGTAAGTGTGTGTCTGTGTTACTGGGTATCAGTGTCTGTCTTTGTTACTTGGTGTTCGTGTGTGTCTGTGTTACTGGGTATCAGTGTATGTCTTAGTTACTTGGTGTCAGTGCATGTCTTTGTTACTTGGTGTAAGTGTGTGTCTGTGTTACTGGGTATCAGTCTATGTCTTTGTGACTTGGTGTCAGTGTATGTTTTTGTTGCTTGGTGTCAGTGTATGTCAAAATACTTGATGTAAGTGTATGTCTTTGTTACTTGGTGTAAGTGTGTGTCTTTGTTACTTGGTGTCAGTGTATGTCTGTGTTACTTGGTGTAAGTGTGTGTCTATGTTACTGGGTGTCAGTGTGTGTCTTTGTGACTTGGTGTAAGTGTATGTCTTTGTTACTTGGTGCAATTGTCTGTCTTTGTTACTTGGTGTCAGTGCATGTCTGTGTTACTTGGTGTAAGTGTGTGTCTTTGTTACTTGGTGGAAGTGTGTGTCTGTGTTACTGGGTATCAGTGCATGTCTTTGTGACTTGGTGTAAGTGTGTGTCTGTGTTACTCGGTATCAGTCTATGACTTTGTTACTTGGTGTCAGTGTATGTCAAAATGCTTGGTGTCAGTGCATGTCTTTGTTACTTGGCGCAATTGTCTGTCTTTGTTACTTGGTGTCAGTGTATGGCTGTGTTACTTGGTGTAAGTGTGTGTCCGTGTTACTTGGTGACAGTGTATGTCTTTGTTACTGTGTGTCAGTGTTTCTCTGTGTTACTGGGTGTCAATGTGTGTTTGTTTGTGTTACTGGGTGTCAGTGCGTGTCTGTGACACTAGGTGTCAGTATTTAGTTTAGTTTGGAGATACAGCACTGAAACAGCTCCTTCGGCCCACCGAGTCTGTGCCGACCATCAACCACCCAGTTATACTAAACCTACACGAATCCCGTATTCCTATCACATCCCCACCTGTCCCTATATATTTCCCTTCCACCTACCTATACTAGGGGCAATTTATGATGGCCAATTAACCTATCAACCTGCAAGTCTTTGGCTTGTGGGAGGAAACCGGAGCACCCGGAGGAACCCCACGCAGACACAGGGAGAACTTGCAAACTCCGCACAGGCAGGACCCAGAATCGAACCCGGGTCGCTGGAGCTGTGAGGCTGCGGTGCTAACGACTGCGCCAATGTGCGCCCCCCCCCAGTGTGTGCCTGTGTTACTGGGTGTCAGTGTGTGTCTTTGTTACTGTGTGTCAGTGTTTCTCTGTGTTACTGGGTGTAAGTGTGTGTCTGTGTTACTGGGTGTCTGTGTGTGTCTGTGTTACTTGGTGTAAGTGTGCGTCTTTGTTACTTGGTGTCCGTGTGTGTCTGTATTACTGGGTGTCAGTGTATGTCTTTGTTACTTGGTGTAAGTGTGTGTCTGTGCTACTGGGTGTCAGTGTATGTCAAAATACTTGGTGTAAGTGCATGTCTTTGTCACTTGGTGCAATTGTCTGTCTTTGTTACTTGGTGTAAGTGTGTGTATTTGTTACTTGGTGTCTGTGTATGTCTTTGTTACTTGGTGTAAGTGTGTGCCTTTGTTACTTGGTGTCAGTGTGTGTCTTTGTTCCTGGGTGTCAGTGTATGTCTTTATTACTGTGTATCAGAGTGTGTTACTGGGTGACAGTGTGTGTCTGTGTTACTTGGTGTCAGTGTGTGTCTTTGTTACTTGGTGTCCGTGTGTGTCTGTGTTACTGGCTGTCATTGTATGTCCTTGTTACTGGGTGTCAGTGTATGTCTTTGCTGCTTGGTGTAAGTGTGTGTCTGTGTTACTGGGTATCAGTGTATGTCTTTGTTACTTGGTGTCAGTGTATGTCTGTGTTACTTGGTGTAAGTGTGTGTCTGTGTTACTGGGTGTCAGTGTGTGTCTTTGTGACTTGGTGTCAGTGTATGTCTTTGTTACTTGGTGCAATTGTCTGTCTTTGTTACTTGGTGTCAGTGTATGTCTGTATTACTTGGTGTAAGTGTGTGTCTTTGTTACTTGGTGGAAGTGTGTGTCTGTGTTACTTGGTATCAGTGCATGTCTTTGTGACTTGGTGTAAGTGTGTGCTTGTGTTCCTGGGTGTCAGTGTATGTCTTTGTTACTGTGTATCAGTGTGTGTTACTGGGTGTCAGTGTATGTCTTTGTTACTTGGTGTAAGTGTGTGTATGTGTTACTGGGTATCAGTGTCTGTCATTGTTACTTGGTGTACGTGTCTGTCTGTGTTACTTCGTGTCAGTGTATGTCTTTGTTACTTGATGTAAGTGTGTGTCTGTGTTACTGGGTATCAGTCTATGTCTTTGTGACTTGGTGTCAGTGTATGTCTTTGTTACTTGGTGTCAGTGTCTGTCAAAATACTTGATGTAATTGTATGTCTTTGTTACTTGGTGTAAGTGTATGTATTTGTTACTTGGTGTAAGTGTATGTCTTTGTTACTTGGTGTCAGTGTATGACTGTGTTACTTGGTGTAAGTGTGTGTCTTTGTTACTTTGTGTAAGTGTATGTCTTTGATACTTGGTGTCAGTGTATGTCTTTGTTACTTCGTGTAAGTGTGTGTCTGTGCTACTGGGTATCAGTCTATGTCTTTGTGACTAGGTGTCAGTGTATGACTTTGTTATTTGGTGTCAGTGTATGTCAAAATACATGATGTAAGTGTATGTCTTTGTTACTTGGTGTAAGTGTATGTCTTTGTTACTTGGTGTCAGTGTATGTCTGTGTTACTTGGTGTAAGTGTGTGTCTTTGGTACTTGGTGTAAGTGTATGTCTTTGTTACTTGGTGTCAGTGTGTGTCTGTGTTACTGGGTATCAGTTTTTGACTTTGTGACTTGGTATCAGTGTATGTCTTTGTTACTGGGTGTCAGTGTATGTCTTTGTTACTTGGTGTAAGTGTGTGTCTTTGTTACTGGGTGTCAGTGGATGTCTTTGTTACTTGGTGTCAGTGTGTGTCTGTGTTCCTATGTGTCAGTGTATGTCTTTGTTACTGGGTGTCAGTGTGTGTCTGTGTTACTGGGTGTCAGTGTGTTTGTTTGTGTTACTGGGTGTCAGTGTGTGTCTGTGTTACTTGGTGTCCGTGTGTGTCTGTGTTACTGGGTGTCAGTGTATGTCTGTGTTACTGGGTGTCAGTGTAAGTCTTTTTTACTTGGTGTAAGTGTGTGTCTTTGTTACTGGGTTTCAGTGTATGTCTTTTTTGCTTGGTGTAAGTGTGTGTCTGTGTTACTGGGTGTCAGTGTTACTTGGTGGAAGTGTCTGTCTTTGTTACTTGGTTTCCGTGTGTGTCTGTGTTACTGGGTGTCAGTGTATGTCTTTGTTACTTGGTGTAAGTGTGTGTCTGTGTTACTGGGTGTCAGTGTATGTCTTTGTTACTGGGTGTCAGTGTATGTCTTTGTTACTTGCTGTAAGTGTGTGTCTGTGCTACTGGGTGTCAGTGTATGTCTTTGTTACTTGCTGTAAGTGTGTGTCTGTGTTACTGGGTGTAAGTGTGTGTCTATGTTACTTGGTGTCCGTGTGTGGCTGTGTTACTGGGTGTCAGTGTATGTCTTTGTTACTGGGTGTCAGTGTCTGTCTGTGTTGCTTGTTGTAAGTGTGTGTCTGTGTTACTTGGTGTAAGTGTGTGTCTATGTTACTTGGTGTCCGTGTGTGGCTGTGTTACTGGGTGTCAGTGTATGTCTTTGTTACTGGGTGTCAGTGTATGTCTTTGTAACTTGGTGCAAGTGTTTGTCAGTGTTACTGGGTATCAGTGTCTATCTTTGTTACTTGGTGTAAGTGTGTGTCTGTGTTACTGGGTATCAGTGTATGTCTTTGTTACTTGGTGTCAGTGTATGTCTGTGTTACCTGATGTAAGTGTGTGTCTTTGTTACCTGGTGTCCGTGTGTGTCTGTGTTACTGGGTGTCAGTGTATGTCTTTGTTACTGTGTATCAGTGTGTGTTACTGGGTATCAGTGTATGTCTTTGTTACTTGGTGTCAGTGTATGTCTGTGTTACCTGGTGTAAGTGTGTGTCTTTGTTACCTGGTGTCCGTGTGTGTCTGTGTTACTGGGTGTCAGTGTATGTCTTTGTTACTGTGTATCAGTGTGTGTTACTGGGTATCAGTGTATGTCTTTGTTACTTGGTGTCAGTGTATGTCTGTGTTACCTGGTGTAAGTGTGTGTCTTTGTTACCAGGTGTCCGTGTGTGTCTGTGTTACTGGCTGTCAGTGTATGTCTTTGTTACTGGGTGTCAATGTATGTCTTTGTTGCTTGGTGTAAGTGTATGTCTTTGTTACTTGGTGTCAGTGTATGTCTGTGTTACTTGGTGTCAGTGTGTGTCTTTGTTCCTGTGTGTCAGTGTATGTCATTGTTACTGTGTATCAGTGTGTGTTACTGGGTGTCAGTGTGTGTCTTTGTTACTTGGTGTCAGTGTATGTCTTTGTTCCTGGGTGTCAGTGTATGTCTTTGTTACTGTGTATCAGTGTGTGTTACTGGGTGTCAGTCAGTGTCTGTGTTACTTGGTGTAAGTGTTTGTCTTTGTTACTTGGTCTCCGTGTGTGTCTGTGTTACTGGCTGTCAGTGTATGTCTTTGTTACTGGGTGTCAATGTATGTCTTTGTTGCTTGGTGTAAGTGTATGTCTTTGTTACTTGGTGTCAGTGTATGTCTGTGTTACTTGGTGTCAGTGTGTGTCTTTGTTCCTGTGTGTCAGTGTATGTCATTGTTACTGTGTATCAGTGTGTGTTACTGGGTGTCAGTGTGTGTCTGTGTTACTTGGTGTAACGGTGTGTCTTTGTTACTTGGTGTCCGTGTGTGTCTGTGTTACTGGCTGTCAGTGTATGTCTTTTTTACTGGGTGTCAGTGTATGTCTTTGTTGCTTGGTGTAAGTGTGTGTCTGTGATACTGGGTATCAGTGTTTGTCTTTGTTACCTGGTGTCAGTGTATGTCTTTGTTACTGGGTGTCAGTGTGTGTCTTTGTGACTTGGTGTAAGTGTATGTCTTTGTTACTTGGTGCAATTGTCTGTCTTTGTTACTTGGTGTCAGTGTATGTCGGTGTTACTTGGTGTAAGTGTGTGTCTTTGTTACTTGGTGGAAGTGTGTGTCTGTGTTATTGGGTATCAGTGCATGTCTTTGTGACTTGGTTTCGGTGTGTGTCTGTGTTCCTTGGTGTCAGTGTATTTCTTTGTTGCTGTGTATGAGTGTGTGTTTACTGGGTGTCAGTGTATGTCTTTGTTGCTTGGTGTAAGTGTGTGTCTGTGTTACTGGGTATCAGTGTATGTCTTTGTTACTTGGTCTAAGTGTGTGTCTGTGTTACTGCATATCAGTCTATGTCTTTATGACTTGGTGTCAGTGTATGTCTTTGTTACTTGGTGTCAGTGTATGTCAAAATACTTGATGTAAGTGTATGTCTTTGTTACTTGGTGCAAGTGTATGTCTTTGTTACTTGGTGTAAGTGTATGTCTTTGTTACTTGGTGTAAGTGTATGTCTTTGTTACTTGGTGTCAGTGTATGTCTGTGTTACTTGGTGTAAGAGTGTGTTTCTTTGTTACTTGGTGCAAGTGTATGTCTTTGTTACTTGGTGTAAGTGTATGTCTTTGTTACTTGGTGTCAGTGTATGTCTGTGTTACTTGGTGTAAGAGAGTGTTTCTTTGTTACTTGGTGTCAGTGTATGTCTGTGTTACTTGGTGTAAGAGTGTGTTTCTTTGTTACTTGGGGTAAGTGTGTGTCTTTGTTACTGGGTGTCAGTGAATGTCTTTGATACTGTGTATCAGTGTGTGTTACTGGGTGTCAGTGTGTGTCTGTGTTACTTGGTGTAAGTGTGTGTCTTTGTTACTTGGTGTCCGTGTGTGTCTGTGTTACTGGCTGTCAGTGTATGTCTTTGTTACTGGGTGTCAGTGTCTGTCTGTGTTGCTTGTTGTAAGTGTGTGTCTGTGTTGCTGAGTATCAGTGTATGTCTTTGTTACTTGGTGTCAGTGTCTGCCCCTGTTACTGGGTTTCACTGTGTGTCTTTGTTACTTGGTGTACGTGTATGTCTGTGTTACTGGGTATCAGTGTCTGTCTTTGTTACTTGGTGTAATTGTGTGTCTGTGTTACTGCATATCAGTCAATGTCTTTGTGACTTGGTGTCAGTGTATGTCAAAATACTTCATGTAAGTGTATGCCTTTGTTACTTGGTGCAAGTGTATGTCTTTGTTACTTGGTGTAAGTGTATGTCTTTGTTACTTGGTGTCAGTGTATGTCTGTATTACTTGGTTGAAGTGTGTGTCTTTGTTACTTGGTGTAAGTGTATGTCTTTGTTACTTTGTGTCAGTGTATGTCTGTGTTACTTGGTGTAAGTGTGTGTCTTTGTTACTTGGTGTAAGTGTATGTCTTTGTTACTTGGTGTCAGTGTGTGTCTGTGTTACTTGGTATCAGTTTATGACTTTGTGACTTGGTATCAGTGTATGTCTTTGTTATTGGGTGTCAGTGTATGTCTTTGTTACTTGGTGTAAGTGTGTGTCTTTGTTACTGGGTGTCAGTGTATGTCTTTGTTACTTGGTGTCAATGTGTGTCTGTGTTCCTATGTGTCAGTGTATGTCTTTGTTACTGGGTGTCAGTGTGTGTCTGTGTTACTGGGTGTCAGTGTATGTCTTTGTTACTGGGTGTCAGAGTAAGTCTTTTTTACTTGGGGTAAGTGTATGTCTTTGTTACTTGGTGTAAGTGTGTGTCTGTGTTACTGGGTGTCAGTGTATGTCTTTGTTACTGGGTGTCAGTGTATGTCTTTGTTACTTGGTGTAAGTGTGTGTCTGTGTTACTGGGTATCAGTGTATGTCTTTGTTACTTGGTGTCAGTATATGTCAAAATACCTGGTGTAAGTGTATGTCTTTGTTACTTGGTGCAATTGTCTGTCTTTGTTACTTGGTGTCAGTGTATGTCTGTGTTACTTGGTGTTAGTGTGTGTCTTTGTTTCTTGGTGTAAGTGTGTGTCTTTGTTACTTGGTGTCAGTGTATGTCTTTGTTACTTGGTGTCAGTGTGTGTCTGTGTTACTGGGTATCAGTTTTTGACTTTGTGACTTGGTATCAGTGTATGTCTTTGTTACTGGGTGTAAGTGTATGTCTTTGTTACTTGGTGTAAGTGTGTGTCTTTGTTACTGGGTGTCAGTGCATGTCTTTGTTACTTGGTGTCAGTGTATGTCTGTGTTCCTATGTGTCAGTGTATGTCTTTGTTACTGGGTGTCAGTGTGTGTCTGTGTTACTGGGTGTCCGCGAGTGTCTGTGTTACTGGGTGTCAGTGTATGTCTTTGTTTCTGGGTGTCAGTGTAAGTCTTTTTCACTTGGTGTCAGTGTGTGCCTTTGTTACTGGGTGTCAGTGTATGTCTTTGTTACTTGGTGTAAAAGTGTGTGTCTGTGTTACTGGCTTTCAGTGTATGTCTTTGTTACTGGGTGTCAGTGTATGTCTTTGTTACTTGGTGCAAGTGTGTGTCTGTGTTACTGGGTATCAGTGTATGTCTTTGTTACTTGGTGTCAGTGTATGTCTTTGTTACTTGGAGTCAGTGTATTTCTTTGTTACTGGGTGGCAGTGTATGTCTTTGTGACTTGGTGTCAGGGTATGTCTTTGTTACTTGGTGTAAGCGTATGTCTTTGTTACTTGGTGTCAGTGTCTGTCTTTGTTACTTGGTGTAAGTGTTTGTCTGTGTTACTGGGTATCAGTGTATGTCTTTGTTACATGATGTAAGTGTGTCTCTGTGTTACTGGCTATCAGTGTATGTCTTTGTTACTTGGTATCAGTGTATGTCTTTGTTACTTGGTGTCAGTGTATGTCTGTGTTACTTCATGAAAGTGGATGTCTTTGTTCCTTGGTGTCAGTGTATGTCTTTGTGACTTCGTGTCAGTGTATGTCTTTGTTACTCGGTGTCAGTGTATGTCTTTGTTACTTGGTGTCAGTGTATGTCTTTGTTACTGGGTGTCATTGTATGTCTATGTTACTTGGTGTCAGTGTATGACTTTGTGACTTGGTGTCAGTGTATGTCTTTTTAACTTGGTGTAAGTGTGTGTCTGTGTTACTGGGGATCAGTGTATGTCTTTGTTACTTGGTGTAAGTGTGTGTCTGTGTTACTGGGTATCAGTGGATGTCTTTGTTACTTGGTGTCAGTGCATGTCTTTGTGACTTGGTGTCGGTGTATGTCTTTGTTACTGGGTGTTATTGTATGTCTTTGTTACTTGGTGTCAGTGTATGAATTTGTTACTTGGTGTCAGTGTATGTCTTTGTTACTTGGTGTAAGTGAGTGCCTGTGTTACTGGGGATCAGTGTATTTCTTTGTTACTTGGTGTAAGTGTGTTTCTGTGTTACAGGGTATCAGTGTATGTCTTTGTGACTGGGTGTCAGTGTATGACTTTGTTACTTGGTGTGAGTGCATGTCTTTGTTACTTGGTGTCAGTGTATGACATTGTTACTTGGTGTAAGTGTCTGTCTGTGTTACTGGGTATCAGTGTATGTCTTTGTTACTTGGTGTCAGTGTATGACATTGTTACTTGGTGTAAGTGTCTGTCTGTCTTACTGGGTATCAGTGTATGTCTTTGTTACTTGGTGTCAGTGTATGTATTTGTTACTTGGTGTCAGTGTATTTCTTTGTTACTTGGTTTCAGGGTATGTCTTTGTTACTTGGTGTCAGTGTATGCCTTTGTTACTTGGTGTAAGTGTGTGTCTGTGCTACTGGGTATCAGAGTATGTCTTTGTTACTTGGTGTCAGTGTATGTCTGTGTTACTTGGTGTAAGTGTGTGTCTGTGTTACTGGGTATCAGTGCATGTCTTTTTTACTTGGTGTCAGCGTATGTCTTTGTTACTTGGTGTCAGTGCATGTCTTGTTTACTTGGTGCAAGTGTGTGTCTGTGTTACTGGGTATCAGTGTATGTCTTTGTTACTTGATGTAAGTATGTGTCTGTGTTACTGGCTATCAGTGTATGTCTTTGTTACTTGGTATCAGTGTATGTCTTTGTTACTTGGTGTCAGTGTATGTCTGTGTTACAGGGTATCAGTGTATGTCTTTGTGACTGGGTGTCAGTGTATGTATTAGTTACTTGGTGTCAGTGTATCTCTTTGTTACTGGGTGTCAGTGTATGTCTTTGTGACTTGGTGTCATTGTATGTCTGTGTTACTGGGTATCAGTGTATGTCTTTGTTACTTGGTGTCAGTGTATGTATTTGTTACTTGGTGTCAGTGTATTTCTTACTTACTGGGTGTCAGTGTATGTCTTTGTGACTTGGTGTCAGTGTATGTCTTTGTTACTTGGTTTCAGGGTATGTCTTTGTTACTTGTTGTCTGTGTATGTCTTTGTTACTGGGTGTCAGTGTATGTCTTTGTGACTTGGTGTCAGTGTATGTCTTTGTGACTTGGTGTCAGTGTATGTCTTTGTTACTTGGTTTCAGGGTATGTCTTTGTTACTTGGTGTCAGTGTATGTCTTTGTTACTTGGTGTAAGTGTGTGTCTGTGCTACTGGGTATCAGTGTATGTCTTTGTTACTTGGTGTCAGTGTATGTATTTGTTACTTGGTGTCAGTGTATTTCTTTGTTACTGGGTGTCAGTGTATGTCTTTGTGACTTGGTGTCATTGTATGTCTTTGTTACTTGGTGTCAGGGTATGTCTTTGTTACTTGGTGTCAGTGTATGTCTTTGTTACTTGGTGTAAGTGTGTGTCTGTGCTACTGGGTATCAGAGTATGTCTTTGTTACTTGGTGTCAGTGTATGTCTGTGTTACTTGGTGTAAGTGTGTGTCTGTGTTACTGGGTATCAGTGCATGTCTTTTTTACTTGGTGTAAGCGTATGTCTTGGTTACTTGGTGTCAGTGCATGTCTTGTTTACTTGGTGCAAGTGTGTATCTGTGTTATTGGGTATCAGTGTATGTCTTTGTTACTTGGTGTCAGTGTATGTCTTTGTTATTTGGTGTAAGCGTATGTCTTGTTACTTGATGTCAGTGAATGTCTTTGTAACTTGGTGTAAGTGTTTGTCTGTGTTACTGGGTATCAGTGTATGTCTTTGTTACTTGATGTAAGTATGTGTCTGTGTTACTGGCTATCAGTGTATGTCTTTGTTATTTGGTATCAGTGTATGTCTTTGTTACTTGGTGTCAGTGTATGTCTGTGTTACTTGGTGTAAGTGTGTGTCTTTGTGACTTGGCGTCAGTATATGTCTGCGGTACTTGGTGTAAGTGTTTGTCTTTGTTACTCGGTGTCAGTGTATGTCTTTGTTACTTGGTGTCAGTGTATGTCTTTGTTACTGGGTGTCATTGTATGTCTTTGTTACTTGGTGTCAGTGTATGACTTTGTTACTTGCGTCAGTGTATGTCTTTGTTACTTGGTGTAAGTGTGTGTCTATTGTTACTGGGGATCAGTGTATGTCTTTGTTACTGGGTGCAAGTGTGTGTCTGTGTTACTTGGTGTCAGTGGATGTCTTTGTTACCAGGTGTCAGTGCATGTCTTTGTTACTTGGTGTCATTGTATGTCTTTGTTACTGGGTGTCATTGTATGACTTTGTTACTTGGTGTCAGTGCATGACTTTGTTACTTGGTGTCAGTGTATGACTTTGTTACATGGTGTAAGTGTGTGCCTGTGTTACTGGGGATCAGTGTATGTCTTTGTTACTTGGTGTAAGTGTCTTTCTGTGTTAAAGGGTATCAGTGTATGTCTTTGTGACTGGGTGTCAGTGTATGTCTTTGTTACTTTGTGGAAGTGTATGTCTTTGTTACTTGGTGTCAGTGTATGACATTGTTAGTTGGTGTAAGTGTCTGTCTGTGTTACTGGGTATCAGTGTATGTCTTTGTTACTTGGTGTCAGTGTATGTCTTTGTTACATGGTGTCAGTGTATTTCTTTGTTACTGGGTGTCAGTGTATGACTTTGTGACTTGGTGTCAGGGTATGTCTTTGGTACTTGGTGTAATGGTATGACTTTGTTACTTGGTGTAAGTGTGTGTCTGTGTTACTGGGTATCAGAGTATGTCTTTGTTACTTGGTGTCAGAGTATGTCTGTGTTACTTGGTGTAAGTGTATGTCTTTGTTACTTGGTGTTAGTGTATGTCTTGTTTACTTGGTGTAAGAGTGTGTCTGTGTTACTGGGTATCAGTGCATGTCTTTGTGACTTGGTGTCAGTGTATGTCTTTGTTACTTGGTGTCAGTGTGTGTCTGTGTTACTAGGAGTCAGTGTCTGTCTTTGTTACTGGGTGCAAGTGTATGTCTTTGTTACTTGGTGTCCGTGTATGTCTGTGTTACTCTGTGTCAGTGTCTGTCTTTGTTACTGGGTGGAAGAGTATGTCTGTGTTACTGGGTGTCAGTGTATGTTTATATTACTGGGTGTCAGTGTGTGTCTGTGCTACTGGGAGCCAGTGTGTGTCTTTGTTACTGGGTGTCAGTGTGTGTCTGTGTTACTTGGTGTCCGCGTGTGTCTGTGTTACTGGGTGTCAGTGTATGTCTTTGTTACTGGGTGTCAGTGTAAGTCTTTTTTACTTGGTGTCAGTGTGTGTCTTTGTTACTGGGTGTCAGTGTATGTCTTTTTTGCATGGTGTAAGTGTGTGTCTGTGCTACTGGGTGTCAGTGTGTGTCTGTGTTCCTTGGTGGTAGTTTGTGTCTTTGTTACTTGGTGTCCGTGTTTATCTGTGTTACTGGGTGTCAGTGTATGTCTTTGGTACTTGGTGTAAGTGTGTCTCTGTGTTACTGGCTGTCAGTGTATGTCTTTGTTACTGGGTGACAGTGTATGTCTTTGTTACTTGGTGCAAGTGTGTGTCTGTGTTACTGGGTATCAGTGTATGTCTTTATTACTTGGTGTAAGTGTGTTTCTGTGTTACAGGGTATCAGTGTATGTCTTTGTGACTGGGTGTCAGTGTATGACATTGTTACTTGGTGTAAGTGTCTGTCTGTGTTACTGGGTATCAGTGTATGTCTTTGTTACTTGGTGTCAGTGTATGACATTGTTACTTGGTGTAAGTGTCTGTCTGTGTTACTGGGTATCAGTGTATGTCTTTGTTACTTGGTGTCAGTGTATGTATTTGTTACTTGGTGTCAGTGTATTTCTTTGTTACTTGGTTTCAGGGTATGTCTTTGTTACTTGGTGTCAGTGTATGCCTTTGTTACTTGGTGTAAGTGTGTGTCTGTGCTACTGGGTATCAGAGTATGTCTTTGTTACTTGGTGTCAGTGTATGTCTGTGTTACTTGGTGTAAGTGTGTGTCTGTGTTACTGGGTATCAGTGCATGTCTTTTTTACTTGGTGTAAGCGTATGTCTTTGTTACTTGGTGTCAGTGCATGTCTTGTTTACTTGGTGCAAGTGTGTGTCTGTGTTACTGGGTATCAGTGTGTGTCTTTGTTACTTGGTGTCAGTGTATGTCTTTGTTATTTGGTGTAAGCGTAAGTCTTGTTACTTGGTGTCAGTGAATGTCTTTGTTACTTGGTGTAAGTGTTTGTCTGTGTTACTGGGTATCAGTGTATGTCTTTGTTACTTGATGTAAGTATGTGTCTGTGTTACTGGCTATCAGTGTATGTCTTTGTTACTTGGTATCAGTGTATGTCTTTGTTACTTGGTGTCAGTGTATGTCTGTGTTAAAGGGTATCAGTGTATGTCTTTGTGACTGGGTGTCAGTGTATGTATTAGTTACTTGGTGTCAGTGTATCTCTTTGTTACTGGGTGTCAGTGTATGTCTTTGTGACTTGGTGTCATTGTATGTCTGTGTTACTGGGTATCAGTGTATGTCTTTGTTACTTGGTGTCAGTGTATGTATTTGTTACTTGGTGTCAGTGTATTTCTTTCTTACTGGGTGTCAGTGTATGTCTTTGTGACTTGGTGTCAGTGTATGTCTTTGTTACTTGGTTTCAGGGTATGTCTTTGTTACTTGTTGTCTGTGTATGTCTTTGTTACTGGGTGTCAGTGTATGTCTTTGTGACTTGGTGTCAGTGTATGTCTTTGTTACTTGGTTTCAGGGTATGTCTTTGTTACTTGGTGTCAGTGTATGTCTTTGTTACTTGGTGTAAGTGTGTGTCTGTGCTACTGGGTATCAGTGTATGTCTTTGTTACTTGGTGTCAGTGTATGTATTTGTTACTTGGTGTCAGTGTATTTCTTTGTTACTGGGTGTCAGTGTATGTCTTTGTGACTTGGTGTCATTGTATGTCTTTGTTACTTGGTGTCAGGGTATGTCTTTGTTACTTGGTGTCAGTGTATGTCTTTGTTACTTGGTGTAAGTGTGTGTCTGTGCTACTGGGTATCAGAGTATGTCTTTGTTACTTGGTGTCAGTGTATGTCTGTGTTACTTGGCGTAAGTGTGTGTCTGTGTTACTGGGTATCAGTGCATGTCTGTTTTACTTGGTGTAAGCGTATGTCTTGGTTACTTGGTGTCAGTGCATGTCTTGTTTACTTGGTGCAAGTGTGTGTCTGTGTTATTGGGTATCAGTGTATGTCTTTGTTACTTGGTGTCAGTGTATGTCTTTGTTATTTGGTGTAAGCGTATGTCTTGTTACTTGATGTCAGTGAATGTCTTTGTAACTTGGTGTAAGTGTTTGTCTGTGTTACTGGGTATCAGTGTATGTCTTTGTTACTTGATGTAAGTATGTGTCTGTGTTACTGGCTATCAGTGTATGTCTTTGTTATTTGGTATCAGTGTATGTCTTTGTTACTTGGTGTCAGTGTATGTCTGTGTTACTTGGTGTAAGTGTGTGTCTTTGTGACTTGGCGTCAGTGTATGTCTGCGGTACTTGGTGTAAGTGTTTGACTTTGTTACTCGGTGTCAGTGTATGTCTTTGTTACTTGGTGTCAGTGTATGTCTTTGTTACTGGGTGTCATTGTATGTCTTTGTTACTTGGTGTCAGTGTATGACTTTGTTACTTGCGTCAGTGTATGTCTTTGTTACTTGGTGTAAGTGTGTGTCTATTGTTACTGGGGATCAGTGTATGTCTTTGTTACTGGGTGCAAGTGTGTGTCTGTGTTACTTGGTGTCAGTGGATGTCTTTGTTACCAGGTGTCAGTGCATGTCTTTGTTACTTGGTGTCATTGTATGTCTTTGTTGCTGGGTGTCATTGTATGACTTTGTTACTTGGTGTCAGTGCATGACTTTGTTACTTGGTGTCAGTGTATGACTTTGTTACATGGTGTAAGTGTGTGCCTGTGTTACTGGGGATCAGTGTATGTCTTTGTTACTTGGTGTAAGTGTCTTTCTGTGTTACAGGGTATCAGTGTATGTCTTTGTGACTGGGTGTCAGTGTATGTCTTTGTTACTTTGTGGAAGTGTATGTCTTTGTTACTTGGTGTCAGTGTATGACATTGTTAGTTGGTGTAAGTGTCTGTCTGTGTTACTGGGTATCAGTGTATGTCTTTGTTACTTGGTGTCAGTGTATGTCTTTGTTACTTGGTGTCAGTGTATGTCTTTGTTACTGGGTGTCAGTGTATGACTTTGTGACTTGGTGTCAGGGTATGTCTTTGGTACTTGGTGTAATGGTATGACTTTGTTACTTGGTGTAAGTGTGTGTCTGTGTTACTGGGTATCAGAGTATGTCTTTGTTACTTGGTGTCAGAGTATGTCTGTGTTACTTGGTGTAAGTGTATGTCTTTGTTACTTGGTGTTAGTGTATGTCTTGTTTACTTGGTGTAAGAGTGTGTCTGTGTTACTGGGTATCAGTGCATGTCTTTGTGACTTGGTGTCAGTGTATGTCTTTGTTACTTGGTGTCAGTGTGTGTCTGTGTTACTAGGAGTCAGTGTCTGTCTTTGTTACTGGGTGCAAGTGTATGTCTTTGTTACTTGGTGTCCGTGTATGTCTGTGTTACTCTGTGTCAGTGTCTGTCTTTGTTACTGGGTGGAAGAGTATGTCTGTGTTACTGGGTGTCAGTGTATGTTTATGTTACTGGGTGTCAGTGTGTGTCTGTGCTACTGGGAGCCAGTGTGTGTCTTTGTTACTGGGTGTCAGTGTGTGTCTCTGTTACTGGGTGTCCGCGTGTGTCTGTGTTACTGGGTGTCAGTGTATGTCTTTGTTACTGGGTGTCAGTGTAAGTCTTTTTTACTTGGTGTCAGTGTGTGTCTTTGTTACTGGGTGTCAGTGTATGTCTTTTTTGCTTGGTGTAAGTGTGTGTCTGTGTTACTGGGTGTCAGTGTGTGTCTGTGTTCCTTGGTGGTAGTTTGTGTCTTTGTTACTTGGTGTCCGTGTGTATCTGTGTTACTGGGTGTCAGTGTATGTCTTTGGTACTTGGCGTAAGTGTGTGTCTGTGTTACTGGCTGTCAGTGTATGTCTTTGTTACTGGGTGACAGTGTATGTCTTTGTTACTTGGTGCAAGTGTGTGTCTGTGTTACTGGGTATCAGTGTATGTCTTTATTACTTGGTGTCAGTGTATGTCAAAATACCTGGTGTAAGTGTATGTCTTTGTTACTTGGTGCAATTGTCTGTCTTTGTTACTTGGTGTCAGTGTATGTCTGTGTTACTTGGTGTAAGTGTGTGTCTTTGTTACTTGGTGTCAGTGTATGTCTTTGTTACTTGGTGTAAGTGTGTCTCTGTGTTACAGGGTATCAGTGTATGTCTTTGTGACTGGGTGTCAGTGTATGTCTTTGTTACTTGGTGTAAGTGTATGTCTTTGTTACTTGGTGTCAGTGTATGACTTTGTTACTTGGTGTAAGTGTGTGTCTGTGTTACTGGGTATCAGTGTATGTCTTTGTTACTTGGTGTCAGTGTATGTCTTTGTTACTTGGTGTCAGTGTATTTCTTTGTTACTGGGTGTCAGTGTATGTCTTTGTGACTTGGTGTCACGGTATGTCTTTGTTACTTGGTGTAATTGTATGACTTTGTTACTTGGTGTAAGTGTGTGTCTGTGTTACTGGGTATCAGTGGATGTCTTTGTTACTTGGTGTCAGTGTATGTCTTTGTTATTTGGTGTAAGCGTATGTCTTTGTTACTTGGTGCAAGTGTTTGTCTGTGTTACTGGGTATCAGTGTATGTCTTTGTTACATGATGTAAGTGTGTCTCTGTGTTACTGGCTATCAGTGTATGTCTTTGTTACTTGGTATCAGTGTATGTCTTTGTGACTTGGTGTCAGTGTATGTCTGTGTTACTTCGTGTAAGTGGATGTCTTTGTTCCTTGGTGTCAGTGTATGTCTTTGTGAATTGGTGTCAGTGTATGTCTTTGTTACTCGGTGTCAGTGTATGTCTTTGTTACTTGGTGTCAGCGTATGTCTTTGTTACTGGGTGTCATTGTATGTCTATGTTACTTGGTGTCAGTGTATGACTTTGTTACTTGGTGAAAGTGTATGTCTTTGTTACTTGGTGTAAGTGTGTGTCTGTGTTACTGGGGATCAGTGTATGTCTTTGTTACTTGGTGTAAGTGTGTGTCTGTGTTACTGGGTATCAGTGGATGTCTTTGTTACTTGGTGTCAGTGCATGTCTTTGTGACTTCGTGTCAGTGTATGTCTTTGTTACTGGGTGTTATTGTATGTCTTTGTTACTTGGTGTCAGTGTATGACTTTGTTACTTGGTGTCAGTGTATGTCTTTGTTACTTGGTGTAAGTGAGTGCCTGTGTTACTGGGGATCAGTGCATGTCTTTGTTACTTGGTGTAAGTGTGTTTCTGTGTTACAGGGTATCAGTGTATGTCTTTGTGACTGGGTGTCAGTGTATGTCTTTGTTCCTTGGTGTAAGTGCATGTCTTTGTTACTTGGTGTCAGTGTATGACATTGTTAGTTGGTGTAAGTGTCTGTCTGTGTTACTGGGTATCAGTGTATGTCTTTGTTACTTGGTGTCAGTGTATGTATTTGTTACTTGGTGTCAGTGTATTTCTTTGTTACTGGGTGCCAGTGTATGTCTTTGTGACTTGGTGTCATTGTATGTCTTTGTTACTTGGTGTCAGGGTATGTCTTTGTTACTTGGTGTCAGTGTATGTCTTTGTTACTTGGTGTAAGTGTGTGTCTGTGCTACTGGGTATCAGAGTATGTCTTTGTTACTTGGTGTCAGTGCATGTCTTTGTGACTTGGTGTCAGTGTATGTCTTTGTTACTGGGTGTTATTGTATGTCTTTGTTACTTGGTGTCAGTGTCTGACTTTGTTGCTTGGTGTCAGTGTATGTCTTTGTTACTTGGTGTAAGTGTGTGTCTGTGTTACTGGGGATCAGTGTATGTCTTTGCTACTTGGTATCAGTGTATGTCTTTGTTACTTGGTGTCAGTGTATGTCTGTGTTACTTCGTGTAAGTGGATGTCTTTGTTCCTTGGTGTCAGTGTATGTCTTTGTGACTTGGTGTCAGTGTATGTCTTTGTTACTCGGTGTCAGTGTATGTCTTTGTTACTTGGTGTCAGTGTATGTCTTTGTTACTGGGTGTCATTGTATGTCTTTGTGACTTGGTGTCAGTGTATGTCTTTGTTACTAGGTGTCAGTGTATGTCTTTGTTACTTGGTGTCAGCGTATGTCTTTGTTACTGGGTGTCATTGTATGTCTATGTTACTTGGTGTCAGTGTATGACTTTGTTACTTGGTGAAAGTGTATGTCTTTGTTACTTGGTGTAAGTGTGTGTCTGTGTTACTGGGGATCAGTGTATGTCTTTGTTACTTGGTGTAAGTGTGTGTCTGTGTTACTGGGTATCAGTGGATTTCTTTGTTACTTGGTGTCAGTGCATGTCTTTGTGACTTCGTGTCAGTGTATGTCTTTGTTACTGGGTGTTATTGTATGTCTTTGTTACTTGGTGTCAGTGTATGACTTTGTTACTTGGTGTCAGTGTATGTCTTTGTTACTTGGTGTAAGTGAGTGCCTGTGTTACTGGGGATCAGTGTATGTCTTTGTTACTTGGTGTAAGTGTGTTTCTGTGTTACAAGGTATCAGTGTATGTCTTTGTGACTGGGTGTCAGTGTATGTCTTTGTTCCTTGGTGTAAGTGCATGTCTTTGTTACTTGGTGTCAGTGTATGACATTGTTAGTTGGTGTAAGTGTCTGTCTGTGTTACTGGGTATCAGTGTATGTCTTTGTTACTTGGTGTCAGTGTATGTATTTGTTACTTGGTGTCAGTGTATTTCTTTGTTACTGGGTGCCAGTGTATGTCTTTGTGACTTGGTGTCATTGTATGTCTTTGTTACTTGGTGTCAGGGTATGTCTTTGTTACTTGGTGTCAGTGTATGTCTTTGTTACTTGGTGTAAGTGTGTGTCTGTGCTACTGGGTATCAGAGTATGTCTTTGTTACTTGGTGTCAGTGCATGTCTTTGTGACTTGGTGTCAGTGTATGTCTTTGTTACTTGGTGTAAGTGTGTGTCTGTGTTACTGGGGATCAGTGTATGTCTTTGTTACTTGGTATCAGTGTATGTCTTTGTTACTTGGTGTCAGTGTATGTCTGTGTTACTTCGTGTAAGTGGATGTCTTTGTTCCTTGGTGTCAGTGTATGTCTTTGTGACTTGGTGTCAGTGTATGTCTTTGTTACTCGGTGTCAGTGTATGCCTTTGTTACTTGGTGTCAGTGTATGTCTTTGTTACTGGGTGTCATTGTATGTCTATGTTACTTGGTGTCAGTGTATGACTTTGTTACTTGGTGTCAGTGTATGTCTTTGTTACTTGGTGTAACTGTGTGTCTGTGTTACTGGGGATCAGTGTATGTCTTTGTTACTTGGTGTAAGTGTGTGTCTGTGTCACTGGGTATCAGTGGATGTCTTTGTTACTTGGTGTCAGTGCATGTCTTTGTGACTTGGTGTCAGTGTATGTCTTTGTTACTGGGTATTATTGTATGTCTTTGTTACTTGGTGTCAGTGTAAGACTTTGTTACTTGGTGTCAGTGTATGTCTTTGTTACTTGGTGTAAGTGAGTGCCTGTGTTACTGGGGATCAGTGTATGTCTTTGTTACTTGGTGTAAGTGTGTTTCTGTGTTACAGGTTATCGGTGTATGTCTTTGTGACTGGGTGTCAGTGTATGTCTTTGTTACTTGGTGTAAGTGCATGTCTTTGTTACTTGGTGTCAGTGTATGACATTGTTAGTTGGTGTAAGTGTCTGTCTGTGTTACTGGGTATCAGTGTATGTCTTTGTTACTTGGTGTCAGTGTATGTATTTGTTACTTGGTGTCAGTTTATTGCTTTGTTACTGGGTGTCAGTGTATGTCATTGTGACTTGGTGTCATTGTATGTCTTTGTTACTTGGTGTCAGGGTATGTCTTTGTTACTTGGTGTCAGTGTATGTCTTTGTTACTTGGTGTAAGTGTGTGTCTGTGCTACTGGGCATCAGAGTATGTCTTTGTTACTTGGTGTCAGTGCATGTCTTTGTGACTTGGTGTCAGTGTATGTCTTTGTTACTGGCTGTTATTGTATGTCTTTGTTACTTGGTGTCAGTGTATGACTTTGTTACTTGGTGTCAGTGTATGTCTTTGTTACTTGGTGTAAGTGTGTGTCTGTGTTACTGAGGATCAGTGTATGTCTTTGGTACTTGGTGTAAGTGTGTGTCTGTGTTACTGGCTATCAGTGTATGTTTTTGTTACTTGGTATCAGTGTATGTCTTTGTTACTTGGTGTCAGTGTATGTCTGTGTTACTTCGTGTAAGTGGATGTCTTTGTTCCTTGGTGTCAGTGTATGTCTTTGTGACTTGGTGTCAGTGTATGTCTTTGTTACTCGGTGTCAGTGTATGTCTTTGTTACTTGGTGTCAGTGTATGTCTTTGTTACTGGGTGTCATTGTATGTCTATGTTACTTGGTGTCAGTGTATGACTTTGTTACTTGGTGTCAGTGTATGTCTTTGTTACTTGGTGTAAGTGTGTGTCTGTGTTACTGGGGATCAGTGTATGTCTTTGTTACTTGGTGTAAGTGTGTTTCTGTGTTACAGGGTATCAGTGTATGTCTTTGTGACTGGGTGTCAGTGTATGTCTTTGTTACTTGGTGTAAGTGCATGTCTTTGTTACTTGGTGTCAGTGTATGACTTTGTGACTTGGTGTAAGTGTCTGTCTGTGTTACTGGGTATCAGTGTATGTCTTTGTTACTTGGTGTCAGGGTATGTCTTTGTTACTTGGTGTCAGTGTATTTCTTTGTTACTGGGTGTCAGTGTATGTCTTTGTGACTTGGTGTCAGTGTATGTCTTTGTTACTTGGTGTCAGGGTATGTCTTTGTTACTTGGTGTCAGTGTATGTCTTTGTTACTGGGTGTCATTGTATGTCTATGTTACTTGGTGTCAGTGTATGACTTTGTTACTTGGTGTCAGTGTATGTCTTTGTGACTTGGTGTCAGTGTATGTCTTTGTTACTTGGTGTCAGTGTATGTCTTTGTTACTTGGTGTCAGTGTATGACTTTGTTACTTGGTGTCAGTGTATGTCTTTGTTACTTGGTGTAAGTGTGTGTCTGCGTTACTGGGGATCAGTGTATGTCTTTGTTACTTGGTGTAAGTGTGTGTCTGTGTCACTGGGTATCAGTGGATGTCTTTGTTACTTGGTGTCAGTGCATGTCTTTGTGACTTGGTGTCAGTGTATGTCTGTGTTACGTCGTGTAAGTGGATGTCTTTGTTCCTTGGTGTCAGTGTATGTCTTTGTGACTTGGTGTCAGTGTATGTCTTTGTTACTCGGTGTCAGTGTATGTCTTTGTTACTTGGTGTCAGCGTATGTCTTTGTTACTGGGTGTCATTGTATGTCTATGTTACTTGGTGTCAGTGTATGACTTTGTTACTTGGTGAAAGTGTATGTCTTTGTTACTTGGTGTAAGTGTGTGTCTGTGTTACTGGGGATCAGTGTATGTCTTTGTTACTTGGTGTAAGTGAGTGTCTGTGTTACTGGGTATCAGTGGATGTCTTTGTTACTTGGTGTCAGTGCATGTCTTTGTGACTTCGTGTCAGTGTATGTCTTTGTTACTGGGTGTTATTGTATGTCTTTGTTACTTGGTGTCAGTGTATGACTTTGTTACTTGGTGTCAGTGTATGTCTTTGTTACTTGGTGTAAGTGAGTGCCTGTGTTACTGGGGATCAGTGTATGTCTTTGTTACTTGGTGTAAGTGTGTTTCTGTGTTACAAGGTATCAGTGTATGTCTTTGTGACTGGGTGTCAGTGTATGTCTTTGTTCCTTGGTGTAAGTGCATGTCTTTGTTACTTGGTGTCAGTGTATGACATTGTTAGTTGGTGTAAGTGTCTGTCTGTGTTACTGGGTATCAGTGTATGTCTTTGTTACTTGGTGTCAGTGTATGTATTTGTTACTTGGTGTCAGTGTATTTCTTTGTTACTGGGTGCCAGTGTATGTCTTTGTGACTTGGTGTCATTGTATGTCTTTGTTACTTGGTGTCAGGGTATGTCTTTGTTACTTGGTGTCAGTGTATGTCTTTGTTACTTGGTGTAAGTGTGTGTCTGTGCTACTGGGTATCAGAGTATGTCTTTGTTACTTGGTGTCAGTGCATGTCTTTGTGACTTGGTGTCAGTGTATGTCTATGTTACTGGGTGTTATTGTATGTCTTTGTTACTTGGTGTCAGTGTCTGACTTTGTTACTTGGTGTCAGTGTATGTCTTTGTTACTTGGTGTAAGTGTGTGTCTGTGTTACTGGGGATCAGTGTATGTCTTTGTTACTTGGTATCAGTGTATGTCTTTGTTACTTGGTGTCAGTGTATGTCTGTGTTACT
Source organism: Heterodontus francisci (assembly GCF_036365525.1). NCBI lineage: Eukaryota > Metazoa > Chordata > Chondrichthyes > Heterodontiformes > Heterodontidae > Heterodontus > Heterodontus francisci. The sequence goes on from NC_090391.1 coordinate 67,683,296, forward strand.
TCGTGTAAGTGGATGTCTTTGTTCCTTGGTGTCAGTGTATGTCTTTGTGACTTGGTGTCAGTGTATGTCTTTGTTACTCGGTGTCAGTGTATGCCTTTGTTACTTGGTGTCAGTGTATGTCTTTGTTACTGGGTGTCATTGTATGTCTATGTTACTTGGTGTCAGTGTATGACTTTGTTACTTGGTGTCAGTGTATGTCTTTGTTACTTGGTGTAAGTGTGTGTCTGTGTTACTGGGGATCAGTGTATGTCTTTGTTACTTGGTGTAAGTGTGTGTCTGTGTCACTGGGTATCAGTGGATGTTTTTGTTACTTGGTGTCAGTGCATGTCTTTGTGACTTGGTGTCAGTGTATGTCTTTGTTACTGGGTGTTATTGTATGTCTTTGTTACTTGGTGTCAGTGTAAGACTTTGTTACTTGGTGTCAGTGTATGTCTTTGTTACTTGGTGTAAGTGAGTGCCTGTGTTACTGGGGATCAGTGTATGTCTTTGTTACTTGGTGTAAGTGTGTTTCTGTGTTACAGGTTATCGGTGTATGTCTTTGTGACTGGGTGTCAGTGTATGTCTTTGTTACTTGGTGTAAGTGCATGTCTTTGTTACTTGGTGTCAGTGTATGACATTGTTAGTTGGTGTAAGTGTCTGTCTGTGTTACTGGGTATCAGTGTATGTCTTTGTTACTTGGTGTCAGTGTATGTATTTGTTACTTGGTGTCAGTTTATTGCTTTGTTACTGGGTGTCAGTGTATGTCATTGTGACTTGGTGTCATTGTATGTCTTTGTTACTGGGTGTCAGGGTATGTCTTTGTTACTTGGTGTCAGTGTATGTCTTTGTTACTTGGTGTAAGTGTGTGTCTGTGCTACTGGGCATCAGAGTATGTCTTTGTTACTTGGTGTCAGTGCATGTCTTTGTGACTTGGTGTCAGTGTATGTCTTTGTTACTGGCTGTTATTGTATGTCTTTGTTACTTGGTGTCAGTGTATGACTTTGTTACTTGGTGTCAGTGTATGTCTTTGTTACTTGGTGTAAGTGTGTGTCTGTGTTACTGAGGATCAGTGTATGTCTTTGGTACTTGGTGTAAGTGTGTGTCTGTGTTACTGGCTATCAGTGTATGTTTTTGTTACTTGGTATCAGTGTATGTCTTTGTTACTTGGTGTCAGTGTATGTCTGTGTTACTTCGTGTAAGTGGATGTCTTTGTTCCTTGGTGTCAGTGTATGTCTTTGTGACTTGGTGTCAGTGTATGTCTTTGTTACTCGGTGTCAGTGTATGTCTTTGTTACTTGGTGTCAGTGTATGTCTTTGTTACTTGGTGTAAGTGTGTGTCTGTGTTACTGGGGATCAGTGTATGTCTTTGTTACTTGGTGTAAGTGTGTGTGTGTTACTGGGTATCAGTGGATGTCTTTGTTACTTGGTGTCAGTGCATGTCTTTGTGACTTGGTGTCAGTGTATGTCTTTGTTTCTGGGTGTTATTGTATGTCTTTGTTACTTGGTGTCAGTGTATGACTTTGTTACTTGGTGTCAGTGTATGTCTTTGTTACTTGGTGTAAGTGAGTGCCTGTGTTACTGGGGATCAGTGTATGTCTTTGTTACTTGGTGTAAGTGTGTTTCTGTGTTACAGGGTATCAGTGTATGTCTTTGTGACTGGGTGTCAGTGTATGTCTTTGTTACTTGGTGTAAGTGCATGTCTTTGTTACTTGGTGTCAGTGTATGACTTTGTGACTTGGTGTAAGTGTCTGTCTGTGTTACTGGGTATCAGTGTATGTCTTTGTTACTTGGTGTCAGGGTATGTCTTTGTTACTTGGTGTCAGTGTATTTCTTTGTTACTGGGTGTCAGTGTATGTCTTTGTGACTTGGTGTCAGTGTATGTCTTTGTTACTTGGTGTCAGGGTATGTCTTTGTTACTTGGTGTCAGTGTATGTCTGTGTTACTTGGTGTAAGTGTGTGTCTTTGTTACTTGGCGTCAGTGTATGTCTTTGTTACTTGGTGTCAGTGTATGTCTTTGTTACTGGGTGTAAGTGTGTTTCTGTGTTACAGGGTATCAGTGTATGTCTTTGTGACTGGGTGTCAGTGTATGTCTTTGTTACTTGGTGTCAGTGTATGTCTTTGTTACTTGGTGTCAGTGTATTTCTTTGTTACTGGGTGTCAGTGTATGACTTTGTGACTTGGTGTCAGGGTATGTCTTTGTTACTTGGTGTAATTGTATGACTTTGTTACTTGGTGTAAGTGTGTGTCTGTGTTACTGGGTATCAGAGCATGTCTTTGTTACTTGGTGTCAGATTATGTCTGTGTTACTTGGTGTAAGTGTATGTCTTTGTTACTTGGTATCAGTGTATGTCTTGTTTACTTGGTGTAAGAGTGTGTCTGTGTTACTGGGTATCAGTGCATGTCTTTGTGACTTGGTGTCAGTGTATGACTTTGTTACTTGGTGTCAGTGTATGTCTTTGTTACTTGGTGTAAGTGTGTGTCTGTGTTACTGGGGATCAGTGTATGTCTTTGTTACTTGGTGTAAGTGTGTGTGTGTGTTACTGGGTATCAGTGGATGTCTTTGTTACTTGGTGTCAGTGCATGTCTTTGTGACTTGGTGTCAGTGTATGTCTTTGTCACTGGGTGTTATTGTATGTCTTTGTTACTTGGTGTCAGTGTATGACTTTGTTACTTGGTGTCAGTGTATGTCTTTGTTACTTGGTGTAAGTGAGTGCCTGTGTTACTGGGGATCAGTGTATGTCTTTGTTACTTGGTGTAAGTGTGTTTCTGTGATACAGGGTATCAGTGTATGTCTTTGTGACTGGGTGTCAGTGTATGTCTTTGTTACTTGGTGTAAGTGCATGTCTTTGTTACTTGGTGTCAGTGTATGACTTTGTGACTTGGTGTAAGTGTCTGTCTGTGTTACTGGGTATCAGTGTATGTCTTTGTTACTTGGTGTCAGTGTATGTCTTTGTTACTTGGTGTCAGTGTATTTCTTTGTTACTGGGTGTCAGTGTATGTCTTTGTGACTTGGTGTCAGTGTATGTCTTTGTTACTTGGTGTCAGTGTATGTCTTTGTTACTTGGTGTCAGTGTATGTCTTTGTTACTGGGTGTAAGTGTGTTTCTGTGTTACAGGGTATCAGTGTATGTCTTTGTGACTGGGTGTCAGTGTATGTCTTTGTTACTTGGTGTCAGTGTATGTCTTTGTTACTTGGTGTCAGTGTATTTCTTTGTTACTGGGTGTCAGTGTATGACTTTGTGACTTGGTGTCAGGGTATGTCTTTGTTACTTGGTGTAATTGTATGACTTAGTTACTTGGTGTAAGTGTGTGTCTGTCTTACTGGGTATCAGAGCATGTCTTTGTTACTTGGTGTCAGATTATGTCTGTGTTACTTGGTGTAAGTGTATGTCTTTGTTACTTGGTGTCTGTGTATGTCTTGTTTACTTGGTGTAAGAGTGTGTCTGTGTTACTGGGTATCAGTGCATGTCTTTGTGACTTGGTGTCAGTGTGTGTCTTTGTTACTTGGTGTCAGTGTGTGTCTGTGTTACTAGGAGTCAGTGTCTGTCTTTGTTACTGGGTGCAAGTGTATGTCTTTGTTACTTGGTGTCCGTGTATGTCTGTGTTACTCTGTGTCAGTGTCTGTATTTGTTACTGGGTGGAAGTGTATGTCTGTGCTACTGGGTGTCAGTGTATGTCTCTGTTACAGTGTGTCAGTGTGTGTCTGTGCTACTGGGAGCCAGTGTGTGTCTTTGTTACTGGGTGTCAATGTATGTCTGTGAGACTAGGTGTCAGTGTGTGTCTGTGTTACTGGGTGTCAGTGTGTATTTCTAACTGGGTGTCAGTGTGTGTGTAACTGGGTGTCAGTGTCTGTCTTTGGTGCTCGGTGGAAGTGTATGTCTGTGTTACTGGGTGTAAGTGTATGTCTGTGTTACTGGGTGTAAGTGTATGTCTGTGTTACTGGGTGTCAGTGTATGTCTTTGTTACTTGGTGTCAGTGTATGTCTGTGTTACTTCGTGTAAGTGGATGTCTTTGTTCCTTGGTGTCAGTGTATGTCTTTGTGACTTGGTGTCAGTGTATGTCTTTGTTACTCGGTGTCAGTGTATGTCTTTGTTACTTGGTGTCAGTGTATGTCTTTGTTACTGGGTGTCATTGTATGTCTATGTTACTTGGTGTCAGTGTATGACTTTGTTACTTGGTGTCAGTGTATGTCTTTGTTACTTGGTGTAAGTGTGTGTCTGTGTTACTGGGGATCAGTGTATGTCTTTGTTACTTGGTGTAAGTGTGTGTCTGTGTCACTGGGTATCAGTGGATGTCTTTGTTACTTGGTGTCAGTGCATGTCTTTGTGACTTGGTGTCAGTGTATGTCTGTGTTACGTCGTGTAAGTGGATGTCTTTGTTCCTTGGTGTCAGTGTATGTCTTTGTGACTTGGTGTCAGTGTATGTCTTTGTTACTCGGTGTCAGTGTATGTCTTTGTTACTTGGTGTCAGCGTATGTCTTTGCTACTGGGTGTCATTGTATGTCTATGTTACTTGGTGTCAGTGTATGACTTTGTTACTTGGTGAAAGTGTATGTCTTTGTTACTTGGTGTAAGTGTGTGTCTGCGTTACTGGGGATCAGTGTATGTCTTTGTTACTTGGTGTAAGTGTGTGTCTGTGTTACTGGGTATCAGTGGATGTCTTTGTTACTTGGTGTCAGTGCATGTCTTTGTGACTTCGTGTCAGTGTATGTCTTTGTTACTGGGTGTTATTGTATGTCTTTGTTACTTGGTGTCAGTGTATGACTTTGTTACTTGGTGTCAGTGTATGTCTTTGTTACTTGGTGTAAGTGAGTGCCTGTGTTACTGGGGATCAGTGTATGTCTTTGTTACTTGGTGTAAGTGTGTTTCTGTGTTACAAGGTATCAGTGTATGTCTTTGTGACTGGGTGTCAGTGTATGTCTTTGTTCCTTGGTGTAAGTGCATGTCTTTGTTACTTGGTGTCAGTGTATGACATTGTTAGTTGGTGTAAGTGTCTGTCTGTGTTACTGGGTATCAGTGTATGTCTTTGTTACTTGGTGTCAGTGTATGTATTTGTTACTTGGTGTCAGTGTATTTCTTTGTTACTGGGTGCCAGTGTATGTCTTTGTGACTTGGTGTCATTGTATGTCTTTGTTACTTGGTGTCAGGGTATGTCTTTGTTACTTGGTGTCAGTGTATGTCTTTGTTACTTGGTGTAAGTGTGTGTCTGTGCTACTGGGTATCAGAGTATGTCTTTGTTACTTGGTGTCAGTGCATGTCTTTGTGACTTGGTGTCAGTGTATGTCTTTGTTACTGGGTGTTATTGTATGTCTTTGTTACTTGGTGTCAGTGTCTGACTTTGTTACTTGGTGTCAGTGTATGTCTTTGTTACTTGGTGTAAGTGTGTGTCTGTGTTACTTGGGATCAGTGTATGTCTTTGTTACTTGGTGTCAGTGTATGTCTTTGTTACTGGGTGTCATTGTATGTCTATGTTACTTGGTGTCAGTGTATGACTTTGTTACTTGGTGTCAGTGTATGTCTTTGTTACTTGGTGTAAGTGTGTGTCTGTGTTACTGGGGATCAGTGTATGTCTTTGTTACTTGGTGTAAGTGTGTGTCTGTGTCACTGGGTATCAGTGGATGTCTTTGTTACTTGGTGTCAGTGCATGTCTTTGTGACTTGGTGTCAGTGTATGTCTTTGTTACTGGGTGTTATTGTATGTCTTTGTTACTTGGTGTCAGAGTAAGACTTTGTTACTTGGTGTCAGTGTATGTCTTTGTTACTTGGTGTAAGTGAGTGCCTGTGTTACTGGGGATCAGTGTATGTCTTTGTTACTTGGTGTAAGTGTGTTTCTGTGTTACAGGTTATCGGTGTATGTCTTTGTGAGTGGGTGTCAGTGTATGTCTTTGTTACTTGGTGTAAGTGCATGTCTTTGTTACTTGGTGTCAGTGTATGACATTGTTAGTTGGTGTAAGTGTCTGTCTGTGTTACTGGGTATCAGTGTATGTCTTTGTTACTTGGTGTCAGTGTATGTATTTGTTACTTGGTGTCAGTTTATTGCTTTGTTACTGGGTGTCAGTGTATGTCATTGTGACTTGGTGTCATTGTATGTCTTTGTTACTTGGTGTCAGGGTGTGTCTTTGTTACTTGGTGTCAGTGTATGTCTTTGTTACTTGGTGTAAGTGTGTGTCTGTGCTACTGGGCATCAGAGTATGTCTTTGTTACTTGGTGTCAGTGCATGTCTTTGTGACTTGGTGTCAGTGTATGTCTTTGTTACTGGCTGTTATTGTATGTCTTTGTTACTTGGTGTCAGTGTATGACTTTGTTACTTGGTGTCAGTGTATGTCTTTGTTACTTGGTGTAAGTGTGTGTCTGTGTTACTGAGGATCAGTGTATGTCTTTGGTACTTGGTGTAAGTGTGTGTCTGTGTTACTGGCTATCAGTGTATGTTTTTGTTACTTGGTATCAGTGTATGTCTTTGTTACTTGGTGTCAGTGTATGTCTGTGTTACTTCGTGTAAGTGGATGTCTTTGTTCCTTGGTGTCAGTGGATGTCTTTGTTCCTTGGTGTCAGTGTATGTCTTTGTGACTTGGTGTCAGTGTATGTCTTTGTTACTCGGTGTCAGTGTATGTCTTTGTTACTTGGTGTCAGTGTATGTCTTTGTTACTGGGTGTCATTGTATGTCTATGTTACTTGGTGTCAGTGTATGACTTTGTTACTTGGTGTCAGTGTATGTCTTTGTTACTTGGTGTAAGTGTGTGTCTGTGTTACTGGGGATCAGTGTATGTCTTTGTTACTTGGTGTAAGTGTGTGTGTGTTACTGGGTATCAGTGGATGTCTTTGTTACTTGGTGTCAGTGCATGTCTTTGTGACTTGGTGTCAGTGTATGTCTTTGTTACTGGGTGTTATTGTATGTCTTTGTTACTTGGTGTCAGTGTATGACTTTGTTACTTGGTGTCAGTGTATGTCTTTGTTACTTGGTGTAAGTGAGTGCCTGTGTTACTGGGGATCAGTGTATGTCTTTGTTACTTGGTGTAAGTGTGTTTCTGTGTTGCAGGGTATCAGTGTATGTCTTTGTGACTGGGTGTCAGTGTATGTCTTTGTTACTTGGTGTAAGTGCATGTCTTTGTTACTTGGTGTCAGTGTATGACTTTGTGACTTGGTGTAAGTGTCTGTCTGTGTTACTGGGTATCAGTGTATGTCTTTGTTACTTGGTGTCAGGGTATGTCTTTGTTACTTGGTGTCAGTGTATTTCTTTGTTACTGGGTGTCAGTGTATGTCTTTGTGACTTGGTGTCAGTGTATGTCTTTGTTACTTGGTGTCAGGGTATGTCTTTGTTACTTGGTGTCAGTGTATGTCTGTGTTACTTGGTGTAAGTGTGTGTCTTTGTTACTTGGCGTCAGTGTATGTCTTTGTTACTTGGTGTCAATGTATGTCTTTGTTACTGGGTGTAAGTGTGTTTCTGTGTTACAGGGTATCAGTGTATGTCTTTGTGACTGGGTGTCAGTGTATGTCTTTGTTACTTGGTGTCAGTGTATGTCTTTGTTACTTGGTGTCAGTGTATGTCTTTGTTACTTGGTGTCAGTGTATTTCTTTGTTACTGGGTGTCAGTGTATGACTTTGTGACTTGGTGTCAGGGTATGTCTTTGTTACTTGGTGTAATTGTATGACTTTGTTACTTGGTGTAAGTGTGTGTCTGTGTTACTGGGTATCAGAGCATGTCTTTGTTACTTGGTGTCAGATTATGTCTGTGTTACTTGGTGTAAGTGTATGTCTTTGTTACTTGGTATCAGTGTATGTCTTGTTTACTTGGTGTAAGAGTGTGTCTGTGTTACTGGGTATCAGTGCATGTCTTTGTGACTTGGTGTCAGTGTATGACTTTGTTACTTGGTGTCAGTGTATGTCTTTGTTACTTGGTGTAAGTGTGTGTCTGTGTTACTGGGGATCAGTGTATGTCTTTGTTACTTGGTGTAAGTGTGTGTGTGTTACTGGGTATCAGTGGATGTCTTTGATACTTGGTGTCAGTGCATGTCTTTGTGACTTGGTGTCAGTGTATGTCTTTGTCACTGGGTGTTATTGTATGTCTTTGTTACTTGGTGTCAGTGTATGACTTTGTTACTTGGTGTCAGTGTATGTCTTTGTTACTTGGTGTAAGTGAGTGCCTGTGTTACTGGGGATCAGTGTATGTCTTTGTTACTTGGTGTAAGTGTGTTTCTGTGATACAGGGTATCAGTGTATGTCTTTGTGACTGGGTGTCAGTGTATGTCTTTGTTACTTGGTGTAAGTGCATGTCTTTGTTACTTGGTGTCAGTGTATGACTTTGTGACTTGGTGTAAGTGTCTGTCTGTGTTACTGGGTATCAGTGTATGTCTGTGTTACTTGGTGTCAGTGTATGTCTTTGTTACTTGGTGTCAGTGTATTTCTTTGTTACTGGGTGTCAGTGTATGTCTTTGTGACTTGGTGTCAGTGTATGTCTTTGTTACTTGGTGTCAGGGTATGTCTTTGTTACTTGGTGTCAGTGTATGTCTTTGTTACTTGGTGTCAGTGTATGTCTTTGTTACTGGGTGTAAGTGTGTTTCTGTGTTACAGGGTATCAGTGTATGTCTTTGTGACTGGGTGTCAGTGTATGTCTTTGTTACTTGGTGTCAGTGTATGTCTTTGTTACTTGGTGTCAGTGTATTTCTTTGTTACTGGGTGTCAGTGTATGACTTTGTGACTTGGTGTCAGGGTATGTCTTTGTTACTTGGTGTAATTGTATGACTTTGTTACTTGGTGTAAGTGTGTGTCTGTCTTACTGGGTATCAGAGCATGTCTTTGTTACTTGGTGTCAGATTATGTCTGTGTTACTTGGTGTAAGTGTATGTCTTTGTTACTTGGTGTCTGTGTATGTCTTGTTTACTTGGTGTAAGAGTGTGTCTGTGTTACTGGGTATCAGTGCATGTCTTTGTGACTTGGTGTCAGTGTGTGTCTTTGTTACTTGGTGTCAGTGTGTGTCTGTGTTACTAGGAGTCAGTGTCTGTCTTTGTTACTGGGTGCAAGTGTATGTCTTTGTTACTTGGTGTCCGTGTATGTCTGTGTTACTCTGTGTCAGTGTCTGTATTTGTTACTGGGTGGAAGTGTATGTCTGTGCTACTGGGTGTCAGTGTATGTCTATGTTACAGTGTGTCAGTGTGTGTCTGTGCTACTGGGAGCCAGTGTGTGTCTTTGTTACTGGGTGTCAATGTATGTCTGTGAGACTAGGTGTCAGTGTGTGTCTGTGTTACTGGGTGTCAGTGTGTATTTCTAACTGGGTGTCAGTGTGTGTGTAACTGGGTGTCAGTGTCTGTCTTTGGTGCTCGGTGGAAGTGTATGTCTGTGTTACTGGGTGTAAGTGTATGTCTGTGTTACTGGGTGTCAGTGTGTGTCTTTGTTACTGGGTGGCAGTGTCTTTTTGTGACACTGTGTGTCAGTGTATGTTTGTCTGTTTCACTGGGTGTCAGTGTGTGCCAGTGATACAGGTGTCAGTGTGTATCTGTGTTACTGGGGGTCAATGTGTGTGTGTGTGCGTGTTACTGGGTCTCAGTGAGTGTCCGTGACACTAGGTGTCAGTGTGTGTCTTTGTTACTGGGTGTCAGTGTATGTCTGTGTTACTGGGTATCATTGTATGTCTTTGTTACTTGGTGTAAGCGTATGTCTTTGTTGCTTGGTGTAAGTGTGTTTCTGTGTTACAGGGTATCAGTGTATGTCTTTGTGACTGGGTGTCAGTGTATGTCTTTGTTACTTGGTGTAAGTGTATGTCCTTGTTACTTGGTGTCAGTGTATGACTTTGTTACTTGGTGTAAGTGTGTGTCTGTGTTACTGGGTATCAGTGTATGTCTTTGTTACTTTGTGTCAGTGTATGTCTTTGTTACTTGGTGTCAGTGTATTTCTTTGTTACTTGGTGTCAGAGTATGTCTGTGTTACTTGGTGTAAGTGTATGTCTTTGTTACTTGGTGTCAGTGTATGTCTTGTTTACTTGGTGTAAGAGTGTGTCTGTGTTACTGGGTATCAGTGCATGTCTTTGTGACTTGGTGTCAGTGTATGTCTTTGTTACTTGGTGTCAGTGTGTGTCTGTGTTACTAGGAGTCAGTGTCTGTCTTTGTTACTGGGTGCAAGTGTATGTCTTTGTTACTTGGTGTCCGTGTATGTCTGTGTTACTCTGTGTCAGTGTCTGTCTTTGTTACTGGGTGGAAGTGTATGTCTGTGCTACTGGGTGTCAGTGATTGTCTATGTTACTGGGTGTCAGTGTGTGTCTGTGCTACTGGGAGCCAGTGTGTGTCTTTGTTACTGGGTGTCAGTGTGTATTTCTAACTGGGTGTCAGTGTGTGTGTAACTGGGTGTCAGTGTCTGTCTTTGGTGCTCGGTGGAAGTGTATGTCTGTGTTACTGGGTGTAAGTGTATGTCTGTGTTACTGGGTGTCAGTGTGTGTCTTTGTTACTGGGTGGCAGTGTCTTTTTGTGACACTGTGTGTCAGTGTATGTTTGTCTGTTTGACTGGGTGTCAGTGTGTGCCAGTGATACAGGTGTCAGTGTGTATCTGTGTTACTGGGGGGTCAATGTGTGTGTGTGTGCGTGTTACTGGGTCTCAGTGAGTGTCCGTGACACTAGGTGTCAGTGTGTGTCTTTGTTACTGGGTGTCAGTGTATGTCTGTGTTACTGGGTATCATTGTATGTCTTTGTTACTTGGTGTAAGCGTATGTCTTTGTTGCTTGGTGTAAGTGTGTTTCTGTGTTACAGGGTATCAGTGTATGTCTTTGTGACTGGGTGTCAGTGTGTGTCTGTGTTACTGGGTATCAGTGTATGTCTTTGTTACTTTGTGTCAGTGTATGTCTTTGTTACTTGGTGTCAGTGTATTTCTTTGTTACTGGGTGTCAGTGTATGTCTTTGTGACTTGGTGTCAGTGTATGTCTTTGTTACTTGGTGTCAGGGTATGTCTTTGTTACTTGGTGCAAGTGTATGTCTTTGTTTCTTGGTGTCAGTGCATGTCTTTGCTACTTGGTGTCAGTGTATGTCTTTGTTACTTGGTGTAAGTGTGTGTCTGTGTTACTGGGTATCAGAGTATGTCTTTGTTACTTGGTGTCAGCGTATGTCTGTGTTACTTGGTGTAAGTGTTTGTCTTTGTTACTTGGTGTCAGTGTATGTCTTGTTTACGTGGTGTAAGAGTGTGTCTGTGTTACTGGGTATCAGTGTATGTCTTTGTTACTTGGTGTCAGTGTATGTCTTTGTGACTTGGTGTCAGTGTATGTCTTTGTTATGGGTGTCAGTGTATGTCTTTGTTACTTGGTGTCAGTGTATGTCTTTGTTACTCGGTGTCAGTGTGTGTCTGTGTTACTAGGAGTCAGTGTCTGTCTTTATTACTGGGTGCAATTGTATGTCTTTGTTACTTGGTGTCCGTGTATGTCTGTGTTACTGGGTGTCAGTGTATGTCTGTGTTACTGGGTGTCAGTGTGTGTCTGTGTTACTGGGAGCCAGTGTGTGTCTTTGTTACTGGGTGTCAATGTATGTCTGTGACACTAGGTGTCAGTGTGTGTCTGTGTTACTGGGTGTCACTGTGTGTTTCTAACTGGGTGTCAGTGTGTTTGTTACTGGGTGTCAGTGTCTGTCTTTGGTACTGGGGGGAAGTGTATGTCTGTGTTACTGGTTGTCAGTGTATGTCTGTGTTGCTGGGTGTCAGTGTGTGTCGTTGTTACTGGGTGGCAGTGTCTTTTTGTGACACTGTGTGTCAGTGTATGTTTGTCTGTTTCACTGGGTGTCAGTGTGTGCCTGTGATACAGGTGTCAGTGTGTATCTGTGTTACTGGGGGGTCAATGTGTGTTTGTGTGTGTGTTACTGGGTCTCATGTGTGTCTGTGACACTAGGTGTCAGTGTGTGTCTTTGTTACTGGGTGTCAGTGTATGTCTGTGTTACTTGGTGTAAGTGTATGTCTTTGTTAAATGGTGTCAGTGTATGTCTGTGTTACTTGGTGTAAGAGTATGTCTGTGTTCCTGGGGGTCAATATGTGTTTGTGTTTCTGGGGGTCAGCGTGTGTTGCTAACTGGGTGTCAGTGTGTTTGTTACTGGGTGTAAGTGTGTGTCTGTGTTACTGGGTATCATTGTCTGTCTTTGTTACTTGGTGTAAGCGTATGTCTTTGTTACTTGGTGTCAGTGTATGTGTTTGTGACTTGGTGTCAGTGTATGTCTTTGTTACTGGGTGTCAGTGTATGTCTTTGTTACTTGGTGTAAGTGTGTTTCTGTGTTACTGGGTATCAGTGCAAGTCTTTGTTACTTGGTGTCAGTGTATGTCTTTGTTACTTGGTGTCAGCGTATGTCTTTGCTTTTTGGTGTAAGTGTGTGTCTGTGTTACTGGGTATCAGTGTATGTCTTTGTTACTTGGTGTCAGTGTATGTCTGTGTTACTTGGTGTAAGTGCATGTCTTTGTGACTTGGTGTCAGTGTATGTCTTTGTTACTTGGTGTAAGTGTGTGTCTGTGTTACTGGGTATCAGTGTGTGTCTTTGTTACTTGGTGTAAGTGTATGTCTCTGTTACTTGGTGTCAGTGTATGTCTGTGTTACTTGGTATAAGTGTGTGTCTTTGTTACTTGGTGTCAGTGTTTGTCTTGTTTACGTGGTGTAAGAGTGTGTCTGTGTTACTGGGTATCAGTGTATGTCTTTGTTACTTGGTGTCAGTGTATGTCTTTGTGACTTGGTGTCAGTGTATGTCTTTGTTGCTCTGTGTCAGTGTATGTCTTTGTGACTTGGTGTCAGTGTATGTCTTTGTTATGGGTGTCAGTGTATGTCTTTGTTACTTGGTGTCAGTGTATGTCTTTGTTACTCGGTGTCAGTGTGTGTCTGTGTTACTAGGAGTCAGTGTCTGTCTTTATTACTGGGTGCAATTGTATGTCTTTGTTACTTGGTGTCCGTGTATGTCTGTGTTACTGGGTGTCAGTGTATGTCTGTGTTACTGGGTGTTTGTGTGTGTCTGTGTTACTGGGAGCCAGTGTGTGTCTTTGTTACTGGGTGTCAATGTATGTCTGTGACACTAGGTGTCAGTGTGTGTCTGTGTTACTGGGTGTCACTGTGTGTTTCTAACTGGGTGTCAGTGTGTTTGTTACTGGGTGTCAGTGTCTGTCTTTGGTACTGGGGGGAAGTGTATGTCTGTGTTACTGGTTGTCAGTGTATGTCTGTGTTGCTGGGTGTCAGTGTGTGTCGTTGTTACTGGGTGGCAGTGTCTTTTTGTGACACTGTGTGTCAGTGTATGTTTGTCTATTTCACTGGGTGTCAGTGTGTGACTGTGATACAGGTGTCAGTGTGTATCTGTGTTACTGGGGGGTCAATGTGTGTTTGTGTGTGTTTTACTGGGTCTCAGTGTGTGTCTGTGACACTAGGTGTCAGTGTGTGTCTTTGTTACTGGGTGTCAGTGTATGTCTGTGTTACTTGGTGTAAGTGTATGTCTTTGTTAAATGGTGTCAGTGTATGTCTGTGTTACTTGGTGTAAGAGTATGTCTGTGTTAATGGGGATCAGTGTATGTCTGTGTTCCTGGGGGTCAATGTGTGTTTGTGTTTCTGGGGGTCAGCGTGTGTTGCTAACTGGGTGTCAGTGTGTTTGTTACTGGGTGTAAGTGTGTGTCTGTGTTACTGGGTATCATTGTCTGTCTTTGTTACTTGGTGTAAGCGTATGTCTTTGTTACTTGGTGTCAGTGTATGTGTTTGTGACTTGGTGTCAGTGTATGTCTTTGTTACTTGGTGTAAGTGTGTGTCTGTGTTACTGGGTATCAGTGCAAGTCTTTGTTACTTGGTGTCAGTGTATGTCTTTGTTACTTGGTGTCAGCGTATGTCTTTGCTTTTTGGTGTAAGTGTGTGTCTGTGTTACTGGGTATCAGTGTATGTCTTTGTTACTTGGTGTCAGTGTATGTCTGTGTTACTTGGTGTAAGTGCATGTCTTTGTGACTTGGTGTCAGTGTATGTCTTTGTTACTTGGTGTAAGTGTGTGTCTGTGTTACTGGGTATCAGTGTGTGTCTTTGTTACTTGGTGTAAGTGTATGTCTCTGTTACTTGGTGTCAGTGTATGTCTGTGTTACTTGGTATAAGTGTGTGTCTTTGTTACTGGGTGTCAGTGTATGTCTGTGTTACTTGGTGCAAGTGTATGTCTTTGTTAAATGGTGTCAGTGTATGTCTGCGTTACTTGGTGTAAGAGTATGTCTCTGTTACTTGGTGTCAGTGTATGTCTGTGTTACTTGGTATAAGTGTGTGTCTTTGTTACTGGGTGTCAGTGTATGTCTGTGTTACTTGGTGCAAGTGTATGTCTTTGTTAAATGGTGTCAGTGTATGTCTGCGTTACTTGGTGTAAGAGTATGTCTTTGTTACTGGGTATCAGTGTATGTATGTGTTCCGGGGGTCAATGTGTGTTTGTGTTACTGGGTGTCAGCGTGTGTTTCTAACTGGGTGTCAGTGTGTCTGTTACTGGGTGTAAGTGTGTGTCTTTGTTACTGGGTATCAGTGTATGTCTTTGTTACTTGGTGTCAGTGTATGTCTGTGTTACTTGGTGTAAGTGTGTGTCTTTGTTTCCTGCTGCAAGTGTATGTCTTTGTTACTTGGTGTCAGTGTATGTCTTTGTTACTTGGTGTCAGTGTATGTCTGTGTTACTTGGTGTAAGTGTATGTCTTTGTGACTTGGTGTCAGTGCATGTCTTTGTTACTTGGTGTAAGTGTGTGTCTGTGTTACTGGGTATTAGTTTCTGTCTTTGTAACTTGGTGCAAGTGTGTGTCTGTGTTACTGGGTATCAGTACATGTCTTTGTTACTTGGTGTCAGTGTATGTCTGTGTTACTTGGTGTAAGTGTGTGTCTTTGTTACTTGGTGTAAGTGTATGTCTTTGTTACTTGGTGTCAGTGTATGTCTGTGTTACTTGGTATAAGTGTGTGTCTTTGTTACTGGGTGTCAGTGTATGTCTGTGTTACTTGGTGTAAGTGTATGTCTTTGTTAAATGGTGTCAGTGTATGTCTGTGTTACTTGGTGTAAGAGTATGTCTTTGTTACTTGGTGTCAGTGTATGTCTTTGTTACTTGGTGTAAGTGTGTGTCTGTTTTACTGGGTATCAGTGCATGCCTGTGTTCCGGGGGTCAATGTGCGTTTGTGTTACTGGGTGTCAGCGTGTGTTTCTAACTGGGTGTCAGTGTGTTTGTTACTGGGTGTAAGTGTGTCTGTGCTCCTGGGTATCATTGTATGTCTTTGTTACTTGGTGTAAGCGTATGTCTTTGTTACTTGGTGTCAGTGTATGTGTTTGTGACTTGGTGTCAGTGTATGTCTTTGTTACTGGGTGTCAGTGTATGTCTTTGTTACTTGGTGTAAGTGTGTGTCTGTGTTACTGGGTATCAGTGCAAGTCTTTGGTACTTGGTGTCAGTGTATGTCTTTGTTACTTGGTGTCAGTGTATGTCTGTGTTTTTTGGTGTAAGTGTGTGTCTGTGTTACTGGGTATCAGAGTATGTCTTTGTTACTTGGTGTCAGTGTATGTCTGTGTTACTTGGTGTAAGTGTGTGTCTTTGTTTCTTAGTGTAAGTGTATTTCTTTGTTCCTTGGTGTCAGTGTATGTCTGTGTTACTTGGTGCAAGTGTATGTCTTTGTGACTTGGTGTCAGTGTATGTCTTTGTTACTTGGTGTAAGTGTGTGTCTGTGTTACTGGGTATTAGCGTCTGTCTTTGTTACTTGGTGTAAGTGTGTGTCTGTGTTACTGGGTATCAGTGTAAGTCTTTGTTACTTGGTGTCAGTGTATCTCTGTGTTCCTTGGTGTAAGTGCGTGTCTTTGTTACTTGGTGTAAGTGTATGTCTTTGTTACTTGGTGTCAGTGTATGTCTGTGCTACTTGGTATAAGTGTCTGTCTTTGTTACTTGGTGTCAGTGTATGTCTTTGTTACTTGGTGCAAGAGTGTGTCTGTGTTACTGGGTATCAGTGTATGTCTGTGTTACTGTGGGTCAGTGTGTGTCTGTGTGACTGGGGGTCAGCGTGTGTTTCTAACTGGATGTCAGAGTGTGTGTTACTGGGTGTAAGTGTGTGTCTGTGTTACTGGGTATCAGTGTATGTCTTTGTTACTTGGTGTCAGTGTATGTCTGTGTTACTTGGTGTAAGAGTATGTCTTTGTTATCTGGTGTCAGTGTATGTCTTTGTTACTTGGTGTAAGTGTGTGTCTGTGTTACTGGGTATCAGTGTATGTCTTTGTTCCTGGGGGTCAATGTGTGTTTGTGTTACTGAGGTTCAGCGTGTGTTTCTAACTGGGTGTCAGTGTGTTTGTTACTGGGTGTGAGTGTGTGTCTGTGTTACTGGGTATCATTGTATGTCTTTTTTACTTGGTGCAAGCGTATGTCTTTGTTACTTGGTGTAAGAGTGTTTCTGTGTTACATGGTATCAGTGTATGTCTTTGTGACTGGGTGTCAGTGTATGTATTTGTTACTTGGTGTAAGTGTATGTCTTTGTTACTTGGTGTCAGTGTATGACATTGTTACTTGGTGTAAGTGTGTGTCTTTGTTACTGGGTATCAGTGTATGTCTTTGTTACTTGGTGTCACTGTATGTCTTTGTTACTTGGTGTCAGTGTATTTCTTTGTTACTGGGAGTCAGTGTATGTCTTTGTGACTTGGTGTCAGTTTATGTCTTTGTTACTTGGTGTCAGTGTATTTCTTTGTTACTGGGAGTCAGTGTATGTCTTTGTGACTTGGTGTCAGTTTATGTCTTTGTTACTTGGTGTCAGGGTATGACATTGTTACTTGGTGTAAGTGTGTGTCTTTGTTACTGGGTATCAGTGTATGTCTTTGTTACTTGGTGTCACTGTATGTCTTTGTTACTTGGTGTCAGTGTATTTCTTTGTTACTGGGAGTCAGTGTATGTCTTTGTGACTTGGTGTCAGTTTATGTCTTTGTTACTTGGTGTCAGGGTATGACTTTGTTACTTGGTGTCCGTGTATGTCTTTGTTACTTGTTGTCAGTGTATGTCTTTGTTACTTGGTGTAAGTGTGTGTCTGTGTTACTGGGTATCAGAGTTTGTCTTTGTGACTTGGTGTCAGCTTATGTCTTTGTTACTTGGTGTAAGTGTGTGTCTTTGTTACTTGGTGTCAGTGTATGTCTTGTTTACTTGGTGTAAGAGTGTGTCTGTGTTACTGGGTATCAGTGTATGTCTTTGTTACTTGGTGTCAGTGTATGTCTTTGTGACTTGGTGTCAGTGTATGTCTTTGTTGCTGGGTGTCAGTGTATGTCTTTGTGACTTGCTGTCAGTTTATGTCTTTGTTACTGGGTGTCAGTGTATGTCTTTGTTACTTGGTGTCAGTGTATGTCTTTGTTACTTGGTGTCAGTGTGTGTCTGTGTTACTAGGAGTCAGTGTCTGTCTTTGTTACTGGGTGCAAGTGTATGTCTTTTTTACTTGGTGTCCGTGTATGTCTGTGTTACTCTGTGTCAGTGTCTGTCTTTGTTACCGGGTGGAAGTGTATGTCTGTGTTACTGGGTGACAGTGTTTGTCTGTGTTACTGGGTGTCAGTGTGTGTCTGTGTTACTGGGAGCCAGTGTGTGTCTTTGTTACTGGGTGTCAATGTATGTCTGTGACACTAGGTGTCAGTGTGTGTCTGTGTAACTGGGTGTCAGTGGGTGTTTCTAAATGGGTTTCAGTGTGTGTGTTACTGGGTGTCAGTGTCTGTCTTTGGTACTGGGGGGAAGTGTATGTCTGTGTTACTGGGTGTCAATGTGTGTCGTTGTTACTGGGTGGCAGTGTCTTTTTGTGACACTGTGTGTCAGTGTATGTTTGTCTGTTTCACTGGGTGTCAGTGTGTGCCTGTGATCCAGGTGTCAGTGTGTATCTGTGTTACTGGGGGGTCAATGTGTGTGTGTTACTGGCTCTCAGTGTGTGTCTGTGACACTAGGTGTCAGTGTGTGTCTTTGTTACTGGGTCTCAGTGTATGTCTGTGTTACTTGGTGGAAGTGTATGTCTTTGTTAAATGGTGTCAGTGTATGTCTGTGTTACTTGGTGTAAGAGTATGTCTTTGTTACTTGGTGTCAGTGTATGTCTTTGTTACTTGATGTAAGTGTGTGTCTGTGTTACTGGGTATCAGTGTATGTCTGTGTTCCTGGGGGGCAATGTGTGTTTGCGTTCCTGGGGGTCAGCGTGTGTTTCTAACAGGGTGTCAGTGTGTTTGCTACTGGGTGTAAGTGTGTGTCTGTGTTACTGGGTATCATTGTATGTCTTTGTTACTTTGTGAAAGCGTATGTCTTTGTTACTTGGTGTCAGTGTATATGTTTGTGACTTTGTGTCAGTGTATGTCTTTGTTACTGGGTTTCAGTGTATGTCTTTGTTACTTGGTGTAAGTGTGTGCCTGTGTGACTGGGTATCAGTGCAAGTCTTTGTTACTTGGTGTCAGTCTATGTCTTTGTTACTTGGTGTCAGTGTATGTCTGTGTGTTTTGGTGTAAGTGTGTGTCTGTGTTACTGGGTATCAGTGTATGTCTTTGTTACTTGGTGTCAGTGTATGTCTGTGTTTCTTGGTGTCAGTGTGTGTCTTTGTTTCTTGGTGTAAGTGTATGTCTTTGTTACTTGGTGTCAGTGAATGTCTGTGTTACTTGGTGTAAGTGTATGTCTTTGTGACTTGGTGTCAGTGTATGTCTTTGTTACTTGGTGTAAGTGTGTGTCTGTGTTACTGGGTATTAGTGTCAGTCTTTGTTACTTGGTGTTAGTGTGTGTCTGTGTTATTGGGTGTAAGTGTATGTCTTTGTGACTTGGTGTCAGTGTATGTCTGTGTTCCTTGGTGTAAGTGTGTGTCTTTGTTACTTGGTGTAAGTGTATGTCTTTGTTACTTGGTGTCAGTGTATGTCTGTGTTACTTGGTATAAGTATATGTCTTTGTTACTTGGTGTACGAGTGTGTCTGTGTCACTGGGTATCAGTGTTTGTCTGTGTTACTGGGGGTCAGTGTGTGTCTGTGTTACTGGGGGTCAGCGTGTGTGTTACTGGGTGTAAGTGTGTGTCTGTGTTACTGGGTATCATTGAATGTCTTTGTTACTTGGTGTAAGTGTATGTCTTTGTTACTTGGTGTCAGTGTATGTCTTGTTTACTTGGTGTAAGATTGTGTCTGTGTTACTGGGTATCAGTGTATGTCTTTGTTACTTGGTGTCAGTGTATGTCTTTGTTACTTGGTGTCATGTATGACATTGTTACTTGGTGTCAGTGTGTGTCTGTGTTACTAAGAGTCAGTGTATGTCTTTGTTACTTGGTGTCAGTGTATGTCTTTGTTACTTGGTGTCAGTGTGTGTCTGTGTTACTAAGAGTCAGTGTCTGTCTTTGTTACTGGGTGCAAGTGTAAGTCTTTTTTACTTGGTGTCCGTGTATGTCTGTGTTACTCTGTGTCAGTGTCTGTCTTTGTTACCGGGTGGAAGTGTATGTCTGTGTTACTGGGTGACAGTGTATGTCTGTGTTACTGGGTGTCAGTGTGTGTCTGTGTTACTGGGAGCCAGTGTGTGTCTTTGTTACTGGGTGTCAATGTATGTCTGTGACACTAGGTGTCAGTGTGTGTCTGTGTAACTGGGTGTCAGTGGGTGTTTCTAACTGGGTGTCAGTGTGTGTGTTACTGGGTGTCAGTGTCTGTCTTTGGTACTGGGGGGAAGTGTATGTCTGTGTTACTGGGTGTCAGTGTGTGTCGTTGTTATTGGGTGGCAGTGTCCTTTTGTGACACTGTGTGTCAGTGTATGTTTGTCTGTTTCACTGGGTGTCAGTGTGTGCCTGTGATACAGGTGTCAGTGTGTATCTGTGTTACTGGGGGGTCAATGTGTGTGTGTGTGTGTTACTGGCTCTCAGTGTGTGTCTGTGACACTAGGTGTCAGTGTGTGTCTTTGTTACTGGGTGTCAGTGTATGTCTGTGTTACTTGGTGGAAGTGTATGTCTTTGTTAAATGGTGTCAGTGTATGTCTGTGTTACTTGGTGTAAGAGTATGTCTTTGTTACTTGGTGTCAGTGTATGTCTTTGTTACTTGGTGTAAGTGTGTGTCTGTGTTACTGGGTATCAGTGTATGTCTGGGTTCCTGGGGGTCAATGTGTGTTTGTGTTCCTGGGGGTCAGCGTGTGTTTCTAACAGGGTGTCAGTGTGTTTGTTACTGGGTGTAAGTGTGTGTCTGTGTTACTGGGTATCATTGTAAGTCTTTGTTACTTTGTGTAAGCGTATGTCTTTGTTACTTGGTGTCAGTGTATGTGTTTGTGACTTGGTGACAGTGTATGTCTTTGTTACTGGGTTTCAGTGTATGTCTTTGTTACTTGGTGGAAGTGTGTGTCTGTGTGACTGGGTATCAGTGCAAGTCTTTGTTACTTGGTGTCAGTGTATGTCTTTGTTACTTGGTGTCAGTGTATGTCTGTGTTTTTTGGTGTACGTGTGTGTCTTTGTTACTTTTTATCAGTGTATGTCTTTGTTACTTGGTGTCAGTGTATGTCTGTGTTACTTGGTGTAAGTGTGTGTCTTTGTTTCTTGGTGTAAGTGTATGTCTTTGTTACTTGGTGACCATGAATGTCTGTGTTACTTGGTGTAAGTGTATGTCTTTGTGACTTGGTGTCAGTGTATGTCTTTGTTACTTGGTGTAAGTGTGTCTCTGTGTTACTGGTTATTAGTGTCAGTCTTTGTTACTTGGTGTTAGTGTGTGTCTGTGTTACTGGGTATCAGTGTATGTCTTTGTGACTTGGTGTAAGAGTATGTCTTTGTTACTTGGTGTCAGTGTATGTCTTTGTTACTTGATGTAAGTGTGTGTCTGTGTTACTGGGTATCAGTGTATGTCTGTGTTCCTGGGGGGCAATGTGTGTTTGCGTTCCTGGGGGTCAGCGTGTGTTTCTAACAGGGTGTCAGTGTGTTTGCTACTGGGTGTAAGTGTGTGTCTGTTACTGGGTATCATTGTATGTCTTTGTTACTTTGTGAAAGCGTATGTCTTTGTTACTTGGTGTCAGTGTATATGTTTGTGACTTTGTGTCAGTGTATGTCTTTGTTACTGGGTTTCAGTGTATGTCTTTGTTACTTGGTGTAAGTGTGTGCCTGTGTGACTGGGTATCAGTGCAAGTCTTTGTTACGTGGTGTCAGTGTATGTCTTTGTTACTTGGTGTCAGTGTATGTCTGTGTGTTTTGGTGTAAGTGTGTGTCTGTGTTACTGGGTATCAGTGTATGTCTTTGTTACTTGGTGTCAGTGTATGTCTGTGTTACTTGGTGTAAGTGTGTGTCTTTGTTTCTTGGTGTAAGTGTATGTCTTTGTTACTTGGTGTCAGTGAATGTCTGTGTTACTTGGTGTAAGTGTATGTCTTTGTGACTTGGTGTCAGTGTATGTCTTTGTTACTTGGTGTAAGTGTCTGTCTGTGTTACTGGGGGGTCAATGTGTGTGTGTGTGTGTTACTGGCTCTCAGTGTGTGTCTGTGACACTAGGTGTCAGTGTGTGTCTTTGTTACTGGGTGTCAGTGTATGTCTGTGTTACTTGGTGGAAGTGTATGTCTTTGTTAAATGGTGTCAGTGTATGTCTGTGTTACTTGGTGTAAGAGTATGTCTTTGTTACTTGGTGTCAGTGTATGTCTTTGTTACTTGGTGTAAGTGTGTGTCTGTGTTACTGGGTATCAGTGTATGTCTGGGTTCCTGGGGGTCAATGTGTGTTTGTGTTGCTGGGGGTCAGCGTGTGTTTGTAACAGGGTGTCAGTGTGTTTGTTACTGGGTGTAAGTGTGTGTCTGTGTTACTGGGTATCATTGTAAGTCTTTGTTACTTTGTGTAAGCGTATGTCTTTGTTACTTGGTGTCAGTGTATGTGTTTGTGACTTGGTGACAGTGTATGTCTTTGTTACTGGGTTTCAGTGTATGTCTTTGTTACTTGGTGGAAGTGTGTGTCTGTGTGACTGGGTATCAGTGCAAGTCTTTGTTACTTGGTGTCAGTGTATGTCTTTGTTACTTGGTGTCAGTGTATGTCTGTGTTTTTTGGTGTACGTGTGTGTCTGTGTTACTGGGTATCAGTGTATGTCTTTGTTACTTGGTGTCAGTGTATGTCTGTGTTACTTGGTGTAAGTGTGTGTCTTTGTTTCTTGGTGTAAGTGTATGTCTTTGTTACTTGGTGACCATGAATGTCTGTGTTACTTGGTGTAAGTGTATGTCTTTGTGACTTGGTGTCAGTGTATGTCTTTGTTACTTGGTGTAAGTGTGTGTCTGTGTTACTGGTTATTAGTGTCAGTCTTTGTTACTTGGTGTTAGTGTGTGTCTGTGTTACTGGGTATCAGTGTATGTCTTTGTGACTTGGTGTCAGTGTATGTCTGTGTTACTTGGTGTAAGTGTGTGTCTTTGTTACTTGGTGTAAGTGTATGTCTTTGTTACTTGGTGTCAGTGTATGTCTGTGTTACTTGGTATAAGTGTATGTCTTTGTTACTTGGTGTAAGAGTGTGTCTGTGTCACTGGGTATCAGTGTTTGTCTGTGTTAGTGGGGGTCAGTGTGTGTCTGTGTTGCTGGGGGTCAGCGTGTGTTTCTAACTGGGTGTCAGTGTGTGTGTTACTGGGTGTAATTGTGTGTCTGTGTTATTGTGTATCATTGAATGTCTTTGTTACTTGGTGTAAGTGTATGTCATTGTTACTTGGTATCAGTGCATGTGTTTGTGACATGGTGTCAGTGCATGTCTTTGTGACTGGGTGTAAGTGTGTATCTTGATTACTTGGTGTAAGTGTGTGTCTGTGTTACTGGGTGTCCGTGTATCTCTTTGTTACTTGGTGTCAGTGTATGTCTTAGTTACTTGGTGTCAGTGTATGTCTTTGTTACTTGGTGTAAGTGTGTGTCTGTGTTACTGGGGTCAGTGTATGTCTTTGTTACTTGGTGTCAGTGTATGTCTTTGTGACTTGGTGTCAGTGTATGTCTTTGTTGCTGGGTGTCAGTGTATGTCTTTGTGACTTGCTGTCAGTGTATGTCTTTGTTACTGGGTGTCAGTGTATGTCTTTGTTACTTGGTGTCAGTGCATGTCTTTGTTACTTGGTGTCAGTGTGTGTCTGTGTTACTAGGAGTCAGTGTCTGTCTTTGTCACTGGGTGCAAGTGTATGTCTTTGTTACTTGGTGTCCGTGCATGTCTGTGTTACTCTGTGTCAGTGTCTGTCTTTGTTACTGGGTGGAAGTGTATGTCTGTGAACTGGGTGACAGTGTATGTCAGTGTTCCTGGGTGTCACTGTGTGTCTGTGTTACTGGGAGCCAGTGTGTGTCTTTGTTACTGGGTGTCAATGTATGTCTGTGACACTAGGTGTCAGTGTGTGTCTGTGTAACTGGGTGTCAGTGTGTGTTTCGAACTGGGTGTCAGTGTGTGTGTTACTGGGTGTCAGTGTATGTCTTTGGTACTGGGGGGAAGTGTATGTCTGTGTTACTGGGTGTCAGTGTGTGTCGTTGTTACTGGGTGGCAGTGTATTTTTGTGACACTGTGTGTCAGTGTATGTTTGTCTGTTTCACTGGGTGTCAGTGTGTGCCTGTGATACAGGTGTCAGTGTGTATCTGTGTTACTGGTGGGTCAATGTGTGTGTGTGTGTGTGTTACTGGGTCTCAGTGTGTGTCTGTGACACTAGGTGTCAGTGTGTGTCTTTGTTGCTGGGTGTCAGTGTATGTCTGTGTTACTTGGTGTAAGTGTATGTCATTGTTAAATGGTGTCAGTGAATGTCTGTGTTACTTGGTGTAAGAGTATGTCTTTGATACTTGGTGTCAGTGTATGTCTTTGTTACTTGGTGTAAGTGTGTGTCTGTGTTACTGGGTATCAGTGTATGTCTGTGTTCCTGGGGGTCAATGTGTGTTTGTATTCCTGGGGGTCAGCGTGTATTTCTAACAGGGTGTCAGTGTGTTTGTTACTGGGTGTAAGTGTGTGTCTGTGTTACTGGGTATCATTGTATGTCTTTATTACTTGGTGTAAGTGTGTGTCTGTGTTACTGGGTGTCAGTGTATGTCTTTGTTACTGGGTGTCAGTGTATGTCTTTGTTACTTGGTGTAAGTGTGTGTCTGTTACTGGGTATCAGTGCAAGTCTTTGTTACTTGGTGTCAGTGTATGTCTATGTTACTTGGTGTAAGTGTATGTCTTTGTTACTTGGTGTAAGTGTGTGTCTGTGTTACTGGGTATTAGTGTCAGTCTTTGTTACTTGGTGTAAGTGTGTGTCTGTGTTACTGGGTATCAGTGTATGTCTTTGTTACTTGGTGTAAGAGTGTGTCTGTGTCACTGGGTATCAGTGTTTGTCTGTGTTACTGGGGGTCAGCGTGTGTGTTACTGGGTGTAAGTGTGTGTCTGTGTTACTGGGTATCATTGAATGTCTTTGTTACTTGGTGTAAGTGTATGTCTCTGTTACTTGGTGTCAGTGTATGTCTTGTTTACTTGGTGTAAGAGTGTGTCTGTGTTACTGGGTATCAGTTTATGTCTTTGTTACTTGATGTCAGTGTATGTCTTTGTGACTTGGTGTCAGTGTATGTCTTTGTTGCTGGGTGTCAGTGTATGTCTTTGTGACTTGCTGTCAGTGTATGTCTTTGTTACTGGTTGTCAGTGTATGTCTTTGTTACTTGGTGTCAGCGTATGTCTTTGTTACTTGGTGTCAGTGTGTGTCTGTGTTACTAGGAGTCAGTGTCTGTCTTTGTTACTGGGTGCAAGTGTATGTCTTTTTTAATTGGTGTCCGTGTATGTCTGTGTTACTCTGTGTCAGTGTCTGTCTTTGTTACCGGGTGGAAGTGTATGTCTGTGTTAATGGGTGGCAGTTTATGTCTGTGTTACTGGGTGTCAGTGTGTGTCTGTGTTACTGGGAGCCAGTGTGTGTCTTTGTTACTGGGTGTCAATGTATGTCTGTGACACTCGGTGTCAGTGTGTGTCTTTGTTACTGGGTGTCAGTGTATGTCTGTGTTACTTGGTGGATGTGTATGTCTTTGTTAAATGGTGTCAGTGTATGTCTGTGTTACTTGGTGTACGTGTGTGTCTGTGTTGCTGGGTATCAGTGTATGTCTGTGTTCCTGGGGGTCAATGTGTGTTTGTGTTCCTGGGGGTCAGCGTGTGTTTCTAACAGGGTGTCAGTGTGTTTGTTACTGGGTGTAAGTGTGTGTCTGTTTTACTGGGTATCATTGTATGTCTTTGTTACTTTGTCTAAGCGTATGTCTTTGTTACTTGGTGTCAGTGTATGTGTTTGTGACTTGGTGTCAG
Organism: Heterodontus francisci; assembly: GCF_036365525.1. NCBI lineage: Eukaryota > Metazoa > Chordata > Chondrichthyes > Heterodontiformes > Heterodontidae > Heterodontus > Heterodontus francisci. The sequence continues at coordinate 67,708,409 of NC_090391.1, forward strand.
TGTATGTCTTTGTTACTGGGTTTCAGTGTATGTCTTTGTTACTTGGTGTAAGTGTGTGTCTGTGTGACTGGGTATCAGTGCAAGTCTTTGTTACTTGGTGTCAGTGTATGTCTTTGTTACTTGGTGTCAGTGTATGTCTGTGTTTTTTGGTGTAAGTGTGTGTCTGTGTTACTGGGTATCAGTGTATGTCTTTGTTACTTGGTGTCAGTGTATGTCTGTGTTACTTGGTGTAAGTGTGTGTCTTTGTTTCTTGGTGTAAGTGTATGTCTTTGTTACTTGGTGTCAGTGAATGTCTGTGTTACTTGGTGTAAGTGTATGTCTTTGTGACTTGGTGTCAGTGTATGTCTTTGTTACTTGGTGTAAGTGTGTGTCTGTGTTACTGGGTATTAGTGTCAGTCTTTGTTACTTGGTGTTAGTGTGTGTCTGTGTTACTGGGTATCAGTGTATGTCTTTGTGACTTGGTGTCAGTGTATGTCTGTGTTACTTGGTGTAAGTGTGTGTCTTTGTTACTTGGTGTAAGTGTATGTCTTTGTTACTTGGTGTCAGTGTATGTCTGTGTTACTTGGTATAAGTGTATGTCTTTGTTACTTGGTGTAAGAGTGTGTCTGTTACTGGGGGTCAGTGTGTGTCTGTGTTACTGGGGGTCAGCGTGTGTTTCTAACTGGGTGTCAGTGTGTGTGTTACTGGGTGTAAGTGTGTGTCTGTGTTACTGGGTATCATTGAATGTCTTTGTTACTTGGTGTAAGTGTATGTCATTGTTACTTGGTGTCAGTGCATGTGTTTGTGACTTGGTGTCAGTGCATGTCTTTGTGACTGGGTGTAAGTGTGTATCTTGATTACTTGGTGTAAGTGTGTGTCTGTGTTACTGGGTGTCCGTGTATGTCTTTGTTACTTGGTGTCAGTGTATGTCTTAGTTACTTGCTGTCAGTGTATGTCTTTGTTACTTGGTGGAAGTGTGTGTCTGTGTTACTGGGTATCTGAGTTTGTCTTTGTTACTTGGTGTCAGCGTATGTCTTTGTTACTTGGTGTAAGTGTATGTCTTTGTTACTTGGTGTCAGTGTATGTCTTGTTTACTTGGTGTAAGTGTGTGTCTGTGTTACTGGGGTCAGTGTATGTCTTTGTTACTTGGTGTCAGTGTATGTCTTTGTGACTTGGTGTCAGTGTATGTCTTTGTTGCTGGGTGTCAGTGTATGTCTTTGTGACTTGCTGTCAGTGTATGTCTTTGTTACTGGGTGTCAGTGTATGTCTTTGTTAGTTGGTGTCAGTGCATGTCTTTGTTACTTGGTGTCAGTGTGTGTCTGTGTTACTAGGAGTCAGTGTCTTTCTTTGTTACTGGGTGCAAGTGTATGTCTTTGTTACTTGGTGTCCGTGCATGTCTGTGTTACTCTGTGTCAGTGTCTGTCTTTGTTACTGGGTGGAAGTGTATGTCTGTGTTACTGGGTGACAGTGTATGTCAGTGTTCCTGGGTGTCAGTGTGTGTCTGTGTAACTGGGTGTCAGTGTGTGTTTCGAACTGGGTGTCAGTGTGTGTGTTACTGGGTGTCAGTGTCTGTCTTTGGTACTGGGGGGAAGTGTATGTCTGTGTTACTGGGTGTCAGTGTGTGTCGTTGTTACTGGGTGGCAGTGTATTTTTGTGACACTGTGTGTCAGTGTATGTTTGTCTGTTTCACTGGGTGTCAGTGTGTGCCTGTGATACAGGTGTCAGTGTGTATCTGTGTTACTGGGGGGTCAATGTGTGTGTGTGTGTGTGTTACTGGGTCTCAGTGTGTGTCTGTGACACTAGGTGTCAGTGTGTGTCTTTGTTACTGGGTGTCAGTGTATGTCTGTGTTACTTGGTGTAAGTGTATGTCTTTGTTAAATGGTGTCAGTGAATGTCTGTGTTACTTGGTGTAAGAGTATGTCTTTGATACTTGGTGTCAGTGTATGTCTTTGTTACTTGGTGTAAGTGTGTGTCTGTGTTACTGGGTATCAGTGTATGTCTGTGTTCCTGGGGGTCAATGTGTGTTTGTATTCCTGGGGGTCAGCGTGTATTTCTAACAGGGTGTCAGTGTGTTTGTTACTGGGTGTAAGTGTGTGTCTGTGTTACTGGGTATCATTGTATGTCTTTATTACTTGGTGTAAGTGTGTGTCTGTGTTACTGGGTGTCAGTGTATGTCTTTGTTACTGGGTGTCAGTGTATGTCTTTGTTACTTGGTTTAAGTGTGTGTCTGTGTTACTGGGTATCAGTGCAAGTCTTTGTTACTTGGTGTCAGTGTATTTCTGTGTTACTTGTTGTAAGTGTATGTCTTTGTTACTTGGTGTAAGTGTGTGTCTGTGTTACTGGGTATTAGTGTCACTCTTTGTTACTTGGTGTAAGTGTGTGTCTGTGTTACTGGGTATCAGTGTATGTCTTTGTTACTTGGTGTCAGTGTATGTCTGTGTTACTTGGTGTAAGTGTGTGTCTTTGTTACTTGGTGGAAGTGTATGTCTTTGTTACTTCGTGTCAGTGTATGTCTGTGTTACTTGGTATAAGTGTATGTCTTTGTTACTTGGTGTCAGTGTATGTCTTTGTTACTTGGTGTAAGAGTGTGTCTGTGTCACTGGGTATCAGTGTATGTCTGTGTTACTGGGGGTCAGTGTGTGTCTGTGTTACTGGGGGTCAGCGTGTGTTTCTAACTGGGTGTCAGTGTGTGTGTTACTGGGTGTAAGTGTGTGTCTGTGTTACTGGGTATCATTGAATGTCTTTGTTACTTGGTGTAAGTGCATGTCATTGTTACTTGGTGTCAGTGTATGTGTTTGTGACTTGGTGTCATTGCATGTCTTTGTTACTGGGTGTAAGTGTGTATCTTGATTACTTGGTGTAAGTGTGTGTCTGCGTTACTGGGTATCAGTGTCTGTCTTTGTTACTTGATGTAACTGTGTGTCTGTGTTACTGGGTATCAGTGTATGTCTTTGTTACTTGGTGTCAGTGTATGTCTGTGTTACTTGGTGTAAGTTTGTGTCTTTGTTATTTGGTGTAAGTGCATGTCGGTGTTACTTGGTGTAAGTGTATGTCTTTTTTACTTGGTTTCAGTGCATGTCTTTGTTACTTGGTGTAAGTGTGTGTCTGTGTTTTTGGGTATCATTGTATGACTTTGTTACTTGGTGTAAGTGTCTGTCTTTGTTACTTGGTGACAGTGTATGTCTTTTTGACTTGGTGTAAGTGTATGTCAATGTTAATTGGTGTAAGTGTGTGTCTTTGTTACTTTGTGTCAGTGTATGTCTTTGTTACTTGGTGTCAGTGTATGTCTTTGTTACTGGGTGTCAGTGTATGTCTTTGTGACTTGGTGTCAGTGTATGTCTTTGTTACTTGTTGTCAGTGGCTGTCTTCGTTACTTGGTGTCAGTGTGTGTCTTTGTTACTGGGTGTCAGTGTATGTCTTTGTTACCTGGTGTCAGTGTGTGTCTGTGTTACTGGGTATCAGTGTCTGTCTTTGTTACTTGGTGTAAATGTTTGTCCGTGTTACTGGCTATCAGTGTATGTCTTTGTGACTTGGTGTCAGTGTATGTCTTTGTTACTTGGTGTAAGTGTGTGGCTGTGTTGCTGGGTATCAGTGCATGCCTTTGTTACTTGGTGTCAGTGTATGTCTTTGTGACTTGGTGTCAGTGTATGTCTTTGTTACTGGGTGTCAGGGTGTGTCTTTGTGACTTGGTGTCAGTGTATGTCTTTGTTACTTGGTGTAAGTGTGTGTCTGTGTTACTGGGTGTCAGTGTATGTCTTTGTTACTTGGTGTCAGTGTATGTCTTTGTTACTGGGTGTCAGTGTGTTTGTTTGTGTAACTGGGTGTCAGTGTGTGTCTATGTTACTTGGTGTAGGTGTGTGTCTTTGTTACTTGGTGTCCGTGTGTGTCTGTGTTACTGGGTGTCAGTGCATGTCTTTGTTACTGGGTGTCAGTGTATGTCTTTGTTACTTGGTGTAAGTGTGTGTCTGTGTTACTGGGTATCAGTGTATGTCTTTGTGACTTGGTGTCAGTGTATGTCTTTGTTACTGGGTGTCAGTGTGTGTCTTTGTGACTTGGTGTCATTGTAAGTCTTTGTTACTGGGTGTCAGTGTATGTCTGTGTTATTTGGTTAAAGTGTGTGTCTGTGTTACTGAGTATCAGTGGAGGTCTTTGTGACTTGGTGTCAGTGTATGTCTTTGTTACTGGATGTCAGTGTGTGTCTTTGTGACTAGGTGTCAGTCTATGTCTTTGTTACTTGGTGTAAGTGTATGTCTTTGTTACTTCGTGTCAGTGTATGTCTTTGTTACTTGGTGTCAGTGTATGTCTGTGTTCCTTGGTGTAAGTGTGTGTCTTTGTTACTTGGTGTAAGTGTATGTCTTTGTTACTTGGTGTCAGTGTATGTCTGTGTTACTTGGTATAAGTATATGTCTTTGTTACTTGGTGTACGAGTGTGTCTGTGTCACTGGGTATCAGTGTTTGTCTGTGTTACTGGGGGTCAGTGTGTGTCTGTGTTACTGGGGGTCAGCGTGTGTGTTACTGGGTGTAAGTGTGTGTCTGTGTTACTGGGTATCATTGAATGTCTTTGTTACTTGGTGTAAGTGTATGTCTTTGTTACTTGGTGTCAGTGTATGTCTTGTTTACTTGGTGTAAGATTGTGTCTGTGTTACTGGGTATCAGTGTATGTCTTTGTTACTTGGTGTCAGTGTATGTCTTTGTTACTTGGTGTCATGTATGACATTGTTACTTGGTGTCAGTGTGTGTCTGTGTTACTAAGAGTCAGTGTATGTCTTTGTTACTTGGTGTCAGTGTATGTCTTTGTTACTTGGTGTCAGTGTGTGTCTGTGTTACTAAGAGTCAGTGTCTGTCTTTGTTACTGGGTGCAAGTGTAAGTCTTTTTTACTTGGTGTCCGTGTATGTCTGTGTTACTCTGTGTCAGTGTCTGTCTTTGTTACCGGGTGGAAGTGTATGTCTGTGTTACTGGGTGACAGTGTATGTCTGTGTTACTGGGTGTCAGTGTGTGTCTGTGTTACTGGGAGCCAGTGTGTGTCTTTGTTACTGGGTGTCAATGTATGTCTGTGACACTAGGTGTCAGTGTGTGTCTGTGTAACTGGGTGTCAGTGGGTGTTTCTAACTGGGTGTCAGTGTGTGTGTTACTGGGTGTCAGTGTCTGTCTTTGGTACTGGGGGGAAGTGTATGTCTGTGTTACTGGGTGTCAGTGTGTGTCGTTGTTATTGGGTGGCAGTGTCTTTTTGTGACACTGTGTGTCAGTGTATGTTTGTCTGTTTCACTGGGTGTCAGTGTGTGCCTGTGATACAGGTGTCAGTGTGTATCTGTGTTACTGGGGGGTCAATGTGTGTGTGTGTGTGTTACTGGCTCTCAGTGTGTGTCTGTGACACTAGGTGTCAGTGTGTGTCTTTGTTACTGGGTGTCAGTGTATGTCTGTGTTACTTGGTGGAAGTGTATGTCTTTGTTAAATGGTGTCAGTGTATGTCTGTGTTACTTGGTGTAAGAGTATGTCTTTGTTACTTGGTGTCAGTGTATGTCTTTGTTACTTGGTGTAAGTGTGTGTCTGTGTTACTGGGTATCAGTGTATGTCTGGGTTCCTGGGGGTCAATGTGTGTTTGTGTTCCTGGGGGTCAGCGTGTGTTTCTAACAGGGTGTCAGTGTGTTTGTTACTGGGTGTAAGTGTGTGTCTGTGTTACTGGGTATCATTGTAAGTCTTTGTTACTTTGTGTAAGCGTATGTCTTTGTTACTTGGTGTCAGTGTATGTGTTTGTGACTTGGTGACAGTGTATGTCTTTGTTACTGGGTTTCAGTGTATGTCTTTGTTACTTGGTGGAAGTGTGTGTCTGTGTGACTGGGTATCAGTGCAAGTCTTTGTTACTTGGTGTCAGTGTATGTCTTTGTTACTTGGTGTCAGTGTATGTCTGTGTTTTTTGGTGTACGTGTGTGTCTTTGTTACTTTTTATCAGTGTATGTCTTTGTTACTTGGTGTCAGTGTATGTCTGTGTTACTTGGTGTAAGTGTGTGTCTTTGTTTCTTGGTGTAAGTGTATGTCTTTGTTACTTGGTGACCATGAATGTCTGTGTTACTTGGTGTAAGTGTATGTCTTTGTGACTTGGTGTCAGTGTATGTCTTTGTTACTTGGTGTAAGTGTGTCTCTGTGTTACTGGTTATTAGTGTCAGTCTTTGTTACTTGGTGTTAGTGTGTGTCTGTGTTACTGGGTATCAGTGTATGTCTTTGTGACTTGGTGTAAGAGTATGTCTTTGTTACTTGGTGTCAGTGTATGTCTTTGTTACTTGATGTAAGTGTGTGTCTGTGTTACTGGGTATCAGTGTATGTCTGTGTTCCTGGGGGGCAATGTGTGTTTGCGTTCCTGGGGGTCAGCGTGTGTTTCTAACAGGGTGTCAGTGTGTTTGCTACTGGGTGTAAGTGTGTGTCTGTTACTGGGTATCATTGTATGTCTTTGTTACTTTGTGAAAGCGTATGTCTTTGTTACTTGGTGTCAGTGTATATGTTTGTGACTTTGTGTCAGTGTATGTCTTATTTACTGGGTTTCAGTGTATGTCTTTGTTACTTGGTGTAAGTGTGTGCCTGTGTGACTGGGTATCAGTGCAAGTCTTTGTTACTTGGTGTCAGTGTATGTCTTTGTTACTTGGTGTCAGTGTATGTCTGTGTGTTTTGGTGTAAGTGTGTGTCTGTGTTACTGGGTATCAGTGTATGTCTTTGTTACTTGGTGTCAGTGTATGTCTGTGTTACTTGGTGTAAGTGTGTGTCTTTGTTTCTTGGTGTAAGTGTATGTCTTTGTTACTTGGTGTCAGTGAATGTCTGTGTTACTTGGTGTAAGTGTATGTCTTTGTGACTTGGTGTCAGTGTATGTCTTTGTTACTTGGTGTAAGTGTCTGTCTGTGTTACTGGGGGGTCAATGTGTGTGTGTGTGTGTTACTGGCTCTCAGTGTGTGTCTGTGACACTAGGTGTCAGTGTGTGTCTTTGTTACTGGGTGTCAGTGTATGTCTGTGTTACTTGGTGGAAGTGTATGTCTTTGTTAAATGGTGTCAGTGTATGTCTGTGTTACTTGGTGTAAGAGTATGTCTTTGTTACTTGGTGTCAGTGTATGTCTTTGTTACTTGGTGTAAGTGTGTGTCTGTGTTACTGGGTATCAGTGTATGTCTGGGTTCCTGGGGGTCAATGTGTGTTTGTGTTGCTGGGGGTCAGCGTGTGTTTGTAACAGGGTGTCAGTGTGTTTGTTACTGGGTGTAAGTGTGTGTCTGTGTTACTGGGTATCATTGTAAGTCTTTGTTACTTTGTGTAAGCGTATGTCTTTGTTACTTGGTGTCAGTGTATGTGTTTGTGACTTGGTGACAGTGTATGTCTTTGTTACTGGGTTTCAGTGTATGTCTTTGTTACTTGGTGGAAGTGTGTGTCTGTGTGACTGGGTATCAGTGCAAGTCTTTGTTACTTGGTGTCAGTGTATGTCTTTGTTACTTGGTGTCAGTGTATGTCTGTGTTTTTTGGTGTACGTGTGTGTCTGTGTTACTGGGTATCAGTGTATGTCTTTGTTACTTGGTGTCAGTGTATGTCTGTGTTACTTGGTGTAAGTGTGTGTCTTTGTTTCTTGGTGTAAGTGTATGTCTTTGTTACTTGGTGACCATGAATGTCTGTGTTACTTGGTGTAAGTGTATGTCTTTGTGACTTGGTGTCAGTGTATGTCTTTGTTACTTGGTGTAAGTGTGTGTCTGTGTTACTGGTTATTAGTGTCAGTCTTTGTTACTTGGTGTTAGTGTGTGTCTGTGTTACTGGGTATCAGTGTATGTCTTTGTGACTTGGTGTCAGTGTATGTCTGTGTTACTTGGTGTAAGTGTGTGTCTTTGTTACTTGGTGTAAGTGTATGTCTTTGTTACTTGGTGTCAGTGTATGTCTGTGTTACTTGGTATAAGTGTATGTCTTTGTTACTTGGTGTAAGAGTGTGTCTGTGTCACTGGGTATCAGTGTTTGTCTGTGTTAGTGGGGGTCAGTGTGTGTCTGTGTTGCTGGGGGTCAGCGTGTGTTTCTAACTGGGTGTCAGTGTGTGTGTTACTGGGTGTAATTGTGTGTCTGTGTTATTGTGTATCATTGAATGTCTTTGTTACTTGGTGTAAGTGTATGTCATTGTTACTTGGTATCAGTGCATGTGTTTGTGACATGGTGTCAGTGCATGTCTTTGTGACTGGGTGTAAGTGTGTATCTTGATTACTTGGTGTAAGTGTGTGTCTGTGTTACTGGGTGTCCGTGTATCTCTTTGTTACTTGGTGTCAGTGTATGTCTTAGTTACTTGGTGTCAGTGTATGTCTTTGTTACTTGGTGTAAGTGTGTGTCTGTGTTACTGGGGTCAGTGTATGTCTTTGTTACTTGGTGTCAGTGTATGTCTTTGTGACTTGGTGTCAGTGTATGTCTTTGTTGCTGGGTGTCAGTGTATGTCTTTGTGACTTGCTGTCAGTGTATGTCTTTGTTACTGGGTGTCAGTGTATGTCTTTGTTACTTGGTGTCAGTGCATGTCTTTGTTACTTGGTGTCAGTGTGTGTCTGTGTTACTAGGAGTCAGTGTCTGTCTTTGTCACTGGGTGCAAGTGTATGTCTTTGTTACTTGGTGTCCGTGCATGTCTGTGTTACTCTGTGTCAGTGTCTGTCTTTGTTACTGGGTGGAAGTGTATGTCTGTGAACTGGGTGACAGTGTATGTCAGTGTTCCTGGGTGTCACTGTGTGTCTGTGTTACTGGGAGCCAGTGTGTGTCTTTGTTACTGGGTGTCAATGTATGTCTGTGACACTAGGTGTCAGTGTGTGTCTGTGTAACTGGGTGTCAGTGTGTGTTTCGAACTGGGTGTCAGTGTGTGTGTTACTGGGTGTCAGTGTATGTCTTTGGTACTGGGGGGAAGTGTATGTCTGTGTTACTGGGTGTCAGTGTGTGTCGTTGTTACTGGGTGGCAGTGTATTTTTGTGACACTGTGTGTCAGTGTATGTTTGTCTGTTTCACTGGGTGTCAGTGTGTGCCTGTGATACAGGTGTCAGTGTGTATCTGTGTTACTGGTGGGTCAATGTGTGTGTGTGTGTGTGTTACTGGGTCTCAGTGTGTGTCTGTGACACTAGGTGTCAGTGTGTGTCTTTGTTGCTGGGTGTCAGTGTATGTCTGTGTTACTTGGTGTAAGTGTATGTCATTGTTAAATGGTGTCAGTGAATGTCTGTGTTACTTGGTGTAAGAGTATGTCTTTGATACTTGGTGTCAGTGTATGTCTTTGTTACTTGGTGTAAGTGTGTGTCTGTGTTACTGGGTATCAGTGTATGTCTGTGTTCCTGGGGGTCAATGTGTGTTTGTATTCCTGGGGGTCAGCGTGTATTTCTAACAGGGTGTCAGTGTGTTTGTTACTGGGTGTAAGTGTGTGTCTGTGTTACTGGGTATCATTGTATGTCTTTATTACTTGGTGTAAGTGTGTGTCTGTGTTACTGGGTGTCAGTGTATGTCTTTGTTACTGGGTGTCAGTGTATGTCTTTGTTACTTGGTGTAAGTGTGTGTCTGTTACTGGGTATCAGTGCAAGTCTTTGTTACTTGGTGTCAGTGTATGTCTATGTTACTTGGTGTAAGTGTATGTCTTTGTTACTTGGTGTAAGTGTGTGTCTGTGTTACTGGGTATTAGTGTCAGTCTTTGTTACTTGGTGTAAGTGTGTGTCTGTGTTACTGGGTATCAGTGTATGTCTTTGTTACTTGGTGTAAGAGTGTGTCTGTGTCACTGGGTATCAGTGTTTGTCTGTGTTACTGGGGGTCAGCGTGTGTGTTACTGGGTGTAAGTGTGTGTCTGTGTTACTGGGTATCATTGAATGTCTTTGTTACTTGGTGTAAGTGTATGTCTCTGTTACTTGGTGTCAGTGTATGTCTTGTTTACTTGGTGTAAGAGTGTGTCTGTGTTACTGGGTATCAGTTTATGTCTTTGTTACTTGATGTCAGTGTATGTCTTTGTGACTTGGTGTCAGTGTATGTCTTTGTTGCTGGGTGTCAGTGTATGTCTTTGTGACTTGCTGTCAGTGTATGTCTTTGTTACTGGTTGTCAGTGTATGTCTTTGTTACTTGGTGTCAGCGTATGTCTTTGTTACTTGGTGTCAGTGTGTGTCTGTGTTACTAGGAGTCAGTGTCTGTCTTTGTTACTGGGTGCAAGTGTATGTCTTTTTTAATTGGTGTCCGTGTATGTCTGTGTTACTCTGTGTCAGTGTCTGTCTTTGTTACCGGGTGGAAGTGCATGTCTGTGTTAATGGGTGGCAGTTTATGTCTGTGTTACTGGGTGTCAGTGTGTGTCTGTGTTACTGGGAGCCAGTGTGTGTCTTTGTTACTGGGTGTCAATGTATGTCTGTGACACTAGGTGTCAGTGTGTGTCTTTGTTACTGGGTGTCAGTGTATGTCTGTGTTACTTGGTGGATGTGTATGTCTTTGTTAAATGGTGTCAGTGTATGTCTGTGTTACTTGGTGTACGTGTGTGTCTGTGTTGCTGGGTATCAGTGTATGTCTGTGTTCCTGGGGGTCAATGTGTGTTTGTGTTCCTGGGGGTCAGCGTGTGTTTCTAACAGGGTGTCAGTGTGTTTGTTACTGGGTGTAAGTGTGTGTCTGTTTTACTGGGTATCATTGTATGTCTTTGTTACTTTGTCTAAGCGTATGTCTTTGTTACTTGGTGTCAGTGTATGTGTTTGTGACTTGGTGTCAGTGTATGTCTTTGTTACTGGGTTTCAGTGTATGTCTTTGTTACTTGGTGTAAGTGTGTGTCTGTGTGACTGGGTATCAGTGCAAGTCTTTGTTACTTGGTGTCAGTGTATGTCTTTGTTACTTGGTGTCAGTGTATGTCTGTGTTTTTTGGTGTAAGTGTGTGTCTGTGTTACTGGGTATCAGTGTATGTCTTTGTTACTTGGTGTCAGTGTATGTCTGTGTTACTTGGTGTAAGTGTGTGTCTTTGTTTCTTGGTGTAAGTGTATGTCTTTGTTACTTGGTGTCAGTGAATGTCTGTGTTACTTGGTGTAAGTGTATGTCTTTGTGACTTGGTGTCAGTGTATGTCTTTGTTACTTGGTGTAAGTGTGTGTCTGTGTTACTGGGTATTAGTGTCAGTCTTTGTTACTTGGTGTTAGTGTGTGTCTGTGTTACTGGGTATCAGTGTATGTCTTTGTGACTTGGTGTCAGTGTATGTCTGTGTTACTTGGTGTAAGTGTGTGTCTTTGTTACTTGGTGTAAGTGTATGTCTTTGTTACTTGGTGTCAGTGTATGTCTGTGTTACTTGGTATATGTGTATGTCTTTGTTACTTGGTGTAAGAGTGTGTCTGTTACTGGGGGTCAGTGTGTGTCTGTGTTACTGGGGGTCAGCGTGTGTTTCTAACTGGGTGTCAGTGTGTGTGTTACTGGGTGTAAGTGTGTGTCTGTGTTACTGGGTATCATTGAATGTCTTTGTTACTTGGTGTAAGTGTATGTCATTGTTACTTGGTGTCAGTGCATGTGTTTGTGACTTGGTGTCAGTGCATGTCTTTGTGACTGGGTGTAAGTGTGTATCTTGATTACTTGGTGTAAGTGTGTGTCTGTGTTACTGGGTGTCCGTGTATGTCTTTGTTACTTGGTGTCAGTGTATGTCTTAGTTACTTGCTGTCAGTGTATGTCTTTGTTACTTGGTGGAAGTGTGTGTCTGTGTTACTGGGTATCTGAGTTTGTCTTTGTTACTTGGTGTCAGCGTATGTCTTTGTTACTTGGTGTAAGTGTATGTCTTTGTTACTTGGTGTCAGTGTATGGCTTGTTTACTTGGTGTAAGTGTGTGTCTGTGTTACTGGGGTCAGTGTATGTCTTTGTTACTTGGTGTCAGTGTATGTCTTTGTGACTTGGTGTCAGTGTATGTCTTTGTTGCTGGGTGTCAGTGTATGTCTTTGTGACTTGCTGTCAGTGTATGTCTTTGTTACTGGGTGTCAGTGTATGTCTTTGTTAGTTGGTGTCAGTGCATGTCTTTGTTACTTGGTGTCAGTGTGTGTCTGTGTTACTAGGAGTCAGTGTCTTTCTTTGTTACTGGGTGCAAGTGTATGTCTTTGTTACTTGGTGTCCGTGCATGTCTGTGTTACTCTGTGTCAGTGTCTGTCTTTGTTACTGGGTGGAAGTGTATGTCTGTGTTACTGGGTGACAGTGTATGTCAGTGTTCCTGGGTGTCAGTGTGTGTCTGTGTAACTGGGTGTCAGTGTGTGTTTCGAACTGGGTGTCAGTGTGTGTGTTACTGGGTGTCAGTGTCTGTCTTTGGTACTGGGGGGAAGTGTATGTCTGTGTTACTGGGTGTCAGTGTGTGTCGTTGTTACTGGGTGGCAGTGTATTTTTGTGACACTGTGTGTCAGTGTATGTTTGTCTGTTTCACTGGGTGTCAGTGTGTGCCTGTGATACAGGTGTCAGTGTGTATCTGTGTTACTGGGGGGTCAATGTGTGTGTGTGTGTGTGTTACTGGGTCTCAGTGTGTGTCTGTGACACTAGGTGTCAGTGTGTGTCTTTGTTACTGGGTGTCAGTGTATGTCTGTGTTACTTGGTGTAAGTGTATGTCTTTGTTAAATGGTGTCAGTGAATGTCTGTGTTACTTGGTGTAAGAGTATGTCTTTGATACTTGGTGTCAGTGTATGTCTTTGTTACTTGGTGTAAGTGTGTGTCTGTGTTACTGGGTATCAGTGTATGTCTGTGTTCCTGGGGGTCAATGTGTGTTTGTATTCCTGGGGGTCAGCGTGTATTTCTAACAGGGTGTCAGTGTGTTTGTTACTGGGTGTAAGTGTGTGTCTGTGTTACTGGGTATCATTGTATGTCTTTATTACTTGGTGTAAGTGTGTGTCTGTGTTACTGGGTGTCAGTGTATGTCTTTGTTACTGGGTGTCAGTGTATGTCTTTGTTACTTGGTTTAAGTGTGTGTCTGTGTTACTGGGTATCAGTGCAAGTCTTTGTTACTTGGTGTCAGTGTATTTCTGTGTTACTTGTTGTAAGTGTATGTCTTTGTTACTTGGTGTAAGTGTGTGTCTGTGTTACTGGGTATTAGTGTCACTCTTTGTTACTTGGTGTAAGTGTGTGTCTGTGTTACTGGGTATCAGTGTATGTCTTTGTTACTTGGTGTCAGTGTATGTCTGTGTTACTTGGTGTAAGTGTGTGTCTTTGTTACTTGGTGGAAGTGTATGTCTTTGTTACTTCGTGTCAGTGTATGTCTGTGTTACTTGGTATAAGTGTATGTCTTTGTTACTTGGTGTCAGTGTATGTCTTTGTTACTTGGTGTAAGAGTGTGTCTGTGTCACTGGGTATCAGTGTATGTCTGTGTTACTGGGGGTCAGTGTGTGTCTGTGTTACTGGGGGTCAGCGTGTGTTTCTAACTGGGTGTCAGTGTGTGTGTTACTGGGTGTAAGTGTGTGTCTGTGTTACTGGGTATCATTGAATGTCTTTGTTACTTGGTGTAAGTGCATGTCATTGTTACTTGGTGTCAGTGTATGTGTTTGTGACTTGGTGTCATTGCATGTCTTTGTTACTGGGTGTAAGTGTGTATCTTGATTACTTGGTGTAAGTGTGTGTCTGCGTTACTGGGTATCAGTGTCTGTCTTTGTTACTTGATGTAACTGTGTGTCTGTGTTACTGGGTATCAGTGTATGTCTTTGTTACTTGGTGTCAGTGTATGTCTGTGTTACTTGGTGTAAGTTTGTGTCTTTGTTATTTGGTGTAAGTGCATGTCGGTGTTACTTGGTGTAAGTGTATGTCTTTTTTACTTGGTTTCAGTGCATGTCTTTGTTACTTGGTGTAAGTGTGTGTCTGTGTTTTTGGGTATCATTGTATGACTTTGTTACTTGGTGTAAGTGTCTGTCTTTGTTACTTGGTGACAGTGTATGTCTTTTTGACTTGGTGTAAGTGTATGTCAATGTTAATTGGTGTAAGTGTGTGTCTTTGTTACTTTGTGTCAGTGTATGTCTTTGTTACTTGGTGTCAGTGTATGTCTTTGTTACTGGGTGTCAGTGTATGTCTTTGTGACTTGGTGTCAGTGTATGTCTTTGTTACTTGTTGTCAGTGGCTGTCTTCGTTACTTGGTGTCAGTGTGTGTCTTTGTTACTGGGTGTCAGTGTATGTCTTTGTTACCTGGTGTCAGTGTGTGTCTGTGTTACTGGGTATCAGTGTCTGTCTTTGTTACTTGGTGTAAATGTTTGTCCGTGTTACTGGCTATCAGTGTATGTCTTTGTGACTTGGTGTCAGTGTATGTCTTTGTTACTTGGTGTAAGTGTGTGGCTGTGTTGCTGGGTATCAGTGCATGCCTTTGTTACTTGGTGTCAGTGTATGTCTTTGTGACTTGGTGTCAGTGTATGTCTTTGTTACTGGGTGTCAGGGTGTGTCTTTGTGACTTGGTGTCAGTGTATGTCTTTGTTACTTGGTGTAAGTGTGTGTCTGTGTTACTGGGTGTCAGTGTATGTCTTTGTTACTTGGTGTCAGTGTATGTCTTTGTTACTGGGTGTCAGTGTGTTTGTTTGTGTAACTGGGTGTCAGTGTGTGTCTATGTTACTTGGTGTAGGTGTGTGTCTTTGTTACTTGGTGTCCGTGTGTGTCTGTGTTACTGGGTGTCAGTGCATGTCTTTGTTACTGGGTGTCAGTGTATGTCTTTGTTACTTGGTGTAAGTGTGTGTCTGTGTTACTGGGTATCAGTGTATGTCTTTGTGACTTGGTGTCAGTGTATGTCTTTGTTACTGGGTGTCAGTGTGTGTCTTTGTGACTTGGTGTCATTGTAAGTCTTTGTTACTGGGTGTCAGTGTATGTCTGTGTTATTTGGTTAAAGTGTGTGTCTGTGTTACTGAGTATCAGTGGAGGTCTTTGTGACTTGGTGTCAGTGTATGTCTTTGTTACTGGATGTCAGTGTGTGTCTTTGTGACTAGGTGTCAGTCTATGTCTTTGTTACTTGGTGTAAGTGTATGTCTTTGTTACTTCGTGTCAGTGTATGTCTTTGTTACTTGGTGTCAGTGTATGTCTGTGTTCCTTGGTGTAAGTGTGTGTCTTTGTTACTTGGTGTAAGTGTATGTCTTTGTTACTTGGTGTCAGTGTATGTCTGTGTTACTTGGTATAAGTATATGTCTTTGTTACTTGGTGTACGAGTGTGTCTGTGTCACTGGGTATCAGTGTTTGTCTGTGTTACTGGGGGTCAGTGTGTGTCTGTGTTACTGGGGGTCAGCGTGTGTGTTACTGGGTGTAAGTGTGTGTCTGTGTTACTGGGTATCATTGAATGTCTTTGTTACTTGGTGTAAGTGTATGTCTTTGTTACTTGGTGTCAGTGTATGTCTTGTTTACTTGGTGTAAGATTGTGTCTGTGTTACTGGGTATCAGTGTATGTCTTTGTTACTTGGTGTCAGTGTATGTCTTTGTTACTTGGTGTCATGTATGACATTGTTACTTGGTGTCAGTGTGTGTCTGTGTTACTAAGAGTCAGTGTATGTCTTTGTTACTTGGTGTCAGTGTATGTCTTTGTTACTTGGTGTCAGTGTGTGTCTGTGTTACTAAGAGTCAGTGTCTGTCTTTGTTACTGGGTGCAAGTGTAAGTCTTTTTTACTTGGTGTCCGTGTATGTCTGTGTTACTCTGTGTCAGTGTCTGTCTTTGTTACCGGGTGGAAGTGTATGTCTGTGTTACTGGGTGACAGTGTATGTCTGTGTTACTGGGTGTCAGTGTGTGTCTGTGTTACTGGGAGCCAGTGTGTGTCTTTGTTTCTTGGTGTCAGTCTATGTCTGTGTTACTTGGTGTAAGTGTGTGTCTGTGTTACTTGGTGTCAGTGTATGTCTTTGTTACTTGGTATAAATGCGTGTTTGTGTTACTTGGTGGAAGTGTGTGGCTGTGTTACTTGGTGCCAGTGTATGTCTTTGTTACTGGGTGTCACTGTGTGTCTGTGTTACTTGGTGTAAGTGTGTGTCTTTGTTACTTGGTGTCCGTGTGTGTCTGTGTTACTGGGTGTCAGTGTATGTATTTGTTACTGGGTGTCAATGTATGTCTTTGTTACTTGGTGTAAGTGTATGTCTGTGTTACTTGGTGTAAGTGTGTGCCTGTGTTACTGGGTATCAGTGTATGTCTTTGTTACTTGGTATAAGTGTGTGTCTGTGTTACTGGGTGTCTGTGTCTGTCTTTGTTACTTGGTGTCAGTGTATGTCTTTGTTACTGGGTGTCAGTGTGTGTCTGTGTTACTGGGTATCAGTGTATGTCTTTGTTACTTGGTGTCAGTGTATGTCAAAATACTTGGTGTCAGTGTATGTCTGTGTTACTTGGTGTAAGTGTGTGTCTTTGTTACTTGGTGTCAGTATATGTCTGTGTTACTTGGTGTAACTGTGTGCCTGTGTTACTGGGTATCAGTGTATGCCTTTGTTACTTGGTGTCAGTGTATGTCTGTGTTGTTTGGTGCAAGTGTGTGTCTTTGTTACTTGGTGTCCGTGTGTGTCTGTGTTACTTGGTGTAAGTGTGTGTCTTTGTTACTTGGTGTCCGTGTGTGTCTGTGTTACTGGGTGTCAGTGTATGTCTTTGTTACTGAGTGTCAGTGTATGTCTTTGTTACTTGGTGTAAGCGTGTGTCTGTGTTACTGGTTATCATTGTAGGTCTTTGTTACTTGGTGTCAGTGTATGTCTGTGTTACTTGGTGTAAGTGTATGTCTTTGTTACTTGGTGTCAGTCTATGTCTGTGTTACTTGGTGTAAGTGTGTGTCTTTGTTACTTGGTGTCAGTGTATGTCTTTGGTACTTGGTGTAACTGTGTGTTTTTGTTACTTGGTGTAAGTGTGTGTCTGTGTTACTTGGTGTCAGTGTATGTCTTTGTTACTTGGTGTCAGTGTATGTCTGTGTTACTTGGTGTCAGTGTGTGTCTTTGTTACTTGGTGTCAGTGTATGTCTTTGTTACTTGGCATAAGTGCGTGTTTGTGTTACTTGGTGTAAGTGTGTGTCTGTGTTACTTAGTGTCAGTGTATGTCCTTGTTACTTGGTGTCAGTCTATGTCTGTGTTACTTGGTGTTAGTGTGTGTCTTTGTTACTTGGTGTCAGTGTATGTCATTGTTACTTGGTATAAGTACGTGTTTGTGTTACTTGGTGGAAGTGTGTGTCTGTGTTATTTGGTGCCAGTGTATGTCTTTGTTACTTGGTGTCCGTGTGTGTCTGTGTTACTGGATGTCAGTGTATGTCTTTGTTACTGGGTGTCAGTGTATGTCTTTGTTACTTGGTGTCAGTGTATGTCTGTGTTACTTGGTGTAAGTGTGTGTCTTTGTTACTTGGTGTAAGTGTATGTCTGTGTTACTTGGTGTAAGTGTGTGCCTGTGTTACTGGGTATCAGTGTATGTCTTTGTTACTTGGTGTCAGTGTATGTCTGTGTTGTTTGGTGTAAGTGTGTGTCTTTGTTACTTGGTGTCCGTGTGTGTCTGTGTTACTTGGTGTAAGTGTGTGTCTTTGTTACTTGGTGTCCGTGTGTGTCTGTGTTACTGGGTGTCAGTGTATGTCTTTGTTACTGGGTGTCAGTGTATGTCTTTGTTACTTGGTGTAAGTGTGTGTCTGTGTTACTGGGTGTCTGTGTCTGTCTTTGTGACTTGGTGTAAGTGTATGTCTGTGTTACTTTGTGTTAGTGTGTGTCTGTGTTACTTTGTATCAGTGTATGTCTTTGTGACTTGGTGTCAGTGTATGTCTTTGTTACTGGATGTCAGTGTGTGTCTTTGTGACTTGGTGTCAGTGTATGTCTTTGTTACTTGGTGTAAGTGTGTGTCTGTGTTACTGAGTATCAGTGTATGTCTTTGTTACTTGGTGTCAGTGTATGTCAAAATACTTGGTGTAAATGTATGTCTTTGTTACTTGGTGTCAGTGTGTGTCTGTGTTACAGGGTATCAGTGTATGTCTCTGTGACTTGGTATCAGTGTATGTCTTTGTGACTTGGTGTCAGTATGTGTCTTTATTACTGGGTGTCAGTGTGTGTCTGTGTTACTTGGTGTCAGTGTATGTCTTTGTTACTGGGTGTCAGTGTGTGTCTGTGTTACTGGGTATCAGTGTATGTCTTTGTTACTTGGTGTCAGTGTATGTCAAAATACTTGGTGTAAGTGTATGTCTTTGTTATTTGGTGTAATTGTCTGTCTTTGTTACTTGGTTTCAGTATATGTCTGTGTTACTTGGTGTAAGTGTGTGCCTGTGTTACTCGGTATCAGTGTATGTCTTTGTTACTTGGTGTCAGTGTATGTCTGTGTTACTTGGTGTAAGTGTGTGTCTGTGTTACTGGGTGTCAGTGTGTGTCTGTGTAACTTGGTGTAAGTGTGTGTCTTTTTTACTTGGTGTCCGTGTGTGTCTTTGTTACTGGTTGTCAGTGTATGTCTTTGTTACTTGGTGCAAGTGTGTGTCTGTGTTACTGGGTATCAGTGTCTATCTTTGTTACTTGGTGTAACCGTGTGTCTGTGTTACTGGTTATCAGTGTATGTCTTTGTTACTTGGTGTCAGTGGATGTCTGTGTTACTTGGTGTAAGTGTATGTCTTTGTTACTTGGTGTAAGTGTGTGTCTGTGTTACTGGGTGTCTGTGTGTGTCTTTGTTACTTGGTGCAAGTGTATGTCTTTGTTACTTGGTGTCAGTGCATGTCCTTGTTACTTGGTATCAGTGTATGTCTGCGCTACTTGGTGTAAGTGTATGTCTTTGTTACTTGGTGTCAGTCTATGTCTGTGTTCCTTGGTGTAAGTGTGTGTCTGTGTTACTTGGTGTCAGTGTATGTCTTTGTTACTTGGTATAAGTGCGTGTTTGTGTTACTTGGTGGAAGTATGTGTCTGTGTTACTTGGTGCCAGTGTATGTCTTTGTTACTGGGTGTCACTGTGTGTCTGTGTTACTTGGTGTAAGTGTGTGTCTTTGTTACTTGGTGTCCGTGTGTGTCTGTGTTACTTGGTGTCATTGTATGTCTTTGTTACTGGGTGTCAATGTATGTCTTTGTTACTTGGTGTAAGTGTATGTCTGTGTTACTTGGTGTAAGTGTGTGCCTGTGTTACTGGGTATCAGTGTATGTCTTTGTTACTTGGTGTCAGTGTATGTCTGTGTTATTTGGTGTAAGTGTGTGTCTTTGTTACTTGGTGTCCGTGTGTGTCTGTGTTACTTGGTGTAAGTGTGTGTCTTTGTTACTTGGAGTCCGTGTGTGTCTGTGTTACTGGGTGTCAGTGTATGTCTTTGTTCCTGGGTGTCAGTGTATGTCTTTGTTACTTGGTGTAAGTGTGTGTCTGTGTTACTGGGTGTCTGTGTGTGTTTTTAACTGGGTGTCAGTGTGTGTCTGTGTTACTGGGGATCAGTGTATGTCTTTGTTACTTGGTGGAAGTGTATGTCTTTGTTACTTGGTGTCAGTGTATGTGTTTGTGACTTGGTGTCATTATATGTCTTTGTGACTGGGTGTCAATGTATGTCTGTGCTACTTGGTGTAAGTGTATGTCTTTGTTACTTGGTGTCAGTCTATGTCTGTGTTACTTGGTGTAAGTGTGTGTCTTTGTTACTTGGTGTAAGTGTATGTCTTTGTTACTTGGTGTCAGTGCATGTCCTTGTTACTTGGTATCAGTGTATGTCTGTGCTACTTGGTGTAAGTGTATGTCTTTGTTTCTTGGTGTCAGTCTATGTCTGTGTTACTTGGTGTAAGTGTGTGTCTGTGTTACTTGGTGTCAGTGTATGTCTTTGTTACTTGGTATAAATGCGTGTTTGTGTTACTTGGTGGAAGTGTGTGGCTGTGTTACTTGGTGCCAGTGTATGTCTTTGTTACTGGGTGTCACTGTGTGTCTGTGTTACTTGGTGTAAGTGTGTGTCTTTGTTACTTGGTGTCCGTGTGTGTCTGTGTTACTGGGTGTCAGTGTATGTATTTGTTACTGGGTGTCAATGTATGTCTTTGTTACTTGGTGTAAGTGTATGTCTGTGTTACTTGGTGTAAGTGTGTGCCTGTGTTACTGGGTATCAGTGTATGTCTTTGTTACTTGGTGTCAGTGTATGTCTGTGTTATTTGGTGTAAGTGTGTGTCTTTGTTACTTGGTGTCCGTGTGTGTCTGTGTTACTTGGTGTAAGTGTGTGTCTTTGTTACTTGGTGTCCGTGTGTGTCTGTGTTACTGGGTGTCAGTGTATGTCTTTGTTCCTGGGTGTCAGTGTATGTCTTTGTTACTTGGTGTAAGTGTGTGTCTGTGTTACTGGGTGTCTGTGTCTGTCTTTGTTACTTGGTGTCAGTGTATGTCTTTGTTACTGGGTGTCAGTGTGTGTCTGTGTTACTGGGTATCAGTGTATGTCTTTGTTACTTGGTGTCAGTGTATGTCAAAATACTTGGTGTCAGTGTATGTCTGTGTTACTTGGTGTAAGTGTGTGTCTTTGTTACTTGGTGTCAGTATATGTCTGTGTTACTTGGTGTAACTGTGTGCCTGTGTTACTGGGTATCAGTGTATGCCTTTGTTACTTGGTGTCAGTGTATGTCTGTGTTGTTTGGTGCAAGTGTGTGTCTTTGTTACTTGGTGTCCGTGTGTGTCTGTGTTACTTGGTGTAAGCGTGTGTCTGTGTTACTGGTTATCATTGTAGGTCTTTGTTACTTGGTGTCAGTGTATGTCTGTGTTACTTGGTGTAAGTGTATGTCTTTGTTACTTGGTGTCAGTCTATGTCTGTGTTACTTGGTGTAAGTGTGTGTCTTTGTTACTTGGTGTCAGTGTATGTCTTTGGTACTTGGTGTAACTGTGTGTTTTTGTTACTTGGTGTAAGTGTGTGTCTGTGTTACTTGGTGTCAGTGTATGTCTTTGTTACTTGGTGTCAGTGTATGTCTGTGTTACTTGGTGTCAGTGTGTGTCTTTGTTACTTGGTGTCAGTGTATGTCTTTGTTACTTGGCATAAGTGCGTGTTTGTGTTACTTGGTGTAAGTGTGTGTCTGTGTTACTTAGTGTCAGTGTATGTCCTTGTTACTTGGTGTCAGTGTATGTCTGTGCTACTTGGTGTAAGTGTATGTCTTTGTTACTTGGTGTCAGTCTATGTCTGTGTTACTTGGTGTTAGTGTGTGTCTTTGTTACTTGGTGTCAGTGTATGTCATTGTTACTTGGTATAAGTACGTGTTTGTGTTACTTGGTGGAAGTGTGTGTCTGTGTTATTTGGTGCCAGTGTATGTCTTTGTTACTTGGTGTCCGTGTGTGTCTGTGTTACTGGATGTCAGTGTATGTCTTTGTTACTGGGTGTCAGTGTATGTCTTTGTTACTTGGTGTCAGTGTATGTCTGTGTTACTTGGTGTAAGTGTGTGTCTTTGTTACTTGGTGTAAGTGTATGTCTGTGTTACTTGGTGTAAGTGTGTGCCTGTGTTACTGGGTATCAGTGTATGTCTTTGTTACTTGGTGTCAGTGTATGTCTGTGTTGTTTGGTGTAAGTGTGTGTCTTTGTTACTTGGTGTCCGTGTGTGTCTGTGTTACTTGGTGTAAGTGTGTGTCTTTGTTACTTGGTGTCCGTGTGTGTCTGTGTTACTGGGTGTCAGTGTATGTCTTTGTTACTGGGTGTCAGTGTATGTCTTTGTTACTTGGTGTAAGTGTGTGTCTGTGTTACTGGGTGTCTGTGTCTGTCTTTGTGACTTGGTGTAAGTGTATGTCTGTGTTACTTTGTGTTAGTGTGTGTCTGTGTTACTTTGTATCAGTGTATTTCTTTGTGACTTGGTGTCAGTGTATGTCTTTGTTACTGGATGTCAGTGTGTGTCTTTGTGACTTGGTGTCAGTGTATGTCTTTGTTACTTGGTGTAAGTGTGTGTCTGTGTTACTGAGTATTAGTGTATGTCTTTGTTACTTGGTGTCAGTGTATGTCAAAATACTTGGTGTAAATGTATGTCTTTGTTACTTGGTGTCAGTGTGTGTCTGTGTTACAGGGTATCAGTGTATGTCTCTGTGACTTGGTATCAGTGTATGTCTTTGTGACTTGGTGTCAGTATGTGTCTTTATTACTGGGTGTCAGTGTGTGTCTGTGTTACTTGGTGTCAGTGTATGTCTTTGTTACTGGGTGTCAGTGTGTGTCTGTGTTACTGGGTATCAGTGTATGTCTTTGTTACTTGGTGTCAGTGTATGTCAAAATACTTGGTGTAAGTGTATGTCTTTGTTATTTGGTGTAATTGTCTGCCTTTGTTACTTGGTTTCAGTATATGTCTGTGTTACTTGGTGTAAGTGTGTGCCTGTGTTACTCGGTATCAGTGTATGTCTTTGTTACTTGGTGTCAGTGTATGTCTGTGTTACTTGGTGTAAGTGTGTGTCTGTGTTACTGGGTGTCAGTGTGTGTCTGTGTAACTTGGTGTAAGTGTGTGTCTTTGTTACTTGGTGTCCGTGTGTGTCTTTGTTACTGGTTGTCAGTGTATGTCTTTGTTACTTGGTGCAAGTGTGTGTCTGTGTTACTGGGTATCAGTGTCTATCTTTGTTACTTGGTGTAACCGTGTGTCTGTGTTACTGGTTATCAGTGTATGTCTTTGTTACTTGGTGTCAGTGGATGTCTGTGTTACTTGGTGTAAGTGTATGTCTTTGTTACTTGGTGTCAGTCTATGTCTGTGTTACTTGGTGTAAGTGTGTGTCTGTGTTACTTGGTGTCCGTGTGTGTCTGTGTTACTGGGTGTCAGTGTATGTCTTTGTTACTGGGTCTTGGTGTATGTCTTTGTTACTTGGTGTCAGTGTATGTCTGTGTTACTTGGTGTAAGTGTGTGTCTTTGTTACTTGGTGTCAGTGTATGTCTGTGTTACGTGGTGTAAGTGTGTGTCTTTGTTACTTGGTGTAAGTGTGTGCCTGTGTTACTGGGTATCAGTGTATGTCTTTGTGACTTGGTGTCAGTGTATGTCTTTGATACTTGGTGTAATTGTGTGTCTGTGTTACTGGGTATCAGTGTATGTCCGTGTTACTGGGGGTCAGTGTGTGTCTGT
This sequence comes from Heterodontus francisci, assembly GCF_036365525.1. Lineage (NCBI taxonomy): Eukaryota > Metazoa > Chordata > Chondrichthyes > Heterodontiformes > Heterodontidae > Heterodontus > Heterodontus francisci. The sequence goes on from NC_090391.1 coordinate 67,731,269, forward strand.
GTTACTGAGGGTCAGTTTGTGTTTTTAACTGTGTGTCAGTGTGTGTCTGTGTTACTGGGTATCAGTGTATGTCTGTGTTCCTGGGGGTCAATGTGTGTTTGTATTCCTGGAGGTCAGCGTGTATTTCTAACAGGGTGTCAGTGTGTTTGTTACTGGGTGTAAGTGTGTGTCTGTGTTACTGGGTATCATTGTATGTCTTTATTACTTGGTGTAAGTGTGTGTCTGTGTTACTGGGTGTCAGTGTATGTCTTTGTTACTGGGTGTCATTGTATGTCTTTGTTACTTGGTTTAAGTTTGTGTCTGTGTTACTGGGTATCAGTGCAAGTCTTTGTTACTTGGTGTCAGTGTATGTCTGTGTTACTTGGTGTAAGTGTATGTCTTTGTTACTTCGTGTCAGTGTAAGTCTGTGTTACTTGGTATAAGTGTATGTCTTTGTTACTTGGTGTCATTGTATGTCTTTGTTACTTGGTGTAAGAGTGTGTCTGTGTCACTGGGTATCAGTGTATGTCTGTGTTACTGGGGGTCAGTGTGTGTCTGTGTTACTGGGGGTCAGCGTGTGTTTCTAACTGGGTGTCAGTGTGTGTGTTACTGGGTGTAAGTGTGTGTCTGTGTTACTGGGTATCATTGAATGTCTTTGTTACTTGGTGTAAGTGTATGTCATTGTTACTTGGTGTCAGTGTATGTGTTTGTGACTTGGTGTCATTGCATGTCTTTGTTACTGGGTGTAAGTGTGTATCTTGATTACATGGTGTAAGTGTGTGTCTGCGTTACTGGGTATCAGTGTCTGTCTTTGTTACTTGATGTAACTGTGTGTCTGTGTTACTGGGTATCAGTGTATGTCTTTGTTACTTGGTGTCAGTGTATGTCTGTGTTACTTGGTGTAAGTTTGTGTCTTTGTTATTTGGTGTAAGTGCATGTCGGTGTTACTTGGTGTAAGTGTATGTCTTTTTTACTTGGTTTCAGTGCATGTCTTTGTTACTTGGTGTAAGTGTGTGTCTGTGTTTTTGGGTATCATTGTATGACTTTGTTACTTGGTGTAAGTGTCTGTCTTTGTTACTTGGTGTCAGTGTATGTCTTCTTGACTTGGTGTAAGTGTATGTCAATGTTAATTGGTGTAAGTGTGTGTCTTTGTTACTTTGTGTCAGTGTATGTCTTTGTTACTTGGTGTCAGTGTATGTCTTTGTTACTGGGTGTCAGTGTATGTCTTTGTGACTTGGTGTCAGTGTATGTCTTTGTTACTTGTTGTCAGTGGCTGTCTTCGTTACTTGGTGTCAGTGTGTGTCTTTGTTACTGGGTGTCAGTGTATGTATTTGTTACTTGGTGTCAGTGTGTGTCTGCGTTACTGGGTGTCAGTGTGTTTGTTTGTGTTACTGGGTGCCAGTGTGTGTCTGTGTTACTTGGTGTAAGTCTGTGTCTTTGTTACTGGGTGTCAGTGTATGTCTTTGTTACTTGGTGTAACTGTGTGTTTGTGTTACTGGGTATCAGTGTCTGTCTTTGTTACTTGGTGTAAATGTTTGTCCGTGTTACTGGCTATCAGTGTATGTCTTTGTGACTTGGTGTCAGTGTATGTCTTTGTTACTGGGTGTCAGGGTGTGTCTTTGTGACTTGGTGTCAGTGTATGTCTTTGTTACTTGGTGTAAGTGTGTGGCTGTGTTGCTGGGTATCAGTGCATGCCTTTGTTACTTGGTGTCAGTGTATGTCTTTGTTACTTGGTGTAATTGTCTGTCTTTGTTACTTGCTGTCAGTGTATGTCTGTGTTACTTGGTGTCAGTGTATGTCTTTGTTACTTGGTGTAAGTGTGTGTCTGTGTTACTGGGTGTCAGTGTATGTCTTTGTTACTAGGTGTCAGTGTATGTCTTTGTTACTGGGTGTCAGTGTGTTTGTTTGTGTAACTGGGTGTCAGTGTGTGTCTATGTTACTTGGTGTAGGTGTGTGTCTTTGTTACTTGGTGTCCGTGTGTGTCTGTGTTATTGGGTGTCAGTGCATGTCTTTGTTACTGGGTGTCAGTGAATGTCTTTGTTACTTGGTTAAAGTGTGTGTCTCTGTTACTGGGTATCAGTGTATGTCTTTGTGACTTGGTGTCAGTGTATGTCTTTGTTACTGGGTGTCAGTGTGTGTCTTTGTGACTTGGTGTCAGTGTAAGTCTTTGTTCCTGGGTGTCTGTGTATGTCTGTGTTATTTTGTTAAAGTGTGTGTCTGTGTTACTGAGTATCAGTGGAGGTCTTTGTGACTTGGTGTCAGTGTATGTCTTTGTTACTGGGTGTCAGTGTGTGTCTTTGTGACTAGGTGTCAGTGTATGTCTTTGTTACTTGGTGTAAGAGTGTGTCTGTGTTACTGGGTATCAGTGTATGTCTTTGATACTTGGTGTCAGTCTATGTCTTTGTTACTTGGTGTAAGTGTATGTCTTTGTTACTTCGTGTCAGTGTATGTCTTTGTTACTTGGTGTAAGTGTGTGTCTTTGTTACTTGGTGTCAGTGTGTACCGGTGTTCCTGTGTGTCAGTTTATGTCTTTGTTACTTGCTGTAAGTGTGTGTCTTTGTTACTTGGTGTCATTGTATGTGTTTGTGACTTTGTGTAATTGTGTGTCTGTGTTACTGGGTATCAGTGTATGTCTGTGTTACTGGGGGTCAGGATGTGTCTGTGTTACTGGGGGTCAGTGTGTGTTTTTAACTGGGTGTCAGTGTGTGTCTGTGTTACTGGGTATCAGTGTATGTCTTTGTTACTTGGTGGAAGTGTATGTCTTTGTTACTTGGTGTCAGTGTGTATGTTTGTGACTTGGTGTCATTATATGTCTTTGTTACTGGGTGTCAATGTATGTCTGTGCTACTTGGTGTAAGTGTATGTCTTTGTTACTTGGTATAAGTGCGTGTTTGTGTTACTTGGTGGAAGTGTGTGTCTGTGTTACTTGGTGCCAGTGTATGTCTTTGTTACTGGGTGTCACTGTGTGTCTGTGTTACTTGGTGTAAGTGTCTGTCTTTGTTACTTGGTGTCCGTGTGTGTCTGTGTTACTGGGTGTCAGTGTATGTCTTTGTTACTGGGTGTCAATGTATGTCTTTGTTACTTGGTGTAATTGTTTGTCTGTGTTACTGGGTATCAGTGTATGTCTGTGTTCCTGGGGGTCAGTGTGTGTCTGTGTTACTGGGGGTCAGTGTGTGTTTTTAACTGGGTGTGCGTGTGTGTCTGTGTTACTGGGGATCAGTGTATGTCTTTGTTACTTGGTGGAAGTGTATGTCTTTGTTACTTGGTGTCAGTGTATGTGTTTGTGACTTGGTGTCATTATATGTCTTCGTGACTGGGTGTCAATGTATGTCTGTGCTACTTGGTGTAAGTGTATGTCTTTGTTACTTGGTGTCAGTCCATGTCTGTGTTACTTGGTGTAAGTGTGTGTCTTTGTTACTTGGTGTAAGTGTATGTCTTTGTTACTTGGTGTCAGTGCATGTCCTTGTTACTTGGTATCAGTGTATGTCTGTGCTACTTGGTGTAAGTGTATGTCTTTGTTACTTGGTGTCAGTCTATGTCTGTGTTCCTTGGTGTAAGTGTGTGTCTGTGTTACTTGGTGTCAGTGTATGTCTTTGTTACTTGGTAGAAGTGCGTGTTTGTGTTACTTGGTGGAAGTGTGTGTCTGTGTTACTTGGTGCCAGTGTATGTCTTTGTTACTGGGTGTCACTGTGTGTCTGTGTTACTTGGTGTAAGTGTGTGTCTTTGTTACTTGGTGTCCGTGTGTGTCTGTGTTACTGGGTGTCAGTGTATGTCTTTGTTACTGGGTGTCAATGTATGTCTTTGTTACTTGGTGTAAGTGTATGTCTGTGTTACTTGGTGCAAGTGTGTGCCTGTGTTACTGGGTATCAGTGTATGTCTTTGTTACTTGGTGTCAGTGTATGTCTGTGTTATTTGGTGTAAGTGTGTGTCTTTGTTACTTGGTGTCCGTGTGTGTCTGTGTTACTTGGTGTAAGTGTGTGTCTTTGTTACTTGGAGTCCGTGTGTGTCTGTGTTACTGGGTGTCAGTGTATGTCTTTGTTCCTGGGTGTCAGTGTATGTCTTTGTTACTTGGTGTAAGTGTGTGTCTGTGTTACTGGGTGTCTGTGTGTGTTTTTAACTGGGTGTCAGTGTGTGTCTGTGTTACTGGGGATCAGTGTATGTCTTTGTTACTTGGTGGAAGTGTATGTCTTTGTTACTTGGTGTCAGTGTATGTGTTTGTGACTTGGTGTCATTATATGTCTTTGTGACTGGGTGTCAATGTATGTCTGTGCTACTTGGTGTAAGTGTATGTCTTTGTTACTTGGTGTCAGTCTATGTCTGTGTTACTTGGTGTAAGTGTGTGTCTTTGTTACTTGGTGTAAGTGTATGTCTTTGTTACTTGGTGTCAGTGCATGTCCTTGTTACTTGGTATCAGTGTATGTCTGTGCTACTTGGTGTAAGTGTATGTCTTTGTTACTTGGTGTCAGTCTATGTCTGTGTTACTTGGTGTAAGTGTGTGTCTGTGTTACTTGGTGTCAATGTATGTCTTTGTTACTTGGTATAAATGAGTGTTTGTGTTACTTGGTGGAAGTGTGTGGCTGTGTTACTTGGTGCCAGTGTATGTCTTTGTTACTGGGTGTCACTGTGTGTCTGTGTTACTTGGTGTAAGTGTGTGTCTTTGTTACTTGGTGTCCGTGTGTGTCTGTGTTACTGGGTGTCAGTGTATGTATTTGTTACTGGGTGTCAATGTATGTCTTTGTTACTTGGTGTAAGTGTATGTCTGTGTTACTTGGTGTAAGTGTGTGCCTGTGTTACTGGGTATCAGTGTATGTCTTTGTTACTTGGTGTCAGTGTATGTCTGTGTTATTTGTTGTAAGTGTGTGTCTTTGTTACTTGGTGTCCGTGTGTGTCTGTGTTACTGGGTGTCAGTGTATGTCTTTGTGACTTGGTGTAAGCGTGTGTCTGTGTTACTGGGTGTCTGTGTCTGTCTTTGTTACTTGGTGTCAGTGTATGTCTATCTTACTGGGTGTCAGTGTGTGTCTGTGTTACTGGGTATCAGTGTATGTCTTTGTTACTTGGTGTCAGTATATGTCTGTGTTACTTGGTGTAACTGTGTGACTGTGTTACTGGGTATCAGTGTTTGCCTTTGTTACTTGGTGTCAGTGTATGTCTGTGTTGTTTGGTGCAAGTGTGTGTCTTTGTTACTTGGTGTCCGTGTGTGTCTGTGTTACTTGGTGTAAGTGTGTGTCTTTGTTACTTGGTGTCCGTGTGTGTCTGTGTTACTGGGTGTCAGTGTATGTCTTTGTTACTGGGTGTCAGTGTATGTCTTTGTTACTTGGTGTAAGCGTGTGTCTGTGTTACTGGTTATCATTGTAGGTCTTTGTTACTTGGTGTCAGTGTATGTCTGTGTTACTTGGTGTAAGTGTATGTCTTTGTTACTTGGTGTCAGTCTATGTCTGTGTTACTTGGTGTAAGTGTATGTCTTTGTTACTTGGTGTCAGTGTATGTCTTTGGTACTTGGTGTAACTGTGTGTTTTTGTTACTTGGTGTAAGTGTGTGTCTGTGTTACTTGGTGTCAGTGTATGTCTTTGTTACTTGGTGTCAGTGTATGTCTGTGTTACTTGGTGTCAGTGTGTGTCTTTGTTACTTGGTGTCAGTGTATGTCTTTGTTACTTGGCATAAGTGCGTGTTTGTGTTACTTGGTGTAAGTGTGTGTCTGTGTTACTTAGTGTCAGTGTATGTCCTTGTTACTTGGTGTCAGTGTATGTCTGTGCTACTTGGTGTAAGTGTATGTCTTTGTTTCTTGGTGTCAGTCTATGTCTGTGTTACTTGGTGTAAGTGTGTGTCTTTGTTACTTGGTGTCAGTGTATGTCATTGTTACTTGGTATAAGTACGTGTTTGTGTTACTTGGTGTCCGTGTGTGTCTGTGTTACTGGATGTCAGTGTATGTCTTTGTTACTGGGTGTCAGTGTATGTCTTTGTTACTTGGTGTCAGTGTATGTCTGTGTTACTTGGTGTAAGTGTGTGTCTTTGTTACTTGGTGTAAGTGTATGTCTGTGTTACTTGGTGTAAGTGTGTGCCTGTGTTACTGGGTATCAGTGTATGTCTTTGTTACTTGGTGTCAGTGTATGTCTGTGTTGTTTGGTGTAAGTGTGTGTCTTTGTTACTTGGTGTCCGTGTGTGTCTGTGTTACTTGGTGTAAGTGTGTGTCTTTGTTACTTGGTGTCCGTGTGTGTCTGTGTTACTGGGTGTCAGTGTATGTCTTTGTTACTGGGTGTCAGTGTATGTCTTTGTTACTTTGTGTTAGTGTGTGTCTGTGTTACTTTGTATCAGTGTATGTCTTTGTGACTTGGTGTCAGTGTGTGTCTTTGTTACTTGGTGTCCGTGTGTGTCTGTGTTACTTGGTGTAAGTGTGTGTCTTTGTTACTTGGTGTCCGTGTGTGTCTGTGTTACTGGGTGTCAGTGTATGTCTTTGTTCCTGGGTGTCAGTGTATGTCTTTGTTACTTGGTGTAAGTGTGTGTCTGTGTTACTGGGTGTCTGTGTCTGTCTTTGTTACTTGGTGCCAGTGTATGTCTTTGTTACTGGGTGTCAGTGTGTGTCTGTGTTACTGGGTATCAGTGTATGTCTTTGTTACTTGGTGTCAGTGTATGTCAAAATACTTGGTGTCAGTGTATGTCTGTGTTACTTGGTGTAAGTGTGTGTCTTTGTTACTTGGTGTCAGTATATGTCTGTGTTACTTGGTGTAACTGTGTGCCTGTGTTACTGGGTATCAGTGTTTGCCTTTGTTACTTGGTGTCAGTGTATGTCTGTGTTGTTTGGTGCAAGTGTGTGTCTTTGTTACTTGGTGTCCGTGTGTGTCTGTGTTACTTGGTGTAAGTGTGTGTCTTTGTTACTTGGTGTCCGTGTGTGTCTGTGTTACTGGGTGTCAGTGTATGTCTTTGTTACTGGGTGTCAGTGTATGTCTTTGTTACTTGGCGTAAGCGTGTGTCTGTGTTACTGGTTATCATTGTAGGTCTTTGTTACTTGGTGTCAGTGTATGTCTGTGTTACTTGGTGTAAGTGTATGTCTTTGTTACTTGGTGTCAGTCTATGTCTGTGTTACTTGGTGTAAGTGTATGTCTTTGTTACTTGCTGTAACTGTGTGTTTTTGTTACTTGGTGTAAGTGTGTGTCTGTGTTACTTGGTGTCAGTGTATGTCTTTGTTACTTGGTGTCAGTGTATGTCTGTGTTACTTGGTGTCAGTGTGTGTCTTTGTTACTTGGTGTCAGTGTATGTCTTTGTTACTTGGCATAAGTGCGTGTTTGTGTTACTTGGTGTAAGTGTGTGTCTGTGTTACTTAGTGTCAGTGTATGTCCTTGTTACTTGGTGTCAGTGTATGTCTGTGCTACTTGGTGTAAGTGTATGTCTTTGTTACTTGGTGTCAGTCTATGTCTGTGTTACTTGGTGTAAGTGTGTGTCTTTGTTACTTGGTGTCAGTGTATGTCATTGTTACTTGGTATAAGTACGTGTTTGTGTTACTTGGTGGAAGTGTGTGTCTGTGTTATTTGGTGCCAGTGTATGTCTTTGTTACTTGGTGTCCGTGTGTGTCTCTGTTACTGGATGTCAGTGTATGTCTTTGTTACTGGGTGTCAGTGTATGTCTTTGTTACTTGGTGTCAGTGTATGTCTGTGTTACTTGGTGTAAGTGTGTGTCTTTGTTACTTGGTGTCAGTCTATGTCTGTGTTACTTGGTGTAAGTGTGTGTCTTTGTTACTTGGTGTAAGTGTATGTCTTTGTTACTTGGTGTCAGTGCATGTCCTTGTTACTTGGTATCAGTGTATGTCTGTGCTACTTGGTGTAAGTGTATGTCTTTGTTACTTGGTGTCAGTCTATGTCTGTGTTACTTGGTGTAAGTGTGTGTCTGTGTTACTTGGTGTCAGTGTATGTCTTTGTAACTTGGTATAAATGCGTGTTTGTGTTACTTGGTGGAAGTGTGTGGCTGTGTTACTTGGTGCCAGTGTATGTCTTTGTTACTGGGTGTCACTGTGTGTCTGTGTTACTTGGTGTAAATGTGTGTCTTTGTTACTTGGTGTCCGTGTGTGTCTGTGTTACTGGGTGTCAGTGTATGTATTTGTTACTGGGTGTCAATGTATGTCTTTGTTACTTGGTGTAAGTGTATGTCTGTGTTACTTGGTGTAAGTGTGTGCCTGTGTTACTGGGTATCAGTGTATGTCTTTGTTACTTGGTGTCAGTGTATGTCTGTGTTATTTGTTGTAAGTGTGTGTCTTTGTTACTTGGTGTCCGTGTGTGTCTCTGTGACTGGGTGTCAGTGTATGTCTTTGTGACTTGGTGTAAGCGTGTGTCTGTGTTACTGGGTGTCTGTGTCTGTCTTTGTTACTTGGTGTCAGTGTATGTCTATCTTACTGGGTGTCAGTGTGTGTCTGTGTTACTGGGTATCAGTGTATGTCTTTGTTACTTGGTGTCAGTGTATGTCAAAATACTTGGTGTCAGTGTATGTCTGTGTTACTTGGTGTAAGTGTGTGTCTTTGTTACTTGGTGTCAGTATATGTCTGTGTTACTTGGTGTAACTGTGTGACTGTGTTACTGGGTATCAGTGTTTGCCTTTGTTACTTGGTGTCAGTGTATGTCTGTGTTGTTTGGTGCAAGTGTGTGTCTTTGTTACTTGGTGTCCGTGTGTGTCTGTGTTACTTGGTGTAAGTGTGTGTCTTTGTTACTTGGTGTCCGTGTGTGTCTGTGTTACTGGGTGTCAGTGTATGTCTTTGTTACTGGGTGTCAGTGTATGTCTTTGTTACTTGGTGTAAGCGTGTGTCTGTGTTACTGGTTATCATTGTAGGTCTTTGTTACTTGGTGTCAGTGTATGTCTGTGTTACTTGGTGTAAGTGTATGTCTTTGTTACTTGGTGTCAGTCTATGTCTGTGTTACTTGGTGTAAGTGTATGTCTTTGTTACTTGGTGTCAGTGTATGTCTTTGGTACTTGGTGTAACTGTGTGATTTTGTTACTTGGTGTAAGTGTGTGTCTGTGTTACTTGGTGTCAGTGTATGTCTTTGTTACTTGGTGTCAGTGTATGTCTGTGTTACTTGGTGTCAGTGTGTGTCTTTGTTACTTGGTGTCAGTGTATGTCTTTGTTACTTGGCATAAGTGCGTGTTTGTGTTACTTGGTGTAAGTGTGTGTCTGTGTTACTTAGTGTCAGTGTATGTCCTTGTTACTTGGTGTCAGTGTATGTCTGTGCTACTTGGTGTAAGTGTATGTCTTTGTTACTTGGTGTCAGTCTATGTCTGTGTTACTTGGTGTAAGTGTGTGTCTTTGTTACTTGGTGTCAGTGTATGTCATTGTTACTTGGTATAAGTACGTGTTTGTGTTACTTGGTGGAAGTGTGTGTCTGTGTTATTTGGTGCCAGTGTATGTCTTTGTTACTTGGTGTCCGTGTGTGTCTGTGTTACTGGATGTCAGTGTATGTCTTTGTTACTGGGTGTCAGTGTATGTCTTTGTTACTTGGTGTCAGTGTATGTCTGTGTTACTTGGTGTAAGTGTGTGTCTTTGTTACTTGGTGTAAGTGTATGTCTGTGTTACTTGGTGTAAGTGTGTGCCTGTGTTACTGGGTATCAGTGTATGTCTTTGTTACTTGGTGTCAGTGTATGTCTGTGTTGTTTGGTGTAAGTGTGTGTCTTTGTTACTTGGTGTCCGTGTGTGTCTGTGTTACTTGGTGTAAGTGTGTGTCTTTGTTACATGGTGTCCGTGTGTGTCTGTGTTACTGGGTGTCAGTGTATGTCTTTGTTACTGGGTGTCAGTGTATGTCTTTGTTACTTGGTGTAAGTGTGTGTCTGTGTTACTGGGTGTCTGTGTCTGTCTTTGTGACTTGGTGTAAGTATATGTCTGTGTTACTTTGTGTTAGTGTGTGTCTGTGTTACTTTGTATCAGTGTATGTCTTTGTGACTTGGTGTCAGTGTGTGTCTTTGTTACTTGGTGTCCGTGTGTGTCTGTGTTACTTGGTGTAAGTGTGTGTCTTTGTTACTTGGTGTCCGTGTGTGTCTGTGTTACTGGGTGTCAGTGTATGTCTTTGTTCCTGGGCGTCAGTGTATGTCTTTGTTACTTGGTGTAAGTGTGTGTCTGTGTTACTGGGTGTCTGTGTCTGTCTTTGTTACTTGGTGTCAGTGTATGTCTTTGTTACTGGGTGTCAGTGTGTGTCTGTGTTACTGGGTATCAGTGTATGTCTTTGTTACTTGGTGTCAGTGTATGTCAAAATACTTGGTGTCAGTGTATGTCTGTGTTACTTGGTGTAAGTGTGTGTCTTTGTTACTTGGTGTCAGTATATGTCTGTGTTACTTGGTGTAACTGTGTGCCTGTGTTACTGGGTATCAGAGTTTGCCTTTGTTACTTGGTGTCAGTGTATGTCTGTGTTGTTTGGTGCAAGTGTGTGTCTTTGTTACTTGGTGTCCGTGTGTGTCTGTGTTACTTGGTGTAAGTGTGTGTCTTTGTTACTTGGTGTCCGTGTGTGTCTGTGTTACTGGGTGTCAGTGTATGTCTTTGTTACTGGGTGTCAGTGTATGTCTTTGTTACTTGGTGTAAGCGTGTGTCTGTGTTACTGGTTATCATTGTAGGTCTTTGTTACTTGGTGTCAGTGTATGTCTGTGTTACTTGGTGTAAGTGTATGTCTTTGTTACTTGGTGTCAGTCTATGTCTGTGTTACTTGGTGTAAGTGTATGTCTTTGTTACTTGGTGTAACTGTGTGTTTTTGTTACTTGGTGTAAGCGTGTGTCTGTGTTACTGGTTATCATTGTAGGTCTTTGTTACTTGGTGTCTGTGTATGTCTTTGATACTTGTTGTAATTGTGTGTCTGTGTTACTGGGTATCAGTGTATGTCCGTGTTACTGGGGGTCAGTGTGTGTCGGTGTTACTGGGGGTCAGTTTGTGTTTTTAACTGTGTGTCAGTGTGTGTCTGTGTTACTGTGTAGCAGTGTATGTCTTTGTAAAATGGTGTAAGTGTATGTCTTTGTTACTTGGTGTCAGTGTATGTGTTTATGACTTGGTGTCATTATATGTCTTTGTTACTGGATGTCAATGTATGTCTTTGTTACTTGGTGTAAGTGTATGTCAAAATACTTTGTGTAAGTGTATGTCTTTATTACTTGGTGTAATTGCCTGTCTTTGTTACTTGGTGTAAGTGTATGTCTTTGTTACTTGGTGTCAGTGTATGACCTTGTAACTTGGTGTCAGTGTATGTCTGTGCTACGTGGTGTAAGTGTATGTCTTTGTTACTTGGTGTCAGTCTATGTCTGTGTTACCTGGTGTAAGTGTGTGTCTTTGTTACTTGGTGTCAGTGTTTGTCTTTGTTACTTGGTATAAGTGCGTGTTTATGTTACTTGGTGCAAGTGTGTGTCTGTGTTACTTGGTGCCAAGGTATGTCTTTGTTACTGGGTGTCAGTGTGTGTCTGTGTTACTTGGTGTAAGTGTGTGTCTTTGTTACTTGGTGTCCGTGTGTGTCTGTGTTACTGGGTGTCAGTGTATGTCTTTGTTACTTGGTGTCAGTGTATGTCTGTGTTACTTGGTGTAAGTGTGTGTCTTTGTTCCTTGGTGTAAGTGTCTGTCTGTGTTACTTGGTGTAAGTGTGTGTCTGCGTTACTGGGTATCAGTGTATGTCTTTGTTACTTGGTGTCAGTGTATGTCTGTGTTACTTGGTGAAAGTGTGTATCTTTGTTACTTGGTGTAAGTGTGTGCCTGTGTTACTGGGTATCAGTGTATGTCTTTGTTACTTGGTGTCAGTGTATGTCTGTGTTACTGGGTGTCAGTGTGTGTCTGTGTTCCTTGGTGTAAGTGTGTGTCTTTGTTACTTGGTGTCCGTGTGTGTCTGTGCTAATGGGTGCCAGTGTATGTCTTTGTTACTGGCTGTCAGTGTATGTCTTTGTTACTTGGTGTAAGTGTGTGTCTGTGTTACTGGGTGTCAGTGTCAGACTTTGTTACTTGGTGTAAGTGTGTGTCTGTGTTACTGGGTATCAGTGTATGTCTTAGTTAATTGGTGTCAGTGGATGTCTGTGTTACTTGGTGTAAGTGTGTGTCTGTGTTGCGGTGTATCAGTGTATGTCTTTGTGACTTGGTGTCAGTGTGTGTCTGTGTTACTTGGTGTAAGTGTGTGTCTTTGTTTTCTTGGTGTCCGTGTGTGTCTGTGCTAATGGGTGTCAGTGTATGTCTTTGTTACTGGGTGTCAGTGTATGTCTTTGTTACTTGGTGTAAGTGTGTGTCTGTGTTACTGGGTGTCAGTGTCAGTCTTTGTTACTTGGTGTCAGTGTGTGTCTGTGTTACTGGGTATCAGTGAATGTCTTAGTTACTTGGTGTCATTGTATGTCTGTGTTACTTGGTGTAAGTGTGTGTCTGTGTTACTGGGTATCAGTGTATGTCTTTGTTACTTGGTGTAAGTGTGTGTCTTTGTTACTTGGTGTCCGTGTGTGTCTGTGCTAATGAGTGTCAGTGTCTGTCTTTGTTACTGGGTGTCAGTGTATGTCTTTGTTACTTGGTGTAAGTGTGTGTCTGTGTTACTGGGTGTCAGTGTCAGTCTTTGTTACTTGGTGTAAGTGTGTGTCTGTGTTACTGGGGATCAGTGTATGTCTTTGTTACTTGGTGTCAGTGTATGTCAAAATACTTGGTGTAAGTGTATCTTTTTGTTACTTGGTGTCTGTGTGTGTCTGTGTTACTGGGTATCAGTGTATGTCTTTGTGAATTTGTATCAGTGTATGTCTTTGTGACTTGGTGTCAGTGTGTGTCTTTGTTACTGGGTGTCAGTGTGTGTCTGCCTTACTTGGTGTCAGAGTATGTCTTTGTTACTGGGTGTCAGTGTGTATCCGTGTTACTGGGTATCAGTGTATGTCATTGTTACTTGGTGTCAGTGTATGTCAAAATACTTGGTGTAAGTCTATGTCTTTGTTACTTGGTGTAATTGTCTGTCTTTGTTACTTGGTTTCAGTATATGTCTGTGTTACTTGGTGTAAGTGTTTGCCTGTGTTACTGCGTATCATTGTTTGTCTTTGTTACTTGGTATCAGTGTATGTCTGTGTTACTTGGTGTAAGTGTGTGTCTGTGTTACTGGGTGTCAGTGTGTGTCTGTGATACTTGGTGTAAGTGTGTGTCTTTGTTACTTGGTGTCAGTGAATGTCTGTGTTACTGGGTGTCAGTGTGTGTCTGTGTTACTTGGTGTCAGTGTATGTCTTTGTTACTGGGTGTCAGTGTCTGTCTGCGTCACTTGGTGTCAGTGAGTTTGTTTGTGTTACTGGGTGTCAGTGTGTGTCTGTGTTACTTGGTGTAAGTGTGTGTCTTTGTTACTTGCTGTCCGTGAGTGTCTGTGTTACTGGGTGTCAGTGCATGTCGTTGTTACTGGGTGTCAGTGTATGTCTTTGTTACTTGGTGTCAGTGTATGTCTGAGTTACTTGGTGTAAGTGTGTGTCTTTGTTACTTGATGTAAGTGTGTGTCTTTGTTACTTGGTGTCAGTGTATGTCTGTGTTACTTGGTGTAAGTGTGTGCCTGTATTACTGGTATCAGTGTATGTCTTTGTTACTTGGTGTCAGTGTCTGTCTGTGTTATTTGGTGAAAGTGTGTGTCTGTGTTACTGGCTGTCAGTGAGTGTCTGTGTTACTTGGTGTAAGTGTGTGTCTTTGTTACTTGGTGTAAGTGTGTGTCTGTGTTACTGTGTATCAGTGCATGTCTTTGTGACTTGGTGTCAGTGCATGTCTTTGTTACTGTGTGTCAGTGAGTGTCTGTGTTACTTGGTGTAGGTGTGTGTCTTTGTTACTTCGTGAAAGTGTGTGTCTGTGTTACTGGGTATCAGTGTATGTCTTTGTGACTTGGTATCAGTGTATGTCTTTGTGACTTGGTGTCAATGGATATCTTTGTTACTTGGTGTCAGTGTATGTCTGTGTTACTTGGTTGTAAGTGTGTGCCTGTGTTACTGGGTATCAATGTATGGCTTTGTTACTTGGTGTCAGTGTATGTCTTTGTTACTTGGTGTAAGTTTGTGTCTGTGTTACTGGGTGTCAGTGTGTGTCTGTGTTACTTGGTGCAAGTGTGTGTCTTTGTTACTTGGTGTCCGTGTTTGTCTGTGTTACTGTGTGTCAGTGCATGCCTTTGTTACTGGGTGTCAATGTATGTCTTTGTTACTCGGTGTATGTGTGTGTCTGTGTTACTGGGTATCAGTGTCTGTCTTTGTTACTTGGTGTAAGCGTGTGTCTGTGTTACTGGGTATCAGTGTATGTCTTTGTTACTTGGTGTCAGTGTATGTCTGTGTTACTTGGTGTAAGTGTGTGTCTTTGTTACTTTGTGTCAGTGCATGTCTTTGTTACTTGGTGTAAGTTTGTGTCTGTGTTACTTGGTGTCAGTGTTTGTATTGGTTACTTGGGGTCAGTGAATGTCTTTGTCTCTGGGGGTCAGTGTGTTTGTTTGTGTTGATGGGTGTCAGCGTGTGTCTGCGTTACTTGGTGTAAGTGAGTGTCTTTGTTACTTGGTGCCCGTGTGTGTCTGTGTTCCTGGGTGTCAGTGTATGTCTTTGTTACTGGGTGTCAGTGTATGTCTTTGTTACTTGGTGTCAGTGTATGTCTGAGTTACTTGGTGTAAGTGTGTGTCTTTGTAACTTGATGTAAGTGTATGTCTTTGTTACTTGGTGTCAGTGTATGTCTGTGTTACTTGGTGTAAGTGTGTGCCTGTGTTACAGGGTATCAGTGTATGTCTATGTTAATTGGTGTCAGTGCCTGTCTGTGTTATTTGGTGAAAGTGTGTGTCTGTGTTACTGGGTGTCAGTGAGTGTCTGTGTTCCTTGGTGTAAGTGTGTGTCTTTGTTACTTGGTGTAAGTGTGTGTCTGTGTGACTGTGTATCAGTGTATGTCTTTGTGACTTGGTGTCAGTGTATGTCTTTGTTACTGTGTGTCAGTGAGTGTCTGTGTTACTTGGTGTTGGTGTGTGTCTTTGTTACTTCGTGTAAGTGTGTGTCTGTGTTACTGGGTATCAGTGTATGTCTTTGTGACTTGGTATCACTGTATGTCTTTGTGACTTTTAGTCAATGTATGTCTTTGTTACTTGGTGTCAGTGTATGTCTGTGTTACTTGTTGTCAGTGTGTGCCTGTGTTACTGGGTATCAATGTATGGCTTTGTTACTTGGTGTCAGTGTATGCCTTTGTTACTTGGTGTAAGTGTGTGTCAGAGTTACTGGGTGTCAGTGTGTGTCTGTGTTACTTGGAGTAAGTGTGTGTCTTTGTGACTTGGTGTCCGTGTTTGTCTGTGTTACTGGGTGTCAGTGTATGCCTTTGTTACTGGGTGTCAGTGTATGTCTTTGTTAGTTGGTGTATGTGTGTGTTTGTGTTACTGGGTATCAGTGTCTGTCTTTGTCACTTAGTGTAAGCGTGTGTCTGTGTTACTGGGTATCAGAGTATGTCTTTGTTACTGGGTGTCAGTGTATGTCTGTGTTACTTGGAGTAAGTGAGTGTCTGTGTTACTGGGTATCACTGTACGTCTTTGTGACTTGGTGTCAGTCTATGTCTGTGTTACTTGGTGTAAGTGTGTGTCTTTGTTACTTTGTGTCAGTGCATGTCTTTGTTACTTGGTGTAAGTTTGTGTCTGTGTTACTTGGTATCAGTGTATGTCTTTGTTACTTGGGGTCAGTGTATGTCTGTGTCACTTGGGGTCAGTGTGTTTGTTTGTGTTACTGGGTGTCAGCGTGTGTCTGCGTTACTTGGTGTAAGTGTGTGTCTTTGTAACTTTGTGTCAGTGCATGTCTTTGTTACTTGGTGTAAGTTTGTGTCTGTGTTACTTGGTGTCAGTGTAGGTCTTTGTTACTTGGGGTCAGTGTATGTCTGTGTCACTTGTGTGTTTGTTTGTGTTACTGGGTGTCAGCGTGTGTCTGCGTTACTTGGTGTAAGTGTGTGTCTTTGTTACTTGGTGTCCGTGTGTGTCTGTGTTACTGGGTGTCAGTGTATGTCTTTGTTACTTGGTGTAAGTGTGTGTCTGTGTTACTGGGTATCAGTGTCTGTCTTTGTTACTTGGTGTAAGTGTATGTCTGTGTTACTGGGTAACAGTGTATGTCTTTGTTACTGGGTGTCAGTGTATGTCTGTGTTACTTGGTGTAAGTGAGTGTCTGTGTTACTGGGCATCACTGTACGTCTTTGTGACTTGGTGTCAGTCTATGTCTGTGTTACTTGGTGTAAGTGTGTGTCTTTGTTACTTTGTGTCAGTGCATGTCTTTGTTACTTGATGTAAGTTTGTGTCTGTGTTACTTGGTATCAGTGTATGTCTTTGTTACTTGGGGTCAGTGTATGTCTGTGTCACTTGGGGTCAGTGTGTTTGTTTGTGTTACTGGGTGTCAGCGTGTGTCTGCGTTACTTGGTGTAAGTGTGTGTCTTTGTTACTTGGTGTCCGTGTGTGTCTGTGTTACTGGGTGTCTGTGTATGTCGTTGTTACTGGGTGTCAGTGTATGTCTTTGTTACTTGGTGTAAGTGTGTGTCTTTGTTACTTGGTTTCAGTGTATGTCTTGGTTACTTGGTGTAAGTGTTTGTCTTTGTTACTTGGTGTAAGTGTATGTCTTTGTTACTTGGTGTCAGTGTATGTCTTTGTTACTTGGTGGCAGTGTATGTCTGTGTTACTTGGTGCAGGTGTGTGCCAGTGTTACTGGGTATCAGTGTATGTCTTTGTTACTTGGTGTCAGTGTATGTCTGTGTTACTTGGTGTAAGTGTGTGTCTGTGTTACTGGGTGTCAGTGTGTGTCTGTGTTACTTGGTGCAAGTGTGTGTCTTTGTTACTTGGTGTCCGTGTGTGTCTGTGTTACTGGGTGTCAGTGTATGTCTTTGTTACTGGGTGTCAGGGTATGTCTGTGTTATTTGGTGTAAGTGTATGTCTTTGTTCCATGGTGTGTGTCTATGTCTGTGTTACTTGGTGTAAGTGTGTGTCTTTGTTACTTGGTGTCAGTGTATGTCTGTGTCACTTGGTGTCAGTGTGTTTGTTTGTATTACTGGGTGTCAGTGTGTGTCTGTGTTACTTGGGGTAAGTGTGTGTCTTTGTTACTTGGTGTCAGTGTATGTCTGTGTTAGTTGGTGTAAGAGTGTGTCTGTGTTACTGGGTGTCAGTGTATGTCTTTGTTACTGGGTGTCAGTGTATGTCTTTGTTACTTGGTGTCAGTGTGTTTGTTTGTATTACTGGGTGTCAGTGTGTGTCTGTGTTACTTGGTGTAAGTGTGTGTATTTGTTACTTGGTGTCCGTGTCTGTCTGTGTGACTGGGTGTCAGTGTATGTCTTTGCTACTGGGTGTCAGTGTATGTCTTTGTTACTTGGTGTCAGTGTCTGTCTGTGTTACTTGGTGTAAGTGTGAGTCTTTGTTACTTGATGTAAGTGTATGTCTTTGTTACTTGGTGTCAGTGTATGTCTTTGTTACTTGATGTAAGTGTGTGCCTGTGTTACTGGGTATCAGTGTATGTCTTTGTTACTTGGTGTCAGTGTATGTCTGTGTTATTTGGTGTAAGTGTGTGTCTTTGTTACTGTGTGTCAGTGTGTCTCTTTGTGACTTGGCGTCAGTGCATGTCTTTGTTAGTTGGTGTAAGTGTGTGTCTGTGTTACTGGGTATCAGTGTATGTCTTTGTGACTTGGTGTCAGTGTATGTCTTTGTTACTTGGTGTAAGTGTGTGTCTGTGTTACTGGGTATCAGTGCATGTCTTTGTTACTTGGTGTCAGTGTCTGCCAAAATACTTGGTGTAAGTGTATGTCTTTGTTACTTGGTGTCAGTGTATGTCTTTGTTACTTGGTGTAAGTGTGTGTCTTTGTTACTTCGTGTCAGTGTATGTCTTTATTACTTGGTGTAAGTTTGTGTCTTTGTTACTTGGTGTCAGTGTGTGCCGGTGTTCCTGGGTGTCAGTGCATGTCTTTGCTACTTGGTGTAAGTGTATGTCTTTGTTACTTGGTGTCATTGTATGTGTTTGTGACTTGGTGTCAGTGAATGTTTTTGTTACTGGGTGTCACTGTATGTCTTTGTTACTTGGTGTAAGTGTATGTCAAAATACTTGGTGCAAGTGCATTTCTGTGTTACTTGGTGTAAGTGCATATCTTTGTTACTTGTTGTAAGTGTGTGTCTGTGTTACTGGGTATCA
The DNA here is from genome assembly GCF_036365525.1 of Heterodontus francisci. NCBI lineage: Eukaryota > Metazoa > Chordata > Chondrichthyes > Heterodontiformes > Heterodontidae > Heterodontus > Heterodontus francisci. The sequence continues at coordinate 67,749,335 of NC_090391.1, forward strand.
GTGTCTGTCTTTGTTACTTGGTGTAAGTGTGCGTCTGTGTTACTGGGTATCAGTGTATGTCTTTGTTACTTGGTGTCAGTGTATGTCTTTGATACTTGGTGTAATTGTGTGCCTGTGTTACTGGGTATCAGTGTATGTCTTTGTTACTGGGGGTCAGTGTGTGTCTGTGTTACTGGGGGTCAGTGTGTGTTTTTAACTGGGTGTCAGTGTGTGTCTGTGTTACTGGGTATCAGTGTATGTCTTTGTCACTTGGTGTAAGTGTATGTCTTTGTTACTTGGTGTCAGTGTATGTGTTTGTGACTTGGTGCCATTATATGTCTTTGTTACTGGGTGTCAATGTATGTCTTTGTTACTTGGTGTAAGCGTATGTCAAAATACTTTGTGTAAGTGTATGTCTTTGTTACTTGGTGTAATTGTCTGTCTTTGTTACTTGGAGTAAGTGTATGTCTTTGTTACCTGGTGTCAGTGTATGTCCTTGTTGCTTGGTGTCAGTGTATGTCTGTGCTTCTTCGTGTAAGTGTATGTCTTTGTTACTTGGCGTAATTCTATGTCTGTGTTACTTGGTGTAAGTGTGTGTCTTTGTTACTTGGTGTCAGTGTATGTCTTTGTTACTTGGTATAAGTGCGTGTTTCTGTTACTTGGTGTAAGTGTGTGTCTTTGTTACTTGGTGTCAGTGTATGTCTTTGTTACTTGGTATAAGTGCGTGTTTCTGTTACTTGGTGTAAGTGTGTGTCTGTGTTACTTGGTGCCAGTGTATGTCTTTGTTACTGGGTGTCAGTGTGTGTCTGTGCTACTTGCTGTAAGTGTGTGTCTTTGTTACTTGGTGTCCGTGTGTGTCTGTGTTACTGGGTGTCAGTGCTTGTCTTTGTTACTGGGTGTCAGTGCATATCTTTGTTACTTGTTGTAAGTGTGTGTCTGTGTTACTGGGTATCAGTGTCTGTCTTTGTTACTTGGTGTAAGTGCGCGTCTGTGTTACTGGGTATCAGTGTATGTCTTTGTTACTTGGTGTCAGTGTATGTCTTTGATACTTGGTGTAATTGTGTGCCTGTGTTACTGGGTATCAGTGTATGTCTTTGTTACTGGGGGTCAGTGTGTGTCTGTGTTACTGGGGGTCAGCGTGTGTTTTTAACTGGGTGTCAGTGTGTGTCTTTGTCACTTGGTGTAAGTGTATGTCTTTGTTACTTGGTGTCAGTGTATGTGTTTGTGACTTGGTGTCATTATATGTCTTTGTTACTGGGTGTCAATGTATGTCTTTGTTACTGGGTGTAAGCGTATGTCAAAATACTTTGTGTAAGTGTATGTCTTTGCTACTTGGTGTAATTGTCTGTCTTTGTTACTTGGAGTAAGTGTATGTCTTTGTTACTTGGTGTCAGTGTATGTCCTTGTTACTTGGTGTCAGTGTATGTCTGTGCTTCTTGGTGTAAGTGTATGTCTTTGTTACTTGGCGTAATTCTATGTCTGTGTTACTTGGTGTAAGTGTGTGTCTTTGTTACTTGGTGTCAGTTTATGTCTTTGTTACTTGGTATACGTGCGTGTTTGTGTTACTGGGTGTACGTGTGTGTCTGTGTTACTTGGTGTAAGTCTGTGTCTTTGTTACTTGGTGTCCGTGTGTGTCTGTGTTGCTGTGTATCAGTGTGTGTCTTTGTTACTGGGTATCAGTGTATGTCTTTGTTACTTGGTGTCAGTGCATGTCAAAATACTTGGTGTAAGTGTATGTCTTTGTTACTTGGTGTCAGCGTGTGTCTGTGTTACTGGGTATCAGTGTATGTCTTTGTGACTTGGTGTCAGTGTATGTCTTTGTTACTGGGTGTCAGTGTGTGTCCGTGGTATTGGGTATCAGTGTATGTCTTTGTTACTTGGTGTCAGTGTATGTCAAAATACTTGGTGTATGTCTATGTCTTTGTTACTTGGTGTAATTGTCTGTCTTTGTTACTTGGTTTCAGTATATGTCTGTGTTACTTGGTGTTAGTGTGTGTCTGTGTTACTGGGTGTAAGTGTGTGTCTGTGTTACTTGGTGTCCGTGTGTGTCTGTGTTGCAGGTTGTCAGTGTATGTCTTTGTTACTGGGTGTCAGTGTATGTCTTTGTTAATTGGTGTAAGTGTGTGTCTGTGTTACTGGGTTTCAGTGTATGTCTTTGTTACTTGGTCTCAGTCTATGTCTGTGTTACTTGGTGTAAGTGTGTGTCTTTGTTACTTGATGTAAATGTATGTCTTTGTTACTTGGTGTCAGTGTATGTCTTTGTGACTTGGTGTCAGTGTATGTCTTTGTTACTGGGTGTCAGTGTGTGTTTTTGTGACTTGGCGTCAGTGTATGTCTTTGTTACTTGGTGTAAGTGTGTGTCTGTGTTACTGGGTATCAGTGTATGTCTTTGTGACTTGGTGTCAGTGTATGTCTTTGTTACTGGGTGTCAGTGTGTGTCTTTGTGACTTGGTGTCAGTGTATGTCTTTGTTACTTGGTGTAAGTGTGTGTCTGTGTTACTGGGTATCAGTGTATGCCTTTGTTACTTGGTGTCACTGTATGTCAAAATACTTGGTGTAAGCGTATGTCTTTGTTACTTGCTGTCAGTGTATGTCTTTGTTACTTGGTGTAAGTGTGTGTCTTTGTTACTTCGTGTCAGTGCATGTCTTTATTACTTGGTGTAAGTGTGTGTCTTTGTTACTTGGTGTCAGTGTGTGCCGGTGTTCCTGGGTGTCAGTGTGTGTCTGTGTTACTGGGTATCAGTGCATGTCTTTGTTACTTGGTGTAAGTGTATGTCTTTGTTACTTGGTGTCATTGTATGTATTTGTGACTTGGTGTCAGTGAATGTCTTTGTTACTGGGTGTCACTGTATGTCTTTGTTACTTGGTGTAAGTGCATGTCAAAATACTTTGTGTAAGTGCATTTCTGTGTTACTTGGTGTAAGTGCATATCTTTGTTACTTGTTGTAAGTGTGTGTCTGTGTCACTGGGTATCAGTGTCTGTCTTTGTTACTTGGTGTAAGTGTGCGTCTGTGTTACTGGGTATCAGTGTATGTCTTTGTTACTTGGTGGCAGTGTATGTCTTTGATACTTGGTGTAATTTTGTGCCTGTGTTACTGGGTATCAGTGTATGTCTGTGTTACTGGGGGTCAGTGTGTGTCTGTGTTACTGGGGGTCAGTGTGTGTTTTTAACTGGGTGTCAGTGTGTGTCTGTGTTACTGGGTATCAGTGTATGTCTTTGTTACTTGGTGTAAGTGTTTGTCTTTGTTACTTGGTGTCAGTGTATGTGTTTGTGACTTGGTGTCATTATATGTCTTTGTTACTTGGTGTCAGTGTATGTCCTTGTTACCTGGTGTCAGTGTTTGTCTGTGCTACTTGGTGTAAGTGTATGTCTTTGTTACTTGGCGTAATTCTATGTCTGTGTTACTTGGTGTAAGTATGTGTCTTTGTTACTTGGTGTCCGTGTGTGTCTGTGATACTGGGTGTCAGTGTATGTCTTTGTTACTTGGTGTTAGTGTGTGTCTTTGTTACTTGGTGTCCGTGTGTGTCTGTGTTACTGGGTGTCAGTCTGTGTCTTTGTTACTGGGTGTCAGTGTATGTCATTGTTACTTGGTGTAAGTGTGTGTCTGCGTTACTGGGTATCAGTGTATGTCTTTGTTACTTGGTGTCAGTGTATGTCTGTGTTATTTGGTGTAAGTGTGTGTCTGTGTTACTGGGTGTCAGTGTGTGTCTCTGTTGCTTGGTGTAAGTGTGTGTCTTTGTTACTTGGTGTCCGTGTGTGTCTGTGATACTGGGTGTCAGTGTATGTCTTTGTTACTTGGTGTAAGCGTGTGTCTGTGTTACTGGGTATCAGTGGATGTCTTAGTTACTTGGTGTCAGTGTATGTTTGTGTTACTTGGTGTAAGTGTGTGTCTGTGATGCTGTGTATCAGTGTATGTCTTTGTGACTTGGTGTCAGTGTATGTCTTTGTTACTGGGTGTCAGTGTGTGTCTTTGTCTCTCGGTGTCAGTGTATGTCTTTGTTACTTGGTGCAAGTGTGTGTCTGTGTTACTGGGTATCAGTGTATGTCTTTGTTACTTGGTGTCAGTGTATGTCAAAATACTTGGTGTAAGTGTATGTCTTTGTTACTTGGTGTCAGAGTGTGTCTGTGTTACTGGGTATCAGTGTATGTCTTTGTGACTTGGTGTCAGTGCTTGTCTTTGTTACTGGGTGTCAGTGTGTGTCCGTCTTACTTGCTGTCAGTGTATGTCTTTATTACTGGGTGTCAGTGTGTGTCCGTGTTACTGGGTATCAGTGTATGTCTTTGTGACTTGGTGTCAGTGTTTGTCAAAATACTTGGTGTAAGTCTATGTCTTTGTTACTTGGTGCAATTGTCTGTCTTTGTTACTTGGTTTCAGTATATGTCTGTGTTACTTGGTGTAAGTGTGTGCCTGTGTTACAGGTTGTCAGTGTATGTCTTTGTTACTGGGTGTCAGTGTATGTCTTTGTTACTTGGTGTAAGTGTGTGTCTGTGTTACTGGGTATCAGTGTCTGTCTTTGTTACTTGGTGTAAGCGTGTGTCTGTGTTACTGGGTATCAGTGTATGTCTTTGTTACTTGGTGTCAGTGTATGTTTGTGTTACTTGGTGTAAGTGTATGTCTTTGTTACTTGGTGTCAGTCTATGTCTGTGTTACTTGGTGTAAGTGTGTGTCTTTGTTACTTGGTGTCAGTGTATGTCTTTGTTACTTGGTGGAACTGTGTGTTTGTATTACTTGGTGTAAGTGTGTTTCTGTGTTACTTGGTGTCAGTGTATGTCTTTGTTACTAGGTGTCAGTGTATGTCTGTGTTACTTGGGGTGAGGGTGTGTCTTTGTTACTTGGTATCAGTGCGTGTTTGTGTTACTTGGTGGAAGTGTGTGTCTGTGTTACTTGGTGTCAGTGTATGTCTTTGTTACTGGGTGTCAGTGTCTGTCTGCGTCACTTGGTGTCAGTGTGTTTGTTTGTGTTACTGGGTGTCAGTGTGTGTCTGTGTTACTTGGTGTAAGTGTGTGTCTTTGTTACTTGGTGTCCGTGTGTGTCTGTGTTACTGGGTGTCAGTGTATGTCTTTGTTACTTGGTGTCAGTGTATGTCTTTGTTACTTGGTGGAACTGTGTTTTTGTGTTACTTGGTGTAAGTGTGTTTCTGTGTTACTTGGTGTCAGTGTATGTCTTTGTTACTTGGTGTCAGTGTATGTCTGTGTTACTTGGGGTGAGTGTGTGTCTTTGTTACTTGATGTAAGTGTATGTCTTTGTTACTTGGTGTCAGTGTATGTCTGTGTTACTTGGTGTAAGTGTGTGCCTGTGTTACTGGGTTTTAGTGTATGTCTTTGTTACTTGGTGTCAGTGTATGTCTGTGTTATTTGGTGTAAGTGTGTGTCTGTGTTACGGGGTGTCAGTGAGTGTCTGTGATACTTGGTGTAAGTGTGTCTTTGTTACTTGGTGTAAGTGTGTGTCTGTGTTACTGTGTATCAGTGCATGTATTTGTGACTTGGTGTAAGTGTATGTCTGTGTTACTGGGTATCAGTGTCTGTCTTTTTTGCTTGGTGTAAGTGTGTGTCTGTGTTACTGGGTATCAGTGTATGTCTTTGTTACTTGGTGTAAGTGTATGTCAAAATACTTTGTGCAAGTGTATGTCTTTGTTACTTGGTGTAATTGTCTGTCTTTGTTACTTGGTGTAAGTGTATGTCTTTGTTACTTGGTGTCAGTGTATGTCCTTGTTACTTGGTGTCAGTGTATGTCTGTGCTACTTGGTGTAAGTGTATGTCTTTTTTACTTGGCGTAATTCTATGTCTGTGTGACTTGGTGTAAGTGTGTGTCTTTGTTACGTTGTGTCAGTGTATGTCTTTGTTACTTGGTATAAGTGCGTGTTTGTGTTACTTGGTGTAAGTGTGTGTCTGTGTTACTTGGTGCCAGTGTATGTCTTTGTTACTGGGTGTCAGCGTGTGTCTGTGTTACTTGGTGTAAGTGTGTGTCTGTGTTACTGGGTGTCAGTGTATGTCTTTGTTACTGGGTGTCAGTGTATCTCTTTGTTACTTGGTGTCAGTGTATGTCTGTGTTACTTGGTGTAAGTGTGTGTCTTTGTTAATTGGTGTAAGTGTATGTCTGTGTTACTTGGTGTAAGTGTGTGTCTGCGTTACTGGGTATCAGTGTATGTCTTTGTTACTTGGTGTCAGTGTATGTCTGTGTTACTTGGTGTAAGTGTGTCTTTGTTACTTGGTGTAAGTGTGTGCCTGTGTTACTGGGATTCAGTGTATGTCTTTGTTACTTGGTGTCAGTGTATGTCTGTGTTATTTGGTGTAAGTGTGTGTCTGTGTTGCTGTGTGTAAGTGTATGTCTTTGTTACTTGTTTTCAGTGTGTGTCTGGGTTACTTGCTGTAAGTGTGTCTCTTCGTTACTTGGTGTAAGTGTATGTCTTTGTTACTTGGTGTCAGTGTATGTCTTTGTTACTTGGTGTCAGTGTATGTCTGTGTTACTTGGTGTAAGTGTGTGCCTGTGTTACTGGGTATCAGTGTATGTCTTTGTTACTTGGTGTCAGTGTATGTCTGTGTTACTTGGTGTAAGTGTGTGTCTGTGTTACTGCGTGTCAGTGTGTGTCTGTGTTACTTGGTGTAAGTGTGTGTCTTTGTTACTTGGTGTCCGTGTGTGTGTGTGCTACTGGGTGTCAGTGTATGTCTTTGTTCCTGGGTATCAGTGTATGTCTTTGTTACTTGGTGTCAGTGGATGTCTGTTTTACTTGGTGTAAGTGTATGTCTTTGTTACTTGGTGTCTGTCTATGTCTGTGTTACTTGGTGTAAGTGTGTGTCTTTGTTACTTGGTGTCAGTGTATGTCTTTGTTGCTTGGTGTAAGTGTGTGTTTGTGTTACTTGGTGTAAGTGTGTGTCTGTGTTACTTGGTGTCAGTGTATGTTTTTGTTACCTGGTGTCAGTGTATGTCTGTGTCACTTGGTGTCAGTGTGTTTGTTTGTGTTACTGGGTGTCAGTGTGTGTCTTTGTTACTTGGTGCAAGTGTGTGTCTGTGTTACTGGGTATCAGTGTCTGTCCTTTTTGCTTGGTGTAAGTGTGTGTCTGTGTTACTGGGTATCAGTGTATGTCTTTGTTACTTGGTGTCAATGTATGTCTGTGTTACTTGGTGTAAGTGTGTGTCTGTGTTACTGGATATCAGTGTATGTCTTTGTTGCTTGGTGTCATTGTCTGTCAAAATACTTGGTGTAAGTGTATGTCTTTGTTACTTGGTGAAATTGTCTGTCTTTGTTACTTGGTTTCAGTGTATGTCTGGGTTACTTGTTGCAAGTGTATGTCTTTGTTACTTGGTGTCAGTCTATGTCTATGTTACTTGGTGTAAGTGTGTGTCTTTGTTACTTGGTGTCAGTGTATGTCTTTGTTACTTGGTGGAACTGTGTGTTTGTATTACTTGGTGTAAGTGTGTGTCTTTGTGACGTGGTGTCAGTGTATGTCTTTGTTACTTGGTATAAGTGCGTGTTTGTGTTACTTGGTGTAAGTGTGTGTCTGTGTTACTTGGTGCCAGTGTATGTCTTTGTTACTGGGTGTCAGTGTGTGTCTGTGTTACTTGGTGTAAGTGTGTGTCTTTGTTACTTGGTGTCCGGGTGTGTCTGTGCTACTGGGTGTCAGTGTATGTCTTTGTTCCTGGGTATCAGTGTATGTCTTTGTTACTTGGTGTCAGTGGATGTCTGTTTTACTTGGTGTAAGTGTATGTCTTTGTTACTTGGTGTCTGTCTATGTCTGTGTTACTTGGTGTAAGTGTGTGTCTTTGTTACTTGGTGTCAGTGTATGTCTTTGTTGCTTGGTGTAAGTGTGTGTTTGTGTTACTTGGTGTAAGTGTGTGTCTGTGTTACTTGGTGTCAGTGTATGTCTTTGTTACTGGGTGTCAGTGTATGTCTTTGTGACTTGGTGTCAGTGTATGTCTTTGTTACTGGTTGTCAGTGTGTTTCTTTGTGACTTGGTGTCAGTGTATGTCTTTGTCACTTGGTGTCAGTGTGTTTGTTTGTGTTACTGGGTGTCAGTGTGTGTCTTTGTTACTTGGTGCAAGTGTGTGTCTGTGTTACTGGGTATCAGTGTCTGTCTTTTTTGCTTGGTGTAAGTGTGTGGCTGTGTTACTGGGTATCAGTGTATGTCTTTGTTACTTGGTGTCAGTGAGTGTCTGTGTTACTTGGTGTAAGTGTGTGTCTTTGTTACTTGGTGTAAGTGTGTGTCTGTGTTACTGGGTATCAGTGTATGTCTTTGTGACTTGGTGTCAGTGTATGTGTTTGTTACTGGGTGTCAGTGTGTTTTTTGTGACTTGGTGTCAGTGTATGTCTTTGTCACTTGGTGTAAGTGTGAGACTGTGTTACTGGGTATCAGTGTATGGCTTTGTTACTTGGTGTCAGTGTATGTCAAAATACATGGTGTAAGTGTATGTCTTTGTTACTTGGTGAAACTGTCTGTCTTTGTTACTTGTTTTCAGTGTATGTCTGGTTTACTTGGTGTAAGTGTGTGTCTTTGTTACTTGGTGTAAGTGGATGTCTTTGTTACTTGGTGTCAGTGTATGTCTTTGTTACTTGGTGTCAGTGTATGTCTGTGTTACTTGGTGTAAGTGTGTGTCTGTGTTACTGCGTGTCAGTGTGTGTCTGTGTTACTTGGTGTAAGTGTGTGTCTTTGTTACTTGGTGTCCGTGTGTGTCTGTGCTACTGGGTGTCAGTGTATGTCTTTGTTCCTGGGTATCAGTGTATGTCTTTGTTACTTGGTGTCAGTGGATGTCTGTTTTACTTGGTGTAAGTGTATGTCTTTGTTACTTGGTGTCTGTCTATGTCTGTGTTACTTGGTGTAAGTGTGTGTCTTTGTTACTTGGTGTCAGTGTATGTCTTTGTTACTTGGTGTAATTGTGAGTTTGTGTTACTTGGTGTAAGTGTGGGTCTGTGTTACTTGGTGTCAGTGTATGTTTTTGTTACTTGGTGTCAGTGTATGTCTGTGTCACTTGGTGTCAGTGTGTTTGTTTGTGTTACCGGGTGTCAGTGTGTGTCTTTGTTACTTGGTGTAAGTGTATGTCTGTGTTACTGGGTATCAGTGTCTGTCTTTTTTGCTTGGTGTAAGTGTGTGTCTGTGTTACTGGGTATCAGTGTATGTGTTTGTTACTTGGTGCAAGTGTATGTCAAAATACTTTGTGTAAGTGTATGTCTTTGTTACTTGGTGTAATTGTCTGTCTTTGTTACTTGGTGTAAGTGTATGTCTTTGTTACTTGGTGTCAGTGTATGTCCTTGTTACTTGGTGTCAGTGTATGTCTGTGCTACTTGGTGTAAGTGTATGTCTTTTTTACTTGGCGTAATTCTATGTCTGTGTTACTTGATGTAAGTGTGTGTCTTTGTTACGTGGTGTCAGTGTATGTCTTTGTTACTTGGTATAAGTGCGTGTTTGTGTTACTTGGTGTAAGTGTGTGTCTGTGTTACTTGGTGCCAGTGTATGTCTTTGTTACTGGGTGTCAGTGTGTGTCTGTGTTACTTGGTGGAAGTGTGTGTCTGTGTTACTTGGTGCCAGTGTATGTCTTTGTTACTGGGTGTCAGTGTGTGTCTGTGTTACTTGGTGGAAGTGTGTGTCTTTGTTACTTGGTGTCCGGGTGTGTCTGTGTTACTGGGTGTCAGTGTATGTCTTTGTTACTGGGTGTCAGTGTATGTCTTTGTTACTTGGTGTCAGTGTATGTCTGTGTTACTTGGTGTAAGTGTGTGTCTTTGTTACTTGGTGTAAGTGTATGTCTGTGTTACTTGGTGTAAGTGTGTGTCTGCGTTACTGGGTATCAGTGTATGTCTTTGTTACTTGGTGTCAGTGTATGTCTGTGTTAATTGGTGTAAGTGTCTTTGTTACTTGGTGTAAGTGTGTGCCTGTGTTACTGGGAATCAGTGTATGTCTTTGTTACTTGGTGTCAGTGTATGTCTGTGTTATTTGGTGTAAGTGTGTGTCTGTGTTGCTGTGTGTAAGTGTATGTCTTTGTTACTTGTTTTCAGTGTATGTCTGGGTTACTTGCTGTAAGTGTGTCTCTTCGTTACTTGGTGTAAGTGTATGTCTTTGTTACTTGGTGTCAGTGTATGTCTTTGTTACTTGATGTCAGTGTATGTCTGTGTTACTTAGTGTAAGTGTGTGCCTGTGTTGCTGGGTATCAGTGTATGTCTTTGTTACTTGGTGTCAGTGTATGTCTGTGTTACTTGGTGTAAGTGTGTGTCTGTGTTACTGCGTGTCAGTGTGTGTCTGTGTTACTTGGTGTAAGTGTGTGTCTTTGTTACTTGGTGTCCGTGTGTGTCTGTGCTACTGGGTGTCAGTGTATGTCTTTGTTCCTGGGTATCAGTGTATGTCTTTGTTACTTGGTGTCAGTGGATGTCTGTTTTACTTGGTGTAAGTGTATGTCTTTGTTACTTGGTGTCTGTCTATGTCTGTGTTACTTGGTGTAAGTGTGTGTCTTTGTTACTTGGTGTCAGTGTATGTCTTTGTTGCTTGGTGTAAGTGTGTGTTTGTGTTACTTGGTGTAAGTGTGTGTCTGTGTTACTTGGTGGCAGTGTATGTTTTTGTTACCTGGTGTCAGTGTATGTCTGTGTCACTTGGTGTCAGTGTGTTTGTTTGTGTTACTGGGTGTCAGTGTGTGTCTTTGTTACTTGGTGCAAGTGTGTGTCTGTGTTACTTGGTATCAGTGTCGGTCTTTTTTGCTTGGTGTAAGTGTGTGTCTGTGTTACTGGGTATCAGTGTATGTCTTTGTTACTTGGTGTCAGTGTATGTCTGTGTTACTTGGTGTAAGTGTGTGTCTGTGTTACTGGATATCAGTGTATGTCTTTGTTGCTTGGTGTCAGTGTCTATCAAAATACTTGGTGTAAGTGTATGTCTTTGTTACTTGGTGAAATTGTCTGTCTTTGTTACTTGGTTTCAGTGTATGTCTGGGTTACTTGGTGTAAGTGTGTGTCTTTGTTACTTGGTGCAAGTGTATGTCTTTGTTACTTGGTGTCAGTGTATGTCTTTGTTACTTGATGTAAGTGTGTGCCTGTGTTACTGGGTATCAGTGTATGTCTTTGTTACTTGGTGTCAGTGTATGTCTTTGTTGCTTGGTGTAGGTGTGTTTCTTTGTTACTTGGTGTCCGTGTGTCTCTGTGTTACTGTGTGTCAGTGTATGTCTTTGTGACTTGGTGTCAGTGTATGTCTTTGTTACTGGATGTCAGTGTGTGTCTTTGTGACTTGGTGTCAGTGTATGTCTTTGTTACTTGGTGTAAGTGTGTGTCTGTGTTACTGGGTATCACTGTATGTCTGTGTTACTTGCTGACAGTTTATGTCAAAATACTTGGTGCAAGTGGATGTCTTTGTTACTTGGTGTCAGTCTATGTCTTAGTTACTTGGTTTAAGTGTGTGTCTTTGTTACTTCGTGTCAGCGTATGTCTTTGTTACTTGTTTCAAGTGTGTGTCTTTGTTACTTGGTGTCAGTGTGTGCCGGTGTTCCTGGGTGTCAGTGTTTGCCTTTGTTACTTGGTGTCAGTGTATGCCTTTGTTACTTGGTGTATGTGTGTGTCTGTGTTACTGGGTATCAGTGTCTGTCTTTGTTACTTGGTGTAAGCGTGTGTCTGTGTTACTGGGGATCAGTGTATGTCTTTGTTCCTTGGAGTCAGTGTATGTCTGTGTTACTTGGTGGAAGTGTATGTGTTTGTTACTTGGTGTCAGTCTATATCTGTGTTACTTGGTGTAAGTGTGTGTCTTTGTTACTTTGTGTCAGTGTATGTCTTTGTTACTTGGTATAAGTGTGTGTTTGTGTTACTTGGTGTAAGTGTGTGTCTGTGTTACTTGGTGTCAGTGTATGTCTTTGTTACTTGGTGTCAGTGTATGTCTGTGTCACTTGGTGTCAGTGTGTTTGTTTGTGTTACTGGGTGTCAGTATGTGTCTGCGTTACTTGGTGTAAGTGTGTGTCTTTGTTACTTGGTGTCCGTGTGTGTCTGTGTTACTGGGTGTCAGTGTATGTCTTTGTTACTGGGTGTCAGTGTATGTCTTTGTTACTTGGTGCAAGTGTGTGTCTGTGTTACTGGGTAACAGTGTATCTCTTTGTTACTTGGTGTCAGTGTATGTCTGTGTTACTTCGTGTAAGTGTGTGCCTGTGTTACTGGGTATCAGTGTATGTCTTTGTTACTTGGTGTCAGTGTATGTCTGTGTTACTTGGTGTAAGTGTGTGTCTGTGTTACTTTCTGTAAGTGTGTGTCTTTGTTACTTGGTGTCCGTGTGTGTCTGTGCTACTGGATGTCAGTGTATGTCTTTGTTACTGGGTATCAGTGTATGTCTTTGTTACTTGGTGTCAGTGTATGTCTGTTTTACTTGGTGTAAGTGTATGTCTTTGTTACTTGGTGTCTGTCTATGTCTGTGTTACTTGGTGTAAGTGTGTGTCTTTGTTACTTGGTGTCAGTGTATGTCTTTGTTACTTGGTGTAAGTGTGTGTTTGTGTTACTTGGTGTAAGTGTGTGTCTGTGTTACTTGGTGTCAGTGTATGTTTTTGTTACTTGGTGTCAGTGTTTCTCTGTGTCACTTGGTGTCAGTGTGTTTGTTTGTGTTACTGGGTGTCAGTGTGTGTCTGTGTTACTTGGTGCCCGTGTGTGTCTGTGTTACTGGGTGTCAGTGTATGCCTTTGTTACTGGGTGTCAGTGTATGTCTTTGTTACTTGGTGTAAGTGTGTGTCTGTGTTACTGGGTATCAGTGTCTGTCTTTTTTGCTTGGTGTAAGTGTGTGTCTGTGTTACTGGGTATCAGTGCATGTCTTTGTTACTTGGTGTCAGTGTATGTCTGTGTTACTTGGTGTCAGTGTATGTCTGTGTTACTTGGTCTAAGTGTGTGCCTGTGTTACTGGGTATCAGTGTATGTCTGTGTTACTGGGTGTCAGTGTATGTCTGTGTTACTTGGTGAAAGTGTTTATCTTTGTTAGTTGGTGTCCGTGTGTGTCTGTGTTACTGGGTGTCATTGTATGTCTCTGTTACTGGGTATCAGTGTATGTCTTTGTTCCTAGGTGTCAGTGTAAGTCTGTGTTACTTGGTGTAAGTGTATGACTTTGTTACTTGGTGTCAGTGTATGTCTTTGTTACTTGGTGTAAGTGTGTGTTTGTGTTACTTGGTGTAAGTGTGTGTCTGTGTTACTTGGTGTCAGTGTATGTCTTTGTTACTTGGTGTCAGTGTACTTCCGTGTCACTTGGTGTCAGTGTGTTTGTTTGTGTTACTGGGTGTCAGTGTGTGTCTGTGTTACTTGGTGTAAGTGTGTGTCTTTGTTACTTGGTGTCCGTGTGTGTCTGTGTTACAGGGTGTCAGTGTATGTCTTTGTTACTGGGTGTAAGTGTATGCCTTTGTTACTTGGTGTCAGTGTATGTCTTTGTTACTTTGTGTCAGTGTGTGTCTGTGTTACTGGGTATCAGTGTATGTCTTTGTGACTTGGTATCAGTGTATGTCTTTGTGACTTGTTGTCAGCTTATGTCTTTGTTACTGGGTGTCAGTGTGTGTCTGTGTTACTTGGTGTCAGTGTATGTCTTTGTTCCTGTGTATCAGTGGTACTCTGTGTTACTGGGTGTCAGTGTGTGTTTGTTTGTGTGACTGGGTGTCAGTGCGTGTCTGTGACACGAGGTGTCAGTATTTAGTTTAGTTTAGAGATAAAGCCCTTAAATAGGCCCTTCGGACCACCGAGACTGTGCCGACCATCAACCACTCATTTATGCTAATCCTACACTCATCCCGTATTCCTATCACGTCCCCCCCCCCCTGTCCCTACATATTTCCCTACCATCTACCAATACTCGGGGCAATTTATGATGGCCAATTAACCTATCAACCTGCAAGTCTTTGGCATGTGGGAGGAAACCGGAGCACCCGGAGGAAACTCACGCAGACACAGGGAGAACTTGCAAACTCCGCACAGGCAGTACCCAGAACCGAACCCGGGTCCCTGGAGCTGTGAGGCTGCGGTACTAATCACTGCGCCACTGTGCCCCCCTACAAACAGTGTGCCTGTGTTACTGGGCATCAGTGTATGTCTTTGTTACTTGGTGTCAGTGTATGTCTGTGTTACTTGCTTTCAGTGTGTTTGTTTGTGTTACAGGGTGTCAGTGTGTGTCTGTGTTACTTGGTGTTTGTGTGTGTCTTTGTTACTTGGTGTCCGTGTGTGTCTGTGTTACGGTGTGTCAGTGTATGTCTTTGTTGCTGGGTGTCAGTGTATGTCTTTGTTACTTGGTGTAAGTGTGTGTCTGTGTTACTGGGTATCAGTGTCTGTCTTTGTTACTTGGTGTAAGTGAGTGTCTGTGTTACTGGGTATCATTGTATTTCTTTGTTACTTGGTGTCAGTGTAAGTCTGTGTTACTTGGTGTAAGTGTGCGTCTGTGTTACTGCGTCTCAATGTATGTCTTTGTGACTTTGTGTCAGTGTATGTCTTTGTTCCATGGTGTAAGTGTATGTCTGTGTTGCTGGGCAGCAGTGTATGTCTTTGTTACTTGGTGTCAGTGCATGTCAAAATACTTGGTCTAAGTTTATGTCTTGTTACTTGGTGAAATTGTCTGTCTTTGTTACTTGGTGTCAGTGTATGTCTGTGTTACTTGGTGTAAGTGTGTGTCTTTGTTACTTGGTGTCAGTGTATGTCTTTGTTACTTGATGTCAATGTATGTCTGTGTTACTTGGTGTAAGTGTGTGCCTGTGTTACTGGGTATCAGTGTATGTCTTTGTTACTTGGTGTCAGTGTATGTCTGTGTTACTTGGGACAAGTGTGTGTCTGTGTTACTGGGTGTCAGTGTGTGTCTGTGTTACTTGGTGGAAGTGTGTGTCTTTGTTACTTGGTGTCCCTGTGTGTCTGTCTTTGTTACTGTGTGTCAGTGTATGTCTTTGTTGCTTTGTGCAAGTGTAAGTCTGTGTTACTGGGTATCAGTGTCTGTCTTTGTTACTTGGTGTAAGTGTGTGTCTGTGTTACTGGGTATCAGTGTACATCTTTGTTACTTGGTGTAAGTGTGTGTCTTTGTTACTTGGTGTAAGTGTGTGCCTTTCTTACTTGGTGTCAGTGTATGTCTTTGTTACTTGGTGTCAGTGTGTGTCTGTGTTACTGGGTATCAGTGTATGTCTTTGTGACTTGGTATCAGTGTCTGTCTTTGTGACTTGTTGTCAGTGTATGTCTTTGTTACTGGGTGTCAGTGTGTGTCTGTGTTACTTGGTGTCAGTGTATGTCTTTGTTCATGTGTATCAGTGGTTCTCTGTGTTACTGGGTGTCAGTGTGTGTTTGTTTGTGTTACTGGGTGTCAGTGTGTGTCTGTGACACGAGGTGTCAGTATTTAGTTTAGTTTAGAGATAAAGCCCTTAAATAGTCCCTTCGGCCCACCTAGACAGTGCCGACCATCAACCACCCATTTATGCTAATTCTACACTAATCCCGTATTCCGATCACGTCCCCACCTGTCCCTATATATTTCCCTACCACCTACCAATACTAGGGGCAATTTATGATGGCCAATTAACCTATCAACCTGCAAGTCTTTGGCATGTGGGAGGAAACCGGAGCACCCGGAGGAAACCCACGCAGACACAGGGAGAACTTGCAAACTCCGCACAGGCAGTACCCAGAACCGAACCCGGGTCCCTGGAGCTGTGAGGCTGCGGTGCTAATAACTGCGCCAATGTGCCCCCCTCCCCACAGTGTGTGCCTGTGTTACTGGGTATCAGTGTCTGTCTTTGTTACTTTGTGTCAGTGTATGTATGTGTTACTTGCTTCCAGTGTGTTTGTTTGTGTTACAGGTTGTCAGTATGTGTCTGTGTTACTTGGTGTATGTGTGTGTCTTTGTTACTTGGTGTCCGTGTGTGTCTGTGTTACTGGGTGTCAGTGTATGTCTTTGTTGCTGGGTGTCAGTGTATGTCTTTGTTACTTGGTTTAAGTGTGTGTCTGTGTTACTGGGTATCAGTGTCTGTCTTTGTTACTTGGTGTAAGTGTGTGTCTGTGTTACTGGGTATCAGTGTATTTCTTTGTTACTTGGTGTCAGTATAAGTCTGTGTTACTTGGTGCAAGTGTGCGTCTGTGTTACTGGGTACCAGTGCATGTCTTTGTTACTTGGTGTAAGTGTGTGTCTGTGTTACTGGGTATCAGTGTATTTCTTTGTTACATGGTGTAAGTGTGTGTCTGTGTTACTGGGTATCAGTGTCTGTCTTTGTTACTTGGTGTCAGTGTATGTCAAAATACTTGGTGTAAGTTTATGTCTTGTTACTTGGTGTAATTGTCTGTCTTTGTTACTTGGTGTCAGTGTATGTCTGTGTTACTTGGTGAAAGTGTGTGTCTTTGTTACTTGGTGTCAGTGTATGTCTTTGTTACTTGGTGTCTGTGTATGTCTGTGTTACTTGGTGTAAGTGTGTGTCTGTGTTACTGGGTGTCAGTGTGTGTCTGTGTTATTGGTGTTAGTGTGTGTCTTTGTTACTTGGTGTCCGTGTGTGTCTGTGTTACTGGGTGTCAGTGTCTGTCTTTGTTCCTGTGTGTCAGTGTATGTCTTTGTTGCTTGGTGCAAGTGTAAGTCTGTGTTACTGGGTATCAGTGTCTGTCTTTGTTACTTGATGTAAGTGTGTGTCTGTGTTACTGGGTATCAGTGTATATCTTTGTTACTTGGTGTCAGTGCATGTCTGTGTTACTTGGTCTAAGTGTGTGTCTGTGTTACTGGGTATCAGTGTATGTCTTTGTGACTTGGTGTCAGTGCATGTCTTTGTTGCTGGTTGTCAGAGTGTGTCTTTGTGACTTGGTGTCAGTGTACGTCTTTGTTGCTTGGTGTAAGTGTGTGTCTGTGTTCCTGGGTATCAGTGTTTGTCTTTGTTACTTGGTGTCAGTGTATGTCAAAATACTTGGTGTCAGTGTATGTCTTTGTTACTTGGTGTCAGTGTATGTCTGTGTTACTTGGTGTAAGTGCGTGTCTTTGTTACTTGGTGTAAGTGTATGTCTTTGTTACTTTGTGTCAGTGTATGTCTTTGTTCCTGAGTGTCAGTGTGCGTCTGTGTTACTTGGTGTCAGTGAATGTCTTTGTTACTGTGCATCAGTGGTTCTCTGTGATACTGGGTGTCAGTGTGTTTTTGTTTGTGTTACTGGGTGTCAGTGTTTGTCTGTGACACTTGGTGTCAGCATTTAGTTTAGTTTGGAGAAACAGAACTTAAACAGGACCTTCGGCCCACCGAGTCTGTGCCGACCATCAACCACCCATTTATACTAATCCTACACTAATCCCGTATTTCTATCACATCCCCACCTGTCTCTATATATTTCCCTACAACCTACCTATACGAGGTCCAATTTATGATGGCCAATTAACCTATCAACCTGCAAGTCTTTGGCATGTGGGAGGAAACCGGAGCACCCGGAGGAAACCCACGCAGACACAGGGAGAACTTGCAAACTCCGCACAGGCAGTACCCAGAATCGAACCCGGGTCCCTGGAGCTGTGAGGCTGCGGTGCTAACCACTGCGCCAATGTGGCCACCGCCCCACATTCCCCCCCCAGTGTGTGCCTCTGTTACTGGGTATCAGTGTATGTCTTTGTTACTTGGTGTCAGTGTATGTCTGTGTTACTTGGTGTAAGTGTGTGTCTGTGTTACTGTGTATCAGTGTATGTCTTTGTTACTTGGTGTCAGTGTATGTCTGTGTTACTTGGTGTAAGTGTGTGTCTTTGTTACTTGGTGTCCGTGTGTGTCTGCGTTCCTGGGTGTCAGTTTATGTCTTTGTTACTTGGTGTCAGTGTCTGTCTTTGTTACTTGGTGTCAGTGTGTGTCTGTGTTACTGGGTATCTGTGTCTGTCTTTGTTACTTGGTGTAAGTGTATGTCTGTGTTACTGGGTATCAGTGTATGTCTTTGTTACTTGGTGTCAGTGTATGTCTGTGTTACTTGGTTTAAGTGTGTGTCTGTGTTACTGGGTATCAGTATATGTCTTTGTTACTTGGTGTAAGTGTGTGTCTGTGTTGCTGTGTATCAGTGCATGTCTTTGTTACTTGGTGTCAGTGTGTGTCTGTGTTACTGTGTATCAGTGTATGTCTTTGTTACTTGGTGTCCGTGTATGTCTGTGTTACTTGGTGTAAGTGTGTGTCTTTGTTACTTGGTGTCCGTGTGTGTCTGCGTTCCTGGGTGTCAGTTTATGTCTTTGTTACTTGGTTTCAGTGTCTGTCTTTGTTACTTGGTGTCAGTGTGTGTCTGTGTTACTGGGTATCAGTGTCTGTCTTTGTTACTTGGTGTAAGTGTATGTCTGTGTTACTGGGTATCAGTGTATGTCTTTGTTACTTGGTGTCAGTGTATGTCTGTGTTACTTGGTTTAAGTGTGTGTCTGTGTTACTGGGTATCAGTATATGTCTTTGTTACTTGGTGTAAGTGTGTGTCTGTGTTGCTGTGTATCAGTGCATGTCTTTGTTACTTGGTGTCAGTGTATGTCTTTGTTACTTGGTGTAAGTGTATGTCTTTGTTACTTGGTGTCATTGTATGTCTTTGTTACTTGGTGTAAGAGTGTGTCTGTGTTACTGGGTGTCAGTGTGTGTCTTTGATACTTGGTGTCAGTGTATGTCTTTGTTACTTGGTGTAAGTGTGTGACTGTGTTACTGGGCGTCAGAGTCTGTCTTTGTTACTTGGTGTAAGTGTGTGTCTGTGTTACTGGGTATCAGTGTATGTCTTTGTTACTTGGTGTCAGTGTATGTCTGTGTTACTTGCTTTCAGTGTGTTTGTTTGTGTTGCAGTGTGTCAGTGTGTGTCTGTGTTACTTGGTGTATGTGTGTGTCTTTGTTACTTGGTGTCCGTGTGTGTCTGTGTTACTGTGTGTCAGTGTATGTCTTTGTTGCTGGGTGTCAGTGTATGTCTTTGTTACTTGGTGTAATTGTGTGTCTGTGTTACTGGGTATCAGTGTCTGTCTTTGTTACTTGGTGTAAGTGTGTGTCTGTGTTATTGGGTATCAGTGTATTTCTTTGTTACTTGGAGTCAGTGTAAGTCTGTGTTACTTGGTGTAAGTGTGCGTCTGTGTTACTGGGTATCAGTGTATGTCTTTGTGACTTGGTGTCAGTGTATGTCTTTGTTACTGGGTGCCAGTGTGTGTCTTTGTGACTTTGTGTCAGTGTATGTCTTTGTTACATGGTGCAAGTGTGTGTCTGTGTTACTGGGGATCAGTGTATGTCTTTGTTACTTGGTGTCAGTGTATGTCAAAATACTTGGTGTAAGATTATGTCTTGTTACTTGGTGTAATTGTCTGTCTTTGTTACTTGGTGTCAGTGTATGCCTGTGTTACTTGGTGTAAGTGTGTGTCTTTGTTACTTGGTGTCAGTGTATGTCTTTATTACTTGATGTCAGTGTATGTCTGTTTTACTTGGTGTAAGTGTGTGCCTATGTTACTGGGATTCAGTGTATGTCTTTGTTACTTGGTGTCAGTGTATGTCTGTGTTCCTTGGTGCAAGTGTGTGTCTGTGTTACTGGGTGTCAGTGTCTGTCTTTGTTACTTGGTGTAAGTGTGTGTCTGTGTTACTGGGTATCAGTGTATATCTTTGTTACTTGGTGTCAGTGTATGTCTGTGTTACTTGGTGTAAGTGTGTGTCTTTGTTACTGGGTATCAGTGTATGTCTTTGTTACTTGGTGTAAGTGTGTGATTGAGTTACTGGGTATCAGTGAATGTCTTTGTTACTTGGTGTCAGTGGATGTCTTTGTTACTTGGTGTAAGTGTGTGTCTGTGTTACTGGGTGCCAGTGTGTGTTTGTGACACTTGGTGTCAGCATTTAGTTTAGTTTAGAGAAACAGAACTGAAACAGGACCTTCGGCCCACCGAGTCTGTGCCGACCATCAACAACCCATTTATACTCATCCTGCACTAATCCCGTATTTCTATCACATCCCCACCTGTCCCTTTATATTTCCCTACAACCTACCTATACTAGGTGCAATTTATGATGGCCAATTAAGCTATCAACCTGCAAGTCTTTGGCATGTGGGAGGAAACCGGAGCACCCGGAGGAAACCCACGCAGACACAGGGAGAACTTGCAAACTCCGCACAGGCAGTACCCAGAATTGAACCCGGGTCCCTGGAGCTGTGAGGCTGCGGTGCTAACCACAGCGCCAATGTGGCCACCGCCCCCCATTCCCCCCCCCCCCCAGTGTGAGCCTCTGTTACTGGGTATCAGTGTATGTCTTTGTTACTTGGTGTCAGTGTATGTCTGTGTTACTTGGTGTAAGTGTGTGTCTTTGTTACTTGGTGTCCGTGTGTGTCTGTGTTCCTGGGTGTCAGTTTATGTCTTTGTTACTTGGTGTCAGTGTATGTCTTTGTTACTTGGTGTCAGTGTGTGTCTGTGTTACTGGGTATCAGTGTCGGTCTTTGTTACTTGGTGTAAGTGTATGTCTGTGTTACTGTGTATCAGTGTATGTCTTTGTTACTTGGTGTCAGTGTATGTCTTTGTTACTTGGTGTAAGTGTATGTCTTTGTTACTTGGTGTCATTGTATGTCTTTGTTACTTGGTGTAAGTGTGTGTCTGTGTTACTGGGTGTCAGTGTGTGTCTGTGTTACTTGGTGTAAGTCTGTATCTTTGTTACTTGGTGTCCGTGTGTGTCTGTGTTACTGGGTGTCAGTTTCGGTCCTTGATACTTGGTGTCAGTGTATGTCTTTGTTACTTGGTGTAAGTGTGTGACTGTGTTACTGGGCATCAGAGTCTGTCTTTGTTACTTGGTGTAAGTGTGTGTCTGTGTTACTGGGTATCAGTGTATGTCTTTGTTACTTGGTGTCAGTGTATGTCTGTATGTCTTTGTTCCTGGGTGTCAGTGTATGTCTTTGTTACTTGGTATAAGAGTGTGTTTGTGTTACTGGGTATCAGTGTCTGTCTTTGTTACTTGGTGTAAGTGTGTGTCTGTGTTACTGTGGATCAGTGTATGTCTTTGTTACTTGGTGTCAGTGTATGTATGTGTTACTTGGTGTAAGTGTGTGTCTGTGCTACTGGGTATCAGTGTATGTCTTTGTGACTTGGTATCAGTGTATGTCTTTGTTACTGGGTGACAGTATGTGTCTTTGTGACTTGGTGTCAGTTTATGTCTTGTTACTTGGTGTAAGTGTGTTTCTGTGTTATTGGGTATCAGTGTATGTCTTTGTTACTTGGTGTCAGTTTATGTCAAAATACTTGGTGTCAGTGTATGTCTTTGTTACTTGGTGTAATTGTCTGTCTTGTTACTTGGTGTAAGTGTATGTCTTTGTAACTTGGTGTCAGTGTATGTCTTTGTTACCTGGTGTCAGTGTATGTCTGTGTTACTTGGTGTCAGTGTGTGTCTTTGTTACTTGGTGTAAGTGTATGTCTTTGTTACTTGGTGTCTGTGTATGTCTTTGTTACTTGCTGTCAGTGTGTGTCTGTGTTACTGGGTATCAGTGTATGTCTTTGTGACTTGGTAGCAGTGTATGTCTTTGTTACTGGGTGTCAGTGTATGTCTTTGTGACTTGGTATCAGTGTATGTCTTTGTTAACTGGTGTCAGTGTGTGTCTGTGTTACTGGGTATCAGTGTCTGTCTTTGTGACTTGGTATCAGTGTATGTCTTTGTTACTGGGTGTCAGTGAATGTCTTAGTTACTCGGTGTCAGTGAATGTCTTAGTTACTCGGTGTCAGTGTATGTCTGTGTTACTTGGTGTAAGTGTGTGTCTGTGTTACTGGGTGTCAGTGTGTGTCTGTGTTTCTTGGTGTAAGTCTGTGTCTTTGTTACTTGGTGTCAGTGTGTGTCTGTTTTACTGGGTGTCAGTGTATGTCTTTGTTACTGGGTGTCAGTGTATGTCTTTTTTACTTGGTGTAAGTGCTTGTCTGTGTTAATGGGTGTCAGTGTATGTTTGTGTTACTTGGTGTAAGTGTGTGTCTGTGTTACTGGGTGTCAGTGTGTGTCTGTGTTTCTTGGTGTCAGTCTGTGTCTTTGTTACTTGGTGTCAGTGTGTGTCTGTTTTACTGGGTGTCAGTGTATGTCTTTGTTACTGGGTGTCAGTGTATGTCTTTTTTACTTGGTGTAAGTGTGTGTCTGTGTTACTGGGTATCAGTGTATGTCTTTGTGACTTGGTGTCAGTGTATGTCTTTGTTACTGGGTGTCAGTGTGTGTCTTTGTTACTTGGTGTAAGTGTGTGTCTGTGTTACTGGGTGTCAGTGTGTGTCTGTGTTTCCTGGTGTAAGTCTGTGTCTTTGTTACTTGGTGTCAGTGTGTGTCTGTTTTACTGGGTGTCAGTGTATGTCTTTGTTACTGGGTGTCAGTGTATGTCTTTTTTACTTGGTGTAAGTGTGTGTCTGTGTTACTGGGTATCAGTGTATGTCTTTGTGACTTGGTGTCAGTGTATGTCTTTGTTACATGGTGTAAGTGTGTGTCTGTGTTACTGGGTATCAGTGTATGTCTTTGTTACTTGGTGTCAGTGGATGTCAAAATACTTGGTGTAAGTGTATGTCTTTGTTAGTTGGTGCAATTGTCTGTTTTTGTTACTTGGTGTAAGTGTATGTCTTTGTTACTGGGTGTCAGTGTATGTCTTTGTTACTTGGTGTCAGTGTGAGTCTGTGTTACTGGGTATCAGTGTATGTCTTTGTGACTTGGTATCAGTGTATGTCTTTGTGACTTGGTGTCAGTGTATGTCTTTGTTACTGGGTCTCAGTGTGTGTCTTTGTTACTTGGTGTCAGTGTATGTCTTTGTCACTGTTTATTAGTGTTTCTCTGTGTTACTGCGTGTCAGTGCATGTCTTTGTGACCTGGTATCAGTGGATGTCTTTGTGACTTGGTGTAATGGTATTTCTTTGTTACTTGGTGTCAGTGCATGTCTGTGTTACTTCGTGTAAGTGTATGTCTTTGTTACTTGGTGTAAATGTGTTTCTGTGTTACTTGGTGTAAGTGTGTGTCTGTGTTCCTGGGTACCAGTGAATGACTTTGTTACTTGGTGTCAGTGTATGTCTGTGTTACTTCGTGTAAGTGTATGTCTTTGTTACTTGGTGTAAGTGTGTGTCTGTGTTACTTGGTGTAAGTGTGTGTCTGTGTTCCTGGGTACCAGTGAATGACTTTGTTACATGGTGTCAGTGTATGTCTGTGTTACTTGGTGTAAGTGTGTGTCTGTGTTACTGGGTGTCAGTGTGTGTCTGTGTTTCTTGGTGTAAGTCTGTGTCCTTGTTACTTGGTGTCCGTGTGTGTCTGTGTTACTGGGTGTCAGTGTATGTCTTTGTTACTGGGTGTCAGTGCATGTCTTTGTGACTTGGTGTCAGTGTGTGTCTGTGTTACTTGGTGTAAGTGTGTGTCTGTGTTCCTGGGTACCAGTGAATGACTTTGTTGCTTGGTGTCAGTGCATGTCTGTGTTACTTCGTGTAAGTGTATGTCTTTGTTACTTGGTGTAAGTGTGTGTCTGTGTTACTTGTTGTAAGTGTGTGTCTGTGTTCCTGGGTATCAGTGTATGTCTTTGTTACATGGTGTCAGTGTATGTCTGTGTTACTTGGTGTAAGTGTGTGTCTGTGTTACTGGGTGTCAGTGTGTGTCTGTGTTTCTTGGTGTAAGTCTGTGTCCTTGTTACTGGGTTTCAGTGTGTGTCAGTGTTACTTGGTGTCAGTGTATGTCTTTGTTACTGGGTGTCAGTGTGTGTCTGTGTTACTTGATGTCAGTGTATGTCTTTGTTACTGTTTATTCGTGTCTCTCTGTGTTGCTGGGTGTCAGTGTGATTTTGTTTGTGTTACTGGGTGTCAGTGTGTGTCTTTGTTACTTGGTGTAAGTGTGTGTCTGTGTTACTGGGTATCCGTGTCTGTCTTTGTTACTTGGTGTAAGTGTGTGTCTTTGTTACTTGGAGTAATTGTATGTCTTTGTTACTTGGTGTCAGTGTATGTCTGTGTTACTTGGTGTAAGTGTATGTCTTTGTAACTTGGTGTAAGTGTTTGTCTGTGTTACTGGTTATAAGTGTATGTCTGCGTTACTGTTTGTCAGTGTGTGTCTGTCTTACTTGGTGTAAGTGTGTGTCTTTGTTACTTGGTGTCCGTGTGTGTCTGTGTTACTGGGTGTCAGTGTATGTCTTTGTTACTGGGTGTCAGTGTCTGTCTTTGTTACTTGGTGTAAGTGCGTGTCTGTGTTACAGGGTATCAGTGTCTGTCTTTGTTACTTGGTGTAAGTGTGTGTCTGTGTTACTGGGTATCAGTGCATGTCTTTGTTACTTGGTGACAGTGTATGTCTGTGTTACTTGGTGTAAGTGTGTGCCTGTGTTACTGGTTATCAGTGTATGTCTTTGTGACTTGGTATCAGTGTATGTCTTTGTTACTGGGTGTCAGTGTGTGTCTTTGTGACTTGCTGTCAGTGTATGTCTTTGTGACTTGGTGTCAGTGCATGTCAAAATAATTGGTGTAAGTGTATGTCTTTGTTACTTGGTGGAATTGTCTGTCTTTGTTACTTGGTATAAGTGTATGTCTTTGTTACTTGGTGTCAGTGTATGTCTTTGTTACTTGGTGTCAGTGTATGTCTGTGTTACTTGGTGTAAGTGTGTGTCTTTGTTACTTGGTGTAAGTGTATGTCTTTGTTACTTGGTGTCAGTGTATGTCTTTGTTACTTGGTGTCATTGTGTGTCTGTCTTACTGGGTATCAGTGTATGTCTTTGTGACTTGGTATCAGAGTATGTCTTTGTTACTGGGTGTCAGTGTGTGTCTGTGTTACTGGGTATCAGTGTATGTCTTTGTGACTTGGTATCAGTGTATGACTTTGTCACTGGGTGTCAGTGTGTGTCTGTGCTCCTCGGTATCAGTGTATGTCTTTGTGACTTGGTGTCAGTGTATGTCTTTGTTACTGGGTGTCAGTGTGTGTCTTTGTGACTTGGTGTCAGTGTATGTCTGTGTTACTGTTTATTAGTGTTTCTCTGTTTTACTGGGTGTCAGTGTGTGTTTGTTTGTGTTACTGGGTGTCAGTGTATGTCTTTGTCACTTGGTGTAACTGTGTGTCTGTGTTACTGGGTATCAGTGTCAGTCTTTGTTACTTGGTGTAAGTGTGTGTCTTTGTTACTTGGTGTAATTGGATGTCTTTGTTACTTGGTGTCAGTGTATGTCTGTGTTACTTGGTATAACTGGATGTCTTTGTTACTTGGTGTAAGTGTGTGTCTGTGTTACTTGGTGTCAGTGTGTGTCTGTGTTCCTGGGTATCAGTGTAAGTCTTTGTTACTTGGTGTCAGTGTATGTCTATGTTAGTTGGTGTAAGTGTGTGTCTGTGTTACTGCGTATCAGTGTATGTCTTTGTTACTAGGTGTCAGTGTTTGACTGTGTTACTTGGTGTAAGTGTGTGTCTGTGTTACTGGGTGTCAGTGTGTGTCTGTGTTTCTTGGTGTAAGTCTGTGTCTGTGTTACTTGGTGTAAGTGTATGTCTTTGTTGCTTGGTGTAAGTGTGTGTCTGTGTTACTTGGTGTAAGTGTGTGTCTGTGTTCCTGGGTATCAGTGTATGTCTTTGTTACTTGGTGTCAGTGGATGTCTGTGTTACTTGGTGTATGTGTGTGTCTGTGTTACTGGGTGTCAGTGTGTGTCTGTGTTTCTTGGTGTAAGTCTGTGTCTTTGTTACTTGGTGTCAGTGTGTGTCTGTGTTACTGGGTGTCAGTGTATGTCTTTGTTACTGGGTGTCAGTGTATGTCTTTTTTACTTGGTGTAATTGCGTGTCTGTGTTACTGGGTGTCAGTGTATGTCTTTGTTACTTGGTGTAAGTGTGTGTCTGTGTTACTGTGTATCAGTGTATGTCTTTGTGACTTGGTGTCAGTGTATGTCTTTGTTACTGGGTGTCAGTGTGTGTATTTGTTACTTGGTTTAAGTGTGTGTCTGTGTTACTGGGTATCAGTGTATGTCTTTGTTACTTGGTGTCAGTGTATGTCAAAATACTTGGTGTAAGTGTATGTCTTTGTTACTTGGTGTAATTGTCTGTCTTTGTTACTTGGTGTAAGTGTATGTCTTTGTTACTTGGTGTCAGTGTATGTCTTTGTTTCTTGGTGTCAGTGTGAGTCTGTGTTACTGGGTATCAGTGTATGTCTTTGTGACTTGGTATCAGTGTATGTCTTTGTGACTTGGTGTCAGTGTATGTCTTTGTTACTGGGTCTCAGTGTGTGTCTGTGTTACTTGGTGTCAGTGTATGTCTTTGTTACTGTTTATTAGTGTTTCCCTGTGTTACTGGGTGTCAGTGTATGTCTTTGTGACTTGGTATCAGTGTATTTCTTTGTGACTTGGTGTAATGGTATTTCTTTGTTACTTGGTGTCAGTGCATGTCTGTGTTACTTCGTGTAAGTGTATGTCTTTGTTACTTGGTGTAAGTGTGTGTCTGTGTTACTTGGTGTAAGTGTGTGTCTTTGTTCCTGGGTACCAGTGAATGAATTTGTTACTTGCTGTCAGTGTATGTCTGTGTTACTTGGTGTAAGTGTGTGTCTGTGTTACTGGGTGTCAGTGTGTGTCTGTGTTACTTGGTCTAAGTGAGTGTCTTTGTTACTTGGTGTCCGTGTGTGTCTGTGTTACTGGGTGTCAGTGCATGTCTTTGTTACTTGGTGTCAGTGTATGTCTCTGTTACTTGGTGTCATTGTGTGTCTGTGTTACTGGGTATCAGTGTATGTCTTTGTGACTTGGTATCAGTGTATATCTTTTTGACTTGGTGTCAGTGTATGTCTTTGTTACTGGGTGTCAGTGTGTGTCTGTGTTACTTGGTGTCAGTGTATGTCTTTGTTACTGTTTATTCGTGTCTCTCTGTGTTACTGGGTGTCAGTGTGTTTTTGTTTGTGTTACTGGGTGTCAGTGTATGTCTTTGTTACTTGGTGTAAGTGTGTGTCTGTGTTACTGGGTATCAGTGTCTGTCTTTGTTACTTGGTGTAAGTGTGTGTCTTTGTTACTTGGTGTCAGTGTATGTCTGTGTTACTTGGTGTAAGTGTATGTCTTTGTTACTTGGTGTAAGTGTGTGTCTGTGTTAATTGGTGAAATGTGTGTCTGTGTTCCTGGGTATCATTGTATGTCTTTGTTACTTGGTGTCTGTGTATGTCTGTGTTACTTGGTGTAAGTGTGTGTCTGTGTTACTGGGTATCAGTGTATGTCTTTGTTACTTGGTGTCAGTGTATGTCTGTGTTACTTGGTGTAAGTTTGTGTCTGTGTTACTGGGTGTCAGTGTCTGTCTGTGTTACTTGGTGTAAGTGTGTGTCTTTGTTACTTGGTTTCCGTGTGTGTCTGTGTTACTGGGTATCAGTGTGTGTCTTTGTTACTTGGTGTCAGTGTAAATCTGTGTTACTATTTGTAAGTGTCTGTCTTTGTTTCTTGGTGTAATTGTATGTCATTGTTACTTGGTGTCAGTTTATGTCTGTGTTACTTGGTGTAAGTGTGTGTCTTTGTTGCTTGGTGTAAGTGTGTGTCTGTGTTACTTGCTGTAAGTGTGTGTCTGTGTTCCTGGGTATCAGTGTATGTCTTTGTTACTTGGTGTCAGTGTATGTCTGTGATACTTGGAGTAAGTGTGTGTCTGTGTTACTGGGTATCAGTGTCTGGCTTTGTTACTTGGTGTCAGTGTATGTCTGTGTTACTTGTTGTAAGTGTGTGTCTGTGTTACTGGGTGTCAGTGTGTGTCTGTGTTACTTGGTCTAAGTGTGTGTCTTTGTTACTTGGTGTCCGTGTGTGTCGTTGTTACTGGGTGTCAGTGCATGTCTTTGTTACTTGGTGTCAGTGTATGTCTTTGTGACTTGGTATCAGTGTATATCTTTTTGACTTGGTGTCAGTTTATGTCTTTGTTACTGGGTGTCAGTGTGTGTCAGTGTTACTTGGTGTCAGTGTATGTCTTTGTTACTGTTTATTCGTGTCTCTCTGTGTTACTGGGTGTCAGTGTGTTTTTGTTTGTGTTACTGGGTGTCAGTGTATGTCTTTGTTACTTGGTGTAAGTGTGTGTCTGTGTTACTGGGTATCAGTGTCTGTCTTTGTTACTTGGTGTAAGTGTGTGTCTTTGTTACTTGGTGTAAGTGTATGTCTTTGTTAATTGGTGTCAGTGTATGTCTGTGTTACTTGGTGTAAGTGTAAGTCTTTGTGACGTGGTGTAAGTGTGTGTCTGTGTTAGTTGGTGAAATGTGTGTCTGTGTTCCTGGGTATCATTGTATGTCTTTGTTAATTGGTGTCTGTGTATGTCTGTGTTACTTGGTGTAAGTGTGTGTCTGTGTTACTGGGTATCATTGTATGTCTTTGTTACTTGGTGTCAGTGTATGTCTGTGTTACTTGGTGTAAGTTTGTGTCTGCGTTACTGGGTGTCAGTGTCTGTCTGTGTTACTTGGTGTAAGTGTGTGTCTTTGTTACTTGGTTTCCGTGTGTGTCTGTGTTACTGGGTATCAGTGTATGTCTTTGTTACTTGGTGTCAGTGTAAATCTGTGTTACTTTTTGTAAGTGTGTGTCTTTGTTACTTGGTGTAATTGTATGTCATTGTTACTTGGTGTCAGTGTCTGTCTGTGTTACTTGGTGTAAGTGTATGTCTTTGTTGCTTGGTGTAAGTGTGTGTCTGTGTTACTTGGTGTAAGTGTGTGTCTGTGTTCCTGGGTATCAGTGTATGTCTTTGTTACTTGGTGTCAGTGTATGTCTGTGTTACTTGGTGTCAGTGTATGTCTGTGTTACTTGGTGTAAGTGTATGTCTTTGTTACTTGGTGTAAGTGTGTGTCTGTGTTAATTGGTGAAATGTGTGTCTGTGTTCCTGGGTATCATTGTATGTCTTTGTTACTTGGTGTCTGTGTATGTCTGTGTTACTTGGTGTAAGTGTGTGTCTGTGTTACTGGGTATCAGTGTATGTCTTTGTTACTTGGTGTCAGTGTATGTCTGTGTTACTTGGTGTACGTTTGTGTCTGTGTTACTGGGTGTCAGTGTCTGTCTGTGTTACTTGGTGTAAGTGTGTGTCTTTGTTACTTGGTTTCCGTGTGTGTCTGTGTTACTGGGTATCAGTGTATGTCTTTGTTACTTGGTGTCAGTGTAAATCTGTGTTACTATTTGTAAGTGTCTGTCTTTGTTTCTTTGTGTAATTGTATGTCATTGTTACTTGGTGTCAGTTTATGTCTGTGTTACTTGGTGTAAGTGTGTGTCTTTGTTGCTTGGTGTAAGTGTGTGTCTGTGTCACTTGGTGTAAGTGTGTGTCTGTGTTCCTGGGTATCAGTGTATGTCTTTGTTACTTGGTGTCAGTGTATGTCTGTGATACTTGGAGTAAGTGTGTGTCTGTGTTACTGGGTATCAGTGTCTGGCTTTGTTACTTGGTGTCAGTGTATGTCTGTGTTACTTGTTGTAAGTGTGTGTCTGTGTTACTGGGTGTCAGTGTGTGTCTGTGTTACTTGGTCTAAGTGTGTGTCTTTGTTACTTGGTGTCCGTGTGTGTCGTTGTTACTGGGTGTCAGTGTATGTCTTTGTGACTTGGTATCAGTGTATATCTTTTTGACTTGGTGTCAGTTTATGTCTTTGTTACTGGGTGTCAGTGTGTGTCAGTGTTACTTAGTGTCAGTGTATGTCTTTGTTACTGTTTATTCGTGTCTCTCTGTGTTACTGGGTGTCAGTGTGTTTTTGTTTGTGTTACTGGGTGTCAGTGTATGTCTTTGTTACTTGGTGTAAGTGTGTGTCTGTGTTACTGGGTATCAGTGTCTTTCTTTGTTACTTGGTGTAAGTGTGTGTCTTTGTTACTTGGTGTAATTGTATGTCTTTGTTAATTGGTGTCAGTGTATGTCTGTGTTACTTGGTGTACGTGTAAGTCTTTGTTACGTGGTGTAAGTGTGTGTCTGTGTTAATTGGTGAAATGTGTGTCTGTGTTCCTGGGTATCATTGTATGTCTTTGTTACTTGGTGTCAGTGTATGTCTGTGTTACTTGTTGTAAGTGTGTGTCTGTGTTACTGGGTGTCAGTGTCTGTCTTTGTTACTTGGTGTAAGTGTGTGTCTGTGTTACTGGGTATCAGTGTATATCTTTGTTACTTGGTGTCAGTGTATGTCTGTGTTACTTGGTGTAAGTGTGTGTCTTTGTTACTGGGTATCAGTGTATGTCTGTGTTACTTGGTGTAAGTGTGTGTCTCTGTTACTGGGTATCAGTGTATGTCTTTGTTACTTGGTGTCAGTGTATGTCTGTGTTACTTGGTGTAAGTTTGTGTCTGTGTTACTGGGTGTCAGTGTCTGTCTGTGTTACTTGGTGTAAGTGTGTGTCTTTGTTACTTGGTTTCCGTGTGTGTCTGTGTTACTGGGTATCAGTGTATGTCTTTGTTACTTGGTGTCAGTGTAAATCTGTGTTACTTTTTGTAAGTGTGTGTCTTTGTTACTTGGTGTAATTGTATGTCATTGTTACTTGGTGTCAGTGTCTGTCTGTGTTACTTGGTGTAAGTGTATGTCTTTGTTGCTTGGTGTAAGTGTGTGTCTGTGTTACTTGGTGTAAGTGTGTGTCTGTGTTCCTGGGTATCAGTGTATGTCTTTGTTACTTGGTGTCAGTGTATGTCTGTGTTACTTGGTGTCAGTGTATGTCTGTGTTACTTGGTGTAAGTGTATGTCTTTGTTACTTGTTGTAAGTGTGTGTCTGTGTTAATTGGTGAAATGTGTGTCTGTGTTCCTGGGTATCATTGTATGTCTTTGTTACTTGGTGTCTGTGTATGTCTGTGTTACTTGGTGTAAGTGTGTGTCTGTGTTACTGGGTATCAGTGTATGTCTTTGTTACTTGGTGTCAGTGTATGTCTGTGTTACTTGGTGTACGTTTGTGTCTGTGTTACTGGGTGTCAGTGTCTGTCTGTGTTACTTGGTGTAAGTGTGTGTCTTTGTTACTTGGTTTCCGTGTGTGTCTGTGTTACTGGGTATCAGTGTATGTCTTTGTTACTTGGTGTCAGTGTAAATCTGTGTTACTATTTGTAAGTGTCTGTCTTTGTTTCTTTGTGTAATTGTATGTCATTGTTACTTGGTGTCAGTTTATGTCTGTGTTACTTGGTGTAAGTGTGTGTCTTTGTTGCTTGGTGTAAGTGTGTGTCTGTGTCACTTGGTGTAAGTGTGTGTCTGTGTTCCTGGGTATCAGTGTATGTCTTTGTTACTTGGTGTCAGTGTATGTCTGTGATACTTGGAGTAAGTGTGTGTCTGTGTTGCTGGGTATCAGTGTCTGGCTTTGTTACTTGGTGTCAGTGTATGTCTGTGTTACTTGTTGTAAGTGTGTGTCTGTGTTACTGGGTGTCAGTGTGTGTCTGTGTTACTTGGTCTAAGTGTGTGTCTTTGTTACTTGGTGTCCGTGTGTGTCGTTGTTACTGGGTGTCAGTGTATGTCTTTGTGACTTGGTATCAGTGTATATCTTTTTGACTTGGTGTCAGTTTATGTCTTTGTTACTGGGTGTCAGTGTGTGTCAGTGTTACTTAGTGTCAGTGTATGTCTTTGTTACTGTTTATTCGTGTCTCTCTGTGTTACTGGGTGTCAGTGTGTTTTTGTTTGTGTTACTGGGTGTCAGTGTATGTCTTTGTTACTTGGTGTAAGTGTGTGTCTGTGTTACTGGGTATCAGTGTCTTTCTTTGTTACTTGGTGTAAGTGTGTGTCTTTGTTACTTGGTGTAATTGAATGTCTTTGTTAATTGGTGTCAGTGTATGTCTGTGTTACTTGGTGTAAGTGTAAGTCTTTGTTACGTGGTGTAAGTGTGTGTCTGTGTTAATTGGTGAAATGTGTGTCTGTGTTCCTGGGTATCATTGTATGTCTTTGTTACTTGGTGTCAGTGTATGTCTGTGTTACTTGTTGTAAGTGTGTGTCTGTGTTACTGGGTGTCAGTGTCTGTCTTTGTTACTTGGTGTAAGTGTGTGTCTGTGTTACTGGGTATCAGTGTATATCTTTGTTACTTGGTGTCAGTGTATGTCTGTGTTACTTGGTGTAAGTGTGTGTCTTTGTTACTGGGTATCAGTGTATGTCTGTGTTACTTGGTGTAAGTGTGTGTCTCTGTTACTGGGTATCAGTGTATGTCTTTGTTACTTGGTGTCAGTGTATGTCTGTGTTACTTGGTGTAAGTTTGTGTCTGTGTTACTGGGTGTCAGTGTCTGTCTGTGTTACTTGGTGTAAGTGTGTGTCTTTGTTACTTGGTTTCTGTGTGTGCCTGTGTTACTGGGTATCAGTGTATGTCTTTGTGACTTGGTGTCAGTGTAAATCTGTGTTACTTTTTGTAAGTGTGTGTCTTTGTTACTTGGTGTAATTGTATGTCATTGTTACTTGGTGTCAGTGTATGTCTGTGTTACTTGGTGGAAGTGTATGTCTTTGTTGCTTGGTGTAAGTGTATGTCTGTGTTACTTGGTGTAAGTGTGTGTCTGTGTTCCTGGGTATCAGTGTATGTCTTTGTTACTTGGTGTCAGTGTATGTCTGTGTTACTTGGTGTAAGTGTGTGTCTGTGTTACTGGGTGTCAGTGTGTGTCTGTGTTTCTTGGTGTAAGTCTGTGTCTTTGTTACTTGGTGTCAGTGTGTGTCTGTGTTACTGGGTGTCAGTGTATGTCTTTGTTACTGGGTGTCAGTGTATGTCTTTTTTACTTGGTGTAATTGCGTGTCTGTGTTACTGGGTGTCAGTGTATGTCTTTGTTACTTGGTGTAAGTGTTTTTCTGTGTTACTGTGTATCAGTATATGTCTTTGTGAATTGGTGTCAGTGTATGTCTTTGTTACTGGGTGTCTGTGTGTCTATTTGTTACTTGGTTTATGTGTGTGTCTGTGTTACTGGGTATCAGTGTATGTCTTTGTTACTTGGTGTCAGTGTATGTCAAAATACTTGGTGTAAGTGTATGTCTTTGTTACTTGGTGTAATTGTATGTATTTGTTTCTTGGTGTCAGTGTGAGTCTGTGTTACTGGGTATCAGTGTATGTCTTTGTGACTTGGTATCAGTGTATGTCTTTGTGACTTGGTGTCAGTGTATGTCTTTGTTTCTGGGTCTCAGTGTGTGTCTGTGTTACTTGGTGTCAGTGTATGTCTTTGTTACTGTTTATTAGTGTTTCCCTTTGTTACTGGGTGTCAGTGTATGTCTTTGTGACTTGGTATCAGTGTATTTCTTTGTGACTTGGTGTAATGGTATTTCTTTGCTACTTGGTGTCAGTGCATGTCTGTGTTACTTCGTGTAAGTGTATGTCTTTGTTACTTGGTGTAAGTGTGGGTCTGTGTTACTTGGTGTAAGTGTGTGTCTGTGTTCCTGGGTACCAGTGAATGACTTTGTTACATGGTGTCAGTGTATGTCTGTGTTACTTGGTGTAAGTGTGTGTCTGTGTTACTGGGTGTCAGTGTGTGTCTGTGTTACTTGGTCTAAGTGTGTGTCTTTGTTACTTGGTGTCCGTGTGTGTCTGTGTTACTGGGTGTCAGTGCATGTCTTTGTTACTTGGTGTCAGTGTATGTCTGTGTTACTTGGTGTCATTGTGTGTCTGTGTTACTGGGTATCAGTGTATGTCTTTGTGACTTGGTATCAGTGTATATCTTTTTGACTTGGTGTCAGTGTATGTCTTTGTTACTGGGTGTCAGTGTGTGTCTGTGTTACTTGGTGTCAGTGTATGGCTTTGTTACTGTTTATTCGTGTCTCTCTGTGTTACTGGGTGTCAGTGTGTTTTTGTTTGTGTTACTGGGTGTCAGTGTATGTCTTTGTTACTTGGTGTAAGTGTGTGTCTGTGTTACTGGGTATCAGTGTCTGTCTTTGTTACTTGGTGTAAGTGTGTGTCTTTGTTAATTGGTGTCAGTGTATGTCTGTGTTACTTGGTGTAAGTGTATGTCTTTGTTACTTGGTGTAAGTGTGTGTCTGTGTTAATTGGTGAAATGTGTGTCTGTGTTCCTGGGTATCATTGTATGTCTTTGTTACTTGGTGTCTGTGTATGTCTGTGTTACTTGGTGTAAGTGTGTGTCTGTGTTACTGGGTATCAGTGTATGTCTTTGTTACTTGGTGTCAGTGTATGTCTGTGTTACTTGGTGTAAGTTTGTGTCAGTGTTACTGGGTGTCAGTGTATGTCTGTGTTACTTGGTGTAAGTGTGTGTCTTTGTTACTTCGTTTCCGTGTGTGTCTGTGTTACTGGGTATCAGTGTATGTCTTTGTTACTTGGTGTCAGTGTAAATCTGTGTTACTATTTGTAAGTGTGTGTCTTTGTTACTTGGTGTAATTGTATGTCATTGTTACTTGGTGTCAGTTTATGTCTGTGTTACTTGGTGTAAGTGTGTGTCTTTGTTGCTTGGTGTAAGTGTGTGTCTGTGTTACTTGGTGTAAGTGTGTGTCTGTGTTCCTGGGTATCAGTGTATGTCTTTGTTACTTGGTGTCAGTGTATGTCTGTGATACTTGGAGTAAGTGTGTGTCTGTGTTACTGGGTATCAGAGTCTGGCTTTGTTACTTGGTGTCAGTGTATGTCTGTGTTACTTGTTGTAAGTGTGTGTCTGTGTTACTGGGTGTCAGTGTGTGTCTGTGTTACTTGGTCTAAGTGTGTGTCTTTGTTACTTGGTGTCCGTGTGTATCTGTGTTACTGGGTGTCAGTGTATGTCTTTGTTACTGGGTGTCAGTGTATGTCTTTGTTTCTTGGTGTAAGTGTGTCTCTGTGTTACTGGCTATCAGTGTATGTCTTTGTTACTGGGTGTCAGTGTGTGTCTGTGTTCCTGGGTATCAGTGTATGTCTTTGTGACTTGGTATCAGTGTATATCTTTTTGACTTGGTGTCAGTGTATGTCTTTGTTACTTGGTGTCAATGTGTGTCTGTGTTACTTGGTGTCAGTGTATGTCTTTGTTACTGTTTATTCGTGTCTCTCTGTGTTACTGGGTGTCTGTGTGTTTTTGTTTGTGTTACTGGGTGTCAGTGTATGTCTTTGTTACTTGGTGTAAGTGTGTGTCTGTGTTCCTGGTTATCAGTGTCTGTCTTTGTTACTTGGTGTAAGTGTGTGTCTTTGTTACTTGGTGTAATTGTATGTCTTTGTTAATTGGTGTAAGTGTGTGTCTGTGTTAATTGGTGAAATGTGTGTCTGTGTTCCTGGGTATCATTGTCTGTCTTTGTTACTTGGTGTCTGTGTATGTCTGTGTTACTTGGTGTAAGTGTGTGTCTGTGTTACTGGGTATCAGTGTATGTCTTTGTTACTTGGTGTCAGTGTATGTCTGTGTTACTTGGTGTAAGTTTGTGTCTGTGTTACTGGGTGTCAGTGTCTGTCTGTGTTACTTGGTGTAAGTGTGTGTCTTTGTTACTTGGTTTCCGTGTGTGTCTGTGTTACTGGGTATCAGTGTACGTCTTTGTTACTTGGTGTCCCTGTAAATCTGTGTTACTTTTTGTAAGTGTGTGTCTTTGTTACTTGGTGTAATTGTATGTCTTTGTTACTTGGTGTCAGTTTATGTCTGTGTTACTTGGTGTAAGTGTATGTCTTTGTTGCTTGGTGCAAGTGTGTGTCTGTGTTACTTGGTGTAAGTGTGTGTCTGTGTTCCTGGGTATCAGTGTATGTCTTTGTTACTTGGTGTCAGTGTATGTCTGTGATACTTGGAGTAAGTGTGTGTCTGTGTTACTGGGTATCAGTGTCTGGCTTTGTTACTTGGTGTCAGTGTATGTCTGTGTTACTTGTTGTAAGTGTGTGTCTGCGTTACTGGGTGTCAGTGTGTGTCTGTGTTACTTGGTCTATGTGTGTGTCTTTGTTACTTGGTGTCCGTGTGTATCTGTGTTACTGGGTGTCAGTGTATGTCTTTGTTACTGGGTGTCAGTGTATGTCTTTGTTTCTTGGTGTAAGTGTGTCTCTGTGTTACTGGGTATCAGTGTATGTCTTTGTTACTAGGTGTCAGTGTGTGTCTGTGTTCCTGGGTATCAGTGTATGTCTTTGTGACTTGGTATCAGTGTATATCTTTTTGACTTGGTGTCAGTGTATGTCTTTGTTACTTGGTGTCAATGTGTGTCTGTGTTACTCGGTGTCAGTGTATGTCTTTGTTACTGTTTATT
Source organism: Heterodontus francisci (assembly GCF_036365525.1). Classification (NCBI taxonomy): domain Eukaryota; kingdom Metazoa; phylum Chordata; class Chondrichthyes; order Heterodontiformes; family Heterodontidae; genus Heterodontus; species Heterodontus francisci. The sequence goes on from NC_090391.1 coordinate 67,785,143, forward strand.
CGTGTCTCTCTGTGTTACTGGGTGTCAGTGTGTTTTTGTTTGTGTTACTGGGTGTCAGTGTATGTCTTTGTTACTTGGTGTAAGTGTGTGTCTGTGTTACTTGGTGTAATTGTATGTCTTTGTTAATTGGTGTAAGTGTGTGTCTGTGTTAATTGGTGAAATGTGTGTCTGTGTTCCTGGGTATCATTGTATGTCTTTGTTACTTGGTGTCTGTGTATGTCTGTGTTACTTGGAGTAAGTGTGTGTCTGTGTAACTGGGTATCAGTGTATGTCTTTGTTACTTGGTGTCAGTGTATGTCTGTGTTACTTGGTGTAAGTTTGTGTCTGTGTTACTGGGTGTCCGTGTGTATCTGTGTTACTTGGTGTAAGTGTGTGTCTTTGTTACTTGGTTTCCGTGTGTGTCTGTGTTACTGGGTATCAGTGTATGTCTTTGTTACTTGGTGTCCCTGTAAATCTGTGTTACTTTTTGTAAGTGTGTGTCTTTGTTCCTTGGTGTAATTGCATGTCATTGTTACTTGGTGTCAGTGTATGTCTGTGTTACTTGGTGTAAGTGTGTGTCTGTGTTCCTGGGTATCAGTGTATGTCTTTGTTACTTGGTGTCAGTGTATGTCTGTGATACTTGGTCTAAGTGTGTGTCTTTGTTACTTGGTGTCCGTGTGTGTCGTTGTTACTGGGTGTCAGTGTATGTCTTTGTGACTTGGTATCAGTGTATATCTTTTTGACTTGGTGTCAGTGTATGTCTTTGTTACTTGGTGTCAATGTGTGTCTGTGTTACTCGGTGTCAGTGTATGTCTTTGTTACTGTTTATTCGTGTCTCTCTGTCTTACTGGGTGTCAGTGTGTTTTTGTTTGTGTTACTGGGTGTCAGTGTATGTCTTTGTTACTTGGTGTAAGTGTGTGTCTGTGTTACTGGGTATCAGTGTCTTTCTTTGTTACTTGGTGTAAGTGTGTGTCTTTGTTACTTGGTGTAATTGTTTGTCTTTGTTAATTGGTGTAAGTGTGTGTCTGTGTTAATAGGTGAAATGTGTGTCTGTGTTCCTGGGTATCATTGTATGTCTTTGTTACTTGGTGTCTGTGTATGTCTGTGTTACTTGGTGTAAGTGTGTGTCTGTGTTACTGGGTATCAGTGTATGTCTTAGTTACTTGGTGTCAGTGTATGTCTGTGTTACTAGGTGTAAGTTTGTGTCTGTGTTACTGGGTGTCAGTGTCTGTATGTGTTACTTGGTGTAAGTGTGTGTCTTTGTTACTTGGTTTCCGTGTGTGTCTGTGTTACTGGGTATCAGTGTATGTCTTTGTTACTTGGTGTCCCTGTAAATCTGTGTTAATTTTTGTAAGTGTGTGTCTTTGTTACTTGGTGTAATTGCATGTCATTGTTACTTGGTGTCAGTGTATGTCTGTGTTACTTGGTGTAAGTGTGTGTCTGTGTTACTGGGTGTCAGTGTGTGCCTGTGTTACTTGGTCTAAGTGTGTGTCTTTGTTACTTGGAGTCCGTGTGTGTCTGTGTTACTGGGTGTCAGTTTATGTCTTTGTTACTTGGTGTCAGTGTATGTCTGTGTTACTGGGTATCAGTGTATGTCTTTGTGACTTGGTGCAATTGTATTTCTTTGTTACTTGGTGTCAGTGCATGTCTGTGTTACTTCGTCGAAGTGTATGTCTTTGTTACTTGGTGTAAGTGTGTGTCTGTGTTACTTGGTGTAAGTGTGTGTCTGTGTTCCTGGTTATCAGTGCATGTCTTTGTTACTTGGTATCAGTGTATGGCTTTGTTACTTGGTGTCAGTGTATGTCTGTGTTACTTGGTGTAAGTGTGTGTCTGTGTTACTGGGTGTCAGTGTGTGCCTGTGTTACTTGGTCTAAGTGTGTGTCTTTGTTACTTGGAGTCCGTGTGTGTCTGTGTTACTGGGTGTCAGTTTATGTCTTTGTTACTTGGTGTCAGTGTATGTCTTTGTTACTTGGTGTCAGTGTGTGTCTGTGTTACTGGGTATCAGTGTTTGTCTTTGTGACTTGGTATCAGTGTATGTCTTTGTGACTTGGTGTCAGTGTTTGTGTTTGTTACTGGGTGTCAGTGTGTGTCTGTGTTACTTGGTGTCAGTGTATGTCTTTGTTACTTGGTGTAAGTGTGTGTCTGTGTTAATTGGTGAAATGTGTGTCTGTGTTCCTGGGTATCATTGTATGTCTTTGTTACTTGGTGTCAGTGTATGTCTGTGTTACTTGGTGTAAGTGTGTGTCTGTGTTACTGGGTGTCAGTGTATGTCTGTGTTACTTGGTGTAAGTGCATGTCTTTGTTACTTGGTGTCAGTGTAAATCTGTGTTACTTGGTGTAATTGTATGTCATTGTTACTTGGTGTCAGTGTATGTCTGTGTTACTTGGTGTACGTGTATGTCTTTGTTGCTTGGTGTAAGTGTGTGTCTGTGTTACTTGGTGCAAGTGTGTGCCTGTGTTCCTGGGTGTCAGTGTATGGCTTTGTTACTTGGTGTCAGTGTATGTCTTTGTTTCTTGGTGGAAGTGTGTGTCTGTGTTACTTGGTGTAAGTGTGTGTCTATGTTCCTGGTTATCAGTGCATGTCTTTGTTACTTGGTGTCAGTGTATGTCTGTGTTACTTGGTGTAAGTGTGTGTCTGTGTTACTGGGTATCAGTGTATGGCTTTGTTACTTGGTGTCAGTGTATGTCTGTGTTACTTGGTGTAAGTGTGTGTCTGTGTTACTGGGTGTCAGTGTGTGTCTGTGTTACTTTGTCTAAGTGTGTGTCTTAGTTACTTGGTGTCCGTGTGTGTCTGTGTTACTGGGTGTCAGTGTATGTCTTTGTTACTTGGTGTCAGTGTATGTCTTTGTTACTTGGTGTCAGTGTGTGTCTGTGTTACTGGGTATCAGTGTTTATCTTTGTGACTTGGGATCAGTATATGTCTTTGTGACTTGGTGTCAGTGTATGTCTTTGTTTCTGGGTGTCAGTGTGTGTCTGTGTTACTTGGTGTCAGTGTCTGTCTTTGTTACTTGGTGTAAGTGTGTGTCTGTGTTAATTGGTGAAATGTGTGTCTGTGTTCCTGGGTATCATTGTATGTCTTTGTTACTTGGTGTCAGTGTATGTCTGTGTTACTTGGTGGAAGTGTGTGTCTGTGTTGCTGGGTATCAGTGTATGTCTTTGTTACTTGGTGTCAGTGTATGTCTTTGTTACTTGGTGTCAGTGTGTGTCTGTGTTACTGGGTATCAGTGTTTGTCTTTGTGACTTGGTATCAGTGTATGTCCTTGTGACTTGGTGTCAGTGTTTGTGTTTGTTACTGGGTGTCATTGTGTGTCTGTGTTACTTGGTGTCAGTGTATGTCTTTGTTACTTGGTGTAAGTGTGTGTCTGTGTTAATTGGTGAAATGTGTGTCTGTGTTCCTGGGTATCATTGTATGTCTTTGTTACTTGGTGTCAGTGTATGTCTGTGTTACTTGGTGTAAGTGTGTGTCTGTGTTACTGGGTGTCAGTGTATGTCTTTGTTACTTGGTGTAAGTGCATGTCTTTGTTACTTGCTGTCAGTGTAAATCTGTGTTACTTGGTGTAATTGTATGTCATTGTTACTTGGTGTCAGTGTATGTCTGTGTTACTTGGTGTACGTGTATGTCTTTGTTGCTTGCTGTAAGTGTGTGTCTGTGTTACTTGGTGCAAGTGTGTGCCTGTGTTCCTGGGTGTCAGTGTATGGCTTTGTTACTTGGTTTCAGTGTATGTCTTTGTTTCTTGGTGTAAGTGTGTGTCTGTGTTTCTTGGTGTAAGTGTGTGTCTGTGTTCCTGGTTATCAGTGCATGTCTTTGTTACTTGGTGTCAGTGTATGTCTGTGTTACTTGGTGTAAGTGTGTGTCTGTGTTAATGGGTATCAGTGTATGGCTTTGTTACTTGGTGTCAGTGTATGTCTGTGTTACTTGGTGTAAGTGTGTGTCTGTGTTACTGGGTGTCAGTGTGTGTCTGTGTTACTTGGTCTAAGTGTGTGTCTTTGTTACTTGGTGTCCGTGTGTGTCTGTGTTACTGGGTGTCAGTGTATGTCTTTGTTACTTGGTGTCAGTGTATGTCTTTGTTACTTGGTGTCAGTGTGTGTCTGTGTTACTGGGTATCAGTGTTTGTCTTTGTGACTTGGGATCAGTGTATGTCTTTGTGACTTGGTGTCAGTGTATGTCTTTGTTTCTGGGTGTCAGTGTGTGTCTGTGTTACTTGGTGTCAGTGTATGTCTTTGTTACTTTTTGTAAGTGTGTGTCTGTGTTAATTGGTGAAATGTGTGTCTGTGTTCCTGGGTATCATTGTATGTATTTGTTAATTGGTGTCAGTGTATGTCTGTGTTACTTGGTGGAAGTGTGTGTCTGTGTTGCTGGGTATCAGTGTATGTCTTTGTTACTTGGTGTCAGTGTATGTCGGTGTTACTTGGTGTAAGTGTGTGTCTGTGTTACTGGGTGTTAGTGTATGTCTGTGTTACTTGGTGTAAGTGCATGTCTTTGTTACTTGGTGTCAGTGTAAATCTGTGTTACTTGGTGTAATTGTATGTCATTGTTACTTGGTGTCAGTGTATGGCTGTGTTACTTGGTGTCAGTGTATATCTTTGTTGCTTGGTGTAAGTGTGTGTCTTTGTTTCTTGGTGTAAGTGTGTGTCTGTGTTACTGGGTATCACTGTATGTCTTTGTTACTTGGTGTCAGTGTATGTCAAAATACTTGGTGTAAGTGTATGTCTTTGTTACTTGGTGTCAGTGTATGTCTGTGTTACTTGGTGTAAGTGTGTGTCTTTGTTACATGGTGTAAGTGTATGTCTATGTTACTTGGTGTCAGTGCATGTCTTTGTTACTTGGTGTCAGTGTGTGTCTGTGTTACTGGGTATCAGTGTATGTCTTTGTGACTTGGTATCAGTGTATGTCCTTGTTACTGGGTGTCAGTGTGTGTCTGTGTTACTGGGTGTCAGTGTATGTCTTTGTTACTTGGTGTCAGTGTATGTCTGTGTTACTTGTTGTAAGTGTATGTCTTTGTTGCTTGGTGTAAGTGTGTGTCTTTGTTACTTGGTGTAAGTGTGTGTCTGTGTTCTTGGGTGTCAGTGTATGGCTTTGTTACTTGGTGTCAGTGTATGTCTTTGTTTCTTGGTGTAAGTGTGTGTCTGTGTTACTTGGTGTAAGTGTGTGTCTGTGTTCCTGGTTATCAGTGCATGTCTTTGTTACTTGGTGTCAGTGTATGTCTGTGTTACTTGGTGTAAGTGTGTGTCTGTGTTACTGGGTATCAGTGTATGGCTTTGTTACTTGGTGTCAGTGTATGTCTGTGTTACTTGGTGTAAGTGTGTGTCTGTGTTACTGGGTGTCAGTGTGTGTCTGTGTTTCTTGGTCTAAGTGTGTGTCTTTGTTACTGTGTGTCCGTGTGTGTCTGTGTTACTGGGTGTCAGTGCATGTCTTTGTTACTTGGTGTCAGTGTATGTCTTTGTTACTTGGTGTCAGTGTGTGTCTGTGTTACTGGGTATCAGTGTTTGTCTTTGTGACTTGGTATCAGTGTATGTCTTTGTGACTTGGTGTCAGTGTATGTCTTTATTACTGGGTGTCAGTGTGTGTCTTTGTTACTTGGTGTAAGTGTGTGTCTGTTTTTCTGGGTATCAGTGTATGGCTTTGTTTCTTGGTGTCAGTGTATGTCTTTATTTCTTGGTGTAAGTGTGTGTCTGTGTTACTGGGTATCACTGTATGCCTTTGTTACTTGGTGTCAGTGTATGTCAAAACACTTGGTGTAAGTGTATGTCTTTGTTACTTGGTGTAATTGTCTGTCTTTGTTACTTGGTGTAAGTGTATGTCTTTGTTACTTGGTGTCAGTGTATGTCTTTGTTACTTGGTGTCAGTGTATGTCTGTGTTACTTGGTGTAAGTGTGTGTCTTTGTTACTTGGTGTAAGTGTATGTCTTTGTTACTTGGTGTCAGTGCATGTCTTTGTTGCTTGGTGTCAGTGTGTGTCTGTGTTACTGGGTATCAGTGTATGTCTTTGTGACTTGGTATCAGTGAATGTCCTTGTTACTGGGTGTCAGTGTGTGTCTGTGTTACTGGGTATCAGTGTATGTCTTTGTGACTTGGTATCAGTGTGTGTCTTTGTGACTTGGTGTCATTGTATGTCTTTGTCACTGGGTCTCAGTGTGTGTCTTTGTTACTTGGTGTAAGTGTATGTCTTTGATACTGTTTCTTAGTGTGTCTCTGTGTTACTGGGTGTCAGTGTATGTCTTTGTGACTTGGTATCAGTGTATGTCTTTGTGACTTGGTGTAATTGTATTTCTTTGTTACTTGGTGGCAGTGCATGTCTGTGTTACTTCGTCTAAGTGTATGTCTTTGTTACTTGGTGTAAGTGTGTGTCTGTGTTACTTGGTGTAAGTGTGTGTCTGTGTTCCTGGTTATCAGTGTATGGCTTTGTTACTTGGTGTCAGTGTATGTCTGTGTTACTTGGTGTAAGTGTGTATCTGTGTTACTGGGTGTCAGTGTGTGTCTGTGTTACTTGGTCTAAGTGTGTGTCTTTGTTACTTGGTGTCCGTGTGTGTCTGTGTTACTGGGTGTCAGTGTATGTCTTTGTGACTTGGTGTCATTGTATGCCTTTGTTACTGGGTCTCAGAGTGTGTCTGTGTTACTTGGTGTCAGTGTATGTCTTTGCTACTGTTTCTTAGTGTGTCTCTGTGTTACTGGGTGTCAGTGTATGTCTTTGTGACTTGGTATCAGTGTATGTCTTTGTGACTTGGTGTCAGTGTATGTCTGTGTTACTTGGTGTAAGTGTGTGTCTGTGTTACTGGGTATCAGTGTATGGCTTTGTTACTTGGTGTCAGTGTATGTCTGTGTTACTTGGTGTAAGTGTGTGTCTGTGTTACTGGGTGTCAGTGTGTGTCTGTGTTACTTGGTCTAAGTGTGTGTCTTTGTTACTTGGTGTCCGTGTGTGTCTGTGTTACTGGGTGTCAGTGTTTGTCTTTGTTACTTGTTGTCAGTGTATGTCTTTGTTACTTGGTGTCAGTGTGTCTCTGTGTTACTGGGTATCAGTGTTTGTCTTTGTGACTTGGGATCATTGTATGTCTTTGTGACTTGGGGTCAGTGTATGTCTTTGTTACTGGGTGTCAGTGTGTGTCTGTGTTACTTGGTGTCAGTGTATGTCTTTGTTACTTGGTGTAAGTGTGTGTCTGTGTTAATTGGTGAAATGTGTGTCTGTGTTCCTGTGTATCATTGTATGTCTTTGTTACTTGGTGTCAGTGTATGTCTGTGTTACCTGGTGGAAGTGTGTGTCTGTGTTGCTGGGTATCAGTGTATGTCTTTGTTACTTGGTGTCAGTGTATGTCAGTGTTACTTGGTGTAAGTGTGTGTCTGTGTTACTGGGTGTCAGTGTATGTCTGTGTTACTTGGTGTAAGTGCATGTCTTTGTTACTTGGTGTCAGTGTAAATCTGTGTTACTTGGTGTAATTGTATGTCATTGTTACTTGGTGTCAGTGTATGGCTGTGTTACTTGGTGTAAGTGTATGTCTTTGTTGCTTGGTGTAAGTGTGTGTCTTTGTTTCTTGGTGTAAGTGTGTGTCTGTGTTACTGGGTATCACTGTATGTCTTTGTTACTTGGTGTCAGTGTATGTCAAAATACTTGGTGTAAGTGTATGTCTTTGTTACTTGGTGTCAGTGTATGTCTGTGTTACGTATTGTAAGTGTGTGTCTTTGTTACTTGGTGTAAGAGTCTGTCTTTGTTACTTGGTGTCAGTGCATGTCTTTGTTACTGGGTGTCAGTGTGTGTCTTTGTTACTGGGTGTCAGTGTATGTCTTTGTTACTTGGTGTCAGTGTATGTCTGTGTTACTTGTTGAAAGTGTATGTTTTTGTTGCTTCGTGTAAGTGTGTGTCTTTGTTACTTGGTGTAAGTGTGTGTCTGTGTTCCTGGGTGTCAGTGTATGGCTTTGTAACTTGGTGTCAGTGTATGTCTTTGTTTCTTGGTGTAAGTGTGTGTCTGTGTTACTTGGTGTCAGTGTGTGTCTGTGTTCCTGGTTATCAGTGCATGTCTTTGTTACTTGGTGTCAGTGTATGTCTGTGTTACTTGGTGTAAGTGTGTGTCTGTGTTACTGAGTATCAGTGTATGGCTTTGTTACTTGGTGTCAGTGTATGTCTGTGTTACTTGGTGTCAGTGTGTGTCTGTGTTTCTTGGTCTAAGTGTGTGTCTTTGTTACTGTGTGTCCGTGTGTGTCTGTGTTACTGGGTGTCAGTGTATGTCTTTGTTACTTGGTGTCAGTGTATGTCTTTGTTGCTTGGTGTCAGTGTGTGTCTGTGTTACTGGGTATCAGTGTTTTTCTTTGTGACTTGGTATCAGTGTATTTCTTTGTGACTTGGTGTCAGTGTATGTCTTTGTTACTGGGTGTCAGTGTGTGTCTGTGTTACTTGGTGTCAGTGTATGTCTTTGTTACTTGGTGTAAGTGTGTGTCTGTGTTCCTGGGTATCAGTGTATGGCTTTGTTACTTGGTGTCAGTGTATGTCTTTGTTTCTTGGTGTAAGTGTGTGTCTGTGTTACTGGGTATCACTGTATGCCTTTGTTACTTGGTGTCAGTGTATGTCAAAATACTTGGTGTAAGTGTATGTCTTTGTTACTTGGTGTAATTGTCTGTCTTTGTTACTTGGTGTATGTGTATGTATTTGTTACTTGGTGTCAGTGTATGTCTTTGTTACTTGGTGTCAGTGTATGTCTGTGTTACTTGGTGTAAGTGTGTGTCTTTGTTACTTGGTGTCAGTGCATGTCTTTGTTGCTTGGTGTCAGTGTGTGTCTGTGTTACTGGGTATCAGTGTATGTCTTTGTGACTTGGTATCAGTGTATGTCCCTGTTACTGGGTGTCAGTGTGTGTCTGTGTTACTGGGTATCAATGTATGTCTTTGTGACTTGGTATCAGTGTGTGTATTTGTGACTTGGTGTCATTGTATGTCTTTGTCACTGGGTCTCAGTTTGTGTCTGTGTGACTTGGTGTAAGTGTATGTCTTTGATACTGTTTCTTAGTGTGTCTCTGTGTTACTGGGTGTCAGTGTATGTCTTTGTGACTTGGTATCAGTGTATGTCTTTGTGACTTGGTGTAATTGTATTTCTTTGTTACTTGGTGGCAGTGCATGTCTGTGTTACTTCGTCTAAGTGTATGTCTTTGTTACTTGGTGTAAGTGTGTGTCTGTGTTACTTGGTGTAAGTGTGTGTCTGTGTTCCTGGTTATCAGTGTATGGCTTTGTTACTTGGTGTCAGTGTATGTCTGTGTTACTTGGTGTAAGTGTGTGTCTGTGTTACTGGGTGTCAGTGTGTGTCTGTGTTACTTGGTCTAAGTGTGTGTCTTTGTTACTTGGTGTCCGTGTGTGTCTGTGTTACTGGGTGTCAGTGTATGTCTTTGTGACTTGGTGTCATTGTATGCCTTTGTTACTGGGTCTCAGAGTGTGTCTGTGTTACTTGGTGTCAGTGTATGTCTTTGATACTGTTTCTTAGTGTGTCTCTGTGTTACTGGGTGTCAGTGTATGTCTTTGTGACTTGGTATCAGTGTATGTCTTTGTGACTTGGTGTAATTGTATTTCTTTGTTACTTGGTGTCAGTGCATGTCTGTGTGACTTGGTGTAAGTGTGTGTCTGTGTTACTGGCTGTCAGTGTATGTCTGTGTTACTTGGTGTAAATGCAGGTCTTTGTTAATTGGTGTCAGTGTAAATCTGTGTTACTTGGTGTAATTGTATGTCATTGTTACTTGGTGTCAGTGTATGTCTGTGTTACTTGGTGTAAGTGTATGTCTTTGTTGCTTGGTGTAAATGTGTGTCTGTGTTACTTGGTGCAAGTGTGCGTCTGTGTTCCTGGGTGTCAGTGTATGGCTTTCTTACTTGGTGTCAGTGTATGTCTTTGTTTCTTGGTGTAAGTTTGTGTCTGTGTTACTTGGTGTAAGTGTGTGTCTGTGTTCCTGGTTATCAGTGCATGTCTTTGTTACTTGGTGTCTGTGTATGTCTGTGTTACTTGGTGTAAGTGTGTGTCTGTGTTACTGGGTATCAGTGTATGGCTTTGTTACTTGGTGTCAGTGTATGTCTGTGTTACTTGGTGTAAGTGTGTGTCTGTGTTACTGGGTGTCAGTGTATGTCTGTGTTACTTGGTCTAAGTGTGTGTCTTTGTTACTTGGTGTCCGTGTGTGTCTGTTACTGGGTGTCAGTGTATGCCTTTGTTACTTGGTGTCAGTGTGTGTCTTTGTTACTGGGTGTCAGTGTGTGTCTATGTTACTTGGTGTCAGTGCATGTCTTTGTTACTTGGTGTAAGTGTGTGTCTGTGTAAATTGGTGAAATGAGTGTCTGTGTTCCTGGGTATCATTGTATGTCTTTGTAACTTGGTGTCAGTGTCTGTCTGTGTTACTTGGTGGAAGTGTGTGTCTGTGTTGCTGGGTATCAGTGTATGTCTTTGTTACTTGGTGTCAGTGTATGTCTGTGTTACTTGGTGTAAGTGTGTGTCTGTGTTACTGGGTGTCAGTGTATGTCTGTGTTACTTGGTGTAAGTGCATGTCTTTGTTCCTTGGTGTCAGTGTAAATCTGTGTTACTTGGTGTAATTGTATGTCATTGTTACTTGTTGTCAGTGTATGGCTGTGTTACTTGGTGTAAGTGTATGTCTTTGTTGCTTGGTGTAAGTGTGTGTCTGTGTTACTTGGTGTAAGTGTGTGTCTGTGTTCCTGGGTATCAGTGTATGGCTTTGTTACTTGGTGTCAGTGTATGTCTTTGTTTCTTGGTGTAAGTGTGTGTCTGTGTTACTGGGTATCACTGTATGTCTTTGTTACTTGGTGTCAGTGTATGTAAAAATACTTGGTGTATGTGTATGTCTTTGTTACTGGTGTCAGTGTATGTCTGTGTTACTTGGTGTAAGTATGTGTCTTTGTTACTTGGTGTAAGTGTATGTCTTTGTTACTTGGTGTCAGTGAGTGTCTTTGTTACTTGGTGTCAGTGTGTGTCTGTGTTACTGGGTATCAGTGTATGTCTTTCTGACTTGGTATCAGTGTATGTCTTTGTTACTTGGTGTCAGTGTATGTCTGTGTTACTTGGTGTAAGTGTATGTCTTTGTTGCTTGGTGTAAGTGTGTGTCTTTGTTACTTGGTGTAAGTGTGTGTCTGTGTTCCTGGGTGTCAGTGTATGGCTTTGTTACTTGGTGTCAGTGTATGTCTTTGTTTCTTGGTGTAAGTGTGTGTCTGTGTTACTTGGTGTAAGTGTGTGTCTGTGTTTCTGGTTATCAGTGCATGTCTTTGTTACTTGGTGTCAGTGTATGTCTGTGTTACTTGGTGTAAGTGTGTGTCTGTGTTACTGGGTATCAGTGTATGGCTTTGTTACTTGGTGTCAGTGTATGTCTGTGTTACTTGGTGTAAGTGTGTGTCTTTGTTACTTGGTGTCCGTGTGTGTCTGTGTTACTGGGTGTCAGTGTATGTCTTTGTTACTTAGTGTCAGTGTATGTCTTTGTTACTTGGTGTAAGTGTGTGTCTTTGTTCCTGGGTATCAGTGTATGGCTTTGTTACTTGGTGTCAGTGTATGTCTTTGTTTCTTGGTGTAAGTGTATGTCTTTGTTACTTGGTGTCAGTGTATGTCTGTGTTACTTGGTGTAAGTGTGTGTCTTTGTTACTTGGTTTAAGTGTATGTCTTTGTTACTTGGTGTCAGTGCATGTCTTTGTTGCTTGGTGTCAGTGTGTGTCTGTGTTACTGGGTATCAGTGTATGTCTTTGTTACTTGGTGTCAGTGTATGTCTGTGTTACTTGGTGTAAGTGTGTGTCTTTGTTACTTGGTTTAAGTGTATGTCTTTGTTACTTGGTGTCAGTGCATGTCTTTGTTGCTTGGTGTCAGTGTGTGTCTGTGTTACTGGGTATCAGTGTATGTCTGTGTTACTTGGTGTAAGTGTGTGTCTTTGTTACTTGGTTTAAGTGTATGTCTTTGTTACTTGGTGTCAGTGCATGTCTTTGTTGCTTGGTGTAATTGTCTGTCTTTGTTACTTGGTGTAAGTGTATGTCTTTGTTACTTGGTGTCAGTGTATGTCTTTGTTACTTGGTGTCAGTGTATGTCTGTGTTACTTGGTGTAAGTGTGTGTCTTTGTTACTTGGTTTAAGTGTATGTCTTTGTTACTTGGTGTCAGTGCATGTCTTTGTTGCTTGGTGTCAGTGTGTGTCTGTGTTACTGGGTATCAGTGTATGTCTTTGTGACTTGGTATCAGTGTATGTCCTTGTTACTGGGTGTCAGTGTGTGTCTGAGTTACTGGGTATCAGTGTATGTCTTTGTGACTTGGTATCAGTGTGTGTCTTTGTGACTTGGTGTCATTGTATGTCTTTGTCACTGGGTCTCAGTGTGTGTCTGTGTTACTTGGTGTAAGTGTATGTCTTTGATACTGTTTCTTAGTGTGTCTCTGTGTTACTGGGTGTCAGTGTATGTCTTTGTGACTTGGTATCAGTGTATGTCTTTGTGACTTGGTGTAATTGTATTTCTTTGTTACTTGGTGTCAGTGCATGTCTGTGTTACTTCGTCTAAGAGTATGTCTTTGTACTTGGTGTCAGTGTGTGTCTGTGTTACTTGGTGTAATTGTATGTCTTTGTTACTTGGTGTCAGTGTATGTCTGTGTTACTTGGTGTAAGTGTATGTCTTTCTTACTTGGTGTAAGTGTGTGACTGTGTTCCTTGGTATCAGTGTATGTCTTTGTTACTTGGTGTCAGTGTATGTCTGTGTTACTTGGTGTAAGTGTGTGTCTGTGTTGCTGGTTATCAGTGCATGTCTTTGTTACTTGGTGTCAGTGTATGTCTGTTACTTGGTGTCAGTGTATGTCTGTTACTTGGTGTAAGTGTGTGTCTGTGATACATGGTGTCGGTGTGTGTCTGTGTTACTTGGTGTAAGTGTGTGTCTTTGTTACTTGGTGTCCGTGTGTCTCTGTGTTACTTGGTGTCAGTGTATGTCTGTGTTACCTGGTGTAAGTGTGTGTCTGTGTTACTCGGTATCAATGCATGTCTTTGTCACTTGGTGTCAGTGTATGTCTTTGTTACTGGGTGTCAGTGTGTGTCTTTGTTACTTGGTGTCTGTGTATATCTGTGTTACTTGGTGTAAGTGCGTGTCTTTGTTACTTGGTGTCAGTGTATGTCTGTGTCACTTGGAGTAAGTGTATGTCTTTGTTACTTGGTGTAAGTGTGTGACTGTGTTACTTGGTGTCAGTGTATGTCTGTGTGACTTGGTGTAAGTGTGTGTCTGGGATACAGGGTGTCGGTGTGTGTCTTTGTTACTTGGTGTCGGTGTGTATCTGTGTTACTGGGTGTCAGTGCATGTCTTTGTTACTGGGTGTCAGTGCATGTCTTTGTTACTTGGTGTAAGTGTGTGTCTGTGTTACTGGGTATCAGTGTATGTCTTTGTTACTTGCTGTCAGTGTATGTCTGTGTTACTTGGTGTAAGTGTGTGTCTGTGTTACTGGTTATCAATGTATGTCTTTGTGACTTGGTGTCAGTGTATGTCTTTGTTACTGGGTGTCAGTGTGTGTCTTTGTGACTTGGCGTCAGTGTATGTCTTTGTTACTTGGTGTAAGTGTGTGTCTGTGTTCCTGGGTATCAGTGTATGTCTTTGTTACTTGGTGTCAGTGTATGTCAAAATACTTGGTGTAAGTGAATGTCTTTGTTACTTGGTGTCAGTGTATGTCTTTGTTAATTGGTGTCAGTGAATGTCTGTGTTACTTGGTGTATTTGTGTGTCTGTGTTACGGCGTATCAATGCATGTCTTTGTCACTTGGTGTCAGTGTATGTCTTTGTTACTGGGTGTCAGTGTGTGTCTTTGTTACTTGGTGTTAGTGTATATCTGTGTTACTTGGTGTAAGTGCGTGTCTTTGTTACTTGCTGTAATTGTATGTCTTTGTTACTTGGTGTCAGTGTATGTCTGTGTTACTTGGTGTAAGTGTAAGTCTTTGTTACTTGGTGTAAGTGTGTGACTGTGTTCCTTGTTATCAGTGTATGTCTTTGTTACTTGGTGTCAGTGTATGTCTATGTTACTTGGTGTAAGTGTATGTCTTTGTTACTTGGTGTAAGTGTGTGACTGTGTTCCTTGGTGTCAGTGTATGTCTGTGTTACTTGGTGTCAGTGTATGTCTGTGTGACTTGGTGTAAGTGTATGTCTGGGATACAGGGTGTCGTTGTGTGTCTGTGTTACTTGTTGTAAGTGTGTGTCTTTGTTACTTGGTGTAAGTGTGTGTCTGTGTTACTGGGTATCAGTGTATGTCTTTGTTACTGGGTGTCAGTGCATGTCTGTGTTACTTGGTGTAAGTGTGTGTCTGTGTTACTGGGTATCAATGTATGTCTTTGTGACTTGGTGTCAGTGTATGTCTTTGTTACTGGGTGTCAGTGTGTGTCTTTGTGACTTGTCGTCAGTGTATGTCTTTGTGACTTGGTGTAAGTGTGTGTCTGTATTCCTGGGTATCAGTGTATGTCTTTGCTATTTATTGTCAGTGTATGTCAAAATACTTGGTGTAAGTGAATGTCTTTGTTACTTGGTGCCAGTGTATGTCTTTGTTACTTGGTGTCAGTGTATGTCTGTGTTACTTGGTGTAAGTGTGTGTCTGTGTTACTGGGTATCAGTGTATGTCTTTGTGACTTGGTATCAGTGGATTTCTTTGTTACTTTGTGTCAGTGTCTGTCTGTGTTACTGGGTATCAATGTATGTATTTGTGACTTGGTATCTGTGTATGTCTTTGTTCCTGGGTGTCAGTGTGTGTCTGTGTTCCTGGGTATCAGTGTATGACTTTGTGACTTGGTGTCAGTGTATGTCTTTGTTACTGGATGTCAGTGTGTGTCTTTGTGACTTGGTGTCAGTGTATGTCTTTGTTACTTGGTGTAAGTGTGTGTCTGTGATACTGGGTATCAGTGTATGTCTTTGTTACTTGGTGTCGGTGTATGTCTGTGTCACTTGGTGTAAGTGTGTGTCTGTGTATCAGCGTATGTCTTTCTAACTTCGTGTCAGTGTATGTCTTTGTGACATGGTGTCAGTGTATGTCTGTGTTACTGGGGGTCAGTGTGTGTTTCTAACTGGGTGTCAGAGTATGTCTTTGTTACATGGTGTAAGCGTATGTCTTTGTTACTTGGTGTCAGTGTATGTGTTTGTGACTTGGTGTCAGTGTTTGTCTTTGTTCCTGTTTATTTGTGTTTCTCTGTGTTACTGGGTGTCAGTGTGTATCTGTGACACTAGGTGTCAGTATATAGTTTACTTGAGAGATACAGCACTTTAACAGGCTTTTCGGCCCACCGAGTCTGTGCCGACCATCAACCACCTATTTACACTAATCCTACACTAATCCCGTATTCCTATCACATCCCCACCTTTCCCTATATATTTCCCTACCACCTACCTAGACTTGGGGCAATTTATGATGGCCAATTAACCTATCAACCTGCAAGTCTTTGGCATGTGGGAGGAAACCGGAGCACCCGGAGGAAACCCACGCAGACACAGGGAGAACTTGCAAACTCCGCACAGGCAGTGCTCAGAATCGAACCCGGGTCCCTGGAGCTGTGAGGCTGCGGTGCTAACCACTGCGCCAATGTGGCCACCGCCCCCATTCCCACCCTCAGTGTGTGCCTCTGTTACTGGGTATCAGTGTATGTCTTTTTTACTGGGTGTCAGTGTGTGTCTGTGTTACTGGGTATCAGTGTATGTCTTTGTGAATTGGTATCAGTGTATGTCTTTGATACTGGGTGTCAGTGTGTGTCTGTGTTACTGGGTATCAGTGTATGTCTTTGTGACTTGGTATCAGTGTATGTCTTTGTTACTGGGAGTCAGTGTGTGTCTGTGTTCCTGGGTAACAGTGTATGTCTTTGTGACTTGGTGTCAGTGTATGTCTTTGTCACTGGGTGTCAGTGTGTGTCTTTGTGACTCGGTGTCAGTGTATGTCTGTGTTAATTGGTGTAAGTGTGTGTCTGTGTAACTGGGTGTCAGTGTGTGTCTGTGTTACTTGGTGTAAGTCTGTGTCTTTGTTAGTTGGTGTCCGTGTGTGTCTGTGTTACTGGGTGTCAGTGTATGCCTGTGTTACTTGGTGTAAGTGTGTTTCTGTGTTACTGGGTATCAGTGTATGTCTTTGTGACTTGGTGTCAGTGTATGTATTTGTTACTGTGTGTCAGTGTGTATCTTTGTGACTTGGTGTCAGTTTATGTCTTTGTTACTTGGTGTAAGTATGTGTCTGTGTTACTGGGTATCAGTGTATGTCTTTGTTACTTGGTGTCAGTGCATGTCAAAATACTTGGTGTAAGTGTATGTCTTTGTTACTTGGTGTAATTGTCTGTCTTTGTTACTTGGTGTAAGTGTGTGTCTTTGTTACTTGGTGTCAGTGCATGTCTTTGTTACTTGGTGTCAGTGTGTATCTGTGTTACTGGGTATCAGTGTATGTCTTTGTGAATTGGTATCAGTGTATGTCTTTGTGACTTGGTGTCAGTGTATGTCTTTGTTACTGGGTGTCAGTGTGTTTCTGTGTTACTTGGTGTCAGTGTATGTCTTTGTTACTGTTTATTAGTGTTTCTCAGTGTTACTGGGTGTCAGTGTGTGTTTGTTTGTGTTACTGGGTATCAGTGTATGTCTTTGTTACTTCGTGTCATGTATGTCTGTGTTACTTGGTGTAAGTATGTGTCTGTGTTACTGGGTGTCAGTGTGTGTCTGTGTTACTTGCTGTAAGTCTGTGTCTTTGTTACTTGGTGTCCGTGTGTGTCTATGTTACTGGGTGTCAGTGTATGTCTTTGTTACTGGGTGTCAGTGTATGTCTGTGTTACTTGGTGTAAGTGTATGTCTGTGTTACTGGGTGTCAGTGCATGTCTTTGTTACTTGGTGTAAGTGTGTGTCTTTGTTACTGGGTATCAGTGTATGTCTTTGTTACTTGGTGTCAGTGTATGTCTTTGTTACTGTGTGTCAGTGTGTGTCTTTGTGACTTGGTGTCAGTGTATGTCTTTGTTACTTGGTGCAAGTGTGTGTCTGTGTTACTGGGTATCAGCGTATGTCTTTGTTACTTGGTGTCAGTGTATGTCAAAATACTTGGTGCAAGTGTATGTCTTTGTTACTTGGTGTAATTGTCTGTCTTTGTTACTTGGTGTAAGTGTGTGTCTTTGTTACTTTGTGTCAGTGCATGTCTTTGTTACTTGGTGTCAGTGTGTGTCTGTGTTACTGGGTATCAGTGTATGTCTTTGTGACTTGGTATCAGTGTATGTCTTTGTGACTTGGTGTCAGTGTATGTCTTTGGTACTGGGTGTCAGTGTGTTTCTGTGATACTTGGTGTCAGTGTATGTCTTTGTTACTGTTTATCAGTGTTTCTCTGTGTTACTGGGTGTCAGTGCGAGTTTGTTTGTGTTACTGGGTGTCAGTGTATGTCTTTGTTAATTGGTGTAAGTGTGTGTCTGTGTTACTGGGTATCAGTGTCTGTCTTTGTTACTTGGTGTACGTGTGTGTCTGTGTTACTGGGTATTAGTGTATGTCTTTGTTACTTGGTGTCAGTGTATGTCTGCGTTACTTAGTGTAAGTGTGTGTCTGTGTTACTGCGTATCAACGTATGTTTTTGTGACGTGGTGTCAGTGTATGTCTGTGTTCCTGGGTAACAGTGTATGTCTTTGTGACTTGTTGTCAGTGTATGTCTTTTTTACTGGGTGTCAGTGTGTTTCTTTGTGACTTGGTGTCAGTGTATGTCTGTGTTAATTGGTGTAAGTGTGTGTCTGTGTTACTGGGTGTCAGTGTGTGTCTTTGTTACTTGGTGTAAGTCTGTGTCTTTGTTACTTGGTGTCCGTGTGCGTCTGTGTTACTGGGTGTCAGTGTATGTCTTTGTTACTGGGTGTCAGTGTATGTCTTTGTTACTTGGTGTCAGTGTGTGTCTGTGTTACTGGGTCTCAGTGTATGTCTGTGTTACTTGGTGTAATTGTGTTTCTGTGTTACTGGGTATCAGTGTCTGTCTTTGTGACTTGTTGTCAGTGTATGTCTTTGTTACTGTGTGTCAGTGTGTGTCTTTGTGACTTGGTGTCAGTGTATGTCTTTGTTACTTGGTGCAAGTGTGTGTCTGTGTTACTGGGTATCAGTGTATGTCTTTGTTACTTGGTGTCAGTGTATGTCAAAATACTTGGTGCAAGTGTATGTCTTTGTTACTTGGTGTAATTGTCTGTCTTTGTTACTTGGTGCAAGTGTGTGTCTTTGTTACTTGGTGTCAGTGCATGTCTTTGTTACTTGGTGTCAGTGTATGTCTTTGTTACTGTTTATTAGTGTTTCTCTGTGTTACTGGGTGTCGGTGCGAGTTTGTTTGTGTTACTGGGTGTCAGTGTATGTCTTTGTTACTTGGTGTTAGTGTGTGTCTGTGTTACTGGGTATCAGTGTCTGTCTTTGTTACTTGGTGTACGTGTGTGTCTGTGTTACTGGGGATTAGTGTATGTCTTTGTTACTTGGTGTCAGTGTATGTCTGCGTTACTTGGTGGAAGTTTGTGTCTGTGTTACTGGGTATCAATGTATGTCTTTGTGACGTGGTGTCAGTGTATGTCTTTGTTACTGGGTGTCAGTGTGTGTCTTTGTGACTTGGTGTCAGTGTATGTCTCTGTTAATTGGTGTAAGTGTGTGCCTGTGTTACTGGGTGTCAGTGTGTGTCTGTGCTACTTGGTGTAAGTCTGTGTCTTTGTTACTTGGTGTCCGTGTGCGTCTGTGTTACTGGGTGTCAGTGTATGTCTTTGTTACTGGGTGTCAGTGTATGTCTTTGTTACTTGGTGTCAGTGTGTGTCTGTGTTACTGGGTCTCAGTGTATGTCTGTGTTACTTGGTGTAATTGTGTTTCTGTGTTACTGGGTATCAGTGTATGTCTTTGTGACTTGTTTTCAGTGTATGTCTTTGTTACTGTGTGTCAGTGTCTGTCTTTGTGACTTGGTGTCAGTGTATGTCTTTGTTACTTGGTGTAAGTGTGTGTCTGTGTTACTGGGTATTAGTGTATGTCTTTGTTACTTGGTGTCAGTGTATGTCAAAATACTTGGTGCAAGTGTATGTCTTTGTAACTTGGTGTAATTGTCTGTCTTTGTTACTTGGTGTAAGTGTGTGTCTTTGTTACTTGGTGTCAGTGCATGTCTTTGTTACTTGGCGTCAGTGTGTGTCTGTGTTACTGGGTATCAGTGTATGTCTTTGTGACTTGGTATCAGTGTATTTCTTTGTGACTTCGTGTCAGTGTATGTCTTTGTTACTGTGTGTCAGTGTGTTTCTGTGTTACTTGGTGTCAGTGTGTGTCTTTGTTACTGTTTATTATTGTTGCTCTGTGTTACTGGGTGTCAGTGTGTGTTTGTTTGTGTTACTGGGTATCAGTGTATGTCTTTGTTACTTGGTGTCAGTGTATGTCTTTGTTACTTGTTGTCAGTGTATGTCTGTGTTACTCGGTGTCAGTTTATGTCTTTGTTACTTGGTGTCTGTGTATGTCTATGTTACTTGGTGTAAGTGTGTGTCTGTGTTACTGGGTATCAGTGTCTGTCTTTGTTACTTGGTGTAATTGTGTGTCTGTGTTACTGGGAATCAGTTTATGTCTTTGTTACTTGGTGTCAGTGTATGTCTGTGTTACTTGGTGTAAGTGTGTGTCTGTGTTACTGGGTATCAGTGTATGTCTTTGTGACATTGTGACAGTGTATGTCTTTGTTACTGGGTGTCAGTGTGTGTCTTTGTTACTTGGTGTAAGTGTGTGTCTGTGTTACTGGGTATCAGTGCATGTCATTGTTACTTGGTGTCAGTGGATGTCAAAATACTTGGTGTCAGTGTATCTCTTTGTTACTTGGTGTCAGTGTATGTCTTTGTTACTTGGTGTCAGTGCATGTCTTTGTTACTTGGTGTCAGTGTGTGTCTGTGTTACTGGGTATCAGTGAATGTCTTTGTGACTTGGTATCAGTGTATGTCTTTGGTGCTGGGTGTCTGTGTTTCTCTGTGTTACTGGGTGTCAGTGTATGTCTTTGTTACTTGGTGTAAGTGTGTGTCTGTGTTACTGTGTATCAGTGTCTGTCTTTGTTACTTGGTTTAAGTGTGTGTCTGTGTTACTGGGTATCAGTGTATGTCTTTGTTACTTGGTGTCAGTGTATGTCTGCGTTACTTGGTGTAAGTGTGTGTCTGTGCTACTGGGTATCAGTGTATGTCTTTGTTACTTGGTGTCAGTGTATGTCAAAATACTTGGTGCAAGTGAATGTCTTTGTTACTTGGTGTAAGTGTGTCTCTTTGTGACTTGGTGTAATTGTATGTCTTTCTTACTTGGTGTCAGTGCATGTCTGTGTTAAGTGGTGTCAGTGTATGTCTTTGTTACTTGGTGTCAGTGCATGTCTTTGTTACTTGGTGTCAGCCTGTGTCTGTGTTCCTGGGTGTCAGTGTATGTCTTTGTGACTTGGTATCAGTGTATGTCTTTGTTACTTTGTGTCAGTGTGTTTCTGTGTTACTGGGTATCAGTGTATGTGTTTGTGACTTATTATCAGTGTATGTCTTTGTTACTTTGTGACAGTGTGTTTCTGTGTTACTGGGTATCAATGTATGTCTTTGTGACTTGGTATCAGTGTATGTCTTTGTTACTGGGTGTCAGTGTGTGTTTGTGTTCCTGGGTATCAGTGTATGTCTTTGTGACTTGGTGTCAGTGTATGTCTTTGTTACTGGGTGTCAGTGTGTGTTTTGTGACTTGGTGTCAGTGTATGTCTTTGTTACTTGGTGTAAGTGTGTGTCTGTGATACTGGGTAACAGTGTATGTCTGTGTTACTTGGTGTCGGTGTATGTCTGTGTTACTTGGTGTAAGTGTGTGTCTGTGTATCAGTGTATGTCTTTGTGACTTCGTGTCAGTGTATGTCTTTGTTACTGGGGGTCAGTGTGTGTCTTTGTTTGTCTGTGTTACTGGGGGTCAGTGTGTGTTTCGAACTGGGTGTCAGTGTATGTCTTTGTGACTTGCTGTCAGTGTATGTCTTTGTTACTGGATGTCAGTGTGTTTCTCTGTTACTTGGTGTCAGTGTATGTCTTTGTTCCTGTGTATCACTCGTTCTCTGTGTTACTGGGTGTCAGTGTGTGTTTGTTTGTGTTACTGGGTGTCAGTGTGTGTCTGTGACACTCGGTGTCAGTATTTAGTTTAGTTTAGAGATACAGCACTTAAACAGGCCTTCCGGCCAACCGAGTCTGTGCCGACCATCAACCACCCATTTATACAAATCTTACCATAATCCCGTATTCCTATCACATCCCCACCTGTCCCTAGATATTTCCCGACCACTTACCTATACTAGGGGCAATCTATAATGGACAATTAACCTATCAACCTGCAAGTCTTTGGCATGTGGGAAGAGACCGGAGCACCCGGAGGAAACCCACGCAGACACTGGGAGAACATGCAAACTCCGCAAAGGCAGTACCCAGAATCGAGCCCGGGTCCATGGAGCTTTGAGGCTGCTAACCACTGTGCCAATGTGCCGCCCAGTGTGTGTCTGTGCTACTTGGTATCAGTGTATGTCTTTGTTACTTGGTGTCAGTGTATGTCTGTGTTACTTGGTGTAAGTGTGTGGCTGTGTTACTTGGTATCATTATATGTCTTTGTTCCTTGGTGTAAGTGTGTGTCTGTGTTACTGGGTGTCAGTGAATGTCTTTGTTACTTGATGTCAGTGTATGTCTGTGTTGCTTGGTGTAAGTGTGTGTCTTTCTTACTTGGTGTAACTTATGTCTTTGTTACTTGGTGTCAGTGCATGACTCTGTTACTTGGTGTAAGTGTATGTCTTTGTTACTTGGTGTCAGTGTCTGTCTTTGTGACTTGGTGTCAGTGTATGTCTTTGTTTCTTGGTGTCAGTGTATGTCTTTGTTACTTGGTGTAAGTGTGTGTCTGTGTTACTGGGTATCAGTGTATATCTTTGTTACTTGGTGTAAGTGTGTATCTGTGTTACTGGGAATCAGTGCATGTCTTTGCTACATGGTGACAGTGTATTTCTGTGTTACTTGGTGTAAGTGTGTGTCTTTGTTACTTGGTGTAATTGTATGTCTTCGTTACTTGGTATCAGTGTATGTCCTTGTTACTGGGTGTCAGTGTGTGTCTGTGTTACTGAGTGTCAGTGTATGTCTTTGTTACTTGGTGTCAGTGTATGTCTGTGTTACTTGGTGTAAGAGTATGTCTTTATTGCTTGGTGGAAGTGTGTGTCTTTGTTACTTGGTGTAAGTGTGTGTCTGTGTTCCTGGGTGTCAGTGTATGGCTTTGTTACTTGGTGTCAGTGTATGTCTTTGTTTCTTGGTGTAAGTGTGTGTCTGTGTTACTTGGTGTAAGTGTGTGTCTGTGTTCCTGGTTATCAGTGTATGTCTTTGTTACTTGGTGTCAGTTTATGTCTGTGTTACTTGGTGTAAGTGTGTGTCTGTGTTACTGGGTGTCAGTGTGTGTCTGTGTTACTTGGTCTAAGTGTGTGTCTTTGTTACTTGGTGTCCGTGTGTGTCTTTGTTACTGGGTGTCAGTGTTTGTCTTTGTGACTTGGTATCAGTGTATGTCTTTGTGACTTGGTGTCAGTGTATGTCTTTGTTACTGGGTGTCAGTGTGTGTCTGTGTTACTTGGTGTCAGTGTATGTCTTTGTTACTTGGTGTAAGTGTGTGTCTGTGTTACTGGGTATCAGTGCATGTCTTTGTTACTTGGTGTCAGTGTATGTCAAAATACTTGGTGTAAGTGAATGTCTTTGTTACTTGGTGTCAGTGTATGTCTTTGTTACTGGGTGTCAGTGTGTGTCTCTGTTACTTGGTGTCAGTGTATGTCTTTGTTTCTTGGTGTAAGTGTGTGTCTGTGTTACTGGGTATCAGTGTATGTCTTTGTTACTTGGTGTCAGTGTATGTCAAAATACTTGGTGTAAGTGAATGTCTTTGTTACTTGGTGTCAGTGTATGTCTTTGTTACTTGGTGTCAGTGTATGTCTGTGTTACTTGGTGTAAGTGTGTGTCTGTGTTACTGGGTATCAGTGTATGTCTTTGTGACTTGGTATCAGTGGATGTCTTTGTTACTTTGTGTCAGTGTCTGTCTGTGTTACTGGGTATCAATGTATGTATTTGTGACTTGGTATCTGTGTATGTCTTTGTTCCTGGGTGTCAGTGTGTGTCTGTGTTCCTGGATATCAGTGTATGTCTTTGTGACTTGGTGTCAGTGTATGTCTTTGTTAATGGGTGTCAGTGTGTGTCTTTGTGACTTGGTGTCAGTGTATGTCTTTGTTCCTTGGTGTAAGTGTGTGTCTGTGATACTGGGTATCAGTGTATGTCTTTGTTACTTGGTGTCGGTGTATGTCTGTGTCACTTGGAGTAAGTGTGTGTCTGTGTATCAGCGTATGTCTTTGTGACTTCGTGTCAGTGTATGTCTTTGTTACTGGGTGTCAGTGTGTGTCTTTGTGACTTGGTGTCAGTGTGTGTCTGTGTTACTGGGGGTCAGTGTGTGTTTCTAACTGGATGTCAGAGTATGTCTTTGTTACTTGGTGTAAGCGTATGTCTTTGTAACTTGGTGTCAGTGTATGTGTTTGTGACTTGGTGTCAGTGTCTGTCTTTGTTCCTGTTTATTTGTGTTTCTCTGTGTTACTGGGTGTCAGTGTGTATCTGTGACACTGGGTGTCAGTATATAGTTTACTTGAGAGATACAGCACGTTAACAGGCCCTTCGGCCCACCGAGTCTGTGCCGACCATCAACCACCCATTTACACTAATCCTACACTAATCCCGTATTCCTATCACATCCCCACCTATCCCTATATATTTCCCTACCACCTACCTATACTAGGGGCAATTTATGATTTCCAATTAACCTATCAACCTGCAAGTCTTTGGCATGTGGGAGGAAACCGGAGCACCCGGAGGAAACTCACGCAGACACAGGGAGAACTTGCAAACTCCGCACAGGCATTACCCAGAATCGATCCCGGGTCCCTGGAGCTGTGAGGCTGCTAACCATTGTGCCAATGTGCCGCCCAGTGTGTGTCTGTGCTACTGGGTATCAGTGTAGGTCTTTGTTACTTGGTGTCAGTGTCTGTCTGTGTCACTTGGTGTAAGTGTATGCCTTTGTTACCTGGTGTCAGTGCATGTCTTCGTTACTTGGTGTCAGTGTTTGTCTTTGTTACTGGGTGTCAGTGTGTGTCTCTGTTACTGGGTATCAGTGTTTGTCTTTGTGACTTGGTATCAGTGTATGTCTTTGTGACTTGGTGTCAGTGTATGTCTTTGTTACTGGGTGTCAGTGTGTGTCTGTGTTACTTGGTGTCAGTGTATGTCTTAGTTACTTGGTGTAAGTGTGTGTCTGTGTTCCTGGGTATCAGTGTATGGCTTTGTTACTTGGTGTCAGTGTATGTCTTTGTTTCTTGGTGTAAGTGTGTGTCTGTGTTACTGGGTATCACTGTATGCCTTTGTTACTTGGTGTCAGTGTATGTCAAAATACTTGGTGTAAGTGTATGTCTTTGTTACTTGGTGTAATTGTCTGTCTTTGTTACTTGGTGTAAGTGTATGTCTTTGTTACTTGGTGTCAGTGTATGTCTTTGTTATTTGGTGTAATTGTATGTCTTTGTTACTTGGTGTCAGTGTCTGTCTGTGTTACTTGGTGTAAGTGTATGTCTTTGTTACTTGGTGTCAGTGTATGTCTTTGTCACTTGGTGTAAGTGTGTGTCTGTGTTACTTGGTGTAAGTGTGTGTCTGTGTTACTTGGTATCAGTGTATGTCTTTGTTACTTGGTGTAAGTGTGTGTCTGTGTTACTGGGTTACAGTGTATGTCTTTGTTACTTGGTGTCAGTGTATGTCTGTGTTACTTGGTGTAAGTGTGTGTCTTTGTTTCTTGGTGCAAGTGTGTGTCTGTGTTACTTGTTATCAATGTATGTCTTTGTTACTTGGTGTAAGTGTGTGTCTGTGTTACTGGGTTACAGTGTATGTCTTTGTTACTTGGTGTCAGTGTATGTCTGTGTTACTTGGTGTAAGTGTGAGTCTTTGTTACCTGGTGTAATTGTATGTCTTTGTTACTTGGTGTCAGTGTATGTCTTTGTTACTTGGTGTAAGTGAGTGTTTTTGTTATTTGGTGTAAGTGTGTGTCTGTGTCTCTTGGTATCAGTGTATGTCTTTGTTAATTGGTGTAAGTGTGTGTCTGTGTTACTTGGTGTAAGTTTGTGTCTTTGTTCCGTGGTGTAAGTGTATGTCTTTGTTACTGTGTGTCAGTGTCTGTCTTCGTTACTTGGTCTCAGTGTTTGTCTTTGTTACTGGGTGTCAGTGTCTGTCTCTGTGACTTGATGTCAGTGTATGTCTTTGTAACTTGGTGTAAGTGTGTGTCTCTGTTACTGGGTGTCAGTGTGTGTCTGTGTTACTGGGTGTCAGTGTATGTCTTTGTTACTTGGTGTCAGTGTATGTCTGTGTTACTTGGTGTCAGTGTATGTCTTTATTGCTTGGTGTAAGTGTGTGTCTTTGTTACTTGGTGTAAGTGTGTGTCTGTGTTCCTGGGTGTCAGTGTATGGCTTTGTTACTTGGTGTCAGTGTATGTCTTTGTTTCTTGGTGTAAGTGTGTGTCTGTGTTACTTGGTGTAAGTGTGTGTCTGTGTTCCTGGTTATCAGTGTATGTCTTTGTTACTTGGTGTCAGTTTATGTCTGTGTTACTTGGTGTAAGTGTGTGTCTGTGTTACTGGGTGTCAGTGTGTGTCTGTGTTACTTGGTCTAAGTGTGTGTCTTTGTTACTTGGTGTCCGTGTGTGTCTGTGTTACTGGGTGTCAGTGTTTGTCTTTGTGACTTGGTGTCAGTGTATGTCTTTGTTACTGGGTGTCAGTGTGTGTCTGTGTTACTTGGTGTCAGTGTCTGTCTTTGTTACTTGGTGTAAGTGTGTGTCTGTGTTACTGGGTATCAGTGTATGTCTTTGTTACTTGGTGTCAGTGTATGTCAAAATACTTGGTGTAAGTGAATGTCTTTGTTACTTGGTGTCAGTGTATGTCTTTGTTACTGGGTGTCAGTGTGTGTCTCTGTTACTTGGTGTCAGTGTATGTCTTTGTTTCTTGGTGTAAGTGTGTGTCTGTGTTACTGGGTATCAGTGTATGTCTTTGTTACTTGGTGTCAGTGTATGTCAAAATACTTGGTGTAAGTGAATGTCTTTGTTACTTGGTGTCAGTGTATGTCTTTGTTACTTGGTGTCAGTGTATGTCTGTGTTACTTGGTGTAAGTGTGTGTCTGTGTTACTGGGTATCAGTGTATGTCTTTGTGACTTGGTATCAGTGGATGTCTTTGTTACTTTGTGTCAGTGTCTGTCTGTGTTACTGGGTATCAATGTATGTATTTGTGACTTCGTATCTGTGTATGTCTTTGTTCCTGGGTGTCAGTGTGTGTCTGTGTTCCTGGATATCAGTGTGTGTCTTTGTGACTTGGTGTCAGTGTATGTCTTTGTTCCTTGGTGTAAGTGTGTGTCTGTGATACTGGGTATCAGTGTATGTCTTTGTTACTTGGTGTCGGTGTATGTCTGTGTCACTTGGAGTAAGTGTGTGTCTGTGTATCAGCGTATGTCTTTGTGACTTCGTGTCAGTGTATGTCTTTGTTACTGGGTGTCAGTGTGTGTCTTTGTGACTTGGTGTCAGTGTGTGTCTGTGTTACTGGGGGTCAGTGTGTGTTTCTAACTGGGTGTCAGCGTATGTCTTTGTTACTTGGTGTAAGCGTATGTCTTTGTAACTTGGTGTCAGTGTATGTGTTTGTGACTTGGTGTCAGTGTCTGTCTTTGTTCCTGTTTATTTGTGTTTCTCTGCGTTACTGGGTGTCAGTGTGTATCTGTGACACTGGGTGTCAGTATATAGTTTACTTGAGAGATACAGCACTTTAACAGGCCCTTCGGCCCACCGAGTCTGTGCCGACCATCAACCACCCATTTACACTAATCCTACACTATTCCCGTATTCCTATCACATCCCCACCTATCCCTATATATTTCCCTACCACCTACTAGGGGCAATTTATGATGGCCAATTAACCTATCAACCTGCAAGTCTTTGGCATGTGGGAGTAAACCGGAGCACCCGGAGGAAACTCACGCAGACACAGGGAGAACTTGCAAACTCCGCACAGGCAGTACCCGGAATCGATCCCGGGTCCCTGGAGCTGTGAGGCTGCTAACCATTGTGCCAATGTGCCGCCCAGTGTGTGTCTGTGCTACTGGGTATCAGTGTATGTCTTTGTTACTTGGTGTCAGTGTCTGTCTGTGTCACTTGGTGTAAGTGTATGCCTTTGTTACCTGGTGTCAGTGCATGTCTTCGTTACTTGGTGTCAGTGTTTGTCTTTGTTACTGGGTGTCAGTGTGTGTCTCTGTTACTGGGTATCAGTGTTTGTCTTTGTGACTTGGTATCAGTGTATGTCTTTGTTACTTGGTGTAAGTGTGTGTCTGTGTTCCTGGGTATCAGTGTATGGCTTTGTTACTTGGTGTCAGTGTATGTCTTTGTTTCTTGGTGTAAGTGTGTGTCTGTGTTACTGGGTATCACTGTATGCCTTTGTTACTTGGTGTCAGTGTATGTCAAAATACTTGGTGTAACTGTATGTCTTTGTTACTTGGTGTAATTGTCTGTCTTTGTTACTTGGTGTAAGTGTATGTCTTTGTTACTTGGTGTCAGTGTATGTCTTTGTTATTTGGTGTAATTGTATGTCTTTGTTACTTGGTGTCAGTGTATGTCTGTGTTACTTGGTGTAAGTGTATGTCTTTGTTACTTGGTGTCAGTGTATGTCTTTGTCACTTGGTGTAAGTGTGTGTCTGTGTTACTTGGTGTAAGTGTGGGTCTGTGCTACTTGGTATCAGCGTATGTCTTTGTTACTTGGTGTAAGTGTGTGTCTGTGTTACTGGGTTACAGTGTATGTCTTTGTTACTTGGTGTCAGTGTATGTCTGTGTTACTTGGTGGAAGTGTGTGTCTTTGTTTCTTGGTGCAAGTGTGTGTCTGTGTTACTTGGTATCAGTGTATGTCTTTGTTACTTGGTGTAAGTGTGTGTCTGTGTTACTGGGTTACAGTGTATGTCTTTGTTACTTGGTGTCAGTGTATGTCTGTGTTACTTGGTGTAAGTGTGAGTCTTTGTCACCTGGTGTAATTGTATGTCTTTGTTACTTGGTGTCAGTGTATGTCTTTGTTACTTGGTGTAAGTGAGTGTTTGTGTTACTTGGTGTAAGTGTGTGTCTGTGTCTCTTGGTATCAGTGTATGTCTTTGTTACTTGGTGTAAGTGTGTGTCTGTGTTACTTGGTGTAAGTTTGTGTCTTTGTTCCGTGGTGTAAGTGTATGTCTTTGTTACTGTGTGTCAGTGTCTGTCTTCGTTACTTGGTCTCAGTGTTTGTCTTTGTTACTGGGTGTCAGTGTCTGTCTCTGTGACTTGATGTCAGTGTGTGTCTTTGTAACTTGGTGTAAGTGTGTGTCTCTGTTACTGGGTATCAGTGCATGTCTTTGCTACATGGTGACAGAGTATGTCTATGTTACTTGGTGGAAGTGTGTGTCTTTGTTATTTGGTGTAATTGTATGTCTTTGTTACTTGGTGTCAGTGTATGTCTGTGTTACTTGGTGTAAGTGTATGACTTTGTTACTTGGTGTCAGTGTATGTCTTTGTTACTTGGTGTAAATGTGTGTCTGTGTTACTTGGTGTAAGTGTGAGTCGGTGTTACTTGGTATCAGCGTATGTCTTTGTTACTTGGTGTAAGTGTGTGTCTGTGTTACTGGGTAACAGTGTATGTCTTTGTTACTTGGTGTCAGTGCATGTCTGTGTTACTTGGTGTAAGTGTGTGTCTTTGTTACCTGGTGTAATTGTATGTCTTCGTTACTTTGTGTCAGTGCATGTCTTTGTTACTTGGTGTAAGTGAGTGCTTGTGTTACTTGGTGTAAGTGTGTGTCTGTGTCTCTTGGTATCAGTGTATGTCTTTGTTACTTGGTGTAAGTGTGTGTCTGTGTTACTGGGTGTCAGTGTATGTCTTTGTTACTTGGTGTAAGTGTGTGTCTGTGTTACTGGGTGTCAGTGTGTGTCTTTGTTACTTGGTGTCCGTGTGTGCCTGTGTTACTGGGTGTCGGTGTATGTCTTTGTTACTGGGTGCCAGTGTAAGTCTTTGTTACTTGGTGTAAGTGTGTGTCTGTGTTGCTTGGTATCAGTGTCTGTCTTTGTTACTTGGTGTAAGTGTGTGTCTGTGTTACTGGGTATCAGTGTATGTCTTTGTTACTTGGTGTCAGTGTATGTCTGTGTTACTTGGTGTAAGTGTGTGTCTGTGTTACTGGGTATCAGTGTATGTCTTTGTGACTTGGTGCCAGTGTATGTCTTTGCTACTTTGTGTAAGTTTGTGTCTGTGTTACTGGGTATCAGTGTATGTCTTTGTTACTTGGTGTAAGTGTATGTCTTTGTTACTTGGTGTCAGTGTATGTCTGTGTTACTTGGTGGAAGTGTATGTCTTTGTTATCTGGTGTCAGTGTATGTCTTTGTGACGTGGTGTCATTGTCTGTCTTTGTTACTGTGTGTCAGTGTCTGTCTTCGTTACTTGGTGTCAGTGTTTGTCTTTGTTACTGGGTGTCAGTGTATGTCTTTGTGACGTGGTGTCATTGTCTGTCTTTGTTACTGTGTGTCAGTGTCTGTCTTCGTTACTTGGTGTAAGTGTATGTCTCTGTTACTGGGTATACGTGCATGTATTTGCTACATGGTGACAGTGTATGTCTATGTTACTTGGTGTAAGTATGTGTCTTTGTTATTTGGTGTAATTGTATGTCTTTGTTACTTGGTCTCAGTGTATGTCTGTGTTACTTGGTGTAAGTTTATGACTTTGTTACTTGGTGTCAGTGTCTGTCTTTGTTACTTGGTGTAAGTGTGTGTCTGTGTTACTGGGTAACTGTGTATGTCTTTGATACTTGGTGTCAGTTTCTGTCTGTGTTACTTGGTGTAAGTGTGTGTCTTTGTTACCTGTTGTAATTGTATGTCTTTGTTACTTGTTGTCAGTGTATGTCTTTGTTAATTGGTGTAAGTGTGTGTCTGTGTTACTGGGTTACAGTGTATGTCTTTGTTACTTGGTGTCAGTGTATGTCTGTGTTACTTGGTGTAAGTGTGAGTCTTTGTTACCTGGTGTAATTGTATGTCTTTGTTACTTGGTGTCAGTGTATGTCTTTGTTACTTGGTGTAAGTGAGTGTTTGTGTTACTTGGTGTAAGTGTGTGTCTGTGTCTCTTGGTATCAGTGTATGTCTTTGTTAATTGGTGTAAGTGTGTGTCTGTGTTACTTGGTGTAAGTGTGTGTCTTTGTTCCGTGGTGTAAGTGTATGTCTTTGTTACTGTGTGTCAGTGTCTGTCTTCGTTACTTGGTCTCAGTGTTTGTTTTTGTTACTGGGTGTCAGTGTCTGTCTCTGTGACTTGATGTCAGTGTATGTCTCTGTTACTTGGTGTAAGTGTGTGTCTCTGTTACTGGGTATCAGTGCATGTCTTTGCTACATGGTGACAGAGTATGTCTATGTTACTTGGTGTAAGTGTGTGTCTTTGTTATTTGGTGTAATTGTATGTCTTTGTTACTTGGTGTCAGTGTATGTCTGTGTTACTTGGTGTAAGTGTATGACTTTGTTACTTGGTGTCAGTGTATGTCTTTGTTACTTGGTGTAAATGTGTGTCTGTGTTACTTGGTGTAAGTGTGAGTCGGTGTTACTTGGTATCAGCGTATGTCTTTGTTACTTGGTGTCAGTGTATGTCTTTGTTACTTGGTGTAAGTGTATGTCTTTGTTACTTGGTGTCAGTGTATGTCTGTGTTACTTGGTGGAAGTGTGTGTCTTTGTTATTTGGTGTAATTGTATGTCTTTGTTACTTGGTGTCAGTGTATGTCTGTGTTACTTGGTGTAAGTGTATGACTTTGTTACTTGGTGTCAGTGTATGTCTTCGTTACTTGGTGTAAATGTTTGTCTATGTTACTTGGTGTAAGTGTGAGTCAGTGTTGCTTGGTATCAGCGTATGTCTTTGTTACTTGGTGTAAGTGTGTGTCTGTGTTACTGGGTAACAGTGTATGTCTTTGTTACTTGGTGTCAGTGCATGTCTGTGTTACTTGGTGTAAGTGTGTGTCTTTGTTACCTGGTGTAATTGTATGTCTTCGTTACTTTGTGTCAGTGTATGTCTTTGTTACTTGGTGTCAGTGCATGTCTGTGTTACTTGGTGTAAGTGTGTGTCTTTGTTACCTGGTGTAATTGTATGTCTTCGTTACTTTGTGTCAGTGCATGTCTTTGTTACTTGGTGTAAGTGAGTGCTTGTGTTACTTGGTGTAAGTGTGTGTCTGTGTCTCTTGGTATCAGTGTATGTCTTTGTTACTTGGTGTAAGTGTGTGTCTGTGTTACTGGGTGTCAGTGTATGTCTTTGTTACTTGGTGTAAGTGTGTGTCTGTGTTACTGGGTGTCAGTGTGTGTCTTTGTTACTTGGTGTCCGTGTGTGCCTGTGTTACTGGGTGTCGGTGTATGTCTTTGTTACTGGGTGCCAGTGTAAGTCTTTGTTACTTGGTGTAAGTGTGTGTCTGTGTTGCTTGGTATCAGTGTCTGTCTTTGTTACTTGGTGTAAGTGTGTGTCTGTGTTACTGGGTATCAGTGTATGTCTTTGTTACTTGGTGTCAGTGTATGTCTGTGTTACTTGGTGTAAGTGTGTGTCTGTGTTACTGGGTATCAGTGTATGTCTTTGTGACTTGGTGCCAGTGTATGTCTTTGCTACTTTGCGTAAGTTTGTGTCTGTGTTACTGGGTATCAGTGTATGTCTTTGTTACTTGGTGTCAGTGTATGTCTTTGTTACTTGGTGTAAGTGTATGTCTTTGTTACTTGGTGTCAGTGTATGTCTGTGTTACTTGGTGGAAGTGTATGTCTTTGTTATCTGGTGTCAGTGTATGTCTTTGTGACGTGGTGTCATTGTCTGTCTTTGTTACTGTGTGTCAGTGTCTGTCTTCGTTACTTGGTGTCAGTGTTTGTCTTTGTTACTGGGTGTCAGTGTATGTCTTTGTGACGTGGTGTCATTGTCTGTCTTTGTTACTGTGTGTCAGTGTCTGTCTTCGTTACTTGGTGTAAGTGTATGTCTCTGTTACTGGGTATACGTGCATGTATTTGCTACATGGTGACAGTGTATGTCTATGTTACTTGGTGTAAGTATGTGTCTGTTATTTGGTGTAATTGTATGTCTTTGTTACTTGGTCTCAGTGTATGTCTGTGTTACTTGGTGTAAGTTTATGACTTTGTTACTTGGTGTCAGTGTCTGTCTTTGTTACTTGGTGTAAGTGTGTGTCTGTGTTACTGGGTAACTGTGTATGTCTTTGATACTTGGTGTCAGTTTCTGTCTGTGTTACTTGGTGTAAGTGTGTGTCTTTGTTACCTGTTGTAATTGTATGTCTTTGTTACTTGTTGTCAGTGTATGTCTTTGTTAATTGGTGTAAGTGTGTGTCTGTGTTACTGGGTTACAGTGTATGTCTTTGTTACTTGGTGTCAGTGTATGTCTGTGTTACTTGGTGTAAGTGTGAGTCTTTGTTACCTGGTGTAATTGTATGTCTTTGTTACTTGGTGTCAGTGTATGTCTTTGTTACTTGGTGTAAGTGAGTGTTTGTGTTACTTGGTGTAAGTGTGTGTCTGTGTCTCTTGGTATCAGTGTATGTCTTTGTTAATTGGTGTAAGTGTGTGTCTGTGTTACTTGGTGTAAGTGTGTGTCTTTGTTCCGTGGTGTAAGTGTATGTCTTTGTTACTGTGTGTCAGTGTCTGTCTTCGTTACTTGGTATCAGTGTTTGTTTTTGTTACTGGGTGTCAGTGTCTGTCTCTGTGACTTGATGTCAGTGTATGTCTCTGTTACTTGGTGTAAGTGTGTGTCTCTGTTACTGGGTATCAGTGCATGTCTTTGCTACATGGTGACAGAGTATGTCTATGTTACTTGGTGGAAGTGTGTGTCTTTGTTATTTGGTGTAATTGTATGTCTTTGTTACTTGGTGTCAGTGTATGTCTGTGTTACTTGGTGTAAGTGTATGACTTTGTTACTTGGTGTCAGTGTATGTCTTTGTTACTTGGTGTAAATGTGTGTCTGTGTTACTTGGTGTAAGTGTGAGTCGGTGTTACTTGGTATCAGCGTATGTCTTTGTTACTTGGTGTCAGTGTATGTCTTTGTTACTTGGTGTAAGTGTATGTCTTTGTTACTTGGTGTCAGTGTATGTCTGTGTTACTTGGTGGAAGTGTGTGTCTTTGTTATTTGGTGTAATTGTATGTCTTTGTTACTTGGTGTCAGTGTATGTCTGTGTTACTTGGTGTAAGTGTATGACTTTGTTACTTGGTGTCAGTGTATGTCTTCGTTACTTGGTGTAAATGTTTGTCTATGTTACTTGGTGTAAGTGTGAGTCAGTGTTGCTTGGTATCAGCGTATGTCTTTGTTACTTGGTGTAAGTGTGTGTCTGTGTTACTGGGTAACAGTGTATGTCTTTGTTACTTGGTGTCAGTGCATGTCTGTGTTACTTGGTGTAAGTGTGTGTCTTTGTTACCTGGTGTAATTGTATGTCTTCGTTACTTTGTGTCAGTGTATGTCTTTGTTACTTGGTGTAAGTGAGTGTTTGTGTTACTTGGTGTAAGTGTGTGTCTGTGTCTCTTGGTATCAGTGTATGTCTTTGTTAATTGGTGTAAGTGTGTGTCTGTATTACTTGGTGTAAGTGTGTGTCTTTGTTCCGTGGAGTAAGTGTATGTCTTTGTTACTGTGTGTCAGTGTCTGTCTTCGTTACTTGGTCTCAGTGTTTGTCTTTGTTACTGGGTGTCAGTGTCTGTCTCTGTGACCTGATGTCAGTGTATGTCTTTGTTAATTGGTGCAAGTGTGTGTCTCTGTTACTGGGTATCAGTGCATGTCTTTGCTACATGGTGACAGTGTATGTCTATGTTACTTGGTGGAAGTGTGTGTCTTTGTTATTTGGTGTAATTGTATGTCTTTGTTACTTGGTGTCAGTGTATGTCTGGTGTACTTGGTGTAAGTGTATGACTTTGTTACTTGGTGTCAGTGTATGTCTTTGTTACTTGGTGTAAATGTGTGTCTGTGTTACTTGGTGTAAGTGTGAGTCGGTGTTACTTGGTATCAGCGTATGTCTTTGTTACTTGGTGTAAGTGTGTGTCTGTGTTACTGGGTAACAGTGTATGTCTTTGTTACTTGGTGTCAGTGCATGTCTGTGTTACTTGGTGTAAGTGTGTGTCTTTGTGACCTGGTGTAATTGTATGTCTTCGTTACTTTGTGTCAGTGTATGTCTTTGTTACTTGGTGTAAGTGAGTGCTTGTGTTACTTGGTGTAAGTGTGTGTCTGTGTCTCTTGGTATCAGTGTATGTCTTTGTTACTTGGTGTAAGTGTGTGTCTGTGTTACTTGGTGTCCCTGTGTGCCTGTGTTACTGGGTGTCGGTGTATGTCTTTGTTACTGGGTGCCAGTGTAAGTCTTTGTTACTTGGTGTAAGTGTGTGTCTGTGTTGCTTGGTATCAGTGTCTGTCTTTGTTACTTGGTGTAAGTGTGTGTCTGTGTTACTGGGTATCAGTGTATGTCTTTGTTACATTGTGTAAGTGTGTGTCTGTGTTACTGGGTATCAGTGTATGTCTTTGTTACTTGGTGTCAGTGTATGTCTTTGTTACTTGGTGTAAGTGTATGTCTTTTTTACTTGGTGTCAGTGTTTGTCTGTGTTACTTGGTGTAAGTGTGTGTCTGTGTTACTGGGTATCAGTGTATGTCTTTGTTACTGGGTGTCAGTGTTTGTCTTTGTGACTTGGTGCCAGTGTATGTCTTTGTTACATTGTGTAAGTGTGTGTCTGTGTTA
This sequence comes from Heterodontus francisci, assembly GCF_036365525.1. Taxonomy (NCBI): domain Eukaryota; kingdom Metazoa; phylum Chordata; class Chondrichthyes; order Heterodontiformes; family Heterodontidae; genus Heterodontus; species Heterodontus francisci. The sequence continues at coordinate 67,819,827 of NC_090391.1, forward strand.
CTGGGTATCAGTGTATGTCTTTGTTACTTGGTGTCAGTGTATGTCTTTGTTACTTGGTGTAAGTGTATGTCTTTTTTACTTGGTGTCAGTGTATGTCTGTGTTACTTGGTGTAAGTGTATGTCTTTGTTATCTGGTGTCAGTGTATGTCTTTGTGACGTGGTGTCATTGTCTGTCTTCGTTACTTGGTGTCAGTGTTTGTCTTTGTTACTGGGTGTCAGTGTCTGTCTCTGTGACTTGATGTCAGTGTATTTCTTTGTGACTTGGTGTAAGTGTATGTCTCTGTTACTGGGTATCAGTGCATGTCTTTGCTACATGGTGACAGTGTATGTCTATGTTACTTGGTGTAAGTGTGTGTCTTTGTTATTTGGTGTAATTGTATGTCTTTGTTACTTGGTGTCAGTGTATGTCTGTGTTACTTTGTGTAAGTTTATGACTTTGTGACTTGGTGTCAGTGTATGTCTTTGTTAATTGGTGTAAGTGTGTGTCTGTGTTACTGGGTAACTGTGTATGTCTTTGATACTTGGTGTCAGTTTATGTCTTTGTTACTTGGTGTAAGTGTGTGTCTTTGTTACCTGGTGTAATTGTATGTCTTTGTTACTTGTTGTCAGTGTATGTCTTTGTTACTTGGTGTAAGTGAGTGCTTGTGTTACTTGGTGTAAGTGGATGTCTGTGTCTCTTGGTATCAGTGTGTGTCTTTGTTACTTGGTGTAAGTGTGTGTCTGTGTTCCTGGGTATCAGTGTATGTCTTTGTTACTTGGTGTCGGTGTGTGTCTGTGTCACCGGGTATCAGTGTATGTCTTTGTTACTTGGTGTCATTGTATGTCTTTGCTACTTGGTGTAAGTGTATGTCTTTGTTACTTGGTGTCAGTGTATGTCTTTGTTACTTGGTGTAAGTGTGTGTCTGTGTTCCTGGGTATCAGTGTATGTCTTTGTTACTTGGTGTCGGTGTGTGTCTGTGTCACCGGGTATCAGTGTATGTCTTTGTTACTTGGTATCATTGTATGTCTTTGCTACTTGGTGTAAGTGTATGTCTTTGTTACTTGGTGTCAGTGTATGTCTGTGTTACTTGGTGTAAGTGTGTGTCTGTGTTACTGGGTGTCAGTGTGTGTCTGTGTTACTTGGTGTAAGTCTGTGTCTTTGTTACTTGGTGTCCGTGTGTGCCTATGTTACTGGGTGTCTGTGTATGTCTTTGTTACTGGGTGTCAGTGTATGTCTTTGTTACTTGGTGTAAGTGTGTGTCTGTGTTACTGGGTATCATTGTCTGTCTTTGTTACTTGGTGTAAGTGTGTCTCTGTGTTACTGGGTATCAGTGCATGTCTTTGTTACTTGGTGTCAGTGTATGTCTGTGTTACTTGGTGTAAGTGTGTGTCTGTGTTACTGGGTGTCAGTGTTTGTCTTTGTGACTTTGTGTCAGTGTATGTCTTTGTTACTTGGTTTAATTGTCTGTCTTTGTTACTTGGTGTCAGTGTATGTCGTTGTTACTTCTTGTAAGTGTATGTCGTTGTTACTTCTTGTAAGTGTGTGTCTGTGTTACTGGTTATCAGTGTCTGTCTTTGTGACTCGGTGTCAGTGTATGTCTTTGTGACTCGGTGTCCGTGTATGTCTTTGTTACTGGGTGTCAGTTTATGTCTTTGTTACTTGGTGACAGTGTGTGTCTGTGTGTCAGTGTATGTCTTTGTTACTGTGTATCAGTGTTTCTCTATGTTACTGGGTGTCAGTGTGTGTTAGTTTGTGTTACTGGGTGTCAGTATTTAGTTTAGTGATGCAGCACTGAAACAGGCCCTTCGGCCAACCGAGTCTGTGCCGACCATCAACCACTCATTTATACTAATCCTACACTATTCCGGATTCCTATCAAATATCACCAGTCCCTATATATTTCCCTGCCACCTACCGATACTAGTGTCAATTTATAATGGCCAATTAACCTATCAACCTGCAAGTCTTTGGCATGTGGGAAGAAACCGGAGCACCCTGATGAATCTCACGCAGTCAAAGGGAGAACTTGCAAAATCCGCACAGGCAGTACCCAGAATCGAGCCCGAGTCCCTGGAGCTGTGAGGCTGCTAACCACTGTGCCAATGTGCCGCCCAGTGTGTGTCTGTGCTACTGGGTATCAGTGTATGTCTTTGTTAATTGGTGTCAGTGTATGTCTGTGTTCCTTGGTGTAAGTGTGTGTCTTTGTTACTTGGTGCAATTGTATGTCTTTGCTACTTGGTGTCAGTGTATGTCTGTGTTACTTGGTGTAAGTGTATGTCTTTGTGACTTGGTGTAAGTGTATGTCTTTGTGACTTGGTGTCAGTGTATGTCTTTGTTACTGGGTGTCAGTGTATGTCTTTGTTACGTGGTGTCAGTGTATGTCTGTGTTACTTGGTGTAATTGTGTGTCTTTGTTACTTGGTGTAAGTGTGTGTCTGTGTCACCGGGTATCAGTGTATGTCTTTGTTACTTGGTGTCAGTGTATGTCTTTGTTACTTGGTGTAAGTGTGTGTCTTTGTTACTTTGTGGAAGTGTGTGTCTGTGTTACTGGGTATCCGTGTATGTCTTTGTGACTTGGTGTCAGTGCATGTCTTTGTTACTCGTGTCAGTGTATGTCTTTGTTACTTGATGACAGTGTGTGTCTGTGTTAGTCTTTGTTACTTGGTGTCAGTGTGTGTCTGTGTATGTCTTTGTTACTGTGTGTCAGATTTCCTCTATGTTACTGGCTGTCAGTGTGTGTTTGGTTGTGTTGCTGGGTGTCAGTGTGTGTCTGTGTTACTTGGTGTAAGTGTATGTCTTTGTTTCTTGGTGTCAGTGGCTGTGTTTGTTACTTGGTGTAGGAGTTTGTCTTTGTTACTTGGTGTAAGTGTGTGTCTGTGTTACTGGGCATCAGTGCATGTCTTTGTGACTTGGTGTCAGTGTAAGTCTTTGTTACTGGGTGTCAGTGTATGTCTTTGTTACTTGTAGTAAGTGTGTGTCTGTGTTACTGGATATCGGCGTATGTCTTTGTTTCTTGGTGTCATTGTATGTCTTTGTTACTTGGTGTCAGTGTATATCTGTGTTACTGGGTATCAGTGCATGTCATTATTAAATGGTGTCAGTGCATGTCTGTGTTACTAGGTGTAAGTGTGTGTCTTTGTTACTTGGTGTAATTGTATGTCTTTGTTACTTGGTGTCAGTGTATGTCTGTGTTACTTGGTGTAAGTGTTTGTCTTTGTTACTTGGTGTAAGTGTATGTCTTTGTTACTGGGTTTCAGTGTGCGTCTGTGTTACTGGGTATCAGTGTATGTTTTTGTGACTTGGTATCAGTGCATGTCTTTGTTACTGGGTGTCAGTGTCTGTCTGTGTTCCTGGGTATCAGTGTATGTCTTTGCGACTTGGTGTCAGTGTGTGACTTTGTGACTTGGTGTCAGTGGATGTCTGTGTTACTTGATGTAAGTGTGTGTCTGTCTTACTGGGTATCAGTGTATGTCTTTGTTACTTGGTGTCAGTGTATGTCTGTGTTGCTTGATGTAAGTGTGTGTCTGTTTTACTGGGTGTCAGTGTGTGTCTGTGTTACTTGGTGAAAGTCTGTGTCTTTGTTCCTTGGTGTCCGTGTGCGTCTGTGTTACTGTGTGTCAGTGCATGTCTTTGTTTCTGGGTGTCATTGTATGTCTTTGTTACTTGGTGTAAGTGTGTGTCTGTGTTACTGGGTGTCAGTGTATGTCTGTGTTACCTGGTGTAAGTGTGTGTCTGTGTTACTGGGTATCAGTGTATGTCTTTGTGACTTGGTGTTAGTGTGTGTCCTTTTTACTGGGTGTCAGTGTGTGTCTTTGTGCCTTGGTGTCAGTGTATGTCTTAGTTACTAGTTTTAAGTGTGTGTCTGTGTTACTGGGTATCAGTGTATGTCTTTGTTACTTGGTGTTAGTGTGTGTCCTTTTTACTGGGTGTCAGTGTGTGTCTTTGTGCCTTGGTGTCAGTGTATGTCTTAGTTACTAGTTTTAAGTGTGTGTCTGTGTTACTGGGTATCAGTGTATGTCTTTGTTACTTGGTGTAATTGTCTGTCTTTGTTACGTGGTGTAAGTGTATGTCTTTGATACTTGGTGTCAGTGTATGTCTCTGTTACTTGGTGTCAGTGGATGTCTTTGTGACTTGGTGTCAGTGTATTTCTTTGTTACTAGGTGTCAGTGTGTGTCTGTGTTACTTGGTGTCAGTGTATGTCTTTGTTACTGTTTATTAGTGTTTCTCTGTGTTACTGGATATAAGTGTGTGTTTGTTTGTGTTACTGGGTGTCAGTGTATGTCTTTGTTACTTGGTCTAAGTGTGTGTCTTTGTTTCTTGGTGTAATTGTATGTCTTTGTTACTTTGTGTCAGTGTTTGTCTGTGTTACCTGGTGTAAGTGTATGTCGGTGTTCCTGGGTATCATTGTGTGTCTTTGTTACTTGGTGTCAGTGTATGTCTGTGTTTCTTGGTCTAAGTGTGTGTCTTTGTTACTTGGTGTAATTGTATGTCTTTGTTACTTTGTGTCGGTGTATGTCTGTGTTACTTGGTGTAAGTGTATGTCTGTGTTCCTGGGTATCATTGTGTGTCTTTGTTACTTGGTGTCAGTGTATGTCTGTGTTACTTGGTGTAAGTGTGTGTCTTTGTTACTTGGTGTCAGTGTGTGTCTGTGTTACTGGGTGTCAGTGCATGTCTTTGTTACTTGGTGTCAGTGTATATCTGAGTTACTTGGTGTAAGTGTGTGTCATTGTTACTTGGTGTAATTGCATGTCTTTGTTACTTGGTGTCAGTGTATGTCTGTGTTACTTGGTGGAAGTGTATGTCTTTGTTACTTGGTGTAAGTGTGTGTCTGTGTTACTTGGTGTAAGTGTGTGTCTCTGTTCCTGGGTATCAGTGTATGTCTTTGTTACTTGGTGTCAGTGTATGTCTGAGTTACTTGGTGCAAGTGTGTGTCTGTGTTACTGGGTATCAGTGTATGTCCTTGTTACTTGGTGTAAGTGTGTGTCTGTGTTACTGGGTGTCAGTGTTTGTCTGTGTTACTTGGTGTAAGTGTGTGTCTTTGTTATTTGGTGTCCGTGTGTGTCTGTGTTACTGGGTGTCGGTGTATGTCTTTGTTACTGGGTGTCAGTGTACGTCTTCGTTACTTGGTGTAAGTGTGTGTCTGTGTTACTGGGTATCAGTGTCTGTCTTTGTTACTTGGTGTAAGTGTGTGTCTGTGTTACTGGGTATCAGTGTATGTCTTTGTTACTTGGTGTCAGTGTATGTCTGTGTTACTTGGTGTAAGTGTGTGTCTGTGTTACTGGGTATCAGTGTATGTCTTTGTGACTTGATGTCAGTGCATGTCTTTGTTACTGGGTGTCAGTGTGTGTCTTTGTGACTTAGTGTCAGTGTATGTCTTTGTTACTGGGTGTCAGTTTATGTATTTGTTACTTATTGTCAGTGTATGTCTTTGTTACGTGGTGTCAGTGTATGTCTGTGTTACTTGGTGTAATTGTGTGTCTTTGTTACTTGGTGTAAGTGTGTGTCTGTGTCACCGGGTATCAGTGTATGTCTTTGTTACTTGGTGTCAGTGTATGTCTTTGTTACTTGGTGGAAGTGTGTGTCTTTGTTACTTTGTGGAAGTGTGTGTCTGTGTTACTGGGTATCCGTGTATGTCTTAGTGACTTGGTGTCAGTGCATGTCTTTGTTACTGGGTGTCAGTGTATGTCTTTGTTACTTGGTGTCAGTGTATGTCTGAGTTACTTGGTGTAAGTGTGTGTCTGTGTTACTGGGTATCAGTGTATGTCTTTGTTACTGGGTGTCAGTGTATGTCTGTGTTACTTGGTGTAAGTGTGTGTCTGTGTTACTGGGTATCAGTGTATGTCTTTGTGACTTGATGTCAGTGTATGTCTTTGTTACTGGGTGTCAGTGTGTGTCTTTGTGACTTAGTGTAAGTGTGTGTCTGTGTTAATGGGTATCAGTGTATGTCCTTGTTTCTTGGTGTCAGTGTGTGTCAAAATACTTGGCGTAAGTGTATGTCTTTGTTACTTGGTGTAATTGTCTGTCTTTGTTAATTGGTGTAAGTGTATGTTTTTGTTACTTGGTGTCAGTGTATGTCTTTGTTACTTGGTGTCAGTGTATGTCTGTGTTACTTGGTGTAAGTGTGTGTCTTTGTTACTTGGTGTCAGTGTATGTATGTGTTACTTGGTGTAATTGTGTGTCTGTGTTACTGGGTATCAGTGTATGTCTTTGTTACTTGGTGTCAGTGTATGTCTGTGTTACTTGGTGTATGTGTGTGTCTGTGTTACTGGGTGTCAGTGTGTGTCTGTGTTACTTGGTGCGAGTGTGTGTCTTTGTTACTGGGTATCAGTGTATGTCTTTGTGAATTGGTATCAGTGTGTGCCTTTGTTACTGGGTGTCAGTGTGTGTCAAAATACTTGCTGGAAGTGTATGTCTTTGTTACTTGGTGTAATTGTCTGTCTTTGTTAATTGGTGTAAGTGTATGTCTTTGTTACTTGGTGTCAGTGTATGTCTTTGTTACTTGGTGTCAGTGTATGTCTGTGTTACTTGGTGTAAGTGTGTGTCTTTGTTACTTGGTGTCAGTGTATGTCTGTGTTACTTGGTGTAAGTGTGTGTCTGTGTTACTGGGTATCAGTGTATGTCTTTGTTACTTGGTGTCAGTGAATGTCTGTGTTACTTCCTGTTTGTGTGTGTCTGTGTTACTGGGTGTCAGTGTGTGTCTGTGTTACTTGGTGCAAGTGTGTGTCTTTGTTACTGGGTATCAGTGTATGTCTTTGTGAAATGGTATCAGTGTATGTCTTTGTTACTGGGTGTCAGTGTGTGTCTGTGTTACTGGGTATCAGTGTATGTCTTTGTGACTTGGTATCAGTGTATGTCTTTGTTACTGGGTGTCAGTGTGTGTCTGTGTTACTTGGTATCAGTGTATGTCTTTGTGACTTGGTATCAGTGTATGTCTGTGTTACTTGGTGAAAGTGTGTGTCTGCGTTCCTGGGTATCAGTGTATGTCTTTGTTACTTGGTGTCAGTGCATGTCTGTGTTACTTGTTGTAAGTGTGTGTCTGTGTTACTGGGTGTCAGTGTGTGTCTGTGTTACTTGGTGTAAGTCTGTGTCTTTGTTACTTGGTGTCCGTGTGTGTCTGTGTTACTGGGTGTCAGTGTATGTCTTTGTTACTGGGTGTCAGTGTATGTCTTTGTTACTTAGTGTAAGTGTGTGTCTGTGTTACTGGGTGTCAGTGTATGTCTGTGTTACGTGGTGTAAGTGTGTGTCTGTGTTACTTGGTGTAAGTGTGTGTCTGCGTTCCTGGGTATCAGTGTATGTCTTTGTTACTTGGTGTCAGTGCATGTCTGTGTTACTTGTTGTAAGTGTGTGTCTGTGTTACTGGGTGTCAGTGTGTGTCTGTGTTACTTGGTGTAAGTCTGTGTCTTTGTTACTTGGTGTCCGTGTGTTTCTGTGTTACTGGGTGTCAGTGTATGTCTTTGTTACTGGGTGTCAGTGTATGTCTTTGTTACTTAGTTTAAGTGTGTGTCTGTGTTACTGGGTGTCAGTGTATGTCTGTGTTACGTGGTGTAAGTGTGTGTCTGTGTTACTGGGTATCAGGGTTTGTCTTTGTGACTTGGTATCAGTGCATGTCTGTGTTACTTGGTGTCAGTGTGTTTGATTGTGTTACTGGGTGTCAGTGTGTGTCTGTGATACTTGGTGTCCGTTTGTGTCTGTGTTACTGGCTGTCAGTGTATGTCTTTGATGCTTGGTGTAAGTGTGTGTCTCTGTTACTCGGTATCAGTGTATGTCTGTGTTACTTGGTGTAAGTGTGTGTCTGTGTTACTGGGTATCAGTGTATGTCTTTGTGACTTGGTGTCAGTGTATGTCTTTGTTACTGGGAGTCAGTGTGTGTCTTTGTGACTTGGTGTCAGTGTATGTCTTTGTTACTTGGTGTAAGTGTGTGTCTGTGTGACTGGGTATCAGTGTATGTCTTTGTTACTTGCTGTCAGTGTATGTCAATATACTTGGTGTAAATGTATGTCTTTGTTACTTTGTGTAAGTGTGTGCCTGTGTTACTGGGTATCAGTGTATGTCTTTGTTACTTGGTGTCAGTGTATGTCTGTGTTACTTGGTGTAAGTGTGTGTCTGTGTTACTGGGTGTCAGTGTGTGTCTGTGTTACTTGGTGTCAGTGTATGTCTGTGTTACTTGGTGTAAGTGTATGTCTTTGTTACTTGGTGTAAGTGTGTGTCTGTGTTACTTGGTGTAAGTGTGTGTCTCTGTTCCTGGGTATCAGTGTCTGTCTTTGTTACTTGGTGTAAGTGTGTGTCTGTGTTACTGGGTATCAGTGTATGTCTTTGTTACTTGGTGTCAGTGTATGTCTGTGTTACTTGGTGTAAGTGTGTGTCTGTGTTACTGGGTATCAGTGTATGTCTTTGTGACTTGATGTCAGTGCATGTCTTTGTTACTGGGTGTCAGTGTGTGTCTTTGTGACTTAGTGTCAGTGTATGTCTTTGTTACTGGGTGTCAGTTTATGTATTTGTTACTTATTGTCAGTGTATGTCTTTGTTACGTGGTGTCAGTGTATGTCTGTGTTACTTGGTGGAAGTGTGTGTCTTTGTTACTTTGTGGAAGTGTGTGTCTGTGTTACTGGGTATCCGTGTATGTCTTAGTGACTTGGTGTCAGTGCATGTCATTGTTACTGGGTGTCAGTGTATGTCTTTGTTACTTGGTGTCAGTGTATGTCTGAGTTACTTGGTGTAAGTGTGTGTCTGTGTTACTGGGTATCAGTGTATGTCTTTGTTACTGGGTGTCAGTGTATGTCTGTGTTACTTGGTGTAAGTGTGTGTCTGTGTTACTGGGTATCAGTGTATGTCTTTGTTACTGGGTGTCAGTGTGTGTCTTTGTGACTTAGTGTAAGTGTGTGTCTGTGTTACTGGGTATCAGTGTATGTCCTTGTTTCTTGGTGTCAGTGTGTGTCAAAATACTTGGCGTAAGTGTATGTCTTTGTTACTTGGTGTAATTGTCTGTCTTTGTTAATTGGTGTAAGTGTATGTTTTTGTTACTTGGTGTCAGTGTATGTCTTTGTTACTTGGTGTCAGTGTATGTCTGTGTTACTTGGTGTAAGTGTGTGTCTTTGTTACTTGGTGTCAGTGTATGTATGTGTTACTTGGTGTAATTGTGTGTCTGTGTTACTGGGTATCAGTGTATGTCTTTGTTACTTGGTGTCAGTGTATGTCTGTGTTACTTGGTGTATGTGTGTGTCTGTGTTACTGGGTGTCAGTGTGTGTCTGTGTTACTTGGTGCGAGTGTGTGTCTTTGTTACTGGGTATCAGTGTATGTCTTTGTGAATTGGTATCAGTGTGTGCCTTTGTTACTGGGTGTCAGTGTGTGTCAAAATACTTGCTGGAAGTGTATGTCTTTGTTACTTGGTGTAATTGTCTGTCTTTGTTAATTGGTGTAAGTGTATGTCTTTGTTACTTGGTGTCAGTGTATGTCTTTGTTACTTGGTGTCAGTGTATGTCTGTGTTACTTGGTGTAAGTGTGTGTCTTTGTTACTTGGTGTCAGTGTATGTCTGTGTTACTTGGTGTAAGTGTGTGTCTGTGTTACTGGGTATCAGTGTATGTCTTTGTTACTTGGTGTCAGTGAATGTCTGTGTTACTTCCTGTTTGTGTGTGTCTGTGTTACTGGGTGTCAGTGTGTGTCTGTGTTACTTGGTGCAAGTGTGTGTCTTTGTTACTGGGTATCAGTGTATGTCTTTGTGAAATGGTATCAGTGTATGTCTTTGTTACTGGGTGTCAGTGTGTGTCTGTGTTACTGGGTATCAGTGTATGTCTTTGTGACTTGGTATCAGTGTATGTCTTTGTTACTGGGTGTCAGTGTGTGTCTGTGTTACTTGGTATCAGTGTATGTCTTTGTGACTTGGTATCAGTGTATGTCTGTGTTACTTGGTGAAAGTGTGTGTCTGCGTTCCTGGGTATCAGTGTATGTCTTTGTTACTTGGTGTCAGTGCATGTCTGTGTTACTTGTTGTAAGTGTGTGTCTGTGTTACTGGGTGTCAGTGTGTGTCTGTGTTACTTGGTGTAAGTCTGTGTCTTTGTTACTTGGTGTCCGTGTGTGTCTGTGTTACTGGGTGTCAGTGTATGTCTTTGTTACTGGGTGTCAGTGTATGTCTTTGTTACTTAGTGTAAGTGTGTGTCTGTGTTACTGGGTGTCAGTGTATGTCTGTGTTACGTGGTGTAAGTGTGTGTCTGTGTTACTTGGTGTAAGTGTGTGTCTGCGTTCCTGGGTATCAGTGTATGTCTTTGTTACTTGGTGTCAGTGCATGTCTGTGTTACTTGTTGTAAGTGTGTGTCTGTGTTACTGGGTGTCAGTGTGTGTCTGTGTTACTTGGTGTAAGTCTGTGTCTTTGTTACTTGGTGTCCGTGTGTTTCTGTGTTACTGGGTGTCAGTGTATGTCTTTGTTACTGGGTGTCAGTGTATGTCTTTGTTACTTAGTTTAAGTGTGTGTCTGTGTTACTGGGTGTCAGTGTATGTCTGTGTTACGTGGTGTAAGTGTGTGTCTGTGTTACTGGGTATCAGGGTTTGTCTTTGTGACTTGGTATCAGTGCATGTCTGTGTTACTTGGTGTCAGTGTGTTTGATTGTGTTACTGGGTGTCAGTGTGTGTCTGTGATACTTGGTGTCCGTTTGTGTCTGTGTTACTGGCTGTCAGTGTATGTCTTTGATGCTTGGTGTAAGTGTGTGTCTCTGTTACTCGGTATCAGTGTATGTCTGTGTTACTTGGTGTAAGTGTGTGTCTGTGTTACTGGGTATCAGTGTATGTCTTTGTGACTTGGTGTCAGTGTATGTCTTTGTTACTGGGAGTCAGTGTGTGTCTTTGTGACTTGGTGTCAGTGTATGTCTTTGTTACTTGGTGTAAGTGTGTGTCTGTGTGACTGGGTATCAGTGTATGTCTTTGTTACTTGCTGTCAGTGTATGTCAATATACTTGGTGTAAATGTATGTCTTTGTTACTTTGTGTAAGTGTGTGCCTGTGTTACTGGGTATCAGTGTATGTCTTTGTTACTTGGTGTCAGTGTATGTCTGTGTTACTTGGTGTAAGTGTGTGTCTGTGTTACTGGGTGTCAGTGTGTGTCTGTGTTACTTGGTGTCAGTGTATGTCTGTGTTACTTGGTGTAAGTGTATGTCTTTGTTACTTGGTGTAAGTGTGTGTCTGTGTTACTTGGTGTAAGTGTGTGTCTCTGTTCCTGGGTATCAGTGTATGTCTTTGTTACTTGGTGTCAGTGTATGTCTGTGTTACTTGGTGTTAGTGTGTGTCTGTGTTCCTTGGTATCAGTGTATGTCTTTGTTACTTGGTGTCAGTGTATGTCTGTGTTACTTGTTGTAAGTGTGTGTCTGTGTTACTGGGTGTCAGTGTGTGTCTGTGTTACTTGGTGTAAGTCTGTGTCTTTGTTACTTGGTGTCCGTGTGCGTCTGTGTTACTGGGTGTCAGTGTATGTCTTTGTTACTGGGTGTCAGTGTATGTCTTTGTTACTTAGTGTAAGTGTGTGTCTGTGTTACTGGGTGTCAGTGTATGTCTGTGTTACGTGGTGTAAGTGTGTGTCTGTGCTACTGGGTATCAGTGTTTTGTCTTTGTGACTTGGTATCAGTGCTTGTCTGTGTTACTTGGTCTCAGTGTGTTTGATTGTGTTACTGGGTGTCAGTGTGTGTCTGTGTTACTTGGTGTCCGTGTGTGTCTGTGTTACTGGCTGTCAGTGTATGTCTTTGATACTTGGTGTAAGTGTGTGTCTCTGTTACTCGGTATCAGTGTATGTCTGTGTTACTTGGTGTAAGTGTGTGTCTGTGTTACTGGGTATCAGTGTATGTCTTTGTGACTTGGTGTCATTGTATGTCTTTGTTACTGGGTATCAGTGTATGTCTTTGTTACTTTGTGTCAGTGTATGTCTTTGTTACTTGGTGTAAGTGTGTGTCTGTGTTACTGGGTATCAGTGTTTGTCTTTGTTACTTGGTGTCAGTGTATGTCTGTGTTACTTGGTGTAAGAGTGTGTCTGTGTTCCTGGGTATCAGTGTATATCTTTGTTACTTGGTGTCAGTGTATGTCTGTGTTACTTGGTGTAATTGCATGTCTTTGTTACTTGGTGTCAGTGTATGTCTGTGTTACTTGGTGTAAGTGTATGTCTTTGTTACTTGGTGTAAGTGTGTGTCTGTGTTACTTGGTGTAAGTGTGTGTCTCTGTTCCTGGGTATCAGTGTATGTCTTTGTTACTTGGTGTCAGTGTATGTCTGTGTTACTTGGTGTTAGTGTGTGTCTGTGTTCCTGGGTATCAGTGTATGTCTTTGTTACTTGGTGTCAGTGTATGTCTGTATTACTTGTTGTAAGTGTGTGTCTGTGTTACTGGGTGTCAGTGTGTGTCTGTGTTACTTGGTGTAAGTCTGTGTCTTTGTTACTTGGTGTCCGTGTCCGTCTGTGTTACTGGGTGTCAGTGTATGTCTTTGTTACTTAGTGTAAGTGTGTGTCTGTGTTACTGGGTGTCAGTGCATGTCTGTGTTACGTGGTGTAAGTGTGTGTCTGTGTTACTGGGTATCAGTGTTTTGTCTTTGTGACTTGGTATCAGTGCTTTTCTGTGTTACTTGGTCTCAGTGTGTTTGATTGTGTTACTGGGTGTCAGTGTGTGTCTGTGTTACCTGGTGTCCGTGTGTGTCCGTGTTACTGGCTGTCAGTGTATGTCTTTGATACTTGGTGTAAGTGTGTGTCTCTGTTACTCGGTATCAGTGTATGTCTGTGTTACTTGGTGTAAGTGTGTGTCTGTGTTACTGGGTATCAGGGTATGTCTTTGTGACTTGGTGTCAGTGTATGTCTTTGTTACTGAGTATCAGTGTATGTCTTTGTTACTTGGTGCAATTGTCTGAGTTTGTTACTTGGTGTAAGTGTATGCCTTTGTGACTTGGTGTCAGTGTATGTCTGTGTTACTTGGTGTAAGTGTGTGTCTTTGTTACTTCTTGTCAGTGTATGTCTTTGTTACTTGGTGTAAGTGTGTGTCTTTGTTACTTGGTGTCAATGTGTATCTGTGTTCCTGGGTGTCAGTGTATGTCTTTGTTACTTTGTGTCAGTTTATGTGTTTGTGACTTGTTGTCAGTGGATTTCTTTGTTCCAGGGTGTCAGTGTATGTCTTTGTTACTTGGTGTCAGTGTATGTCTGTGTTACTTGGTGTAAGTATGTGTCTTTGTTACTTGGTGTAAGTGTATGTCTTTGTTACTTGGTTTCAGTGTGTGTCTGTGTTTCTGTGTATCAGTGCGTGTTACTTGGTGTCAGTGTGTGCCTGTGACACCAGGTGTCAGTATTTAGTTTAGTCTGAAGATACAGCACTGAAACAGGCCCTTCGGCCCACCGAGTCTGTGCCGACTATCTACCAACCATTTATACTAATCCTACACGAATCCCATATTCCAATAACATCCCAACCGGTCCCTATATATTTCCCTACCACCTACCTATACTATGGGCAATTTATAATGGTCAATTAACCTATCAACCGGCAAGTCTTTGGCATGTGGGAGGAAACCGGAGCACCCGGACGAAAGCCACGCAGACACAGGAGAACTTGCAACCTCCGCACAGGCAGTACCCAGAATCGAACCCGGGTCCCTGGAGCTGTGAGGCTGCAGTGCTAACCAATGCGCCACTGTGCCGCCCAGTGTGTATCTGTGTTACTGGGTGTCAGTGTCTGTCTTTCTTACTTGGTGTAAGTGTGTGTCTTTGTTACTTGGGGTCCGAGTGTGTCTGTGTTACTGGGTGTCAGTGCATGACTTTGTTACTTGGTGTCAGTGTATGTCTTTGTTACTTGGTGTAAGTTTGCGTCTGTGTTACTGGGTATCAGTGTATGTCTTTGTTACTTGGTGTCAGTGTATGTCTTTGTTACTGGGTGTCACTGTGTGTCTTTGTGACTTGGTGTTAGTGTATGTCAGTGTTCCTTGGTGTAAGTGTGTTTCTTTGTTACTTCTTGTCAGTGTATGTCTTTGTTACTTGGTGTAAGTGTGTGTCTTTGTTACTTGGTGTCAGTGTGTGTCTGTGTTCCTGGGTGTCAGTGTATGTCTTTGTTACATGGTGTCAGTGTATGTGTTTGTGACTTCTTGTCAGTGTATGTCTTTGTTACTTGGTGTCAGTGTATGTCTTTGTTACTTGGTGTAAGTGTGCGTCTGTGTTACTGGGTATCAGTTTATGTCTTTGTTACTTGGTGTCAGTGGATGTCTTTGTTACTTGGTGTCAGTGTGTGTCTGTGTTACTGGGTATCAGTGTATGTCTTGGTGACTTGGTATCAGTGTATGCCTTTGTTACTGGGTGTCAGTGTGTGTCTGTGTTACTGGGTATCAGTGTATGTCTTTGTTCCTTGGTGTCAGTTTATGTCTTTGTTACTTGGTGTAAGTGTATGTCTTTGTTACTTGGTGTCAGTGTATGTTTTTGTGACTTGTTGTCAGTGGATGTCTTTGTTACTGGGTGTCAGTGTATGTCTTTGTTACTTGGTTTAAGTGTATGTCAAAATACTTGGTGTAAGTGTATGTCTGTGTTAGTTGGTGTAAGTGTATGTCTTTGTTAATTGGTGTAAGTGTGCGTCTGTGTTCCTGGGTATCAGTGTATGTCTTTGTTACTGGGTATCAGTGTATGTCTTTGTGACTTGGTGTCAGTGTATGTCTTTGTTACTGGGTGTCAGTGTGTGTCTTTGTGACTTGGTGTCAGTGTATGTCTTTGTTACTTGGTGAAAGTGTGTGTCTGTGTTACTGGGTATCAGTGTATGTCTTTGTTACTTGGTGTCAGTGTATGTCTTTGTTACTGGGTATCAGTGTATGTCTTTGTTACTTGGTGTCAGTGTATGTCAAAATACTTGGTGTAAGTGTATGTCTTTGTTACTTGGTGTAATTATCTGTCTTTGTTACTTGGTGTCAGTGTATGTCTGTGATACTTGGTGTAAGTGTGTGTCTTTGGTACTTCTTGTCAGTGTGTGTCTTTGTTACTTGGTGTCAGTGTGTGTCTGTGTTCCTGGGTGTCAGTGTGTGTCTTTGTTACTTGGTGTCAGTGTATGTGTTTGTGACTTGTTGTCAGTGGATTTCTTTGTTACTGGGTGTCAGTGCATGTCTTTGTTACTTGGTGTAAGTGTATGTCAAAATACTTGCTGTAAGTGTATGTCTCTGTTACGTGGTGTAAGTGTATGTCTTTGTTACTTGGTGGAAGTGTGCGTCTGTGTTACTGGGTATCAGTGCATGTCTTTGTTACTTGGTGTCAGTGTATGTCTTTGTTACTTGGTGTAAGTGTGTTTCTGTGTTGCTGGGGGTCAGTGTGTGTCTGTGTTACTGTGGGTCATTGTGTGTTTCTAACTGGGTGTCAGTGTGTGTCTGTGTTACTGGGTATCAATGTATGTCTTTGTTACTTGGTGCAAGTGTATGTCAAAATACTTGGTGTAAGTGTATGTCTTTGTTACTTGGTGTAATTGTCTGTCTTTGTTACTTGGTGTAAGTGTATGTCTTTGTTACTTGGTGTCACTGTGTGTCTTTGTTCCTGGGTGTCAGTGTATGTCTTTGTTACTTGGTGTCCGTGTCTGTGCTTGTGACTTGTTGTCAGTGGATTTCTTTGTTACTGGGTGTCAGTATATGTCTTTGTTACTTGGTGAAAATGTATTTCAAAATACTTGGTGTAAGTGCAGTTCTATGTTACTTGGTGTCAGTGTATGCCTTTGTTACTTGGTGTCAGTGTGCGTCTGTGTTACTGGGTATCAGTTTCTGTCTTTGTTACCTGGTGTCAGTGTCTGTCTTTGTTACTTGGTGTCAGTGTATGTCTTTGTTACTTGGTGCCAGTGTGTGTCTGTGTTACTGGGTATCAGTGTATGTCTTTGTGACTTGGTATCAGTGTATGTCTTTGTTACTGGGTATCAGTGTGTGTCTGTGTTACTGGGTATCAGTGTATGTCTTTGTTACTTGCTGTCAGTTTATGTCTTTGTTAATTGGTGTAAGTGTTTGTCATTGTTACTTGGTGTCAGTGTATGTGTTTGTGACTTGTTGTCAGTGGATGTCTTTGTTACTGGGTGTCAGTGTATGTCTTTGTTACTTGGTGTAAGTGTATGTCTGTGTTAGTTGGTGTAAGTGTATGTCTTTATTACTTGGTGTAAGTGTGCGTCTGTGTTACTTTATATCAGTGTACGTCTTTGTTACTGGGTATCAGTGTCTGTCTTTGTGACTTGGTGTCAGTGCATGTCTTTGTTACTGGGTGTCAGTGTGTGTCTTTGTGACTTGGTGTCAGTGTATGTCTTTGTTACTTGGTGTAAGTGTGTGTCTGTGTTACTGGTTATCATTGTATGTCTTTGTTACTTGGAGTCAGTGTCTGTCTTTGTGACTGGGTAACAGTGTATGTCTTTGTTACTTGGTGTCAGTGTATGTCAAAATACTTGGTGTAAGTGTATGTTTTTGTTACTTGGTGTAATTGTCTGTCTTTGTTACTTGGTGTCAGTGTATGTCTGTGTTACTTGGTGTAAGTGTGGGTCGTTGTTACTTCTTGTCAGTGTATTTCTTTGTTACTTGGTGCAAGTGTGTGCCTTTGTTACTTGGTGTCAGTGTGTGTCTGAGTTCCTGGGTGTCAGTGTATGTCTTTGTTACTTGGTGTAAGTGTATGTCTTTGTTACTTGGTGTCAGTGTATGTGTTTGTGACTTGTTGTCAGTGGATTTCTTTGTTACTGGGTGTCAGTTTATGTCATTGTTACTTGGTGTAAGTGTATGTCAAAATACTTGGTGTAAGTGTAGGTCTGTGTTACTTGGTGTCAGTGTATGTCTTTGTTACTTGGTGTCAGTGTGCGTCTGTGTTACTGGGTATCAGTTTATGTCTTTGTTACCTGGTGTCAGTGTCTGTCTTTGTTACTTGGTGTCAATGTATGTCTTTGTTACTTGGTGTCAGTGTGTGTCTGTGTTACTGGGTATCAGTGTATGTCTTTGTGACTTGGTATCAGTGTATGTCTTTGTTACTGGGTATCAGTGTGTGTCTGTGTTACTGGGTATCAGTGTATGTCTTTGTTACTTGGTGTCAGTTTATGTCTTTGTTAATTGGTGTAAGTGTTTGTCATTGTTACTTGGTGTCAGTGTATGTGTTTGTGACTTGTTGTCAGTGGATGTCTTTGTTACTGGGTGTCAGTGTATGTCTTTGTTACTTGGTGTAAGTGTATGTCTGTGTTAGTTGGTGTAAGTGTATGTCTTTATTACTTGGTGTAAGTGAGCGTCTGTGTTACTGGGTATCAGTGTACGTCTTTGTTACTGGGTATCAGTGTCTGTCTTTGTGACTTGGTGTCAGTGCATGTCTTTGTTACTGGGTGTCAGTGTGTGTCTTTGTTACTTGGTGTAAGTGTGTGTCTGTGTTACTGGGTATCAGTGTATGTCTTTGTTACTTGGTGTCAGTGTCTGTCTTTGTGACTGGGTAACAGTGTATGTCTTTGTTACTTGTTGTCAGTGTATGTCAAAATACTTGGTGTAAGTGTATGTCTTTGTTACTTGGTGTAATTGTCTGTCTTTGTTACTTGGTATCAGTGTATGTCTGTGTTACTTGGTGTAAGTGTGTGTCTTTGTTACTTCTTATCAGTGAATGTCTTTGTTACTAGGTGCAAGTGAGTGTCTTTGTTACACGGTGTCAGTGTATGTCAAAATACTTGGTGTGAGTTGTATGTATTTGTTACTTGGTGCAATTGTCTGTCTTTGTTACTTGGTGTAAGTGTATGTCTTTGTTACTTGGTGTCAGTGTATGTGTTTGTGACTTGTTGTCAGTGGATTTCTTTGTTACTGGGTGTCAGTTTATGTCTTTGTTACTTGGTGTAAGTGTATGTCAAAATACTTGGTGTAAGTGTATGTCTCTGTTACTTGGTGTAAGTGTATGTCTTTGTTACTTGGTATCAGTGTGTTTCTGTGTTCCTTGTTGTCAGTGGATTTCTTTGTTACTGGGTGTCAGTGTATGTCATTGTAACTTGGTGTAAGTGTATGTCAAAATACTTGGTGTAAGTGTATGTCTGCGTTACTTGGTGTCAGTGTGCGTCTGTGTTACTGTGTATCAGTGTATGTCATTGTTACATGGTGTCAGTGTATGTCTTTGTTACTTGGTGTAAGTGTGCGTCTGTGTTACTGGGTATCAGTGTATGTCATTGTTACTTGGTGTCAGTGTATATCTTTGTTACTTGGTGTAAGTGTGTGTCTGTGTTACTGGGGGTCAGTGTGTGTCTGTGTTGGTGGGGGTCATTGTGTGTTTCTAACTGGGTGTCAGTGTGTGTCTGTGTTACTGGGTATCAATGTATGTTTTTGTTACTTGGTGTAAGTGTATGTCTTTGTTACTTGGTGTCAGTGTATGTGTTTGTGACTTGGTGTCTCTGTATGTCTTAGTTACTGGGTGTCAGTGTATGTCTTTGTTACTTGGTGCAACTGTATGTCAAAATACTTGGTGTAAGTGTATGTCTATGTTACTTGTTGTAATTGTCTGTCTTTGTTACTTGGTGTAAGTGTATGTTTTTGTTACTTGGTGTCAGTGTATGTCTGTGTTACTTGGTGTAAGTATGTGTCTTTGTGACTTGGTTTCAGAGTATGTCTTTCTGACTGGGTAACAGTGTATGTCTTTGTTACTTGGTGTCAGTGCATGTCTGTGTTACTTGGTGTAAGTGTGTGTCTTTGTTACTTCTTGTCAGTGCATGTCTTTGTTACTTGGTGCAAGTGTGTGCCTTTGTTACTTGGTGTCAGTGTGTGTCTGAGTTCCTGGGTGTCAGTGTATGTCTTTGTTACTTGGTGTAAGTGTATGTCTTTGTTACTTGGTGTCAGTGTATGTCTATGTGACTGGGTAACAGTGTATGTCTTTGTTACTTGTTGTCAGTGTATGTCAAAATACTTGGTGTCAGTGTATGTCTGTGTTACTTGGTGTAAGTGTGTGTCTTTGTTACTTCTTATCAGTGTATGTCTTTGTTACTTGGTGCAAGTGAGTGTCTTTGTTACACGGTGTCAGTGTATGTCAAAATACTTGGTGTGAGTGTATGTATTTGTTACTTGGTGCAATTGTCTGTCTTTGTTCATTGGTGTAAGTGTATGTCTTTGTTACTTGGTGTCAGTGTATGTGTTTGTGACTTGTTGTCAGTGGATTTCTTTGTTACTGGGTGTCAGTTTATGTCTTTGTTACTTGGTGTAAGTGTATGTCAAAATACTTGGTGTAAGTGTATGTCTCTGTTACTTGGTGTAAGTGTATGTCTTTGTTACTTGGTGTAAGTGTGCGTCTGTGTTACTTGGTGTAAGTGTGTGTCTTTGTTACTTCTTGTCAGTGTATGTCTTTGTTACTTGGTGTAAGTGTGTGTCTTTGTTACTTGTTATCAGTGTGTTTCTGTGTTCCTTGTTGTCAGTGGATTTCTTTGTCACTGGGTGTCAGTGTATGTCATTGTAACTTGGTGCAAGTGTATGTCAAAATACTTGGTGTAAGTGTATGTCTGCGTTACTTGGTGTCAGTGTGCGTCTGTGTTACTGTGTATCAGTGTATGTCATTGTTACATGGTGTCAGTGTATGTCTTTGTTACTTGGTGTAAGTGTGCGTCTGTGTTACTGGGTATCAGTGTATGTCATTGTTACTTGGTGTCAGTGTATATCTTTGTTACTTGGTGTAAGTGTGAGTCTGTGTTGCTGGGGGTCAGTGTGTGTCTGTGTTGGTGGGGGTCATTGTGTGTTTCTAACTGGGTGTCAGTGTGTGTCTGTGTTACTGGGTATCAATGTATGTTTTTGTTACTTGGTGTAAGTGTATGTCTTTGTTACTTGGTGTCAGTGTATGTGTTTGTGACTTGGTGTCTCTGTATGTCTTAGTTACTGGGTGTCAGTGTATGTCTTTGTTACTTGGTGCAACGGTATGTCAAAATACTTGGTGTAAGTGTATGTCTTTGTTACTTGGTGTAATTGTCTGTCTTTGTTACTTGGTGTCAGTGTATGACTTTGTTACTGGGTGTCAGTGTATGTCTTTGTTACTTGGTGTCAGTTTATGTCTTTGTTACTTGGTGTAAGTATATGTCATTGTTACTTGGTGTCAGTGTATGTTTTTGTGACTTGTTGTCAGTGGATGTCTTTATTACTGGGTGTCAGTGTATGTCTTTGTTACTTGGTTTAAGTGTATGTCAAAATACTTGGTGTAAGTGTATGTCTGTGTTAGTTGATGTAAGTGTATGTCTTTGTTACTTGGTGTAAGTGTGCGTCTGTGATCCTGGGTATCAGTGTATGTCTCTGTTACTGGGTCTCAGTGTATGTCTTTGTGACTTGGTGTCAGTGTATGTCTGTGTTACTGGGTGTCAGTGTGCGTCTTTGTGACTTGGTGTCAGTGTATGTCTTTGTTACTTGGTGAAAGTGTGTGTCTGTGTTACTGGGTATCAGTGTATGTCTTTGTTACTTGGTGTCAGTGTATGTCTTTGTTACTGGGTATCAGTGTATGTCTTTGTTACTTGGTGTCAGTGTATGTCAAAATACTTGGTGTAAGTGTATGTCTTTGTTACTTGGTGTAATTGTCTGTCTTTGTTACTTGGTGTCAGTGTATGTCTGTGATACTTGGTGTAAGTGTGTGTCTATGGTACTTCTTGTCAGTGCATGTCTTTGTTACTTGGTGTAAGTGTGTGTCTTAGTTACTTGGTGTCAGTGTGTGTCTGTGTTCCTGGGTGTCAGTGTATGTCTTTGTTACTTGGTGTCAGCGTATGTGTTTGTGACTTGTTGTCAGTGGATTTCTTTGTTACTGGGTGTCAGTGTATGTCTTTGTTACTTGGTGTCAGTGTATGTCAAAATACTTGTTGTAAGTGTATGTCTCTGTTACGTGGTGTAAGTGTATGTCTTTGTTACTTGGTGTAAGTGTGCGTCTGTGTTACTGGGTATCAGTGCATGTCTTTGTTACTTGGTGTCAGTGTATGTCTTTGTTACTTGGTGTAAGTGTGCGTCTGTGTTACTGGGTATCAGTCTATGACTTTGTTACTTGGTGTCAGTGTATGTCTTTGTTATTTGGTGTCAGTGTGTGTCTGTGTTACTGGGGGTCAGTGTGTGTCTGTGTTACTGGGTATCAATGTATGTCTTTGTTACTTGGTGTAAGTGTATGTGTTTGTTACTTGGTGTCAGTGTCTGTGTTTGTGACTTGGTGTCACTGTATATCTTAGTTACTGGGTGTCAGTGTATGTCTTTGTTACTTGGTGCAAGTGTATGTCTTTGTTACTTGTTGTAAGTGTATGTCTTTGTTACTTGGTGTCAGTGTGTGTCTGTGTTCCTGGGTGTCAGTGCATGTCTTTGTTACTTGATGTCAGTGTATGTGTTTGTGACTTGTTGTCAGTGGATTTCTTTGTTACTGGGTGTCAGTATATGTATTTGTTACTTGGTGAAAGTGTATTTCAAAATACTTGGTGTCAGTGTATGTCTGTGTTACTTGGTGTCAGTGTATGTCTTTGTTACTTGGTGTAAGTGTGCGTCTGTGTTACTGGGTATCAGTTTATGTCTTTGATACCTGGTGTCAGTGTCTGTCTTTGTTACTTGGTGTCAGTATATGTCTTTGTTACTTGGTGTCAGTGTGTGTCTGTGTTACTGGGTATCAGTGTATGTCTTTGTGATTTGGTATCAGTGTATGTCTTTGTTACTGGGTATCAGTGTGTGTCTGTGTTACTGGGTGTCAGTGTATGTCTTTGTTACTTGGTATCAGTTTATGTCTTTGTTACTTGGTGTAAGTGTATGTCATTGTTACTTGGTGTCAGTGTATGTGTTTGTGACTTGTTGTCAGAGGATGTCTTTGTTACTGGGTGTCAGTGTATGTCTTTGTTACTTGGTGTAAGTGTATGTCTGTGTTAGTTGGTGTCACTGTATGTCTTTATTACTTGGTGTAAGTGTGCGTCTGTGTTACTGGGTATCAGTGTACGTCTTTGTTACTGGGTATCAGTGTCTGTCTTTGTGACTTGGTGTCAGTGCATGTCTTTGTTACTGGGTGTCAGTGTGTGTCTTTGTGACTTGGTGTCAGTGTATGTCTTTGTTAATTGGTGTAAGTGTGTGTCTGTGTTACTGGGTATCAGTGGATGTCTTTGTTAGTTGGTGTCAGTGTATGTCTTTGTGACTGGGTGTAAGTGCATGTCTTTGTTAATTGGTGTCAGTGTATGTCTGTGTTACTTGGTGTAAGTGTGTGTCTTTGTTACTTCTTGTCAGTGTATGTCTTTGTTACTTGGTGCAAGTGTGTGTCTTTGTTACTTGGTGTCAGTGTGTGTCTGTGTTCCTGGGTGTCAGTGTATGTCTTTGTTACTTGGTGTAAGTGTATGTCTTTGTTACTTGGTGTCAAGGTATGTGTTTGTGACTTGTTGTCAGTGGATTTCTTTGTTACTGGGTGTCAGTTCATGTCTTTGTTACTTGGTGGAAGTGTAAGTCAAAATACTTGGTGTAAGTGTATGTCTCTGTTACTTGGTGTAAGTGTATGTCTTTGTTACTTGGTGTAAGTGTGCGTCTGTGTTACTTGGTGTAAGTGTGTGTCTTTGTTACATCTTGTCAGTGTATGTCTTTGTTACTTGGTGTAAGTGTGTGTCTTTGTTACTTGGTATCAGTGTGTTTCTGTGTTCCTTGTTGTCAGTGGATTTCTTTGTTACTGGGTGTCAGTGTATGTCTTTGTTACTTGGTGTAAGTGTATATCAAAATACTTAGTGTAAGTGTATGTCTGTGTTACTTGGTGTCAGTGTGCGCCTGTGTTACTGTGTATCAGTGTATGTCATTGTTACATGGTGTCAGCGGATCTCTTTGTTACTTGGTGTAAGTGTGCGTCTGTGTTACTGGGTATCAGTGTATCTCATTGTTACTTGGTGTCAGTGTATTTCTTTGTTACTTGGTGTAAGTGTGTGTCTGTGTTACTGGGGGTCAGTGTTTGTCTGTGTTAGTGGGGGTCATTGTGTGTTTCTAACTGGGTGTCAGTGTGTGTCTGTGTTACTGGGTATCAATGTATGTCTTTGTTACTTGGTGTAATTGTATGTCTTTGTTACTTGGTGTCAGTGTATGTGTTTGTGACTTGGTGTCTCTGTATGTCTTAGTTACTGGGTGTCAGTGTATGTCTTTGTTACTTGGTGCAACTGAATGTCAAAATACTTGGTGTAAGTGTATGTCTATGTTACTTGGTGTAATTGTCTGTCTTTGTAACTTGGTGTAAGTGTATGTTTTTGTTACTTGGTGTCAGTGTATGTCTGTGTGACTTGGTGTAAGTATGTGTCTTTGTGACTTGGTTTCAGTGTATGTCTTTGTTACTTGGTGTAAGTGTGTGTCTGTGTTACTGGGTATCAGTGTCTGTCTTTGTTACTTGGTGTCAGTGTATGTCAAAATACTTGGTGTAAGTGCATGTCTTTGTTACTTGGTGTAATTGTCTGTATGTGTTACTTGGTGTCAGTGTATGACTTTGTTACTGGGTGTCAGTGTATGTCTTTGTGACTTGGTGTCAGTGTATGTCTTTGTTACTGGGTGTCAGGGTGTGTCTTTGTGACTTGGTATTAGTGTATGTCTGTGTTACTTGGTGCAAGTGTGTGTCTTTGTGACTTGGTGTCAGTGTATGACTTTGTTACTGGGTGTCAGTGTATGTCTTTGTTACTTGGTGTCAGTGTGTGTCTGTGTTCCTGGGTGTCAGTGTATGTCTTTGTTACTTGGTGTAAGTGTATGTCTTTGTTACTTGGTGTCAGTGTATGTGTTTGTGACTTGTTGTCAGTGGATTTCTATGTTACTGGGTGTCGGTGTATGTCTTTGTTACTTGGTGTAAGTGTATGTCAAAATACTTGGTGTAAGTGTCTGTCTCTGTTACTTGGTGTAAGTGTATGTCTTTGTTACTTGGTGTAAGTGTGCGTCTGTGTTACTGGGTATCAGTGCATGTCTTTGTTACTTGCTGTCAGTGTATGTCTTTGTTACTTGGTGTAAGTGTGCGTCTGTGTTACTGGGTATCAGTGTCTGTCTTTGTTACTTGGTGTAAGTGTGTGTCTGTGTTACTGGGGGTCAGTGTGTGTCTGTGTTACTGGGGGTCTTTGTTTGTTTCTAACTGGGTGTCAGTGTGTGTCTGTGCTGCTGGGTATCAATGTATGTCTTTGTGACTTGATGTCAGTGTATGTGTTGGTGACTTGGTGTCTCTGTATGTCTTAGTTACTGGGTGCCAGTGTATGTCTTTGTTACTTGGTGCAAGTGTATGTCAAATTTCTGGTGTAAGTGTATGTCTATGTTACTTGGTGTAATTGTCTGTCTTTGTTACTTGGTGTAAGTGTATGTTTTTGTTACTTGTTGTCAGTGTATGTCTGTGTTACTTGGTGTCAGTGTGTGTCTGTGTTCCTGGGTGTCAGTGTATGTCTTTGTTACTTGGTGTAAGTGTGTGTCTGTGTTACTTGGTGTAAGTATGTGTCTTTGTAACTTGGTTTCAGTGTATGTCTTTGTTACTTCGTGTCAGAGTATGTGTTTGTGACTTGTTGTCAGTGGATTTCTTTGTTACTGGGTGTCAGTGTATGTCTTTGTTACTTGGTGTCAGTGTATGTCAAAATACTTGGTGTAAGTGTATGTCTCTGTTACGTGGTATAAGTGTATGTCTTTGTTACTTGGTGTAAGTGTGCGTCTGTGTTACTGGGTATCAGTGCATGTCTTTGTTACTTGGTGTCAGTGTATGTCTTTGTTACTTGGTGTAAGTGTGTGTCTGTGTTACTGGGGGTCAGTGTGTGGCTGTGTTACTGGGGGTCATTGTGTTTTTCTAACTGGGTGTCAGTGTGTGGCTGTGTTACTGGGTATCAATGTATGTCTTTGTTACTTGGTGTAAGTGTATGTGTTTGTTACTTGGTGTCAGTGTATGTGTTTGTGACTTGGTGTCAAAGCATGTCTTAGTTACTGGGTGTCAGTGTATGTCTTTGTTACTCGGTGCAACTGTGTGTCAAAATACTTGGTGTAAGTGTATGTCTATGTTACTTGGTGTAATTGTCTGTCTTTGTTACTTGGTGTAAGTGTATATTTTTGTTACTTGGTGTCAGTGTATGTCTGTGTTACTTGGTGTAAGTATGTGTCTTTGTGACTAGGTTTCAGTGTCTGTCTTTGTTACTTGGTGTAAGTGTGTGTCTGTGTTACTGGGTATCAGTGTCTGTCTTTGTTACTTGGTGTCAGTGTATGTCAAAATACTTGGTGTAAGTGTATGTCTTTGTTACTTGGTGTAATTGTCTGTATTTGTTACTTGGTGTCTGTGTATGACTTTGTTGATGGGTGTCAGTGTATGTCTTTGTGACTTGGTGTCAGTGTATGTCTTTGTTACTGGGTGTCAGTGTGTGTCTTTGTGACTTGGTATTAGTGTATGTCTGTGTAACTTGGTGCAAGTGTGTGTCTTTGTGACTTGGTGTCAGTGTATGACTTTGTTACTGGGTGTCAGTGTATGTCTTTGTGACTTGGTGTCAGTGTATGTCTTTGTTACTGGGTGTCAGTGTGTGTCTTTGTGACTTGGTGTCAGTGTATGTCTTTGTTACTGGGTGTCAGTGTGTGTCTTTGTGACTTGGTATTAGTGTATGTCTGTGTAACTTGGTGCAAGTGTGTGTCTTTGTGACCTGGTGTCAGTGTCTGACTTTGTAACTGGGTGTCAGTGTATGTCTTTGTTACTTGGTGTAAGTGTATGACTTTGTTACTTGGTGTAAGTGTATGTCTGTGTTATTTGGTGTAAGTGTATGTCTTTATTACTTGGTGTAAGTGTGCGTCTGTGTTACTGGGTATCAGTGTACGTCTTTGTTACTGGGTATCAGTGTCTGTCTTTGTGACTTGGTGTCAGTGCATGTCTTTGTTACTGGGTGTCAGTGTGTGTCTTTGTGACTTGGTGTCAGTGTATGTCTTTGTTTGGTGTCAGTGTATGTCTTTGTTACTTGGTGTAAGTGTGTGTCTGTGTTACTGGGTATCAGTGGATGTCTTTGTTAGTTGGTGTCAGTGTATGTCTTTGTGACTGGGTAACAGTGTATGTCTTTGTTAATTGGTGTCAGTGTATGTCAAAATACTTGGTGTAAGTGTATGTCTTTGTTACTTGGTGTCAGTGTATGTCTGTGTTACTTGGTGTAAGAGTGTGTCTTTGTTACTTCTTGTCAGTGTATGTCTTTGTTACTTGGTGCAAGTGTGTGTCTTTGTTACTTGGTGTCATTGTATGTCAAAATACTTGGTGTAAGTGTATGTCTTTGTTACTTGGTGTCAGTGTATGTCTTTGTTACTTGGTGTCAAGGTATGTGTTTGTGACTTGTTGTCAGTGGATTTCTTTGTTACTGGGTGTCAGTTCATGTCTTTGTTACTTGGTGTAAGTGTAAGTCAAAATACTTGGTGTAAGTGTATGTCTCTGTTACTTGGTGTAAGTGTATGTCTTTGTTACTTCTTGTCAGTGTATGTCTTTGTTACTTGGTGTAAGTGTGTGTCTTTGTTACTTGGTATCAGTGTGTTTCTGTGTTCCTTGTTGTCCGTGGATTTCTTTGTTACTGGGTGTCAGTGTATGTCTTTGTTACTTGGTGTAACTGTATATCAAAATACTTGGTGTAAGTGTATGTCTGTGTTACTTGGTGTCAGTGTGCGTCTGTGTTACTGTGTATCAGTGTATGTCATTGTTACATGGTGTCAGCGGATGTCTTTGTTACTTGGTGTAAGTGTGCGTCTGTGTTACTGGGTATCAGTGTATCTCATTGTTACTTGGTGCAAGTGTGTGTCTTTGTCACTTGGTGTCAGTGTATGACTTTGTTACTGGGTGTCAGTGTATGTCTTTGTTACTTGGTGTAAGTGTATGTCTTTGTTACTTGGTGTAAGTGTGTGTCTGTATTACTGGGGGTCAGTGTGTGTCTGTTTTAGTGGGGGTCATTGTGTGTTTCTAACTGGGTGTCAGTGTGTGTCTGTGTTACTGGGTATCAATGTATGTCTTTGTTACTTGGTGTAATTGTATGTCTTTGTTACTTGGTGTCAGTGTATGTGATTGTGACTTGGTGTCTCTGTATGTCTTAGTTACTGGGTGTCAGTGTATGTCTTTGTTACTTGGTGCAACTGTATGTCAAAATACTTGGTGTAAGTGTATGTCTATGTTACTTGATGTAATTGTCTGTCTTTGTTACTTGGTGTAAGTGTATGTTTTTGTTACTTGGTGTCAGTGTATGTCTGTGTTACTTGGTGTAAGTATGTGTCTTTGTGACTTGGTTTCAGTGTATGTCTTTGTTACTTGGTGTAAGTGTGTGTCTGTGTTACTGGGTATCAGTGTCTGTCTTTGTTACTTGGTGTCAGTGTATGTCAAAATACTTGGTGTAAGTGCATGTCTTTGTTACTTGGTGTAATTGTCTGTATTTGTTACTTGGTGTCAGTGTATGACTTTGTTACTGGGTGTCAGTGTATGTCTTTGTGACTTGGTGTCAGTGTATGTCTTTGTTACTGGGTGTCAGTGTGTGTCTTTGTGACTTGGTATTAGTGTATGTCTGTGTTACTTGGTGCAAGTGTGTGTCTTTGTGACTTGGTGTCAGTGTATGACTTTGTTACTGGGTGTCAGTGTATGTCTTTGTTACTTGGTGTCAGTGTTTGTGTTTGTGACTTGGTGTCAAAGCATGTCTTAGTTTCTGGGTGTCAGTGTATGTCTTTGTTACTCGGTGCAACTGTATGTCAAAATACTTGGTGTAAGTCTATGTCTATGTTACTTGGTGTAATTGTCTGTCTTTGTTACTTGGTGTAAGTGTATGTTTTTGTTACTTGGTGTCAGTGTATGTCTGTGTTACTTTGTGTAAGTTTGTGTCTTTGTGACTTGGTTTCAGTGTATGTCTTTGTTACTTGGTGTAAGAGTGTGTCTGTGTTACTGGGTATCAGTGTCTGTCTTTGTTACTTGGTGTCAGTGTATGTCAAAATACTTGGTGTAAGTGTATGTCTTTGTTACTTGGTGTAATTGTCTGTATTTGTTACTTGGTGTCTGTGTATGACTTTGTTGATGGGTGTCAGTGTATGTCTTTGTGACTTGGTGTCAGTGTATGTCTTTGTTACTGGGTGTCAGTGTGTGTCTGTGTTACTGGGTATCAGTGTCTGTCTTTGTTACTTGGTGTCAGTGTATGTCAAAATACTTGGTGTAAGTGCATGTCCTTGTTACTTGGTGTAATTGTCTGTATTTGTTACTTGGTGTCAGTGTATGACTTTGTTACTGGGTGTCAGTGTATGTCTTTGTTACTTGGTGCAACTGTATGTCAAAATACTTGGTGTAAGTGTATGTCTATGTTACTTGGTGTAATTGTCTGTCTTTGTTACTTGGTGTAAGTGTATGTTTTTGTTACTTGGTGTCAGTGTATGTCTGTGTTACTTGGTGTAAGTATGTGTCTTTGTGACTTGGTTTCAGTGTATGTCTTTGTTACTTGGTGTAAGTGTGTGTCTGTGTTACTGGGTATCAGTGTCTGTCTTTGTTACTTGGTGTCAGTGTATGTCAAAATACTTGGTGTAAGTGCATGTCTTTGTTACTTGGTGTAATTGTCTGTATTTGTTACTTGGTGTCAGTGTATGACTTTGTTACTGGGTGTCAGTGTATGTCTTTGTGACTTGGTGTCAGTGTATGTCTTTGTTACTGGGTGTCAGTGTGTGACTTTGTGACTTGGTATTACTGTATGTCTGTGTTACTTGGTGCAAGTGTGTGTCTTTGTGACTTGGTGTCAGTGTATGACTTTGTTACTGGGTGTCAGTGTATGTCTTTGTTACTTGGTGTCAGTGTGTGTCTGTGTTCCTGGGTGTCAGTGTATGTCTTTGTTACTTGGTGTAAGTGTATGTCTTTGTTACTTGGTGTCAGTGTATGTGTTTGTGACTTGTTGTCAGTGGATTTCTATGTTACTGGGTGTCAGTGTATGTCTTTGTTACTTGGTGTAAGTGTATGTCAAAATACTTGGTGTAAGTGTCTGTCTCTGTTACTTGGTGTAAGTGTGCGTCTGTGTTACTGGGTATCAGTGCATGTCTTTGTTACTTGCTGTCAGTGTATGTCTTTGTTACTTGGTGTAAGTGTGCGTCTGTGTTACTGGGTTTCAGTGTCTGTCTTTGTTACTTGGTGTAAGTGTGTGTCTGTGTTACTGGGGGTCTGTGTGTATCTGTGTTACTGGGGGTCTTTGTTTGTTTCTAACTGGGTGTCAGTGTGTGTTTGTGCTACTGGGTATCAATGTATGTCTTTGTTACTTGATGTCAGTGTATGTGTTTGTGACTTGGTGTCTCTGTATGTCTTAGTTACTGGGTGCCAGTGTATGTCTTTGTTACTTGGTGCAAGTGTATGTCAAATTTCTGGTGTAAGTGTATGTCTATGTTACTTGGTGTAATTGTCTGTCTTTGTTACTTGGTGTAAGTGTATGTTTTTGTTACTTGTTGTCAGTGTATGTCTGTGTTACTTGGTGTCAGTGTGTGTCTGTGTTCCTGGGTGTCAGTGTATGTCTTTGTTACTTGGTGTAAGTGTGTGTCTGTGTTACTTGGTGTAAGTATGTGTCTTTGTAACTTGGTTTCAGTGTATGTCTTTGTTACTTCGTGTCAGTGTATGTGTTTGTGACTTGTTGTCAGTGGATTTCTTTGTTACTGGGTGTCAGTGTATGTCTTTGTTACTTGGTGTCAGTGTATGTCAAAATACTTGGTGTAAGTGTATGTCTCTGTTACGTGGTGTAAGTGTATGTCTTTGTTACTTGGTGTAAGTGTGCGTCTGTGTTACTGGGTATCAGTGCATGTCTTTGTTACTTGGTGTCAGTGTATGTCTTTGTTACTTGGTGTAAGTGTGTGTCTGTGTTACTGGGGGTCAGTGTGTGGCTGTGTTACTGGGGGTCATTGTGTCTTTCTAACTGGGTGTCAGTGTGTGTCTGTGTTACTGGGTATCAATGTATGTCTTTGTTACTTGGTGTAAGTGTATGTGTTTGTTACTTGGTGTCAGTGTTTGTGTTTGTGACTTGGTGTCAAAGCATGTCTTAGTTTCTGGGTGTCAGTGTATGTCTTTGTTACTCGGTGCAACTGTATGTCAAAATACTTGGTGTAAGTGTATGTCTATGTTACTTGGTGTAATTGTCTGTCTTTGTTACTTGGTGTAAGTGTATGTTTTTGTTACTTGGTGTCAGTGTATGTCTGTGTTACTTTGTGTAAGAGTGTGTCTGTGTTACTGGGTATCAGTGTCTGTCTTTGTTACTTGGTGTCAGTGTATGTCAAAATACTTGGTGTAAGTGTATGTCTTTGTTACTTGGTGTAATTGTCTGTATTTGTTACTTGGTGTCTGTGTATGACTTTGTTGATGGGTGTCAGTGTATGTCTTTGTGACTTGGTGTCAGTGTATGTCTTTGTTACTGGGTGTCAGTGTGTGTCTTTGTGACTTGGTATTAGTGTATGTCTGTGTAACTTGGTGCAAGTGTGTGTCTTTGTGACTTGGTGTCAGTGTATGACTTTGTTACTGGGTGTCAGTGTATGTCTTTGTGACTTGGTGTCAGTGTATGTCTTTGTTACTGGGTGTCAGTGTGTGTCTTTGTGACTTGGTATTCGTGTATGTCTGTGTTACTTGGTGCAAGTGTGTGTCTTTGTTACTTCTTGTCAGTATATGTCTTTGTTACTTGGTGTAAGTGTGTGTCTTTGTTACTTGGTGTCAGTGTGTGTCTGTGTTCCTGGGTGTCAGTGTATGTCTTTGTTACTTGGTGTAAGTGTATGTCTTTCTTACTTGGTGTCAGTGTATGTGTTTGTGACTTGTTGTCAGTGGATTTCTATGTTACTTGGTGTCAGTGTATGTCTTTGTTACTTGGTGTAAGTGTGCGTCTGTGTTACTGGGTATCAGTGTATGTCTTTGTTACTTGGTGTGAGTGTGTGTCTGTGTTACTGGGGGTCAGTGTGTGTCTGTGTTACTGGGTATCAATGTATGTCTTTGTTACTTGATGTCAGTGTTTGTGTTTGTGACTTGGTGTCTCTTTATGTCTTAGTTACTGGGTGTCAGTGTATGTCTTTGTTACTTGGTGCAAGTGTATGTCAAAATACTTGGTGTCAGTGTATGTCTATGTTACTTGGTGTAATTGTCTGTCTTTGTTACTTGGTGTAAGTGTATGTTTTTGTTACTTGGTGTCAGTGTATGTCTTTGTTTCTTGGTGTAAGTATGTGTCTTTGTGACTTGGTTTCAGTGTATGTCTTTGTTACTTGGTGTAAGTGTGTGTCTGTGTTACTGGGTATCAGTGTAAGTCTTTGTTACTTGGTGTCAGTGTATGTCAAAATACTTGGTGTCAGTGTATGTCTTTGTTACTTGGTGTAATTGTCTGTCTTTGTTACTTGGTGTCAGTGTATGTCTTTGTGACTTGGTGTCAGTGTATATCTTTGTTACTGGGTGTCAGTGTGTGTCTTTGTGACTTGGTATTAGTTTATGTCTGTGTTACTTGGTGCAAGTGTGTGTATTTGTGACTTGGTGTCAGTGTATGACTTTGTTACTGGGTGTCAGTGTATGTCTCTGTGACTTGGTGTCAGTGCATGTCTTTGTTACTGGGTGTCAGTGTGTGTCTTTTTGACTTTTTATTAGTGTATGTCTGTGTTACTTTGTGCAAGTGTGTGTCTTTGTTACTTCTTGTCAGTGTATGTCTTTGTTACTTGGTGTAAGTGTGTGTCTTTTTTACTTGGTGTCAGTGTGTGTCTGTGTTCCTGGGTGTCAGTGTATGTCTTTGTTACTTGGTGTAAGTGTATGTCTTTGTTACTTGGTGTCAGTGTATGTGTTTGTGACTTGTTGTCAGTGGATTTCTATGTTACTGGGTGTCAGTGTATGTCTTTGTTACTTGGTGTAAGTGTATGTCAAAATGCTTGGTGTCAGTGTCTGTCTCTGTTACTTGGTGTAAGTGTATGTCTTTGTTACTTGGTGTAAGTGTGCGTCTGTGTTACTGGGTATCAGTGCATGTCTTTGTTACTTGGTGTCAGTGTATGTCTTTGTTACTTGGTGTAAGTGTGCGTCTGTGTTACTGGGTATCAGTGTATGTCTTTGTTACTTGGTGTCAATGTATGTCTTTGTTACTTGGTGTAAGTGTGTGTCTGTGTTACTGGGGGTCAGTGTGTGTCAGTGTTACTGGGGGTCATTGTGTGTTTCTAACTGGGTGTCAGTGTGTGTCTGGGTTACTGGGTATCAATGTATGTCTTTGTTACTTGGTGCAAGTGTATGTCTTTGTTACTTGGTGTCAGTGTATGTGTTTGTGACTTGGTGTCACTGCATGTCTTAGTTACTGGGTGTCAGTTTATGTCTTTGTTACTTGGTGCAAGTGTATGTCAAAATACTTGGTGTAAGTGTATGTCTTTGTTACTTGGTGTAATTGTCTGTCTTTGTTACTTGGTGTAAGTGTATGTCTTTGTTACTTGGTGTCAGTGTGTGTCTGTGTTCCTGGGTGTCAGTGTATGTCTTTGTGACTTTTTGTCAGTGGATTTCTTTGTTACTGGGTGTCAGTATATGTCTTTGTTACTTGGTGGAAGTGTATTTCAAACTACTTGGTGTAAGTGTATGTCTGTGTTACTTGGTGTCAGTGTATGTCTTTGTTACTTGGTGTAAGTGTGCGTCTGTGTTACTGGGTATCAGTTTATGTCTTTGTTACTTGGTGTCAGTGTATGTCTTTGTTACTGGGTGTCAGTGTATGTCTTTGTTACTGGGTTTCAGTGTGTGTCTGTGTTACTGGGTATCAGTGTATGTCTTTGTGACTTGGTATCAGTGTATGTCTTTGTTACTGGGTGTCAGTGTGTGTCTGTGTTACTGGGTATCAGTGTATGTCTTTGTTACTTGGTGTCAGTTTATGTCTTTGTTACTTGGTGTCAGTGCATGTCTTTGTTACTTGGTGTCATTGTATGTGTTTGTGACTTGTTGTCAGTGGATGTCTTTGTTACTGGGTGTCAGTGTATGTCTTTGTTACTTGGTGTAAGTGTATGTCAAAATACTTGGTGTAAGTGTATGTCTGTGTTAGTTGGTGTAAGTGTATGCCTTTGTTACTTGGTGTAAGTGTGCGTCCGTGTAACTGGGTATCAGTGTCCGTCTTTGTGACTGGGTATCAGTGTATGTCTTTGTGACTTGGTGTCAGTGCATGTCTTTGTTACTGGGTGTCAGTTTGTGTCTTTGTGACTTGGTGTCAGTGTGTGTCTTTGTTACTTGGAGTAAGTGTGTGTCTGTGTTACTGGGTATCATTGTATGTCGTTGTGATTTGGTGTCAGTGTATGTCTTTGTTACTGGGTATCAGTGTATGTATTTTTTACTTGGTGTCAGTGTATGTCAAAATACTTGGTGTAAGTGTATGTCTTTGTTAGTTGGTGTAATTATCTGTCTTTGTTACTTGGTGTAAGTGTGCGTCTGTGTAACTGGGTATCAGTGTATGTCTTTGTTACTTGGTGTCAGTGTATTTCTTTGTTACTTGGTGTAAGTGTGTGTCTGTGTTACTGGGGGTCAGTGTGTGTCTGTGTTACTGGGGGTCATTGTGTGTTTCTAACTGGGTGTCAGTGTGTGTCTGTGTTACTGGGTATCAATGTATGTCTTAGTTACTTGGTGTAAGTGTTTGTCTTTGTTACTTGGTGCAAGTGTACGTCAAAATACTTGGTGTAAGTGTATGTCTTTGTTACTTGGTGTAATTGTCTGTCTTTGTTACTTGGTGTAAGTGTATGTCTTTGTTACTTGGTGTCAGTGTGTGCCTGTGTTCCTGGGTGTCAGTGTATGTCTTTGTTACTTGGTGTCAGTGTATGTGTTTGTGACTTGTTGTCAGTGGATTTTTTTGTTACTGGGTGTCAGTATATGTCTTTGTTACTTGGTGGAAGTGTATTTCAAACTACCTGGTGGAAGTGTATGTCTTTGTGACTTGGTATCAGTGTATGTCTTTGTTACTGGGTGTCAGTGTGTGTCTGTGTTACTGGGTATCAGTGTATGTCTTTGTTACTTGGTGTCAGTTTATGTCTTTGTTACTTGTTGTAAGTGTATGTCTTTGTTACTTGGTGTCACTGTATGTGTTTGTGACTTGTTGTCAGTGGATGTCTTTGTTACTGGGTGTCAGTGTATGTCTTTGTTACTTGGTGTAAGTGTATGTCAAAATACTTGGTGTAAGTGTATGTCTGTGTTAGTTGGTGTAAGTGTATGCCTTTGTTACTTGGTGTAAGTGTGCGTCTGTGTAACTGGGTATCAGTGTACATCTTTGTTATTGCGTATCAGTGTATGTCTTTGTGACTTGGTGTCAGTGCTTGTCTTTGTTATTGGGTGTCAGTGTGTGTCTTTGTGACTTGGTGTCAGTGTGTGTCTTTGTTACTTGGAGTAAGTGTGTGTCTGTGTTACTGGGTATCATTGTATGTATTTGTTACTTGGTGTCAGTGTATGTCAAAATACTTGGTGTAAGTGTATGTCTTTGTTACTTGGTGTAATTATCTGTCTTTGTTACTTGGTGTCAGTGTATGTCTGTGTCACTTGGTGTAAGTGTGTGTCTAAATACTTGGTGTAAGTGCATGTCTCTGTTACTTGGTGTAAGTGTATGTCTTTGTTACTTGGTGTAAGTGTGCGTCTGTGTTCCTGGGTATCAGTGTATGTCTTTGTTACTTGGTGTCAGTGTATGTCTTTGTTACCTGGTGTAAGTGTGCGCCTGTCTTACTGGGTATCAGTGTATGTCTTTGTTACTTGGTGTCAGTGTATGTCTTTGTTACTTGATGTAAGTGTGTGTCTGTGTGACTGTGGGTCAGTGTGTGTCTGTGTTACTGGGGGTCATTGTGTGTTTCTAACTGGGTGTCAGTGTGTGTCTGTGTTACTGGGTATCAATGTATGTCTTTGTTACTTGGTGTAAGTGTATGTCTTTGTTAATTGGTGTCAGTGTATGTGTTTGTGACTTGGTGTCACTGTATGTCTTAGTTACTGGGTGTCAGTGTATGTCTTTGTTACTTGGTGCAAGTGTATGTCAAAATACTTGGTGTAATTGTTTGTCTTTGTTACTTGGTGTAATTGTCTGTCTTTGTTACTTGATGTAAGTGTATGTTTTTGTTACTTGGTGTACGTATGTGTCTTTGTGACTTGGTTTCAGTCTATGTCTTTGTTACTTGGTGCAAGTGTGTGTCTGTGTTACTGGGTATCAGTGTATGTCTTTGTTACTTGGTGTCAGTGTATGTCAAAATACTTGGTGTAAGTGTATGTCTTTGTTGCTTGGTGTAATTGTCTGTCTTTGTTACTTGGTGTCAGTGTATGTCTGTGTTACTTGGTGTAAGTGTATGTCTTTGTGACTTGGTGTCAGTGTATGACTTTGTTACTGGGTGACAGTGCATGTCTTTGTGACTTGGTGTCAGTGTATGTCTTTGTTACTTGGTGTCAGTGTGTGTCTTTGTGACTTGGTATTAGTGTATGTCTGTGTTACTTGGTGTAAGTGTGTGTCTTTGTTACTTCTTGTCAGTTTATGTCTTTGTTACTTGGTGTAAGTGTGTATCTTTGTTACTTGGTATCAGTGTGTTTCTGTGCTCCTTGTTGTCAGTGGATTTCTTTGTTACTGGGTGTCAGTGTATGTCTTTGTTACTTGGTGTAAGTGTATGTCAAAATACTTGGTGTAAGTGTATGTCTGTGTTACTTGGTGTCAGTGTATGTCTTTGTTACTTGGTGTAAGTGTGCGTCTGTGTTACTGGGTATCAGTTTATGTCTTTGTTCCATGGTGTCAGTGTATGTCTTTGTTACTTGGTGTAAGTGTGCGTCTGTGTTACTGGGTATCAGTGTATGTCATTGTTACTTTGTGTCAGTGTATGTCTTTGTTGTAAACAAGTTGGCTCCTGGGCTGGAAGCTCTCTTGGAAGCTCCCTTGCTGTTCAACTCTATCCATGGCCATCTGCTCCCATTCCTAACGTTTTCTCCCCCAATCTGCCCTCTTAAACTGTTTAAATTCCCCTGGCTCTTTAAATCAGTTCATTTTAGCCCTATCTAAAAGTTAACAGTTAGTTTAGTGTATGTTACCTGGGCCCACTGCCCTCCCCCAGCCACACCTGCTCTTTGTTTTCTCAATGAAATTGATCCGGATGAAACTGACGAGCACAGCTGCCGATACTTCAATCTCCGATCCTGCTGTCTTCACAGTCCAGATTGTCTGCAGCCACGGCATGCGGTAAGTCCATTGAGGTGAAGAAGGAGCTGCGGGACCCGAGAGAAGTCCTGTGAAAAGGTGCCCCGAACACCCAAAACATCCACGAACGGCCCCCCCCGGCCGCAACTTCAAAGCGCCCGCGGGAGATGGCTCGGAGAGCATCTGCAGCGCACTGTCGGCAACGCTGCATGCCTTTATTTAAACCACTGCAAAAAAAAACCCCTAGCAAATGTAATCACCTCTAAGTCTGCCAAATGATGCTTCACCTCCCGAAGGACGTGGATGAGCTTTCCGGACGTCGATGGTGGGCACTGAGGAAATGGCTTATTACCTGCACCAGATTCCACCCCCCCTCCCCCCCCTTTACCCCCCTTCCACCCCCCCCCACCCCCGTCCCCTTCCCTGCTCCACCCTCTCAGCTCACCCCCTCACAACCCCGTCCCAGCCCGCCCCCCCTCGCACCATCTTCACCCCGCACCCCCTTCCCCTGCACACCCCCCCACCCCCTCCCTCTACCCCTCCCCCTTGCATCCCCTCCTCCCTCCGGCACCATCCTACACCTGTGTAGGGGCCCCAACAACCCCACTGCCTTGTGGGCGTCTCGGGAGAGACCAAGGCTAAGGGAGTAAACCCTAACAGAAAATCCGGAGCGGAACCCCGTAGGCGGTCATGTGTCACCTTTGGCATGTTTCCGGCAGTTCCTGCAGCCATACTGGTGCCAAACGTCGTGTCCTGCACTCCTTTGGACCCCACCAGAAAGGCCGAGAGGGGGGTTTTGACGACTGGGCAACTCTCAACCTCCATAAATTTGCCCAGGCATGCGCCATGGAGAGGTCACTCCATAGTTGCCTCACAGCGACTAAAACAACACGGAAGGCAGCAGTTACGGGTTATAAGTCCAGATAAATTGGCGTAGAAACTGGGCGCCACGGGTTGCCTTTGTCGGTGGGAGAGGTCATTGCACCTCACTGGACAGCTACCGCCCGCCTCAAACCGGGCAGCCCCCGGTCAATAAGGTTCTGTCCCGCCACAGCCTGCCTGCTTCAATGGGTGCTTGGAGCTCAGGGTCATTGCCCGAAAGGTGTACTGATACACCGCACCAAACAACATGAAAAAAGGAAAGAAGGTACCAGCCCTTCGCTTTGCAAGCTGGAACGTCAGAACTATGTGTCCTGGCCTGTCGGAAGACCTTACACAAATCAACGATTCTCGGAAGACCGCCATCATTAACAACGAGCTCAGTAGATTCAATGTGGACATTGCAGCACTTCAGGAGACTCGCCTCCCCGCGAGTGGCTCTCTAGCAGAGCAAGACTACACCTTCTTCTGGCAGGGCAGGGATCCTGAAGAACCAAGACAGCATGGAGTGGGCTTCGCCATCAGAAACTCCTTGCTCAGCATGATAGAGCCTCCCTCAAATGGCTCGGAACGCATACTGTCCATCCGACTGCTCACCACCTCTGGTCCAGTACACCTGCTCAGCATCTATGCTCCAACACTCTGCTCCGCACCTGAAGCTAAAGACCAGTTCTATGAACAACTCCATAACATCATTAGCAGCATCCCCAACACCGAACACCTATTCCTGCTGGGGGACTTTAATGCCAGGGTTGGGGCCGACCATGACCCATGGCCCTCCTGCCTTGGGCGCTATGGCGTTGGAAGGATGAATGAGAACGGGCAGAGACTGCTTGAGTTGTGTACCTATCATAACCTCTGCATCACCAACTCGTTCTTTCACACTAAACCCTGTCAATGGTTTCATGGAGGCACCCAAGATCACGTCGTTGGCACCAGCTAGACCTCATTGTCACAAGGCGAGCCGCCTTAAACAGTGTTCAAATCACACGCAGCTTCCACAGTGCGGACTGCGACACCGACCACTCCCTGGTGTGCAGCAAGGTTAGACTCAGACCAAAGAATGTGCATCATTCCAAGCAGAAGGGCCACCCGCGCATCAACACGAGCAGAATTTCTCACCCACAGCTGTTACAAAAATTTCTAAATTCACTTGTAACAGCCCTTCAAAACACTCCCACAGGGGATGCTGAGACCAAGTGGGCCCACATCAGAGACGCCATCTATGAGTCAGCTTTGACCACCTACGCAAAAGTGCGAAGAGAAATGCAGACTGGTTCCAATCTCATAATGAAGAGCTGGAACCTGTCATAGCCGCTAAGCGCATTGCACTTTTGAACTACAAGAAAGCCCCCAGCGATTTAACATCCGCAGCACTTAAAGCAGCCAGAAGTACTGCACAAAGAACAGCTGGGCGTTGCGCAAACGACTACTGGCAACACCGATGCAGTCATATTCAGCTGGCCTCAGACACCGGAAACATCAGAGGAATGTATGATGGCATGAAGAGAGCTCTTGGGCCAACCATCAAGAAGATCGCCCCCTTCAAATCTAAATCGGGGGACATAATCACTGACCAACGCAAACAGATGGACCGCTGGGTTGAGCACTACCTAGAACTGTACTCCAGGGAGAATGCTGTCACTGAGACTGCCCTCAATGCAGCCCAGCCTCTACCTCTCATGGATGAGCTGGACATACAGCCAACCAAATCGGAACTCAGTGATGCCATTGATTCCCTAGCCAGCGGAAAAGCCCCTGGGAAGGACAGCATTACCCCTGAAATAATCAAGAGTGCCAAGCCTGCTATACTCTCAGCACTACATGAACTGCTATGCCTGTGCTGGGACGAGGGAGCAGTACCCCAGGACATGCGCGATGCCAATATCATCACCCTCTATAAAAACAAAGGTGACCGCGGTGACTGCAACAACTACCGTGGAATCTCCCTGCTCAGCATAGTGGGGAAAGTCTTTGCTCGAGTCGCTCTGAACAGGCTCCAGAAGCTGGCCGAGCGCGTCTACCCTGAGGCACAGTGTGGCTTTCGTGCAGAGAGATCGACTATTGACATGCTGTTCTCCCTTCGTCAGATACAGGAGAAATGCCGTGAACAACAGATGCCCCTCTACATTGCTTTCATTGATCTCACCAAAGCCTTTGACCTCGTCAGCAGACGTGGTCTCTTCAGACTACTAGAAAAGATCGGATGGCCACCAAAGCTACTAAGTATCATCACCTCATTCCATGACAATATGAAAGGCACAATTCAACATGGTGGCTCCTCATCAGAGCCCTTTCCTATCCTGAGTGGTGTGAAACAGGGCTGTGTTCTCGCACCCACACTTTTTGGGATTTTCTTCTCCCTGCTGCTTTCACATGCGTTCAAATCCTCTGAAGAAGGAATTTTCCTCCACACAAGATCAGGGGGCAGGTTGTTCAACCTTGCCCGTCTAAGAGCGAAGTCCAAAGTACGGAAAGTCCTCATCAGAGAACTCCTCTTTGCTGACGATGCTGCTTTAACATCTCACACTGAAGAATGCCTGCAGAGTCTCATCGACAGGTTTGCGTCTGCCTGCAATGAATTTGGCCTAACCATCAGCCTCAAGAAAACGAACATCATGGGGCAGGATGTCAGAAATGCTCTATCCATCAATATTGGCGACCACGCTCTGGAAGTGGTTCAAGAGTTCACCTACCTAGGCTCAACTATCACCAGTAACCTGTCTCTAGATGCAGAAATCAACAAGCGCATGGGTAAGGCTTCCACTGCTATGTCCAGACTGGCCAAGAGAGTGTGGGAAAATGGCGCACTGACACGGAACACAAAAGTCCGAGTGTATCAGGCCTGTGTCCTCAGTACCTTGCTCTACGGCAGCGAGGCCTGGACAACGTATGCCAGCCAAGAGCGACGTCTCAATTCATTCCATCTTCGCTGCCTTCGGAGAATACTTGGCATCAGGTGGCAGGACTATATCTCCAACACAGAAGTCCTTGAAGCGGCTAACACCCCCAGCTTAGACACACTACTGAGTCAGCGGCGCTTGAGATGGCTTGGCCATGTGAGCCGCATGGAAGATGGCAGGATCCCCAAAGACACATTGTACAGCGAACTCGCCACTGGTATCAGACCCACCGGCCGTCCATGTCTCCGTTATAAAGACGTCTGCAAACGCGACATGAAATCGTGTGACATTGATCACAAGTCGTAGGAGTCAGTTGCCAGCATTCGCCAGAGCTGGCGGGCAGCCATAAAGACAGGGCTAAATTGTGGCGAGTCGAAGAGACTTAGTAGTTGGCAGGAAAAAAGACAGAGGCGCAAGGGGAGAGCCAACTGTGCAACAGCCCCAACAAACAAATTTCTCTGCAGCACCTGTGGAAGAGCCTGTCACTCCAAAATTGGCCTTTATAGCCACTCCAGGAGCTGCTTCACAAACCACTGACCACCTCCAGGCGCGTATCCATTGTCTCTCGAGACAAGGAGGCCCAAAAGAAAAAGAATGTCTTTGTTACTTGGTGTAAGGGTGTGTCTGTGTTACTGGGGTCAGTGTGTGTCTGTGTTAGTGGGGGTCATTTTGTGTTTCTAACTGGGTGTCAGTGTGTGTCTGTGTTACTGGGTATCAATGTATGTCTTTGTTACCTGGTGTAAGTGTATGACTTTGTTAATTGGTGTAATTGTCTGTCTTTGTTACTTGGTGTAAGTGTGTGTCTTTGTGACTTGGTGTCAGTGTATGTATGTGTTACTGGGGGTCAGTGTGTGTCAGTGTTACTGGGGGTCAGTGTGTGTCTGTGTTGCTGGGTATCAGTGTATGTCTTTGTTACTTGGTGTAAGTGTATGTCTTTGTTACTTGGTGTCAGTGTATGTGTGTGTGACTTGGTGTCAGTGTATGTCTTTGTTACTGGGAGTCAGTGTATGTCTTTGTTGCTTGGTGTAAGTGTAAGTCAAAATACTTGGTGTAAGTGTAAGTCTGTGTTACTTGGTGTAAGTGTATGTCTTTGTTACTTGGTGTTAGTGTATGTGTTTGTGACTTGGTTGTCAGTGTATATCTTTGTTTCTGGGTGTCAGTGTATGTCTTTGTTACTTGGCCTAAGTGTAAGTCAAAATACTTGGTGTAAGTGTATGTCTGTGTTTCTTGTTGTAAGTGTATGTCTTTGTTACTTGGTGTAAGTGTGTGTCTGTGTTACTGGGTATCAGTGTCTGTCTTTGTTACTTGGTGTCAGTGTATGTCAAAATACTTGGTGTAAGTGTATGTCTTTGATACTTGGTGTAATTGTCTGTCTTTGTTACTTGGTGTAAGTGTATGTCTTCGTTACTTGGTGTCAGTGTGTCTGTGTTCCTTGGTGGAAGTGTGTGTCTTTGTTACTTGGTTTAAGTGTATGACTTTGTTACTTGATGTCAGTGTATGTCTTTGTTACTTGGTGTCAGTGTGTGTCTGTGTTACTGGGTATCAGTGTATGTCTTTGTGACTTGGTGTCAGTGTATTTCTTTGTTACTGTGTATCAGTGTGTGTCTGTGTTACTGGGTATCAGTGTATGTCTTTGTGACTTGGTATCAGTGTATGTCTTTGTTACTGGGTGTCAGAGTGTGTCTGTGTTACTGGGTATCAGTGTATGCCTTTGTTACTTGATGTCAGTGCATGTCTGTGTTACTTTGAGTAAGTGTGTGTCTATGTTACTGGGTGTCAGTGTGTGTCTGTGTTACTTGGTGTAAGTCTGTGTCTTTGTTACTTGGTGTCCGTGTGTGTCTGTGTTACTGGGTGTCAGTGTATGTCTTTGTTACTTGGTGTAAGTGTGTGTCTGTGTTACTGGGTGTCAGTGTAACTGTGTGTTACTTGGTGTAAGTGTGTGTCTGTGTTACTGGGTATCGGTGTATTTCTTTGTGACTTGGTGTCAGTGTATGTCTTTGTTACTGGGAGTCAGTGTGTGTCTTTGTGACTTGGTGTCAGTGTATGTCTTTGTTACTTGGTTTCAGTGTGTGCCTGTGTTACTTGGTATCAGTGTATGTCTTTGTTACTTGGTGTCAGTGTATGTCAAAATACTTGGTGTAATTGTCTGTCTTTGTTACTTGGTGTAAGTGTATGTCTTTGTTACTTGGTGTCAGTGTATGTCTTTGTTACTTGGTGCAAGTGTTACTGGGTATCAGTGCATGTCTTTGTGACTTGGTATCAGTGTATGTCTTTGTGACTTGGTGTCAGTGTATGTCTTTGTTACTGGGTGTCAGTGTGTGTCTGTCATACATGGTGTCAGTGTATGTCTTTGTTACTGTTTATTAGTGTTTCACTGTGTTACTGGGTGTCAGTGTGTGTTTGTTTGTGTTACTGGGTATCAGTGTATGTCTTTGTTACTTGTTGTAAGTGTGTTTCTGTTTTACTGGTTATCAGTGTCTCTCTTTGTTACTTGGTGTAAGTGTGTGTCTTTGTTACTTGGTGTAATTGTATGTCTTTGTTACTTGGTGTCAGTGTATGTCTGTGTTACTTGGTGCAAGTGTACGTCTTTGTTACTTGGTGTAGGTGTGTGTCTGTGTTACTTGGTGTAAGTGTGTGTCTGTGTTCCTGGGTATAATTGTTTGTCTTTGTTATTTGATGTCAGTGTATGTCTGTGTTACTTGGTGTAAGTGTGTGTCTGTGTTACTGGGTATCAGTGTATGTCTTTGTTACTTGGTGTCAGTGTCTGTCTGTGTTACTTGGAGTATGTGTGTGTCTGTGTTACTGGGTGTCTGTGTGTGTCTGTGTTTCCTGGTGTAAGTGTGTGTCTATGTTACCTGGTGTCCGTGTGTGTCTGTGTTACTGGGTGTCAGTGCGTGTCTTTGTTACTTGGTGTCAGTGTATATCTGTGTTACTTGGTGTAAGTGTGTGTCTTTGATACTTGGAGTAATTGTATGTCTTTGTTACTTGGTGTCAGTGCATGTATGTGTTACTTGGTGTAAGTGTATGTCTTTGTAACTTGGTGTAAGTGTGTGTTTCTGTTACTTGGTGTAAGTGTCTGTCTGTGTTCCTTGGTATCAGTGTGTGTCTTTGTTACTTGGTGTCAGTGTATATCTGTGTTACTTGGTGCAAGTGTGTTTCTGTGTTTCTGGCTATCAGTGTATGTCTTTGTTACTTGGTGTCAGTGCATGTCTGTGTTACTGGGTGTAAGTGTGTGTCTGTGTTACTGGGTGTCAGTGTGTGTCTGTGTTACTTGGTGTATGTGTGTGTCTTTGTTACTTGGTGTCCGTGTGTGTCTGTGTTCCTGGGCATCAGTGTATGCCTTTGTGACTTGGTGTCAGTGTGTGTCTGTGTTCCTGGGTATCAGTGTATGTCTTTGTGACTTGCTGTCAGTGTATGTCTTTGTTTCTGGGTGTCAGTGTGTGTCTTTGTGACTTGGTGTAAGTGTCTGTCTTAGTTACTTGGTGTAAGTATGTGTCTGTGATACTGGGTATCAGTGTATGTCTTTGTTACTTGGTGTCAGTGTATGTCTGTGTTACTTGGTGTAAGTGTGTGTTTGTGTATCAGTGTATGTCTTTGTGACTTGGTGTCAGTGTATGGCTTTGTTACTGGGTGTCAGTGTGTGTCTTTGTGACTTGGTGTCAGTGTATGTCTGTGTTACTGGGTGTCAGTGTGTCTCTGTGTTACTGGCTATCAGTGTGTGTCTTTGTTACTTGGTGTCATTTTATGTCTTTGTTACTTGTTGTCAGTGTATGTGTTTGTGACTTGGTGTCAGTGTATGTCTTTGTTACTGGGTGTCAGTGTGTGTCTGTGTTACTGGGTATCAGTGTATGTCTTTGTTACTGTTTAATAGTGTTTCTCTGTGTTACTGGGTGTCAGTGTGTGTTTGTTTGTGTTA
This sequence comes from Heterodontus francisci, assembly GCF_036365525.1. Taxonomy (NCBI): domain Eukaryota; kingdom Metazoa; phylum Chordata; class Chondrichthyes; order Heterodontiformes; family Heterodontidae; genus Heterodontus; species Heterodontus francisci. Next base: position 67,863,484 of record NC_090391.1, read on the forward strand.
CTGGGTGTCAGTGTGTATCTGAGACACTAGGTGTCAGTATTTAGTTTAGTTCAGAGATCCAGCACTTTCACAGGCCCTTCGGCCCACCGAGTCTGTGCCGACCATCAACCACCCATTTATACTAATCCTACACTAATCCCGTATTCCTATCACATCCCCACCTGCCCCTATATATTTCTCTACCACCTACCTATACTAGGGGCAATTTATAATGGCCAATTAACCTATCAAACTGCAAGTCTTTGGCATGTGGGCGGAAACCGGAGCACCCGGAGGAAACCCACGCAGACACAGGGAGAACTTGCAAACTCCGCACAGGCTGTACCCAGAATCGAACTCTGGCTCCTGGAGCTGTGAGGCTGCGGTGCTAACCAATGCGCCAATGTGTCCCCGCCAGTGTGTGCCTGTGTTACTGGGTATCAGTGTATGTCTTTGTGACATGGTATCTGTGTATGTCTTTGTTACTGGGTGTCAGTGCGTGTCTGTGTTACTGGGTATCAGTGCATGTCTTTGTGACTTGGTATCAGTGTATGTCTTTGTGACGGGGTGTCAGTGTGTGTCTGTGTTACTGGGTATCAGTGTCTGTCTTTGTGACTTGGCATCAGTGTATGTCTTTGTTACTGGGTGTCAGTGTGTGTCTGTGTTCCTGGGTATCAGTGTATGTCTTTGTGACATGGTGTCAGTGTATGTCTTTGTTACTGGGTGTCAGTGTGTGTCTGTGTTACTGGGTATCAGTGTATGTCTTTGATACTAGGTGTCAGTGTATGTCTGTGTTACTTGTTGTAAGTGTGTGTCTGTGTTACTGGGTGTCAGTGTGTGTCTGTGTTACTTGGTGTAAGTCTGTGTCTTTGTTACTTGGTGTCCGTGTGTGTCTGTGTTGCTGGGTGTCAGTGTATGCCTTTGTGACTTGGTGTCAGTGTGTGTCTGTGTTACTTGGTGCAAGTGTGTGTCTGTGTTACTGGGTATCAGTGAATGTCCTTGTGACTTGGTGTCAGTGTATGTCTTTGTTACTGGGTGTCATTGTGTGTCTTTGTGACTTGGTGTCAGTGAATGTATTTGTTACTTGGTGTAAGTGTGTGTCTGTGTTACTGGGTTTCAGTGAGTGTCTTTGTTACACGGTGTCAGTGCATGTCAAAATACTTGGTGAAAGTGCATGTATTTGTTACTTGGTGCAATTGTCTGTCTTTGTTACTTGGTGTAAGTCTATGTCTTTGTTACTTGTTGTCAGTGTATGTCTTTGTTACTTGGTGTCAGTGTGTGTCTGTGTTACTTGGTGTCAGTGTATGTCTTTGTTACTGTTTATTTGTGTTTCTCTGTGTTACTGGGTTTCAGTGTGTGTTTGTTTGTGTTACTGGGTGTAAGTGTGTGTCTTTGTTACTTGGTGTCAGTGTATGTCTGTGTTACATGTGTAAGTGTATGTCTCTGTTACTTGGTGTATGTGTGTGTCTGTGTTACTTGGTGTAAGTGTGTGTCTGTGTTCCTGGGTATCATTGTATGTCTTTGTTACTTGGTGTCAGTGTCTGTCTGTGTTACTTGGTGTTAGTGTGTGTGTGTGTTACTGGGTATCAGTGTCCGCCTTTGTTACTTGGTGTCAGTGTATGTCTGTGTTACTTGGTGTAAGTGTGTGGCTGTTTTACTGGGTGTCAGTGTGTGTCTGTGTTACTTGGTGTAAGTGTGTGTCTTTGTTACTTGGTGTCCGTGTGGGTCTGTGTTACTCGGTGTCAGTGCATGTCTTTGTTACTTGGTGTCAGTGTATATCTGTGTTACTTGGTGTAATTGTATGTCTTTGTTACTTGGTGTCAGTGCATGTCTGTGTTACTTGGTGTAAGTGTATGTCATTGTTACTTGGTGTTAGTGTGTGTCTGTGTTACTTGGTGTAAGTGTGTGTCTGTGTTCCTGGGTATCAGTGTATGTCTTTGTTACTTGGTCTCAGTGTATGTCTGTGTTACTTGGTGTAAGTGTGTGTCTGTATTACTGGGTATCAGTGTATGTCTTTGTTACTTGGTGTCAGTGTATGTCTGTGTTACTTGGCGTAAGTGTGTGTCTGTGTTACTGGGTATCAGTGTCCGCCTTGGTTACTTGGTGTCAGTGTATGTCTGTGTTACTTGGTGTAAGTGTGTGTCTGTTTTACTGGGTGTAAGTGTGTGTCTGTTTTACTGGGTGTCAGTGTGTGTCTTTGTTATTTGGTGTCCGTGTGTGTCTGTGTTACTCGGTGTCAGTGACTGTCTTTGTTACTTGGTGTCAGTGCATGTCTGTGTTACTTGGTGTAAGTGTATGTCTTTGTTACTTGGTGTCAGTGTGTGTCTGTGTTACTTGGTGTAAGTGTGTGTCTGTGTATCAGTGTATGTCTTTGTGACTTGGTGTCAGTGTATGGCTTTGTTACTGGGTGTCAGTGTGTGTCTTTGTGACTTGGTGTCAGTGTATGTCTGTGTTACTGGGTGTGAGTGTGTGTCTGTGTTACTGGCTGTCAGTGTATGTCTTTGTTACTTGGTTTCATTTTATGTCTTTGTTACTTGATTTCAGTGTATGTGTTTGTGACCTGGTGTCAGTGTATGTCTTTGTTACTGTTTAATAGTGTTTCTCTGTGTTACTTGGTGTCAGTGTGTGTTTGTTTGTGTTACTGGGTGTCAGTGTGTATCTGAGACACTAGGTGTCAGTATTTAGTTTAGTTCAGAGATACAGCACTTTAACAGGCCCTTCGGCCCACCGAGTCTGTGCCGACCATCAACCACCCATTTATACTAATCCCGTATTCCTATCACATCCCCACCTGCCCCTATATATTTCCCTACCACCTACCTATACTAGGGGCAATTTATAATGGCCAATTAACCTATCAAACTGCAAGTCTTTGGCATGTGGGAGGAAACCGGAGCACCCGGAGGAAACCCACGCAGACACAGGGAGAACTTGCAAACTCCGCACAGGCAGTACCCAGAATCGAACTCTGGCTCCTGGAGCTGTGAGGCTGCGGTGCTAACCAATGCGCCAATGTGTCCCCGCCAGTGTGTGCCTGTGTTACTGGGTATCAGTGTATGTCTTTGTTACTTGGTGTCAGTGTGTGTCTGTGTTACTGGGTATCAGTGTCTGTCTTTGTGACATGGTATCTGTGTAAGTCTTTGTTACTGGGTGTCAGTGCGTGTCTGTGTTACTGGGTATCAGTGCATGTCTTTGTGACTTGGTATCAGTGTATGGCTTTGTTACGGGGTGTCAGTGTGTGTCTGTGTTACTGGGTATCAGTGTATGTCTTTGTGACATGGTGTCAGTGTATGTCTTTGTTACTGGGTGTCAGTGTGTGTCTGTGTTACTGGGTATCAGTGTATGTCTTTGATACTAGGTGTCAGTGTATGTCTGTGTTACTTGGTGTAAGTGTGTGTCTGTGTTACTGGGTGTCAGTGTGTGTCTGTGTTACTTGGTGTCAGTGTGTGTCTGTGTTACTTGGTGTAAGTCTGTGTCTTTGTTACTTGGTGTCCGTGTGTGTCTGTGTTGCTGGGTGTCAGTGTATGTCTTTGTTACAGGGTGTCAGTGTATGTCCTTGTTACTTGGTGTAAGTGTGTGTCTGTGTTACTGGGTATCAGTGAATGTCCTTGTGACTTGGTGTCAGTGTATGTCTTTGTTACTTGGTGTAAGTGTGTGTCTGTGTTACTGGGGATCAGTGAATGTCTTTGTTACTTGGTGTCAGTGTATGTCTTTGTTACTTGGTGTCAGTGTATGTCTTTGTTACTGGGTGTCAGTGTATGTTTTTCTTACTGGGTGTCAGTGTATGTCTTTGTTACTTGGTATCCGTGTGCGTTTGTGTTACTGGGTGTCAGTGTATGTCTTCGTTACTGGGTGCCAGTGTATGCCTTTGTTAGTTGGTGTCAGTGTATGTATTTGTTACTTGGTGTCAGTGTATGTCTTTGTTACTTGGTGCAAGTGTGTGTCTGTGTTACTGGGTATCAGTGAATGTCTTTGCTTCTTGGTGTCAGTGTATGTCTTTGTTACATGGTGTCATAGTGTGTCTTTGTTACTGGGTGTCAGTGTATGTCTTTGTGACTTGGTGGAAGTGTATGTCTGTGTTACTGGGTATCTGTGTCTGTCATTGTTACTTGGTGTAAGTGTGTGTCTGTGTTACTGGGTATCAGTGGATGTCTGTGTTACTTGGTGTAAGTGTATGTCTTTGTTACTTGGTGTCAGTGTATGTCTTTGTTACATGGTGTAAGTGTGTGTCTGTGTTACTGGATATCAGTGTATGTCATTGTTACTTGGTGCCTGTGTATGTCTGTGATACTTGGTGTAAGTGTGTGTCTGTGTGACTGTGTATCAGTGTATGTCTTTGTTACTTGGTGTCTTTGTATTTCTTTGTATACTTGGTGTCAGTGTGTGTCTTTGTTACTTGGTGTCAGTGTGTTTCTTTGTTACTGGGTGTCAGTGTGTTTCTTTGTTACTGGGTGTCAGTGTTTGTCTTTGTTACTGGGTGTCAGTGTTTGTCTATGTTACTGGGTGTCAGTGTATGTCTGTGTACTTGGTGTATGTGTGTGTCTTTGTTACTTGGTGTCAGTGCATGTCTTTGTTACTTGGTGTAAGTGTTCGTCTTTGTTACTTGGTGTCAGTGCATGTCTTTGTTACTTGGTGTAAGTGTATGCCTTTGTTACTTGGTGTCAGTGTATGTCTCTGTTACTTGGTGTAAGTGTGTGTCTGTGTTACTGGGTATCAGTGTATGTCTTTGTTACTTGGTGTCATTGTCTGTCTTTGTTACTTGGCGTAAGTGTGTGCCTGTGTTACTGGGTATCAGTGTATGTCTTTGTTACTTGGTGTCAGTGTATGTCTGTGTTACTTGGTGTAAGTGTGTGTCTGTGTGGCTGGGTATCATTGTATGTCTTTGTTACTTGGTGTAAGTGTGTGTCTGTGTTAATGTGTATCAGTGTATGTCTTTGTTACTTGTTGTCTGTGTATGTCTTTGTTACTTGGGGTAAGTGTGTGTCTTTCTTACTTGGTGTAAGTGCATGTCTTTGTTACTTGGTGTCAGTGTATGTCTGTGTAGCTTGGTGTAAGTGTATGTGTTTGTTACTTGGTGTCGGTGTATGTCTTTGTTCCTTGGTGTAAGTGTTTGTCTGTGTTACTGTGTATCAGTGTATATCTTTGTTAGTTGGTGTCTGTGTATGTCTGTGATGCGTGGTGTAAGTGTGTGTCTGTGTTACTGGGTATCAGTGTATGTCTTTGTTACTTGGTGACAGTGTATGTCTTTGTTACTTGGTGTAAGTGTGTGTCTTTGTTACTGGGTATCAGTGTGTGTCTTTGTTAATTTGTGTCAGTGGATGTCTTTGTTACTTGGTGTCAGTGTGTGTCTTTGTTACTTGGTGTCAGTGTGTGTCTTTGTAACTGGGTGTCAGTGTATGTCTTTGTTACTGGGTGTCAGTGTATGTCTTTGTGACTTGGTGTAAGTGTGTGTCTCTGTTACTGGGTATCAGTGCATGTCTTTGTTACTTGGTGTAAGTGTATGTCTTTGTTACTTGGTGTCAGTGTATGTCTTTGATACTTGGTGTCAGTGCATGTCTGTTTTCCTTGGTGTAAATCTGTGTCTTTGTTACTTGGTGTCAGTGTATGTATTTGATACTTGGTGTCAGTGTATGTCTGTGTTACTTGGTGTAAGTGTATGTCTTCGTTAATTGGTGTAAGTGTGTGTCTTTGTTATTTGGTGTCAGTGTATGTCTTTGTTACTTGGTGTAAGTGTGTGTCTTTGTTACTGGGGATCAGTGAATGTCTTTGTTACTTGGTGTCAGTGTATGCCTTTGTTACTGGGTGTCAGTGTATGTTTTTGTGAATGGGTATCAGTGTATGTCATTGTTACTTGGTGTAAGTGTGTGTCTGTGTTACTGGGTATCAGTGTATGTCTTTGTTGCTTGGTGTCAGTGTATGTCTGTGTTACTTGGTGTAAGTGTGTGTCTTTGTTACTTGGTGTCAGTGTATGTCTGTGTTACTTGGTGTCAGTGTATGTCTTTGTTACTTGGTGTCAGTGTATGTCTTTGTATACTTGGTGTAAGTGTGTGTCTGTGTTACTGGGTATCAGTGTATGTCTTTGTTACTGGGTATCAGTGTCTGTCTTTGTTACTTGGTGTAAGTGTGTGTCTGTGTTACTGGGTATCAGTGTATGTCTTTGTTACTTTGTGTCAGTGTATGTCTGTGTACTTGGTGTAAGTGTGTGTCTTTGTTACTTGGTGTCAGTGTATGTCTGTGTTACTTGGTGTAAGTGTATGTCTTTGTTACTTGGTGTAAGTCTATGCCTTTGTTACTTGGTGTCAGTGTATGTCTCTGTTACTTGGTGTAAGTGTGTGTCTGTGTTACTGGGTAAGAGTGTATGTCTTTGTTATTTGATGTCAGTGTATGTCTGTGTTACTTGGTGTAAGTGTATGTTTCTGTTACTTGGTGTCAGTGTATGTCTTTGTTACTTGGTGTAAGTGTGTGTCAGTGTTACTGGGTATCAGTGTATGTCTTTGTTACTTGGTGTCTGTGTATGTCTGGGATACTTGGTGTAAGTGTGCGTCTGTGTTACTGGGTATCAGTGTATGTCTTTGTTACTTGGTGTAAGTGTGTGTCTGTGTTACTGGGTATCAGTGTATGTCTTCGTTACTTGGTGTCTGTGTATGTCTTTGTTACTTGGTGTCAGTGTGTGTCTTTGTTACTTGGTGTAAGTGTATGTCTTTGTTACTTGGTGTAAGTGTGTGTCTGTGTTACTGGGGATCAGTGAATGTCTTTGTTACTTGGTGTCAGTGTATGTCTTTGTTACTTGGTGTCAGTGTATGTCTTTGTTACTGGGTGTCAGTGTATGTTTTTCTTACTGGGTGTCAGTGTATGTCTTTGTTACTTGGTATCCGTGTGCGTTTGTGTTACTGGGTGTCAGTGTATGTCTTCGTTACTGGGTGCCAGTGTATGCCTTTGTTAGTTGGTGTCAGTGTATGTATTTGTTACTTGGTGTCAGTGTATGTCTTTGTTACTTGGTGCAAGTGTGTGTCTGTGTTACTGGGTATCAGTGAATGTCTTTGCTTCTTGGTGTCAGTGTATGTCTTTGTTACATGGTGTCATAGTGTGTCTTTGTTACTGGGTGTCAGTGTATGTCTTTGTGACTTGGTGGAAGTGTATGTCTGTGTTACTGGGTATCTGTGTCTGTCATTGTTACTTGGTGTAAGTGTGTGTCTGTGTTACTGGGTATCAGTGGATGTCTGTGTTACTTGGTGTAAGTGTATGTCTTTGTTACTTGGTGTCAGTGTATGTCTTTGTTACATGGTGTAAGTGTGTGTCTGTGTTACTGGATATCAGTGTATGTCTTTGTTACTTGGTGTCTTTGTATTTCTTTGTATACTTGGTGTCAGTGTGTGTCTTTGTTACTTGGTGTCAGTGTGTTTCTTTGTTACTGGGTGTCAGTGTGTTTCTTTGTTACTGGGTGTCAGTGTTTGTCTTTGTTACTGGGTGTCAGTGTATGTCTGTGTACTTGGTGTATGTGTGTGTCTTTGTTACTTGGTGTCAGTGCATGTCTTTGTTACTTGGTGTAAGTGTTCGTCTTTGTTACTTGGTGTCAGTGCATGTCTTTGTTACTTGGTGTAAGTGTATGCCTTTGTTACTTGGTGTCAGTGTATGTCTCTGTTACTTGGTGTAAGTGTGTGTCTGTGTTACTGGGTATCAGTGTATGTCTTTGTTACTTGGTGTCATTGTCTGTCTTTGTTACTTGGCGTAAGTGTGTGCCTGTGTTACTGGGTATCAGTGTATGTCTTTGTTACTTGGTGTCAGTGTATGTCTGTGTTACTTGGTGTAAGTGTGTGTCTGTGTGGCTGGGTATCATTGTATGTCTTTGTTACTTGGTGTAAGTGTGTGTCTGTGTTAATGTGTATCAGTGTATGTCTTTGTTACTTGTTGTCTGTGTATGTCTTTGTTACTTGGGGTAAGTGCATGTCTTTGTTACTTGGTGTCAGTGTATGTCTGTGTAGCTTGGTGTAAGTGTATGTGTTTGTTACTTGGTGTCGGTGTATGTCTTTGTTCCTTGGTGTAAGTGTTTGTCTGTGTTACTGTGTATCAGTGTATATCTTTGTTAGTTGGTGTCTGTGTATGTCTGTGATGCGTGGTGTAAGTGTGTGTCTGTGTTACTGGGTATCAGTGTATGTCTTTGTTACTTGGTGACAGTGTATGTCTTTGTTACTTGGTGTAAGTGTGTGTCTTTGTTACTGGGTATCAGTGTGTGTCTTTGTTAATTTGTGTCAGTGGATGTCTTTGTTACTTGGTGTCAGTGTGTGTCTTTGTTACTTGGTGTCAGTGTGTGTCTTTGTAACTGGGTGTCAGTGTATGTCTTTGTTACTGGGTGTCAGTGTATGTCTTTGTGACTTGGTGTAAGTGTGCGTCTCTGTTACTGGGTATCAGTGCATGTCTTTGTTACTTGGTGTAAGTGTATGTCTTTGTTACTTGGTGTCAGTGTATGTCTTTGATACTTGGTGTCAGTGCATGTCTGTTTTCCTTGGTGTAAATCTGTGTCTTTGTTACTTGGTGTCAGTGTATGTATTTGATACTTGGTGTCAGTGTATGTCTGTGTTACTTGGTGTAAGTGTATGTCTTCGTTAATTGGTGTAAGTGTGTGTCTTTGTTATTTGGTGTCAGTGTATGTCTTTGTTACTTGGTGTAAGTGTGTGTCTTTGTTACTGGGGATCAGTGAATGTCTTTGTTACTTGGTGTCAGTGTATGCCTTTGTTACTGGGTGTCAGTGTATGTTTTTGTGAATGGGTATCAGTGTATGTCATTGTTACTTGGTGTAAGTGTGTGTCTGTGTTACTGGGTATCAGTGTATGTCTTTGTTGCTTGGTGTCAGTGTATGTCTGTGTTACTTGGTGTAAGTGTGTGTCTTTGTTACTTGGTGTCAGTGTATGTCTGTGTTACTTGGTGTCAGTGTATGTCTTTGTTACTTGGTGTCAGTGTATGTCTTTGTATACTTGGTGTAAGTGTGTGTCTGTGTTACTGGGTATCAGTGTATGTCTTTGTTACTGGGTATCAGTGTCTGTCTTTGTTACTTGGTGTAAGTGTGTGTCTGTGTTACTGGGTATCAGAGTATGTCTTTGTTACTTGGTGTCAGTGTATGTCTGTGTACTTGGTGTAAGTGTGTGTCTTTGTTACTTGGTGTCAGTGGATGTCTGTGTTACTTGGTGTAAGTGTATGTCTTTGTTACTTGGTGTCATTGCATGTCTTTGTTACTTGGTGTAAGTGTATGCCTTTGTTACTTGGTGTCAGTGTATGTCTCTGTTACTTGGTGTAAGTGTGTGTCTGTGTTACTGGGTATCAGTGTATGTCTTTGTTACTTGGTGTCATTGTCTGTCTTTGTTACTTGTTGTAAGTGTGTGTCTGTGCTACTGAGTATCAGTCTATGTCTTTGTTCCTTGGTGTCAGTGTATGTCTGTGTTACTTGGTGTAAGAGTGTGTCTTTGTTAGTTGGTGTAAGTGTATGTCTTTGTTACTTGGTGTCAGTGTATGTCTGTGTTAGTTGGTGTAAGTGTATGTCTCTGTTACTTGGTGTCAGTGTATGTCTTTGTTACTTGGTGTAAGTGTGTGTCAGTGTTACTGGGTATCAGTGTATGTCTTCGTTACTTGGTGTCTGTGTATGTCTTTGTTACTCGGTGTCAGTGTGTGTCTTTGTTACTTGGTGTCAGTGTATGTCTTTGTTACTTGGTGTAAGTGTGTGTCTGTGTTACTGGGGATCAGTGAATGTCTTTGTTACTAGGTGTCAGTGTATGTCTTTGTTACTGGGTGTCAGTGTATGTTTTTGTGACTGGGTGTCAGTGTATGTCTTTGTTACTTGTTGTATGTGTGTGTCTGTGTTTCTGGGTATCAGTGAATGTCTTTGTTACTTGGTGTCAGTGTATGTCTTTGTTACTTGGTGTAAGTGTGTGTCTTTGTTACTGGGTTTCAGTGTATGTCTTTGTTAATTTGTGTCAGTTGATGTCTTTGTTACTTGGTGTCAGTGTGTGTATTTGTTACTTGGTGTCAGTGTGTGTCTTTGTAACTGGGTGTCAGTGTATGTCATTGTTACTGGGTGTCAGTGTCTGTCTTTGTTACTTGGTGTAAGTGTGTGTCTTTGTTACTGGGTATCGGTGTATGTCTTTGTTACTTGGTGTAAGTGTATGTCTTTGTTACTTGGTGTCAGTTTATGTCTGTGTGACTTGGTGTAAGTTTGAGTCTTTGTTACTTGGTGTCAGTGTATGTATTTGATACTTGGTGTCAGTGTATGTATTTGATACTTGGTGTCAGTGTATGTCTGTGTTACTTGGTGTAAGAGTGTGTCTTTGTTAGTTGGTGTAAGTGTATGTCTTTGTTACTTGGTGTCAGTGGATGTCTGTGTTAGTTGGTGTAAGTGTATGTCTCTGTTACTTGGTGTCAGTGTATGTCTTTGTTACTTGGTGTAAGTGTGTGTCTGTGTTACTGGGTATCAGTGTATGTCTTCGTTACTTGGTGTCTGTGTATGTCTTTGTTACTTGGTGTCAGTGTGTGTCTTTGTTACTTGGTGTAAGTGTATGTCTTTGTTACTTGGTGTAAGTGTGTGTCTTTGTTACTTGGTGTAAGTGTATGTCTTTGTTACTTGATGTCAGTGTATGTCTGTGTGACTTGGTGTAAGTGTATGTCTCTGTTACTTGGTGTCAGTGTATGTCTTTGTTACTTGGTGTAAGTGTGTCTCAGTGTTCCTGGGTATCAGTGTATGTCCTTGTTACTTGGTGTCTGTGTATGTCTGGGATACTTGGTGTAAGTGTGCGTCTGTGTTACTGGGTATCAGTGTATGTCTTTGTTACTTGGTGTAAGTGTGTGTCTGTGTTACTGGGTATCAGTGTATGTCTTCGTTACTTGGTGTCTGTGTATGTCTTTGTTACTTGGTGTCAGTGTGTGTCTTTGTTACTTGGTGTAAGTGTATGTCTTTGTTACTTGGTGTAAGTGTGTGTCTTTGTTACTTGGTGTAAGTGTATGTCTTTGTTACTTGGTGTCAGTGTATGTCTGTGTGACTTGGTGTAAGTGTATGTCTCTGTTACTTGGTGTCAGTGTATGTCTTTGTTACTTGGTGTAAGTGTGTCTCAGTGTTCCTGGGTATCAGTGTATGTCTTTGTTACTTGGTGTCTGTGTATGTCTGGGATACTTGGTGTAAGTGTGCGTCTGTGTTACTGGGTATCAGTGTATGTCTTCGTTACTTGGTGTCTGTGTATGTCTTTGTTACTTGGTGTCAGTGTGTGTCTTTGTTACTTGGTGTAAGTGTATGTCTTTGTTACTTGGTGTAAGTGTGTGTCTGTGTTACTGGGGATCAGTGAATGTCTTTGTTACTTGGTGTCAATGTATGTCTTTGTTACTGGGTGTCAGTGTATGTTTTTCTTACTGGGTGTCAGTGTTTGTCTTTGTTACTTGGTGTCCGTGTGCGGCTGTGTTACTGGGTGTCAGTGTATGTCTTTGTTACTGGGTGCCAGTGTATGCCTTTGTTACTTGGTGTCAGTGTATGTCTTTGTTACTTGGTGTCAGTGTATGTCTTTGTTACTTGGTGCAAGTGTGTGTCTGTGTTACTGGGTATCAGTGAATGTCTTTGTTTCTTGGTGTCAGTGTATGTCTTTGTTACTTGGTGTCATAGTGTGTCTTTGTTACTGGGTGTCAGTGTATGTCTTTGTGACTTGGTGGAAGTGTGTGTCTGTGTTCCTGGGTATCTGTGTCTGTCATTGTTACTTGGTGTAAGTGTGTGTCTGTGTTACTGGGTATCAGTGGATGTCTGTGTTACTTGGTGTAAGTGTATGTCTTTGTTACTTGGTGTCAGTGTATGTCTTTGTTACATGGTGTAAGTGTGTGTCTGTGTTACTGGATATCAGTGTATGTCATTGTTACTTGGTGTCTGTGCATGTCTGTGATACTTGGTGGAAGTGTGTGTCTGTGTGACTGTGTATCAGTGTATGTCTTTGTTACTTGGTGTCTGTGTATGTCTTTGTATACTTGGTGTCAGTGTGTGTCTTTGTTACTTGGTGTCAGTGTGTTTCTTTGTTACTGGGTGTCAGTGTTTGTCTTTGTTACTGGGTGTCAGTGTATGTCTTTGTGACTTGATGTTAGTGTTTGTCTGTGTTACTGTGCATCAGTGTATGTCTTTGTTACTTGGTGTCAGTGTATGTCTGTGTACTTGGTGTATGTGTGTGTCTTTGTTACTTGGTGTCAGTGCATGTCTTTGTTACTTGGTGTAAGTGTTCGTCTTTGTTACTTGGTGTCAGTGCATGTCTTTGTTACTTGGTGCAAGTGTATGCCTTTGTTACTTGGTGTCAGTGTATGTCTCTGTTACTTGGTGTCATTGTCTGTCTTTGTTACTTGGTGTAGGTGTGTGCCTGTGTTACTGGGTATCAGTGTATGTCTTTGTTACTTGGTGTCAGTGTATGTCTGTGTTACTTGGTGTAAGTGTGTGTCTGTGTGGCTGGGTATCATTGTATGTCTTTGTTACTTGGTGTAAGTGTGTGTCTGTGTTAATGTGTATCAGTGTATGTCTTTGTTAGTTGGTGGCTGTGTATGTCTGTGATACGTGGTGTAAGTGTGTGTCTGTGTTACTGGTATCAGTGTATGTCTTTGTTACTTGGTGACAGTGTATGTCTTTGTTACTTGGTGTAAGTGTGTGTCTTTGTTACTGGGTATCAGTGTGTGTCTTTGTTAATTTGTGTCAGTGGATGTCTTTGTTACTTGGCGTCAGTGTGTGTCTTTGTTACTTGGTGTCAGTGTGTGTCTTTGTTACTGGGTGTCAGTGTATGTCTTTGTTACTGGGTGTCAGTGTATGTCTTTGTGACTTGGTGTAAGTGTGTGTCTCTGTTACTGGGTATCAGTGCATGTCTTTGTTATTTGGTGTAAGTGTATGTCTTTGTTACTTGGTGTCAGTGCATGTCTTTGTTACTTGGTGTAAGTGTGTGTCTTTGTTACTTGGTGTAAGTGTGTGTCTTTGTTACTTGGTGTAAGTGTATGTCTTTGTTACTTGGTGTCAGTGTATGTCAGTGTGACTTGGTGTAAGTGTATGTCTCTGTTACTTGGTGTCAGTGTATGTCTTTGTTACTTGGTGTAAGTGTGTGTCAGTGTTACTGGGTATCAGTGTATGTCTTTGTTACTTGGTGTCTGTGTATGTCTGGGATACTTGGTGTAAGTGTGTGTCTGTGTTACTGGGTATCAGTGTATGTCTTCGTTACTTGGTGTCTGTGTATGTCTTTGTTACTTGGTGTCAGTGTGTGTCTTTGTTACTTGGTGTAAGTGTGTGTCTGTGTTACTGGGGATCAGTGAATGTCTTTGTTACTTGGTGTCAGTGTATGTCTTTGTTACTGGGTGTCAGTGTATGTTTTTCTTACTGGGTGTCAGTGTATGTCTTTGTTACTTGGTGTCGGTGTGCGTCTGTGTTACTGGGTGTCAGTGTATGTCTTTGTTACTGGGTGCCAGTGTATGCCTTTGTTACTTGGTGTCAGTGTATGTCTTTGTTACTTGGTGTCAGTGTATGTCTTTGTTACTTGGTGCAAGTGTGTGTCTGTGTTACTGGGTATCAGTGAATGTCTTTGTTTCTTGGTGTCAGTGTATGTCTTTGTTACTTGGTGTCATAGTGTGACTTTGTTACTGCGTGTCAGTGTATGTCTTTGTGACTTGGTGGAAGTGTGTGTCTGTGTTACTGGGTATCTGTGTCTGTCATTGTTACTTGGTGTAAGTGTGTGTCTGTGTTACTGGGTATCAGTGGATGTCTGTGTTACTTGGTGTAAGTGTATGTCTTTGTTACTTGGTGTCAGTGTATGTCTTTGTTACATGGTGTAAGTGTGTGTCTGTGTTACTGGATATCAGTGTATGTCATTGTTACTTGGTGTCTGTGTATCTCTGTGATACTTGGTGTAAGTGTGTGTCTGTGTGACTGTGTATCAGTGTATGTCTTTGTTACTTGGTGTCTGTGTATGTCTTTGTATAATTGGTGTCAGTGTGTGTCTTTGTTACTTGGTGTCAGTGTGTTTCTTTGTTACTGGGTGTCAGTGTTTGTCTTTGTTACTGGGTGTCAGTGTATGTCTTTGTGACTTGATGTTAGTGTTTGTCTGTGTTACTGTGCATCATTGTATGTCTTTGTTACTTGGTGTCAGTGTATGTCTGTGTACTTGGTGTATGTGTGTGTCTTGGTTACCTGGTGTCAGTGCATGTCTTTGTTACTTGGTGTAAGTGTTCGTCTTTGTTACTTGGTGTCAGTGCATATCTTTGTTACTTGGTGTATTTGTATGCCTTTGTTACTTGGTGTCAGTGTATGTCTCTGTTACTTGGTGTAAGTGTGTGTCTGTGTTACTGGGTATCAGTGTATGTCTTTGTTACTTGGTGTCATTGTCTGTCTTTGTTACTTGGTCGAAGTGTGTGCCTGTGTTACTGGGTATCAGTGTATGTCTTTGTTACTTATGCAAGTGTATGTCTGTGTTACTTGGTGTAAGTGTGTGTCTGTGTGGCTGGGTATCATTGTATGTCTTTGTTACTTGGTGTAAGTGTGTGTCTGTGTTAATGTATATCAGTGTATGTCTTTGTTACTTGGTGTCTGTGTGTGTCTTTGTTACTTGGTGTAATGTGTGTCTTTCTTACTTGGTGTAAGTGCTTGTCTTTGTTACTTGGTGTCGGTGTATGTCTTTGTTACTTGGTGTAAGTGTCTGTCTGTGTTACTGGGTATCAGTGTATGTCTTTGTTAGTTGGTGTCTGTGTATGTCTGTGATACGTGGTGTAAGTGTGTGTCTGTGTTACTGGGTATCAGTGTATGTCTTTGTTACTGGGTGACAGTGTATGTCTTTGTTACTTGGTGAAAGTGTGTGTCTTTGTTACCCGGTATCAGTGTGTTTCTTTGTTAATTTGTGTCAGTGGATGTCTTTGTTACTTGGTGTCAGTGTGTGTCTTTGTTACTTGGTGTCAGTGTGTGTCTTTGTAACTGGGTGTCAGTGTATGTATTTGTTACTGGGTGTCAGTGTATGTCTTTGTGACTTGGTGTAAGTGTGTGTCTCTGTTACTGGGTATCAGTGCATGTCTTTGTTACTTGGTGTAAGTGTATGTCTTTGTTACTTGGTGTCAGTGTATGTCTTTGATGCTTGGTGTCAGTGTATGTCTGTTTTACTTGGTGTAAATCTGTGTCTTTGTTACTTGGTGTCAGTGTATGTATTTGATACTTGGTGTCAGTGTATGTCTGTGTTACTTGGTGTAAGTGTATGTCTTTGTTAATTGGTGTAAGTGTGTGTCTTTGTTACTTGATGTCAGTGTATGTCTTTGTTACTTGGTGTAAGTGTTCGTCTTTGTTACTTGGTGTCAGTGCATGTCTCTGTTACTTGGTGTAAGTGTGTGTCTGTGTTACTGGGTATCAGTGTATGTCTTTGTTACTTGGTGTCATTGTCTGTCTTTGTTACTTGGTCGAAGTGTGTGCCTGTGTTACTGGGTATCAGTGTATGTCTTTGTTACTTATGTAAGTGTATGTCTGTGTTACTTGGTGTAAGTGTGTGTCTGTGTGGCTGGGTATCATTGTATGTCTTTGTTACTTGGTGTAAGTGTGTGTCTGTGTTAATGTATATCAGTGTATGTCTTTGTTACTTGGTGTCTATGTGTGTCTTTGTTACTTGGTGTAATGTGTGTCTTTCTTACTTGGTGTAAGTGCTTGTCTTTGTTACTTGGTGTCGGTGTATGTCTTTGTTACTTGGTGTAAGTGTTTGTCTGTGTTACTGGGTATCAGTGTATGTCTTTGTTAGTTGGTGTCTGTGTATGTCTGTGATACGTGGTGTAAGTGTGTGTCTGTGTTACTGGGTATCAGTGTATGTCTTTGTTACTGGGTGACAGTGTATGTCTTTGTTACTTGGTGTAAGTGTGTGTCTTTGTTACCCGGTATCAGTGTGTGTCTTTGTTAATTTGTGTCAGTGGATGTCTTTGTTACTTGGTGTCAGTGTGTGTCTTTGTTACTTGGTGTCAGTGTGTGTCTTTGTAACTGGGTGTCAGTGTATGTATTTGTTACTGGGTATCAGTGCATGTCTTTGTTACTTGGTGTAAGTGTATGTCTTTGTTACTTGGTGTCAGTGTATGTCTTTGATACTTGGTGTCAGTGTATGTCTTTGATACTTGGTGTCAGTGTATGTCTGTTTTTCTTGGTGTAAATCTGTGTCTTTGTTACTTGGTGTCAGTGTATGTATTTGATACTTGGTGTCAGTGTATGTCTGTGTTACTTGGTGTAAGTGTATGTCTTTGTTAATTGGTGTAAGTGTGTGTCTTTGTTACTTGATGTCAGTGTATGTCTTTGTTACTTGGTGTAAGTGTGTGTCTTTGTTACTTGGTGTAAGTGTATGTCTTTGTTACTGGGTGTCAGTTTCTGTCTTTGTTACTTGGTGTAAGTGTGTGTCTTTGTTACTGGGTATCGGTGTATGTCTTTGTTACTTGGTGTAAGTGTATGTCTTTGTTATTTGGTGTCAGTTTATGTCTGTGTTACTTGGTGTAAGTTTGTGTCTTTGTTACTTGGTGTCAGTGTATGTATTTGATACTTGGTGTCAGTGTATGTCTGTGTTACTTGGTGTAAGAGTGTGTCTTTGTTAGTTGGTGTAAGTGTATGTCTTTGTTACTTGGTGTCAGTGGATGTCTGTGTTAGTTGGTGTAAGTGTATGTCTCTGTTACTTGGTGTCAGTGTATGTCTTTGTTACTTGGTGTCAGTGTATGCCTTTGTTACTTGGTGTCAGTGTGTGTCTTTGTTACTTGGTGTAAGTGTATGTCTTTGTTACTTGGTGTAAGTGTGTGTCTTTGTTACTTGGTGTCAGTGTATGTCTGTGTGACTTGGTGTAAGTGTATGTCTCTGTTACTTGGTGTCAGTGTATGTCTTTGTTACTTGGTGTAAGTGTGTGTCAGTGTTCCTGGGTATCAGTGTATGTCTTTGTTACTTGGTGTCTGTGTATGTCTGGGATACTTGGTGTAAGTGTGCGTCTGTGTTACTGGGTATCAGTGTATGTCTGTGTTACTTGGTGTAAGTGTATGTCTTTGTTAATTGGTGTAAGTGTGTGTCTTTGTTACTTGATGTCAGTGTATGTCTTTGTTACTTGGTGTAAGTGTGTGTCTTTGTTACTTGGTGTAAGTGTATGTCTTTGTTACTGGGTGTCAGTTTCTGTCTTTGTTACTTGGTGTCTGTGTGTGTCTTTGTTACTTGGTGTAATGTGTGTCTTTCTTACTTGGTGTAAGTGCTTGTCTTTGTTACTTGGTGTCGCTGTATGTCTTTGTTACTTGGTGTAAGTGTTTGTCTGTGTTACTGGGTATCAGTGTATGTCTTTGTTAGTTGGTGTCTGTGTATGTCTGTGATACGTGGTGTAAGTGTGTGTCTGTGTTACTGGGTATCAGTGTATGTCTTTGTTACTGGGTGACAGAGTATGTCTTTGTTACTTGGTGTAAGTGTGTGTCTTTGTTACCCGGTATCAGTGTGTGTCTTTGTTAATTTGTGTCAGTGGATGTCTTTGTTACTTGGTGTCAGTGTGTGTCTTTGTTACTTGGTGTCAGTGTGTGTCTTTGTAACTGGGTGTCAGTGTATGTATTTGTTACTGGGTGTCAGTGTATGTCTTTGTGACTTGGTGTAAGTGTGTGTCTCTGTTACTGGGTATCAGTGCATGTCTTTGTTACTTGGTGTAAGTGTATGTCTTTGTTACTTGGTGGCAGTGTATGTCTTTGATACTTGGTGTCAGTGTATGTCTGTTTTACTTGGTGTAAATCTGTGTCTTTGTTACTTGGTGTCAGTGTATGTATTTGATACTTGGTGTCAGTGTATGTCTGTGTTACTTGGTGTAAGTGTATGTCTTTGTTAATTGGTGTAAGTGTGTGTCTTTGTTACTTGATGTCAGTGTATGTCTTTGTTACTTGGTGTAAGTGTGTGTCTTTGTTACTTGGTGTAAGTGTATGTCTTTGTTACTGGGTGTCAGTTTCTGTCTTTGTTACTTGGTGTAAGTGTGTGTCTTTGTTACTGGGTATCGGTGTATGTCTTTGTTACTTGGTGTAAGTGTATGTCTTTGTTATTTGGTGTCAGTTTATGTCTTTGTTACTTGGTGTAAGTTTGTGTCTTTGTTACTTGGTGTCAGTGTATGTATTTGATACTTGGTGTCAGTGTATGTCTGTGTTACTTGGTGTAAGAGTGTGTCTTTGTTAGTTGGTGTAAGTGTATGTCTTTGTTACTTGGTGTCAGTGGATGTCTGTGTTAGTTGGTGTAAGTGTATGTCTCTGTTACTTGGTGTCAGTGTATGTCTTTGTTACTTGGTGTAAGTGTGTGTCTGTGTTACTGGGTATCAGTGTATGTCTTCGTTACTTGGTGTCAGTGTATGCCTTTGTTACTTGGTGTCAGTGTGTGTCTTTGTTACTTGGTGTAAGTGTATGTCTTTGTTACTTGGTGTAAGTGTGTGTCTTTGTTACTTGGTGTCAGTGTATGTCTGTGTGACTTGGTGTAAGTGTATGTCTCTGTTACTTGGTGTCAGTGTATGTCTTTGTTACTTGGTGTAAGTGTGTGTCAGTGTTCCTGGGTATCAGTGTATGTCTTTGTTACTTGGTGTCTGTGTATGTCTGGGATACTTGGTGTAAGTGTGCGTCTGTGTTACTGGGTATCAGTGTATGTCTGTGTTACTTGGTGTAAGTGTATGTCTTTGTTAATTGGTGTAAGTGTGTGTCTTTGTTACTTGATGTCAGTGTATGTCTTTGTTACTTGGTGTAAGTGTGTGTCTTTGTTACTTGGTGTAAGTGTATGTCTTTGTTACTGGGTGTCAGTTTCTGTCTTTGTTACTTGGTGTAAGTGTGTGTCTTTGTTACTGGGTATCGGTGTATGTCTTTGTTACTTGGTGTAAGTGTATGTCTTTGTTACTTGGTGTCAGTTTATGTCTGTGTTACTTGGTGTAAGTTTGTGTCTTTGTTACTTGGTGTCAGTGTATGTATTTGATACTTGGTGTCATTGTATGTCTGTGTTACTTAGTGTAAGAGTGTGTCTTTGTTAGTTGGTGTAAGTGTATGTCTTTGTTACTTGGTGTCAGTGGATGTCTGTGTTACTTGGTGTAAGTGTATGCCTTTGTTACTTGGTGTCAGTGTATGTCTCTGTTACTTGGTGTAAGTGTGTGTCTGTGTTACTGGGTATCAGTGTATGTCTTTGTTACTTGGTGTCATTGTCTGTCTTTGTTACTTGGTGTAAGTGTGTGTCTTTGTTACTTGGTGTCATTGTATGTCTTTGTTACTTGGTGTAAGTGTATGTCTTTGTTACTTGGTGTCATTGTATGTCTTTGTTACTTGGTGTAAGTGTATGTCTTTGTTACTTGGTGTCAGCGTATGTCTTTGTTACTTGGTGTAAGTGTATGTCTTTGCTACTTGGTGTCAGTGTATGTCTTTGTTACTTGGTGTAAGTGTGTGTCTGTGCAACTGGGTATCTTTGTATGTCTTTGTTACTTGGTGTCAGTGTATGTCTTTGTTACTTGGTGTAAGTGTGTGTCTGTATTACTGGGTATCAGAGAATGTCTTTGTTACTTGGTGTCAGTGTATGTCTTTGTTACTTGGTGTAAGTGTGTGTCTGTGTTACTGGGTATCAGTGTATGTCTTCGTTACTTGGTGTCATTGTATGCCTTTGTTACTTGGTGTCAGTGTGTGTCTTTGTTACTTGGTGTAAGTGTATGTCTTTGTTACTTGGTGTAAGTGTGTGTCTTTGTTACTTGGTGTAAGTGTATGTCTTTGTTACTTGGTGTCAGTGTATGTCTGTGTGACTTGGTGTAAGTGTATGTCTCTGTTACTTGGTGTCAGTGTATGTCTTTGTTACTTGGTGTAAGTGTGTGTCAGTGTTCCTGGGTATCAGTGTATGTCTTTGTTACTTGGTGTCTGTGTATGTCTGGGATACTTGGTGTAAGTGTGCGTCTGTGTTACTGGGTATCAGTGTATGTCTTTGTTACTTGGTGTAAGTGTGTGTCTGTGTTACTGGGTATCAGTGTATGTCTTCGTTACTTGGTGTCTGTGTATGTCTTTGTTACTTGGTGTCAGTGTGTGTCTTTGTTACTTGGTGTAAGTGTATGTCTTTGTTACTTGGTGTAAGTGTGTGTCTGTGTTACTGGGGATCAGTGAATGTCTTTGTTACTTGGTGTCAATGTATGTCTTTGTTACTGGGTGTCAGTGTATGTTTTTCTTACTGGGTGTCAGTGTTTGTCTTTGTTACTTGGTGTCCGTGTGCGTCTGTGTTACTGGGTGTCAGTGTATGCCTTTGTTACTTGGTGTCAGTGTATGTCTTTGTTACTTGGTGTCAGTGTATGTCTTTGTTACTTGGTGCAAGTGTGTGTCTGTGTTACTGGGTATCAGTCTTTGTTTCTTGGTGTCAGTGTATGTCTTTGTTACTTGGTGTCATAGTGTGTCTTTGTTACTGGGTGTCAGTGTATGTCTTTGTGACTTGGTGGAAGTGTGTGTCTGTGTTCCTGGGTATCTGTGTCTGTCATTGTTACTTGGTGTAAGTGTGTGTCTGTGTTACTGGGTATCAGTGGATGTCTGTGTTACTTGGTGTCAGTGTATGTCTTTGTTACATGGTGTAAGTGTGTATCTGTGTTACTGGATATCAGTGTATGTCATTGTTACTTGGTGTCTGTGCATGTCTGTGATACTTGGTGGAAGTGTGTGTCTGTGTGACTGTGTATCAGTGTATGTCTTTGTTACTTGGTGTCTGTGTATGTCTTTGCATACTTGGTGTCAGTGTGTGTCTTTGTTACTTGGTGTCAGTGTGTTTCTTTGTTACTGGGTGTCAGTGTTTGTCTTTGTTACTGGGTGTCAGTGTATGTCTTTGTGACTTGATGTTAGTGTTTGTCTGTGTCACTGTGCATCAGTGTATGTCTTTGTTACTTGGTGTCAGTGTATGTCTGTGCACTTGGTGTATGTGTGTGTCTTTGTTACTTGGTGTCAGTGCATGTCTTTGTTACTTGGTGTAAGTGTTCGTCTTTGTTACTTGGTGTCAGTGCATGTCTTTGTTACTTGGTGCAAGTGTATGCCTTTGTTACTTGGTGTCAGTGTTTGTCTCTGTTACTTGGTGTCATTGTCTGTCTTTGTTACTTGGTGTAGGTGTGTGCCTGTGTTACTGGGTATCAGTGTATGTCTTTGTTACTTGGAGTCAGTGTATGTCTGTGTTACTTGGTGTAAGTGTGTGTCTGTGTGGCTGGGTATCATTGTATGTCTTTGTTACTTGGTGTAAGTGTGTGTCTGTGTTAATGTGTATCAGTGTATGTCTTTGTTACTTGGTGTCAGTGTATGTCTGTGTAGCTTGGTGTAAGTGTGTGTCTGTGTTACTGGGTATCAGTGTATGTCTTTGTTACCTGGTGTCGGTGTATGTCTTTGTTACTTGGTGTAAGTGTGTGTCTGTGTTACTGGGTATCAGTGTATGTCTTTGTTACTTGGTGACAGTGTATGTCTTTGTTACTTGGTGTAAGTGTGTGTCTTTGTTACTGGGTATCAGTGTGTGTCTTTGTTAATTTGTGTCAGTGGATGTCTTTGTTACTTGGCGTCAGTGTGTGTCTTTGTTACTTGGTGTCAGTGTGTGACTTTGTAACTGGGTGTCAGTGTATGTCTTTGTTACTGGGTGTCAGTGTATGTCTTTGTGACTTGGTGTAAGTGTGTGTCTCTGTTACTGGGTATCAGTGCATGTCTTTGTTATTTGGTGTAAGTGTATGTCTTTGTTATTTGGTGTAAGTGTATGTCTTTGTTACTTGGTGTCAGTGCATGTCTTTGTTACTTGGTGTAAGTGTGTGTCTTTGTTACTTGGTGTAAGTGTGTGTCTTTGTTACTTGGTGTAAGTGTATGTCTTTGTTACTTGGTGTCAGTGTATGTCTGTGTGACTTGGTGTAAGTGTATGTCTCTGTTACTTGGTGTCAGTGTATGTCTTTGTTACTTGGTGTAAGTGTGTGTCAGTGTTACTGGGTATCAGTGTATGTCTTTGTTACTTGGTGTCTGTGTATGTCTGGGATACTTGGTGTAAGTGTGTGTCTGTGTTACTGGGTATCAGTGTATGTCTTCGTTACTTGGTGTCTGTGTATGTCTTTGTTACTTGGTGTCAGTGTGTGTCTTTGTTACTTGGTGTAAGTGTGTGTCTGTGTTACTGGGGATCAGTGAATGTCTTTGTTACTTGGTGTCAGTGTATGTCTTTGTTACTGGGTGTCAGTGTATGTCTGTGTTACTGGGTATCAGTGAATGTCTTTGTTACTTGGTGTCAGTGTATGTCTTTGTTACTGGGTGCCAGTGTATGCCATTGTTACTTGGTGTCAGTGTATGTCTTTGTTACTTGGTGTCAGTGTATGTCTTTGTTACTTGGTGCAAGTGTGTGTCTGTGTTACTGGGTATCAGTGAATGTCTTTGTTTCTTGGTGTCAGTGTATGTCTTTGTTACTTGGTGTCATAGTGTGTCTTTGTTACTGCGTGTCAGTGTATGTCTTTGTGACTTGGTGGAAGTGTGTGTCTGTGTTACTGGGTATCTGTGTCTGTCATTGTTACTTGGTGTAAGTGTGTGTCTGTGTTACTGGGTATCAGTGGATGTCTGTGTTACTTGGTGTAAGTGTATGTCTTTGTTACTTGGTGTCAGTGTATGTCTTTGTTACATGGTGTAAGTGTGTGTCTGTGTTACTGGATATCAGTGTATGTCATTGTTACTTGGTGTCTGTGTATCTCTGTGATACTTGGTGTAAGTGTGTGTCTGTGTGACTGTGTATCAGTGTATGTCTTTGTTACTTGGTGTCTGTGTATGTCTTTGTATAATTGGTGTCAGTGTGTGTCTTTGTTACTTGGTGTCAGTGTGTTTCTTTGTTACTGGGTGTCAGTGTTTGTCTTTGTTACTGGGTGTCAGTGTATGTCTTTGTGACTTGATGTTAGTGTTTGTCTGTGTTACTGTGCATCAGTGTATGTCTTTGTTACTTGGTGTCAGTGTATGTCTGTGTACTTGGTGTAAGTGTGTGTCTGTGTGACTGTGTATCAGTGTATGTCTTTGTTACTTGGTATATTTGTATGCCTTTGTTACTTGGTGTCAGTGTATGTCTCTGTTACTTGGTGTAAGTGTGTGTCTGTGTTACTGGGTATCAGTGTATGTCTTTGTTACTTGGTGTCATTGTCTGTCTTTGTTACTTGGTCGAAGTGTGTGCCTGTGTTACTGGGTATCAGTGTATGTCTTTGTTACTTATGTCAGTGTATGTCTGTGTTACTTGGTGTAAGTGTGTGTCTGTGTGGCTGGGTATCATTGTATGTCTTTGTTACTTGGTGTAAGTGTGTGTCTGTGTTAATGTATATCAGTGTATGTCTTTGTTACTTGGTGTCTGTGTGTGTCTTTGTTACTTGGTGTAATGTGTGTCTTTCTTACTTGGTGTAAGTGCTTGTCTTTGTTACTTGGTGTCGGTGTATGTCTTTGTTACTTGGTGTAAGTGTTTGTCTGTGTTACTGGGTATCAGTGTATGTCTTTGTTAGTTGGTGTCTGTGTATGTCTGTGATACGTGGTGTAAGTGTGTGTCTGTGTTACTGGGTATCAGTGTATGTCTTTGTTACTGGGTGACAGTGTATGTCTTTGTTACTTGGTGTCAGTGTGTGTCTTTGTAACTGGGTGTCAGTGTATGTATTTGTTACTGGGTGTCACTGTATGTCTTTGTGACATGGTGTAAGTGTGTGTCTCTGTTACTGGGTATCAGTGCATGTCTTTGTTACTTGGTGTAAGTGTATGTCTTTGTTACTTGGTGTCAGTGTATGTCTTTGATACTTGGTGTCAGTGTATGTCTGTTTTACTTGGTGTAAATCTGTGTCTTTGTTACTTGGTGTCAGTGTATGTATTTGATACTTGGTGTCAGTGTATGTCTGTGTTACTTGGTGTAAGTGTATGTCTTTGTTAATTGGTGTAAGTGTGTGTCTTTGTTACTTGGTGTCAGTGTATGTCTTTGTTACTTGGTGTAAGTGTGTGTCTTTGTTACTTGGAGTAAGTGTGTGTCTTTGTTACTTGGTGTAAGTGTATGTCTTTGTTACTTGGTGTCAGTGTATGTCTGTGTTACTTGGTGTAAGTGTATGTCTTTGTTACTTGGTGTCAGTGTATGTCTTTGTCACTTGGTGTAAGTGTGTGTCTGTGTTACTGGGTATCAGTCTATGTCTTTGTTACTTGGTGTCTGTGTATGTCTGTGATGCTTGGTGTAAGTGTGTGTCTGTGTTCCTGGGTATCAGTGTATGTGTTTGTTACTTGGTGTAAGTGTGTGTCTGTGTTACTGGGTATCAGTGTATGCCTTTGTTACTTGGTGTCAGTGTATGTTTTTGTGACTGGGTGTCAGTGTATGTCTTTGTTACTTGGTGTCCGTGTGTGTCTTTGTTACTTGGTGTCAGTGTATGTCTTTGTTACTTGGTGTAAGTGTGTGTCTGTGTTACTGGGTATTAGTGAATGTCTTTGTTACTTGGTGTCAGTGTATGCCTTTGTTACCTGGTGTCAGTGTATGTCTTTGTCACTTGGTGTAAGTGTGTGTCTGTGTTACTGGGTATCAGTGAATGTCTTTGTTTCTTGGTGTCAGTGTATGTCTTTGTTACTTGGTGTCATAGTGTGTCTTTGTTACTGCGTGTCAGTGTATGTCTTTGTGACTTGGTGGAAGTGTGTGTCTGTGTTACTGGGTATCTGTGTCTGTCATTGTTACTTGGTGTAAGTGTGTGTCTGTGTTACTTGGTGTCAGTGTATGTCTTTGTTACATGGTGTAAGTGTGTGTCTGTGTTACTGGATATCAGTGTATGTCATTGTTACTTGGTGTCTGTGTATGTCTGTGATAATTGGTGTAAGTGTGTGTCTGTGTGACTGTGTATCAGTGCATGTCTTTGTTACTTGGTGTCTGTGTATGTCTTTGTTACTTGGTGTCAGTGTGTTTCTTTGTTACTGGGTGTCAGTGTTTGTCTTTGTTACTGGGTGTCAGTGTATGTCTTTGTGACTTGATGTTAGTGTTTGTCTGTGTTACTGTGCATCAGTGTATGTCTTTGTTACTTGGTGTCAGTGTATGTCTGTGTACTTGGTGTATGTGTGTGTCTTTGTTACTTGGTGTCAGTGCATGTCTCTGTTACTTGGTGTAAGTGTTCGTCTTTGTTACTTGGTGTCAGTGCATATCTTTGTTACTTGGTGTAAGTGTATGCCTTTGTTACTTGGTGTCAGTGTATGTCTCTGTTACTTGGTGTAAGTGTGTGTCTGTGTTACTGGGTATCAGTGTATGTCTTTGTTACTTGGTGTCATTGTCTGTCTTTGTTACTTGGTCTAAGTGTGTGCCTGTGTTACTGGGTATCAGTGTATGTCTTTGTTACTTGGTGTCAGTGTATGTCTGTGTTACTTGGTGTAAGTGTGTGTCTGTGTGGCTGGGTATCATTGTATGTCTTTGTTACTTGGTGTAAGTGTGTGTCTGTGTTAATGTGTATCAGTGTATGTCTTTGTTACTTGGTGTCTGTGTGTGTCTTTGTTACTTGGTGTAAGTGTGTGTCTTTCTTACTTGGTGTAAGTGCTTGTCTTTGTTACTTGGTGTCAGTGTATGTCTGTGTAGCTTGGTGTAATTGTATCTATTTGTTACTTGGTGTCGGTGTATGTCTTTGTTACTTGGTGTAAGTGTTTGTCTGTGTTACTGTGTATCAGTGTATGTCTTTGTTAGTTGGTGTCTGTGTATGTCTGTGATACGTGGTGTAAGTGTGTGTCTGTGTTACTGGGTATCAGTGTATGTCTTTGTTACTTGGTGACAGTGTATGTCTTTGTTACTTGGTGTAAGTGTGTGTCTTTGTTCATGGGTATCAGTGTGTGTCTTTGTTAATTTGTGTCAGTGGATGTCTTTGTTACTTGGTGTCACTGTGTGTCTTTGTTACTTGGTGTCAGTGTGTGTCTTTGTAACTGGGTGTCAGTGTATGTCTTTGTTACTGGGTGTCAGTGTATGTCTTTGTGACTTGGTGTAAGTGTGTGTCTCTGTTACTGGGTATCAGTGCATGTCTTTGTTACTTGGTGTAAGTGTATGTCTTTGTTACTTGGTGTCAGTGTATGTCTTTGATACTTGGTGTCAGTGTATGTCTGTTTTACTTGGTGTAAATCTGTGTCTTTGTTACTTGGTGTCAGTGTATGTATTTGATACTTGGTGTCAGTGTATGTCTGTGTTACTTGGTGTAAGTGTATGTCTTTGTTAATTGGTGTAAGTGTGTGTCTTTGTTACTTGGTGTCAGTGTATGTCTTTGTTACTAGGTTTAAGTGTGTGTCTTTGTTACTTGGTGTAAGTGTATGTCTTTGTTACTTGGTGTCAGTGTATGTCTGTGTTACTTGGTGTAAGTGTATGTCTTTGTTACTTGGTGTCAGTGTATGTCTTTGTTACTTGGTGTAAGTGTGTGTCTGTGTTACTGGGTATCAGTGTATGTCTTTGTTACTTGGTGTCTGTGTATGTCTGTGATACTTGGTGTAAGTGTGTGTCTGTGTTCCTGGGTATCAGTGTATGTCTTTGTTACTTGGTGTAAGTGTGTGTCTGTGTACCTGGGTATCAGTGTATGTCTTTGTTACTTGGTGTCTGTGTATGTCTTTGCTACTTGGTGTCATTGTGTGTCTTTGTTACATGGTGTCAGTGTATGTCTTTGTTACTTGGTGTATGTGTGTGTCTGTGTTACTGGGTATTAGTGAATGTCTTTGTTACTTGGTGTCAGTGTATGTCTTTGTTACTTGGTGTAAGTGTGTGTCTGTGTTACTGGGTATCAATGCATGTCATTGTTACTTGGTGTCAGTGTGTGCCTTTGTTACTTGCTGTCATTGTGTGTCTTTGTTACTGGGTGTCAGTGCATGTCTTTGTGACTTGGTGTAAGTGTGTGTCTGTGTTAATGGGTATCAGTGTCTGTCATTGTTACTTGGTGTAAGTGTGTGTCTGAGTTACTGGGTGTCAGTGTATGTCTGTGTTACTTGGTGTCAGTGTATGTCTGTGTTACTTGGTGTAAGTCTGTGTCTTTGTTACTTGGTGTCAGTGTATGTCTGTGTTACTTGGTGTAAGTGTATGTCTTTGTTACTTGGTGTCAGTGTATGTCTTTGTTACATGGTGTAAGTGTGTGTCTGTGTTCCTGGGTATCAGTGTATGTCTTTGTTACTTCGTGTCTGTGTATGTCTTTGTATACTTGGTGTCATTGTGTGTCTTTGTTACATGGTGTCAGTGTATGTCTTTGTTAGTTGGTGTATGTGTGTGTCTGTGTTACTGGGTATTAGTGAATGTCTTTGTTACTTGGTGTCAGTGTATGTCTTTGTTACTTGGTGTAAGTGTGTGTCTGTGTTACTGGGTATCAATGCATGTCATTGTTACTTGGTGTCAGTGTGTGCCTTTGTTACTTGCTGTCATTGTGTGTCTTTGTTACTTGGTGTCAGTGCATGTCTTTGTTACATGGTGTAAGTGTGTGTCTGTGTTACTGGGTATCAGTGTATGTCTTTGTTACTTCGTGTCTGTGTATGTCTTTGTATACTTGGTGTCAGTGTCTGACTTTGTTACTTGGTGTCAGTGTGTTTCTTTGTTACTGAGTGTCAGTGTTTGTCTTTTTTACTGGGTGTCAGTGTATGTCTTTGTGACATGGTGTTAGTGTGTGTCTGTGTTACTGGGTATCAGTGTATGTCTTTGTTACTGGGTATCAGTGTCTGTCTTTGTTACTTGGTGTAAGTGTGTGTCTGTGTTACTGGGTATCAGAGTATATCTTTGTTACTTGGTGTCAGTGTATGTCTGTGTCCTTGGTGTAAGT
This sequence comes from Heterodontus francisci, assembly GCF_036365525.1. Lineage (NCBI taxonomy): Eukaryota > Metazoa > Chordata > Chondrichthyes > Heterodontiformes > Heterodontidae > Heterodontus > Heterodontus francisci. Next base: position 67,891,203 of record NC_090391.1, read on the forward strand.
GAGTGTCTTTGTTACTTGGTGTCAGTGGATGTCTGTGTTACTTGGTGTAAGTGTATGTCTTTGTTACTTGGTGTCATTGCATGTCTTTGTTACTTGGTGTAAGTGTATGCCTTTGTTACTTGGTGTCAGTGTATGTCTCTGTTACTTGGTGTAAGTGTGTGTCTGTGTTACTGGGTATCAGTGTATGTCTTTGTTACTTGCTGTCAGTGTATGTCTGTGTTAGTTGGTGTAAGTGTATGTCTCTGTTACTTGGTGTCAGTGTATGTCTTTGTTACTTGGTGTAAGTGTGTGTCAGTGTTACTGGGTATCAATGTATGTCTTCGTTACTTGGTGTCTGTGTATGTCTTTGTTACTCGATGTCAGTGTGTGTCTTTGTTACTTGGTGTCAGTGTATGTCTTTGTTACTTGGTGTAAGTGTGTGTCTGTGTTACTGGGGATCAGTGAATGTCTTTGTTACTAGGTGTCAGTGTATGTCTTTGTTACTGGGTGTCAGTGTATGTCTTTGCTCCTTGGTGTAAGTGTGTGTCTGTGTTTCTGGGAATTAGTGAATGTCTTTGTTACTTGGTGTCAGTGTATGTCTTTGTTACTTGGTGTAAGTGTGTGTCTGTGTTACTGGGTATCAATGCATGTCATTGTTACTTGGTGTCAGTGTGTGCCTTTGTTACTTGGTGTCATTGTGTGTCTTTGTTACTGGGTGTCAGTGCATGTCTTTGTGACTTGGTGTAAGTGTGTGTCTGTGTTAATGGGTATCAGTGTCTGTCATTGTTACTTGGTGTAAGTGTGTGTCTGTATTACTGGGTATCAGTGTATGTCTTTGTTACTAGGTGTCAGTGTATGTCTTTGTTACTTGGTGTCAGTGTATGTCTTTGTTACTTGGTGCAAGTGTGTGTCTGTGTTAATGGGTATCAGGGAATGTCTTTGTTACTTGGGGACAGTGTATGTCTTTGTTACTTGGTGTCATTGTGTTTCTTTGTTACTGGGTGTCAGTGTATGTCTTTGTTCCTGGATGTCATTGTATGTCTTTGTGACTTGGTGTAAGTGTGTGTCTGTGTTACTGGGTATCTGTGTCTGTCATTGCTACCTGGTGTAAGTGTGTGTCTGTGTTACTGGGAATCAGTGTATGTCTGTGTTACTTGGTGTAAGTGTATGTCTTTGTTACTTGGTGTCAGTGTATGCCTTTGTTACATGGTGTAAGTATGTGTCTGTGTTACTGGATATCAGTGTATGTCATTGTTACTTGGTGTCTGTGTATGTCTGTGATACTTGGTGTAAGTGTGTGGCTGTGTTACTGTGTATCAGTGTATGTATTTGTTACTTGGTGTCTGTGTATGTCTTTGTATACTTGGTGTCAGTGTGTTTCTTTGTTACTGGGTGTCAGTGTTTGTCTTTGTTACTGGGTGTCAGTGTTTGTCTGTGTAGTTGGTGTACGTGTGTGTCTTTGTTACTTGGTGTCAGTGTATGTCTGTGTTACTTGGTGTAAGTGTCTGTCTTTGTTACTTGGTGTCAGTGCATGTCTTTGTTACTTGGTGTAAGTGTTCGTCTTTGTTACTTGGTGTCAGTGCATGTCTTTGTTACTTGGTGTAAGTGTATGCCTTTGTTACTTGGTGTAAGTGTATGCCTTTGTTACTTGGTGTCAGTGGATGTCTCTGTTACTTGGTGTAAGTGTGTGTCTGTGTTACTGGGTATCAGTGTATGTTTTTGTTACTTGGTGTCAGTGTATGTCTTTTTACTTGGTGCAAGTGTATGTCTTTGTTACTTGGTGTCAGTGTATGTCTGTGTTACTTGGTGTAAGTGTATGTCTTTGTTACTTGGTGTAAGTGTATGTCTTTGTTACTTGGAGTAAGTGTATGTCTTTGTTACTTGGTGTCAGTGTATGTCTTTGTTACTTGTTGTAAGTGTATGTATTTGCTACTTGGTGTCAGTGTATGTCTTTGATACTTGGTGTAAGTGTATGTCAGTGTTACTGGGTATCAGTGTCTGTCTTTGTTACTTGGTATAAGTGTGTGTCTGTGTTACTGGGTATCAGTGTATGTCTTTGTTACTTGGTGTCAGTGTATGTCTTTTTTACTTGGTGTAAGTGCATGTCTTTGTTACTTTGTGTCAGTGTATTTCTTTGTTACTTGGTGTAAGTGTGTGTCTGTGTTACTGGGTATCACTGTATGTCTTTGTTACTTGGTGTCTGTGTGTGTCTGTGTTACTTGGAGGAAGTGTGTGTCTGTGTAACTGGGTATCAATGTATGTCTTTGTTACTTTGTGTAAGTGTGTGTCTGTGTTACTGGGTATCAGTGTAAGTCTTTGTTACTTGGTGTCAGTGTATGTCTTTTTTACTTGTTGTAAGTGTATGCCTTTGTTACTTGGTGTCAGTGTATGTCTTTGTTACTTGGTGTAAGTGTGTGTATGTGTTACTGGGGATCAGTGTATGTCTTTGTTAATTGGTGTCAGTGTATGTCTTTGTTACTTGGTGTCAGTGTGTGTCTTTGTTACTGGGATTCAGTGCATGTCTTTGTTACTGGGTGTCAGTGTATGTCTTTGTTACTTGGTGTAAGAGTGTATCTGTATTGCTGGGTATCAGTGTATGTCTTTGTTACTTGGTGTCAGTGTAGGTCTGTGTTACTTGGTGTAAGTGTGTGTCTTTCTTACTTGGTGTAAGTGTATATCTTTGTTACTTGGTGTCAGTGTATGTCTGTGTTATTTGGTGTAAGTGTATGTATTTGTTACTTGGTGTCGGTGTATGTCTTTGTTACTTGGTGTAAGTGTTTGTCTGTGTTGCTGGGTATCAGTGTATGTCTGTGTAACTTGGTGTAAGTGTGTGTCTTTGTTAGTTGGTGTAAGTGTATATCTTTGTTACTTGGTGTCAGTGTATGTCTGTGTTATTTGGTGTAAGTGTATGTATTTGTTACTTGGTGTCGGTGTATGCCTTTGTTACTTGGTGTAAGTGTTTGTCTGTGTTACTGGGTATCAGTGTATGTCTTTGTTAGTTGGTGTCTGTGTATGTCTGTGATACTTGGTGTAAGTGTGTGTCTGTGTTACCGGGTATCAGTTTATGTCTTTGTTACTTCGTGTAAGTGTGTGTCTGTGTTACTGTGTGTCAGTGTATGTCTTTGTTAAATGGTGTAAGTGTATGTCTTTGTTACTTGGTGTCAGTGTATGTATTTGTTACTTGGTGTAAGTGTGTGTCTTTGTTACTTGGTGTCAGTGTGTGTCTTTGTTACTGGGTGTCAGTGTATGTCTTTGTTACTGGGTGTCAGTGCATGACTTTGTGACTTGGTGTAAGTGTGTGTCTCTATTACTGGGTATCAGTGTCTGTCTTTGTTACTTGGTGGAAGTGTGTGTCTGTGTTACTGGGTATCAGTGTCTGTCTTTGTTACTTGGTGTAAGTGTATGTCTTTGTTTCTTGGTGTCAGTGTATGTCTTTGATACTTGGTGTCAGTGTGTGTCTTTGTTACTGGGATTCAGTGCATGTCTTTGTTACTGGGTGTCAGTGTATGTCTTTGTTACTTGGTGTCAGTGTTTGTCTTTGTTACTTGGTGTAAGTGTGTGTATGTGTTACTGGGGATCAGTGTATGTCTTTGTTAATTGGTGTCAGTGTATGTCTTTGTTACTTGGTGTCAGTGTGTGTCTTTGTTACTGGGATTCAGTGCATGTCTTTGTTACTGGGTGTCAGTGTATGTCTTTGTTACTTGGTGTAAGAGTGTATCTGTATTGCTGGGTATCAGTGTATGTCTTTGTTACTTGGTGTCAGTGTAGGTCTGTGTTACTTGGTGTAAGTGTGTGTCTTTCTTACTTGGTGTAAGTGTATATCTTTGTTACTTGGTGTCAGTGTATGTCTGTGTTATTTGGTGTAAGTGTATGTATTTGTTACTTGGTGTCGGTGTATGTCTTTGTTACTTGGTGTAAGTGTTTGTCTGTGTTGCTGGGTATCAGTGTATGTCTGTGTAACTTGGTGTAAGTGTGTGTCTTTGTTAGTTGGTGTAAGTGTATATCTTTGTTACTTGGTGTCAGTGTATGTCTGTGTTATTTGGTGTAAGTGTATGTATTTGTTACTTGGTGTCGGTGTATGCCTTTGTTACTTGGTGTAAGTGTTTGTCTGTGTTACTGGGTATCAGTGTATGTCTTTGTTAGTTGGTGTCTGTGTATGTCTGTGATACTTGGTGTAAGTGTGTGTCTGTGTTACCGGGTATCAGTTTATGTCTTTGTTACTTCGTGTAAGTGTGTGTCTGTGTTACTGTGTGTCAGTGTATGTCTTTGTTAAATGGTGTAAGTGTATGTCTTTGTTACTTGGTGTCAGTGTATGTATTTGTTACTTGGTGTAAGTGTGTGTCTTTGTTACTTGGTGTCAGTGTGTGTCTTTGTTACTGGGTGTCAGTGTATGTCTTTGTTACTGGGTGTCAGTGCATGACTTTGTGACTTGGTGTAAGTGTGTGTCTCTATTACTGGGTATCAGTGTCTGTCTTTGTTACTTGGTGGAAGTGTGTGTCTGTGTTACTGGGTATCAGTGTCTGTCTTTGTTACTTGGTGTAAGTGTATGTCTTTGTTTCTTGGTGTCAGTGTATGTCTTTGATACTTGGTGTCAGTGTTTGTCTGTGTTACTTGGTGCAAGTTTGTGTCTTTGTTACTTGGTGTCAGTGTATGTATTTGTTACTTGGTGTCAGTGTATGCCTGCGTTACTTGGTGTAAGTGGGTGTCTTTGTCACTTGGTGTAAGTGTATGTCTTTGTTACTTGGTGTCAGTGTATGTCTGTGTTACTTGGTGTCAGTGTATGTCTGTGATACTTGGTGTAAGTGTGTGTCTGTGTTACTGGGTATCAGTGTCTGTCTTTGTTACTTGGTGTCAGTGTATGTCTTTGTTACTTGGTGTAAATGTGTGTCTGTGTTACTGGATATCAGTGTATGTCTTTGTTAATTGGTGTCAGTGTATGTCTTTTTTACTTGGTGTAAGTGCATGTCTTTGTTACTTTGTGTCAGTGTATGTCTTTGTTACTTGGTGTAAGTGTGTGTCTGTATTACTGGGTATCAGTGTATGTCTTTGTTACTTGGTGTCAGTGTGTGTCTTTGTTACTGGGTGTCAGTGCATGTCTTTGTTACAGGGTGTCAGTGTATGTCTTTGTTACTTGGTGTAAGTGTATGTCTTTGTTACTTGGTGTCAGTGTGTGTCTTTGTTACTGGGTGTCAGTGCATGTCTTTGTTACTGGGTATCAGTGTCTGTCTTTGTTAATTGGTGTAAGAGTGCGTCTGCGTTGCTGGGTATCAGTGTATGTCTTTGTTACTTGGTGTCACTGTAGGTCTGTGTTACTTGGTGTACGTTTGTGTCTTTCTTACTTGGTGTAAGTGCATGTCTTTGTTGCTTGGTGTCAGTGTATGTCTGTGTAACTTGGTGTAAGTGTGTGTCTTTGTTAGTTGGTGTAAGTGTATATCTTTGTTACTTGGTGTCAGTGTATGTCTGTGTTATTTGGTGTAAGTGTATGTATTTGTTACTTGGTGTAAGTGTATGTCTTTGTTACTTGGTGTCAGTGTATGTCTGTGTTACTTGGTGTCAGTGTATGTCTTTGTTACTTGGTGTAAGTGTGTGTCTGTGTTACTGGGTATCTGTGTATGTCTTTGTTACTTGGTGTCAGTGTGTGTCGTTGTTACTGGGATTCAGTGCATGTCTTTGTTACTGGGTGTCAGTGTATGTCTTTGTTACTTGGTGTAAGTGTATGTCTTTGTTACTTGGTGTCAGTGTGTGTCTTTGTCACTGCGTGTCAGTGCATGTCTTTGTTCCTGGGTATCAGTGTCTGTCTTTGTTACTTGGTGTAAGAGTGTATCTGTATTGCTGGGTATCAGTGTATGTCTTTGTTACTTGGTGTCAGTGTAGGTCTGTGTTACTTGGTGTAAGTGTGTGTCTTTCTTACTTGGTGTAAGTGTATATCTTTGTTACTTGGTGTCAGTGTATGTCTGTGTTATTTGGAGTAAGTGTATGTATTTGTTACTTGGTGTCGGTGTATGTCTTTGTTACTTGGTGTAAGTGTTTGTCTGTGTTGCTGGGTATCAGTGTATGTCTGTGTAACTTGGTGTAAGTGTGTGTCTTTGTTAGTTGGTGTAAGTGTATATCTTTGTTACTTGGTGTCAGTGTATGTCTGTGTTATTTGGTGTAAGTGTATGTATTTGTTACTTGGTGTCGGTGTATATGCCTTTGTTACTTGGTGTAAGTGTTTGTCTGTGTTACTGGGTATCAGTGTATGTCTTTGTTAGTTGGTGTCTGTGTATGTCTGTGATACTTGGTGTAAGTGTGTGTCTGTGTTACCGGGTATCAGTTTATGTCTTTGTTACTTCGTGTAAGTGTGTGTCTGTGTTACTGTGTGTCAGTGTATGTCTTTGTTAAATGGTGTAAGTGTATGTCTTTGTTACTTGGTGTCAGTGTATGTATTTGTTACTTGGTGTAAGTGTGTGTCTTTGTTACTTGGTGTCAGTGTGTGTCTTTGTTACTGGGTGTCAGTGTATGTCTTTGTTACTGGGTGTCAGTGCATGACTTTGTGACTTGGTGTAAGTGTGTGTCTCTATTACTGGGTATCAGTGTCTGTCTTTGTTACTTGGTGGAAGTGTGTGTCTGTGTTACTGGGTATCAGTGTCTGTCTTTGTTACTTGGTGTAAGTGTATGTCTTTGTTTCTTGGTGTCAGTGTATGTCTTTGATACTTGGTGTCAGTGTTTGTCTGTGTTACTTGGTGCAAGTTTGTGTCTTTGTTACTTGGTGTCAGTGTATGTATTTGTTACTTGGTGTCAGTGTATGCCTGCGTTACTTGGTGTAAGTGTATGTCTTTGTTACTTGGTGTCAGTGTATTTCCTTGTTACTTGGTGTAAGTGGGTGTCTTTGTCACTTGGTGTAAGTGTATGTCTTTGTTACTTGGTGTCAGTGTATGTCTGTGTTACTTGGTGTCAGTGTATGTCTTTGTTACTTGGTGTAAGTGTGTGTCTGTGTTATTGGGTATCTGTGTATGTCTTTGTTACTTGATGTCTGTGTATGTCTGTGATACTTGGTGTAAGTGTGTGTCTGTGTTACTGGGTATCAGTGTCTGTCTTTGTTACTTGGTGTCAGTGTATGTCTTTGTTACTTGGTGTAAGTGTGTGTCTGTGTTACTGGGTATCAGTGTATGTCTTTGTTACTTGGTGTCTGTGTATGTCTGTGATACTTGATGTAAGTGTGTGTCTGTGTTACTGGGTATCAGTGTCTGTCTTTGTTACTTGGTGTAAGTGTGTGTCTGTGTTACTGGATATCAGTTTATGTCTTTGTTAATTGGTGTCAGTGTATGTCTTTTTTACTTGGTGTAAGTGCATGTCTTTGTTACTTTGTGTCAGTGTATGTCTTTGTTACTTGGTGTAAGTGTGTGTCTGTGTTACTGGGTATCAGTGTATGTCTTTGTTACTTGGTGTCAGTGTGTGTCTTTGTTACTGGGTGTCAGTGCATGTCTTTGTTACAGGGTGTCAGTGTATGTCTTTGTTACTTGGTGTAAGTGTATGTCTTTGTTACTTGGTGTCAGTGTGTGTCTTTGTTACTGGGTGTCAGTGCATGTCTTTGTTACTGGGTATCAGTGTCTGTCTTTGTTAATTGGTGTAAGAGTGTGTCTGCGTTGCTGGGTATCAGTGTATGTCTTTGTTACTTGGTGTCACTGTAGGTCTGTGTTACTTGTTGTACGTTTGTGTCTTTCTTACTTGGTGTAAGTGCATGTCTTTGTTGCTTGGTGTCAGTGTATGTCTGTGTAACTTGGTGTAAGTGTGTGTCTTTGTTAGTTGGTGTAAGTGTATATCTTTGTTACTTGGTGTCAGTGTATGTCTGTGTTATTTGGTGTAAGTGTATGTATTTGTTACTTGGTGTAAGTGTATGTCTTTGTTACTTGGTGTCAGTGTATGTCTGTGTTACTTGGTGTCAGTGTATGTCTTTGTTACTTGGTGTAAGTGTGTGTCTGTGTTACTGGGCATCTGTGTATGTCTTTGTTACTTGGTGTCTGTGTATGTCTGTGATACTTGGTGTAAGTGTGTGTCTGTGTTACTGGGTATCAGTGTCTGTCTTTGTTACTTGGTGTCAGTGTATGTCTTTGTTACTTGGTGTAAGTGTGTGTCTGTGTTACTGGGTATCAGTGTATGTCTTTGTTACTTGGTGTCTGTGTTTGTCTGTGATACTTGATGTAAGTGTGTGTCTGTGTTACTGGGTATCAGTGTCTGTCTTTGTTACTTGGTGTAAGTGTGTGTCTGTGTTACTGGATATCAGTGTATGTCTTTGTTAATTGGTGTCAGTGTATGTCTTTTTTACTTGGTGTAAGTGCATGTCTTTGTTACTTTGTGTCAGTGTATGTCTTTGTTACTTGGTGTAAGTGTGTGTCTGTGTTACTGGGTATCAGTGTATGTCTTTGTTACTTGGTGTCAGTGTGTGTCTTTGTTACAGGGTGTCAGTGTATGTCTTTGTTACTTGGTGTAAGTGTATGTCTTTGTTACTTGGTGTCAGTGTGTGTCTTTGTTACTGGGTGTCAGTGCATGTCTTTGTTACTGGGTATCAGTGTCTGTCTTTGTTAATTGGTGTAAGAGTGTGTCTGCGTTGCTGGGTATCAGTGTCTGTCTTTGTTACTTGGTGTCACTGTAGGTCTGTGTTACTTGGTGTAAGTTTGTGTCTTTCTTACTTGGTGTAAGTGCATGTCTTTGTTGCTTGGTGTCAGTGTATGTCTGTGTAACTTGGTGTAAGTGTGTGTCTTTGTTAGTTGGTGTAAGTGTATATCTTTGTTACTTGGTGTCAGTGTATGTCTGTGTTATTTGGTGTAAGTGTATGTATTTGTTACTTGGTGTCGGTGTATGTCTTTGTTACTTGGTGTAAGTGTTTGTCTGTGTTACTGGGTATCAGTGTATGTCTTTGTTAGTTGGTGTTTGAGTATGTCTGTGTACTTGGTGTAAGTGTGTGTCTTTGTTACTTGGTGTCGGTGTATGTCTGTATTACTTGGTGGAAGTGTATGTCTTTGTTACTTGGTGTCATTTTCTGTCTTTGTTACTTGTTGTAAGTGTGTGTCTGTGTTACTGGGTATCAGTGTAGGTCTTTGTTACTTGGTGTAAGTGTATGTCTTTGTTACTTTGTGTCAGTGTATATCTTTGTTACTTGGTGTAAGTGTGTGTCTGTGTTACTGGGTATCAGTGTATGTCTTTGTTACTTGTTGTCAGTGTGTGTCTTTGTTACTGGGTGTCAGTGCATGTCTTTGTTACAGGGTGTCAGTGTATGTCTTTGTTACTTGGTGTAAGTGTATGTCTTTGTTACTGGGTGTCAGTGCATGTCTTTGTTACTGGGTATCAGTGTCTGTCTTTGTTAATTGGTGTAAGAGTGTGTCTGCGTTGCTGGGTATCAGTGTCTGTCTTTGTTACTTGGTGTCACTGTAGGTCTGTGTTACTTGGTGTAAGTTTGTGTCTTTGTTAGTTGGTGTAAGTGTATATCTTTGTTACTTGGTGTCAGTGTATGTCTGTGTTATTTGGTGTAAGTGTATGTATTTGTTACTTGGTGTCGGTGTATGTCTTTGTTACTTGGTGTAAGTGTTTGTCTGTGTTACTGGGTATCAGTGTATGTCTTTGTTAGTTGGTGTCTGAGTATGTCTGTGTACTTGGTGTAAGTGTGTGTCTTTGTTACTTGGTGTCGGTGTATGTCTGTGTTACTTGGTGGAAGTGTATGTCTTTGTTACTTGGTGTCATTTTCTGTCTTTGTTACTTGTTGTAAGTGTGTGTCTGTGTTACTGGGTATCAGTGTATGTCTTTGTTACTTGGTGTAAGTGTATGTCTTTGTTACTTGGTGACAGTGTATGTCTTTGTTACTTGGTGTAAGTGTGTGTCTGTGTTACTGAGTATCAGTGTATGTCTTTGTTCCTTGGTGTAAGTGTGTGTCTTTGTTACTGGGTATCAGTGTATGTCTTTGTTACATGGTGTCAGTGTATGTCTTTGTTACTTGGTGTCAGCGGATGTCTTTGTTACTTGGTGTAAGTGTGTGTCTGTGTCACTGGGTATCAGTGAATGTCTTTGTTACTTGGCGTCAGTGTATGTTTTTGTTAATGGGTGTCAGTGTATGTCTTTGTTACTTGGGGTCCGTGTGTGTCTGTGTTACTGGGTGTCAGTGTATGTCTTTGTTACTGGGTGTCAGTGTATGCCTTTGTTACTTGGTGTCAGTGTATGTCTCTGTTACTTGGTGCAAGAGTGTGTCTGTGTTACTGGGTATCAGTGTATGTCTTTGTTACTTGGTGTCGGTGTATATCTTTGTTACTTGGTGTAAGTGTTTGTCTGTGTTACTGGGTATCAGTGTATGTATTTGTTAGTTGGTGTCTGTGTATGTCTGTGATAATTGGTGTATGTGTGTGTCTGTGTTACCGGGTATCAGTGTATGTCTTTGATACTTCGTGTAAGTGTGTGTCTGTGTTACTGGGTATCAGTGTTTGTCTGTGTTACTTGGTGTCAGTGCATGATTTGTTAAATGGTGTAAGTGTATGTCTTTGTTACTTGGTGTCAGTGTCTGTATTTGTTACTTGGTGTAAGTGTGTGTCTTTGTTACTGGGTATCAGTTTATGCCTTTGTGAATTTGTGTCAGTGGATGTCTTTGGAACTTGGTGTCAGTGTGTATCTTTGTTACTTGGTGTCAGTGTGTGTCTTTGTTACTAGGTGTCAGTGTATGTCTTTGTTACTGGGTGTCAGTGCATGTCTTTTTTACTTGTTGTAAGTGTATGCCTTTGTTACTTGGTGTCAGTGTATGTCTTTGTTACTGGGTGTCAGTGCATGTCTTTGTGACTTGGTGCAAGTGTGTGTCTCTGTTACTGGGTATCGTTGTATGTCTTTGTTACTTGGTGTCGCTGTATGTCTTTGTTACTTGGTGTAAGTGTTTGTCTGTGCTACTGGGTATCAGTGTATGTCTTTGTTAGTTGGTGTCTGTGTATGTCTGTGATACTTGGTGTATGTGTGTGTCTGTGTTACCGGGTATCAGTGTATGTCTGTGTTACCGGGTATCAGTGTATGTCTTTGTTACTTCGTGTAAGTGTGTGTCTGTGTTACTGGGTATCAGTGTTTGTCTTTGTTACTTGGTGACAGTGCATGATTTGTTAAATGGTGTAAGTGTATGTCTATGTTACTTGGTGTCAGTGTATGTATTTGTTACTTGGTGTAAGTGTGTGTCTTTGTTACTGGGTATCAGTGTATTTCTTTGTTAATTTGTGTCAGTGGATGTCTTTGTTACTTGGTGTCAGTGTGTGTCTTTGTTACTTGGTGTCAGTGTGTGTCTTTGTTACTGGGTGTCAGTGTATGTCTTTGTTACTGGGTGTCAGTGCATGTCTTTGCGACTTGGTGTAAGTGTGTGTCTCTGTTACTGGGTATCAGTGTCCGTCTTTCTTACTTGGTGTAAGTGTGTGTCTGTGTTACTGGGTATCAGTGTATGTCTTTGTTACTTGGTGTAAGTGTATGTCTTTGATACTTGGTGTCAGTGTATGTCTGTGTTACTTGGTGTAAGTTTGTGTCTTTGTTACTTGGTGTCAGTGTATGTATTTGTTACTTGGTGTCAGTGTATGTCTGTGTTACTTGGTGTAAGTGTATGTCTTTGTTACTTGGTGTCAGTGTATGTCTTTGTTACTTGGTGTCAGTGTGTGTCTTTGTTACTTGGTGTAAGTGTATGTCTTTGTTACTTGGTGTCAGTGTATGTCTTTGTTACTTGGTGTAAGTGTGTGTCGTTGTTACTTGGTGTCAGTGTATGTCTTTGTTACTTGGTGTCAGTGCATGTCTGTGTTACTTGGTGTAAGTGTATATCTTTGTTACTTGGTGTCTGTGTATGTGTGTGATACTTGGTGTCAGTGTGTGTCTGTGTTTCTGGGTGTCAGTGTATGTCTTTATTACTAGGTGTCAGTGTATGTCTGTGTACTTGGTGTATTTGTGTGTCTTTGTTACTTGGTGTCAGTGCATGTTTGTGTTACATGGTGTAAGTGTATGTCTTTGTGACTTGGTGTCAGTGTATGCTTTTGTTACTTTGTGTAAGTGTATGTCTTTGTTACTAGGTGTCAGTGTACGTCTCTGTTACTTGGTGTAAGAGTTTGTCTGTGTTACTGGGTATCAGTGTATGTCTTTGTTACTTGGTGTCGGTGTATGTCTTTGTTACTTGGTGTAAGTGTTTGTCTGTGTTACTTGGTGTAAGTGTATGTCTTTGTTACTTGGTGTCAGTGTATGTCTTTGTTACTTCGTGTCAGTGTATGTCTTTGTTACTTGGTGTCAGTGTGTTTCTTTGTTACTGGGTGTCAGTGTATGTCTTTGTTACTGGGTTTCAGTGCATGTATTTGTGACTTGGTGTAAGTGTTTGTCAATGTTACTTGGTATCAGTGTCTGTCTTTGTTACTTGGTGTAAGTGTGTGTCTGTGTTACTTGGTGTCAGTGTATGTCTTTGATACTTGGTGTCAGTGCATGTCTGCGTTACTTCGTGTAAGTTTGTGTCTTTGTTACTTGGTGTCACTCTATGTATTTGTTAATTGGTGTCAGTGTATGTCTTTGTTACTTGGTGTAAGTGTGTGTCTTTGTTACTTGGTGTAAGTGTGTGTCTTTGTTAGTTGGTGCAAGTGTATGTCTTTGTTACTTGGTGTCAGTGTCTGTCTGTGTTACTTGGTGTAAGTGTATGTCTTTGTTACTTGGTGTCAGTGTATGTCTTTGTTACTTGGTGTAAGTGTGTGTCTGTGTTACTGGGTATCAGTGTATGTCTTTGTTACTTGGTGTCTGTGTACGTCTGTGATACTTGGTGTAAGTGTGTGTCTGTGTTACTGGGTATCAGTGTATTTCTTTGTTACTTGGTGTCAGTGTGTGTCTGTGTTACTGGGTATCATTGTATGTCTTCGTTACTTGGTGTCTCTGTATGTTTTTGTTACTTGGTGTCAGTGTGTGTCTTTGTTACTTGGTGTCAGTGTGAGTCTTTGTTCCTGGGTGTCAGTGTTTGTCTTTGTTACTGGGTGTCAGTGTATGTCTTTGTGACTTGATGCAAGTGTGTGTCTGTTATGCTCGGTATCAGTTTCTGTCTTTGTTACTTGGTGGAAGTGTGTGTCTGTGTTACTGGGTGTCAGTGTATGTCTTTGGTACTTGGTGTCAGTGTATGTCTGTGTACTTGGTGTAAGTGTGTGTCTTTGTAACTTGGTGTCAGTGTATGTCTGTGTTACTTGGTGTCATTGTCTGTCTTTGTTACTTGTTAAAAGTGTGTGTCTGTGTTACTGGGTATCAGTGTATGTCTTTGTTACTTGGTTTCAGTGTATGTCTTTGTTACTTGGTGTCAGTGTATGTCTTTGCTACTTGGTGTAAGTGTGTGTCTGTGGTACTGAGTATCCGTGTATGTCTGTGTTCCTGGGTATCAGTGTGTGTCTGTGTTTCTGGGTATCAGTGTATGTCTTTGTTACTTGGTGTCAGTGTATGTCTTTGTTACTTGGTGTAAGTGTGTGTCTGTGTTACTGTGTATCAGTGTATGTCTTTATTACTTGGTGTCCGTGTTTGTCTATGTTACTGGGTGTCAGTGTATGTCTTTGTTACTGGATGTCAGTGTATGCCTTTGTTACTTGGTGTCAGTGTATGTCTTTGTTACTTGGTGTAAGTGTTTGTCTGTGTAACTGAGTATCAGTGTATGTCTTTGTTACTTGGTGTAAGTGTGTGTCTGTGTTACTGGGTATCAGTGTATGTCTTTGTTACTTGGTGTCAGTGTATGTCTTTGTTACTTGGTGTAAGTGTGTGTCTGTGTTACCGGGTATCAGTGAATGTCTTTGTTACTTGGTGACAGTGTATGTCCTTGTTACTTGGTGTAAGTGTGTGTCTGTGTTACAGTGTGTCAGTGTATGTCTTTGTTACTTGGTGTAAGTGTGTGTCTGTGTTACTGGGTGTCAGTGTTAGTCTTTGTTTCTTGGTGTCAGTGTATGTGTGTGTACTTGGTGCAACTGTGTGTCTTTGTTGCTTGGTGTCAGTGTATGTCTGTGTTAATTGGTGTAAGTGTATTTCTTTTTTACGTGCTGTCATTGTCTGTCTTTGTTACTTGGTGTCAGTGTTTGTCTGTGTTACTTGGTGTAAGTGTGTGTCTGTGTTACTGGGTATCAGTGTATGTCTTTGTTACTTGGTGTCAGTGTATGTCTTTGTTACTTGGTTTAAGTGTATGTCTTTGTTACTTCGTGTCAGTGCATGTCTTTGTTACTTGGTGTTAGTGTTTTTCTGTGCTACTGAGTATCAGTGTCTGTCTTTGTTCCTGGGTATCAGTGTGTGTCTGTGTTACTGGGTATCAGTGTAAGTCTTTGTTACTTGTTGTCAGTGTATGTCTTTTTTACTTGGTGTAAGTGTATGTCTGTGTTACTGGGTATCAGTGAATGTCTTTGTTACTTGGTGTCAGTGTATGTCTTTATTACTGGGTGTCAGTGTATGTTTTTGTTAATGGGTGTCAGTGTATGTCTTTGTTACTTGGTGTCCGTGTTTGTCTGTGTTACTGGGTGTCAGTGTAAGTCTTTGTTACTGTGTGTCAGTGTATGCCTTTGTTACTTGGTGTCAGTGTATGTCTTTGTTACTTGGTGTAGGTGTGTGTCTGTGTAACTGAATATCAGTGTATGTCTTTGTTACTTGGTGTAAGTGTGTGTCTGTGATACTGGGTATCAGTTTCTGTCTTTGTTACTTGGTGTAAGTGTATGTCTGTGTTACTGGGTGTCAGTGTATGTCTTTGTTACCTGGTGTCAGTGTATGTCTGTGTGCTTGGTGTAAGTGTGTGTCTTTGTTACTTGGTGTCAGTGTATGTTTGTGTTACTTGGTGCAAGTGTATGTCTTTGTTACTTGGTGTCAGTGTATGTTTTTGTTACTTGGTGTAAGTGTATGTCTTTGTTACTTGGTGTCAGTGCATGTCTTTGTTACTTGTTGTAAGTGTATGTCTTTGTTACTTTGTATCAGCGTACGTCTCTGTTACTTGGTGTTAATGTGTGTCTGTTGGACTGGGTATCAGTGGATGTCTTTGTTCCTTGGTGTCATTGTCTGTCTTTGCTACTTGGTGTAAGTGTGTGTCTGTGTTACTGGGTATCAGTGTATGTTTTTGTTACTTGCTGTCAGTGTATGTCTTTGTTACTTGGTGTCAGTGTATGTCTCTGTTACTTGGTGTAAGTGTGTTTCTGTGTTACTGGGTATCAATGTATGTCTTTGTTACTTGGTGTCAGTGCATGTCTTTATTACTTGGTGTCAGCGTATGTCTCTGTTACTTGGTGTTAATGTATGTCTGTTGGACTGGGTATCAGTGAATGTCTTTGTTACTTGGTGTCATTGTCTGTCTTTGCTACTTGGTGTAAGTGTGTGTCTGTGTTCCTGGGTATCAGTGTATGTCTTTGTTCCTTGGTGTCAGTGTATGTCTTTGTTACTTGGTGTAAGTGTGTTTATGTGTTACTGAGTATCTGTGTATGTCTTTGTTACTTGGTGTAAGTGTGTGTCTGTGTTACTGGGTATCAGTGTATGTCTTTGTTACATGGTGTCAGTGTATGTCTTTGTTACTTGGTGTCAGTGTATGTTTTTGTTAATGGGTGTCAGTGTATGTCTTTGTTACTTGGTGTCCGTGTGTGTCTGTGTTACTGGGTGTCAGTGTATGCCTTTGTTACTTGGTGTCAGTGCATGTCTTTGTTACTTGGTGTAAGTGTGTGTCTGTGTAACTGAGTATCAGTGTATGTCTTTGTTACTTGGTGTAAGTGTGTGTCTGTGTTACTGGGTATCAGTGAATGTCTTTGATTCTGGGTGTCAGTGTATGTCCTTGTTACTTGGTGTAAGTGTGTGTCTGTGTTACTGGGTATCAGTGTATGTCTTTGTTACTTGGTGCCTGTGTGTGCCTTTGTTACTTGGTGTCATTGTGTTTCTTTGTTACTGGGTGTCAGTGTATGTCTTTGTTACTTGGTGTAAGTGTGTGTCTGTGTTACTGGGTGTCAGTGTATGTCTTTGTTACTTGGTGTCAGTGTATGTCTATGTACTTGGTTTAACTGTGTGCCTTTGTTACTTGGTGTCATTGTCTGTCTGTGTTACTGAGTATCAGTGTATGTCTGTGTTACTTTGTGTAAGTGTGTGTCTGTGTTACTGGGTATCAGTGTATGTCTTTGTTACTTGGTGTCAGTGTATGTCTTTTTTACTTGGTGCAAGTGTGTGTCTGTGTTACTGGGTATCAGTGAATGTCTTTGTTACTTGGTGTCAGTGTATGTCTTTGTTACTGGGTGTCAGTGTATGTTTTTGTTAATGGGTGTCAGTGTATGTCTTTGTTACTTGGTGTCCGTGTGTGTCTGTGTTGCTGGGTGTCAGTGCATGTCTTTGATACTGGGTCTCAGTGTATGCCTTTGTTACTTGGTGTCAGTGTATGTCTTTATTACTTGGTGTAAGTGTGTGTCTGTGATACTGGGTATCAGTTTCTGTCTTTGTTACTTGCTGTAAGTGCATGTCTGTGTTACTGGGTGTCAGTGTTTGTCTTTGTTACTTGTTGTCAGTGTATGTGTGTGTTACTTGGTGTAAGTGTATGTCTTTGTTACTTGATGTCAGTGTATGATTTTGTTACTTGGTGTAAGTGTATGTCTTTGTTACTTGGTGTCAGTGCATGTCTTTGTTACTTGGTGTAAGTGTATGTCTTTGTTACTTGGTGTCAGCGTAAGTCTCTGTTACTTGGTGTAAGTGTGTGTCTGTTGTACTGGGTATCAGTGTATGTCTTTGTTACTTGGTGTCAGTGTATGTCTGTGTTACTTGGTGTAAGTGTGTTTCTGTGTTACTGGGTATCAGTGTATGTCTTTGTTACTTGGTGTCAGTGTATGTCTTTGTTACTTGGTGTAAGTGTATGTCTTTGTTACTTGGTGTCAGTGTCTGTCTTTGTTACTTGGTGTAAGTGTGTTTCTGTGTTACTGAGTATCTGTGTATGTCTTTGTTACTTGGTGTAAGTGTGTGTCTGTGTTACTGGGTATCAGTGTATGTCTTTGTTACTTGGTGTCAGTGTATGTCTGTGTTACTTGGTGTAAGTGTGTTTCTGTGTTACTGGGTATCAGTGTATGTCTTTGTTACTTGGTGTCAGTGTATGTCTTTGTTACTTGGTGTAAGTGTATGTCTTTGTTACTTGGTGTCAGTGTCTGTCTTTGTTACTTGGTGTAAGTGTGTTTCTGTGTTACTGAGTATCTGTGTATGTCTTTGTTACTTGGTGTAAGTGTGTGTCTGTGTTACTGGGTATCAGTGTATGTCTTTGTTACATGGTGTCAGTGTATGTCTTTGTTACTTGGTGTCAGTGTATGTCTTTGTTACTTGGTGTAAGTGTGTGTCTGTGTTACTGGGTATCAGTGAATGTCTTTGTTACTTGGTGGCAGTGTATGTCTTTGTTACTGGGTGTCAGTGTATGTTTTTGTTAATGGGTGTCAGTGTATGTCTTTGTTACTTGGTGTCCGTGTGTGTCTATGTTACTGGGTGTCAGTGTATGTCTTTGTTACTGGGTGTCAGTGTATATCTTTGTTACTGGGTGTCAGTGTATGTCTTTGTGACTTGCTGTAAGTGTGTGTATCTGTGACTGGGTATCAGTGTCTGTCATGCTTGGACTCAGAGAAAATGGGTGAGATTCTAAACGAGTACTTTGCATCGGTATTCACCGAGGAGAGCGACATGACGGATGTTGAGGTTAGGAACAGATGTTTGATTACTCTAGGTCAAGTCGGCATAAGGAGGGAGGACGTGTTGGGTATTCTAAAGGGCATTAAGGTGGACAAGTCCCCAGGTCCGGATGGGATCTATCCCAGGTTACTGAGGGAAGCGAGAGAGGAAATAGCTGGGGCCTTCACAGATATCTTTGCAGCATCCTTAAACACGGGTGAGGTCCCGGAGGACTGGAGAATTGCTAATGTTGTCCCCTTGTTTAAGAAGGGTAGCAGGGATAATCCAGGTAATTATAGACCGGTGAGCCTGACGTCAGAGGTAGGGAAGCTGCTGGAGAAGATACTGAGGGATAGGATCTATTCCCATTTGGAAGAAAATGGGCTCATCAGTGATAGGCAACATGGTTTTGTGCAGGGAAGGTCATGTCTTACCAACTTAATAGAATTCTTTGAGGAAGTGACAAAGTTGATTGATGAGGGAAGGGCTGTCGATGTCATATACATGGACTTCAGTAAGGCGTTTGATAAGGTTCCCCATGGCAGGCTGATGGAGAAAGTGAAGGCGCTTGGGGTCCAAGGTGTACTAGCTAGATGGATAAAGAACTGGCTGGGCAACAGGAGACAGAGAGTAGCAGTAGAAGGGAGTTTCTCAAAATGGAGACGTGTGACCAGTGGTGTTCCACAGGGATCCGTGCTGGGACCACTGTTGTTTGTGATATACATTAATGATTTGGAGGAAAGTATAGGTGGACTGATTAGCAAATTTGCAGACGACACTAAGATTGGTGGAGTAGCAGATAGTGAAGGGGACTGTCAGAGAATACAGCATAATATAGATAGATTGGAGAGTTGGGCAGAGAAATGGCAGATGGAGTTCAATCAGGGCAAATGCGAGGTGATGCATTTTGGAAGATCCAATTCAAGAGTGAACTATACAGTAAATGGAAAAGTCCTGGGGAAAATTGATGTCCAGAGAGATTTGGGTGTTCAGGTCCACTGTTCCCTGAAGGTGGCAACGCAGGTAAATAGAGTGGTCAAGAAGGCATACGGCATGCTTTCCTTCATCGGACGGGGCATTGAGTACAAGAGTTGGCAGGTCATGTTACAGTTGTATAGGACTTTGGTTCGGCCACATTTGGAATACTGCGTACAGTTCTGGTCGCCACATTATCAAAAGGATGTGGATGCTTTGGAGAGGGTGCAGAGGAGGTTCACCAGGATGTTGCCTGGTATGGAGGGCGCTAGCAATGAAGAGAGGTTGAGCAGATTAGGATTATTTTCATTAGAAAGACGGAGGTTGAGGGGGGACCTGATTGAGGTGTACAAAATCATGAGAGGTATAGACAGGGTGGATAGCAAGAGGCTTTTTCCCAGAGTGGGGGTTTCAATTACTAGAGGACACGAGTTCAAAGTGAAAGGGGAAAAGTTTAGGGGGGATATGCGTGGAAAGTTCTTTACGCAGAGGGTGTTGGGCACCTGGAACGCATTGCCAACGGAGGTGGTAGATGCGGGCACGATGGAGTCTTTTAAGATGTATCTAGACAGATACATGAATGGGCAGGAAGAAAAGAGATACAGAACCTTAGAAAATAGGCGACATGTTTAGAGAGAGGATCTGGATCGGCGCAGGCTTGGAGGGCCGAAGGGCCTGTTCCTGTGCAGTAATTATCTTTGTTCTTTGTTCTTTGTTCTTTGTCATTGTTACTTGGTGTAAGTGTGTGTCTGTGTTACTGGGTATCAGTGTATGTCTTTGTTACTTGGTGTCAGTGTATGTCTGTGTTACTTGGTGCAGGTGTGTGTCTTTGTTACTTGGTGTCAGTGTATGTCTGTGTTACTTGGTGTAAGTGTATGTCTTTGTTACTTTGTGTCAATGTATGTCTTTGTTACTTGGTGTCATTGTATGTCTTTGTTACATGGTGTAAGTGTGTGTCTCTGTTGCTGGGTATCAGTGTATGTCTTTGTTACTTGGTGTAAGTGCGTGTCTGTGTTACTGGGTATCAGTGTATGTCGTTGTTACTTGGTGTCTGTGGATGTCTTTGTTACTTGGTGTCAGTGTGTGTCTTTGTTACTTGGTGTCAGTGTCTGTCTTTGTTACTTGGTGTAAGTGTGTGTCTGTGTTACTGGGTATCAGTGTATGTCTTTGTTACTTGGTGTCAGTGTATGTCGGTGTACTTGGTGTAAGTGTGTGTCTTTCTTACTTGGTGTCAGTGTATGTCTCTGTTAATTGGCGTAAGTGTATGTCTTTGTTACTTGGTGTCAGTGTATGTCTTTGTAACTTGGTGTCAGTGTATGTCTTTGTTACTTGGTGTAAGTGTGTGTCTGTGTAACTGAGTATCAGTGTATGTCTTTGTTACTTGGCGTAAGTGTGTGTCTGTGTTTCTGTGTATTAGTGTATGTCTTTGTTACTTGGTGTCAGTTTATGTCTTTGTTACTTGGTGTAAGTGTGTGTCTGTGTTACTGGGTATCAGTGAATGTCTTTGTTACTTGGTGTCAGTGTATGTCCTTGTTACTTGGTGTCAGTGTGTGTCTGTGTTACTGGGTATCAGTGTATGTCTTTGTTACTTGGTGTCAGTGTGTGCCTTTGTTACTTGGTGTCCTTATGTGTCTTTGTTACTGGGTGTCAGTGTATGTCTTTGTTACTGGGTGTCAGTGTATGTCTTTGTGACTTGCTGTAAGTGTGTGTATCTGTTACTGGGTATCAGTGTCAGTCATTGTTACTTGGTGTAAGTGTGTGTCTGTGTTACTGGGTATAAGTGTTTTGTCTTTGTGACTTGGTGTCAGTGTATGTCTGTGTTACTTGGTGTAGGTGTGTGTCTTTGTTACTTGGTGTCAGTGTATGTCTGTGTTACTTGGTGAAAGTGTATGTCTTTGTTACTTGGTGTCAGTTTATGTCTTTGTTACTTGGTGTCATTGTATGTCTTTGTTAAATTGTGTAAGTGTGTGTCTGTGTTACTGGGTATCAGTGTATGTCTTTGTTACTTGGTGTCTGTGTATGTCTGTGATACTTGGTGTCAATGTGTGTCTGTGTTGCTGGGTATCAGTGTATGTAAATGTTACTTGGTGTAAGTGCGTGTCTGTGTTACTGGGTATCAGTGTATGTCGTTGTTACTTGGTGTCAGTGTGTGTCTTTGTTACTGGGTGTCAGTGTTTGTCTTTGTTACTGGGTGTCAGTGCATGTCTTTGTGACTTGGTGTTCGTGTGTCTCTGTGTTACTGGGTATCAGTGTCTGTCTTTGTTACTTGTTGTAAGTGTGTGTCTGTGTTACTGGGTATCAGTGTATGTCTTTGTTACTTGGTGTCAGTGTATGTCTGTGTACTTGGTGTAAGTGTGTGTCTTTCTTATTTGGTGTCAGTGGATGTCTGTGTTACTTGGCGTAAGTGTATGTCTTTGTTACTTGGTGTCCGTGAATGTCTTTGTTACTTGGTGTAAGTGTATGTCTTTGTTACTTGGTGTCAGTGCATGTCTTTGTTACTTCGTGGAAGTGTATGTCTTTGTTACTTGGTGTCAGTGTATGTCTGTGTTACTTGGAGTATGTGTATGTCTTTGTTACTTGGTGTCAGTGCATGTCTTTGTTACTTGGTGTAAGTGTATGTCTTTGTTTCCTGGTGTCAGTGTATGTCTCTGTTACTTGTTGTCAGTGTATGTCTTTGATACTTGGTGTAAGTGTGTGTATGTGTTACTTGGTGTAAGTGTGTGTCTGTGTTGCTGGGTATCAGTGTATGTCTTTGTTACTTGGTGTCAGTGTATGTCTTTGGTACTTGGTGTCAGTGTATGTATTTGTTGCTTGGTGTCAGTGTATGTCTGTGTTACTTGGTGTCAGTGTATGTCTGTGTTACTTGGTGTAAGTGTATGTCTGTGTTACTTGGTGTAAGTGTATGTCTTTGTTACTTGGTGTCAGTGTATGTCTTTGTTACTTGGTGTAAGTGTGTGTCTGTGTTACTGGGTATCAGTGTATGTCTTTGTTACTTGGTGTCAGTGCATGTCTTTGTTTCTTGGTGTGTGTGTGTCTGTGTTACTGGGTATCAGTGAATGTCTTTGTTACTTGGTGGCAGTGTATGTCTTTATTACTGGGTGTCAGTGTATGTTTTTGTTAATGGGTTTCAGTGTATGTCTTTGTTACTGGGTGTCAGTGTATGCCTTTGTTTCTTGGTGTCAGTGTATGCCTTTGTTACTTGGTGTAAGTGTGTGTCTGTGTAACTGAGTATCAGTGTATGTCTTTGTTACTTGGTGTAAGTGTGTGTCTGTGTTACTGCGTATCTGTGAATGTCTTTGTTACTTGGTGTCAGTGTATGTCCTTGTTACTTGGTGTAAGTGTGTGTCTGTGTTACTGGGTATCAGTGTATGTCTTTTTTACTTGGTGTCAGTGTGTGCCTTTGTTAGTTGGTGTCATTGTGTGTCTTTGTTACTGGGTGTCAGTGTATGTCTTTGTGACTTGGTGTAAGTGTGTGTATCTGTTACTGGGTATCAGTGTCTGTCATTGTTACTTGGTGTAAGTGTGTGTCTGTGTTACTGGGTATCAGTGTATGTCTTTGTTACTTGGTGTCAGTGTATGTCTGTGTTACCTGGTGTAAGTGTGTGTCTTTGTTACTTGGTGTCAGTGTATGTCTGTGTTACTTGGTGTCAGTGTATGTCTTTGTTACTGGGTATCAGTGTATGTCTTTGTTACTGGGTATCAGTGTATGTCTTTGTTACTTGGTGGCTGTGTATGTCTGTGATACTTGGTGTAAGTGTGTGTCTGTGTTGCTGGGTATCAGTGTATGTCGTTGTTACTTGGTGTCTGTGTATGTCTTTGTTACTTGGTGTCAGTTTGTGTCTTTGTTACTTGGTGTCAGTGTGTGTCTTTGTTTCTGGGTGTCAGTGTTTGTCTTTGTTCCTGGGTATCAGTGCATGTCTTTGTGGCTTGGTGTCAGTGTATGTCTGTGTACTTGGTGTAAGTTTGTGTCTTTGTTACTTGGTGTCAGTATATGTCTGTGTTACTTGGTGTAAGTGTATGTCTTTGTTACTTTGTGTCAGTGTATGTCTTTGTAACTTGGTGTAAGTGTGTGTCTGTGTTACTGGGTATCAGTGTATGTCTTTGTTACTTGGTGTCAGTGTATGTCTTTGTTACCTGGTGTAAGTGTATGTCTTTGTTACTTGGTGTCAGTGTATGTCTGTGTTACTTGGTGTAAGTGTATATCTTTGTTACTTGGTGTCAGTTTATGTCTTTGTTACTTGGTGTAAGTGTATGTCTTTGTTACTTGGTGTCAGTGTATGTCTTTGTTACTTGGTGTAAGTGTATGTCTTTGCTACTTGGTGTCAGTGTTTGTCTTTGATACTTGTTGTAAGTGTATGTCTGTGTTACTGGGTATCAGTGTCTGTCTTTGTTACCTGGTGTAACTGTGTGTCTGTGTTGCTGGGTATCAGTGTCTGTCTTTGTTACTTGGTGTCTGTGTATGTCTTTGTTACTTGGTGTCAGTGTGTGTCTTTGTTACTTGGTGTCAGTGTGTGTCTTTGTTACTGGGTGTCAGTGTTTGTCTTTGTTACTTGGTGTAACTGTGTGCCTGTGTTACTGCGTATCAGTGTATGTCGGTGTACTTTGTGTACGTGTGTGTCTTTGTTACTTGGTGTCAGTGTATGTCTGTGTTACTTGGTGTATGTGTATGTCTTTGTTACTTGGTGTCAGTGTATTTCTTTGTTACTTGGTGTAAGTGTGTGTATGTGTTACTTGGTGTAAGTGTGTGTCTGTGTTGCTGGGTGTCAGTGTGTGTCTGTGTTGCTGGGTGTCAGTGTATGTCTTTGTTACTTGGTGTCAGTGTATGTCTTTGTTACTTGGTGTCAGTGCATGTATTTGTTACTTGGTGTCCGTGTATGTCGTTGTATCTTGGTGTCAGTGCATGTCTTTGATACTTGGTGTAAGTGTGTGCATGTGTTACTTGGTGTAAGTGTGTGTCTTTGATACTTGGTGTAAGTGTGTGTATGTGTTACTTGGTGTAAGTGTGTGTCTGTGTTGCTGGGTATCAGTGTATGTCTTTGTTACTTGGTGTAGGTGTATGTCTGTGTTACTTGGTGTAAGTGTGTGTCTTTGTTACTTGGTGTCAGTGTATGTCTGTGTTACTTGGTGTCAGTGTATGTCTTTGTTACTGTGTATCAGTGTATGTCTTTGTTACTTGGTGTCAGTGTATGTATTTGTTACTTGGTGTCAGAGTATGTCTGTGTTACTTGGTGTCAGTGTATGTCTGTGTTCCTTGGTGTAAGTGTATGACTTTGTTACTTGGTGTCAGTGTATGTCTTTGTTACTTGGTGTAAGAGTGTGTCTGTGTTACTGGGTATCAGCGTATGTCTTTGTTACTTGGTGTCAGTGTATGTCTTTGTTACTTGGTGTGTGTGTGTCTGTGTTTTGGGGATCAGTGAATGTCTTTGTTCCTTGGTGGCAGTGTATGTCTTTGTTACTGGGTGTCAGTGTATGTTTTTGTTAATGGGTTTCACTGTATGTCTTTGTTACTTGGTGTCCGTGTGTGTCTGTGTTACTGGGTGTCAGTGTATGTCTCTGTTACTGGGTGTCAGTGTATGCCTTTGTTACTTGGTGTCATTGTATGCCTTTGTTACTTGGTGTAAGTGTGTGTCTGTGTAACTGAGTATCAGTGTCTGTCATTTTTACTTGGTGTAAGAGTGTGTCTGTGTTACTGGGTATCAGTGAATGTCTTTGTTACTTGGTGTCAGTGTTTGTCCTTGTTACTTTGGTGTAAGTGTTTGTCTGTGTTACTGGGTATCAGTGTATGTCTTTGTTAGTTGGTGTCAGTGTGTGCCTTTGTTACTTGGTGTCATTGTGTGTATCTGTTTCTGGGTATCAGTGTCTGTCATTGTTACTTGGTGTCAGTGCATGTCTGTGTTACTGGGTATCAGTGTATGTCTTTGTTACTTGGTGTCAGTGCATGTCTGTGTTACTTGGTGCAAGTGTGTGTCTTTGTTACTTGGTGTCAGTGTATGTCTGTGTTACTTGGTATCAGTGTATGTCTGTGTTACTTGGTGTAAGTGTATGTCTTTGTTACTTGGTGTCAGTGTATGTCTTTGTTACTTGGTGTCATTGTATGTCTTTGTTACATGGTGTAAGGGTGTGTCTGTATTACTGGGTATCAGTGCATGTCTTTGTCACTTGGTGTCTGTGTATGTCTGTGATACTTTGTGTAAGTGTGTGTCTGTGTTGCTGGGTATCAGTGTATGCCTTTGTTACTTGGTGTAAGTGTGTGTCTGTGTTACTGGGTATCAGTGTATGTCTTCGTTACTTGGTGTCTGTGTATGTCTTTGTTACTTGGTGTCAGTGTGTGTCTTTGTTACTTGGTGTCAGTGTGTGTCTTTGTTACTGGGTGTCAGTGTTTGTCTTTGTTACTGGGTGTCAGTGCATGTCTTTGTGACTTGGTGTTAGTGTGTGTCTGTGTTACTGGGTATCAGTGTCTGCCTTTGCTACTTGGTGTCAGTGTATGTCTGTGTACTTGGTGTAAGTTTGTGTCTTTGTTACTTGGTGTCAGTATATGTCTGTGTTACTTGGTGTAAGTGTATGCCTTTGTTACTTGGTGTCAGTGCATGTCTTTGTTACTTGCTGTCAATGTATGTCCTTGTTACTTGGTGTAAGTGTGTGTCTGTGTTACTGGGTAACAGTGTATGTCTTTGTTACTTGGTGTCAGTGTGTGCCTTTGTTACTTGGTGTCATTGTGTGTCTTTGTTACTGGGTGTCAGTGTATGTCTTTGTTACTGGGTGTCAGTGTATGCCTTTGTTACTTGGTGTCATTGTGTGTCTTTGTTACTGGGTGTCAGTGTATGTCTTTGTTACTGGGTATCATTGTATGTCTTTGTTACTTGGTGTCAGTGTATGTCTGTGTTACTTGGTGTAAGTGTGTGTCATTGTTACTTGGTGTCAGTGTATGACTGTGTTACTTCGTGTAAGTGTATGTCTTTGTTACTTGGTGTCAGTGTATGTCTGTGTTCCTGAGTATCAGTGTATGTCTTTGTTACTTGGTGTCAGTGCATGTCTGAGTTACTTGTTGTAAGTGTGTGTCTTTGTTACTTGGTGTCAGTGTATGTCTGCGTTACTTGGTGTCAGTGTATGTCTGTGTTACTTGGTGTAAGTGTATGTCGTTGTTACTTGGTGTCAGTGTATGTCTTTGTTACTTGGTGTCATTGTATGTCTTTGTTACATGGTGTAAGTGTGTGTCTGTGATACTTGGTGTAAGTGTGTGTCTGTGTTGCTGGGTATCAGTGTATGTCTTTGTTACTTGGTGTAAGTGTGTGTCTGTGTTACTGGGTATCAGTGTATGTCGTCGTTACTTGGTGTCTGTGTATGTCTTTGTTACTGGGTGTCAGTGTATGTCTTTGTGACTTGGTGTTAGTGTGTGTCTGTGTTACTGGGTATCAGTGTATGCCTTTGCTACTTGGTGTCAGTGTATGTCTTTGTTACTTGGTGTCAGTGCATGTCTTTGTTACTTGGTGTCAGTGTATGTCCTTGTGACTTGGTGTAAGTGTGTGTCTGTGTTACTGGGTATCAGTGTATGCCTTTGTTACTTGGTGTCAGTGTATGCCTTTGTTACTTGGTGTCATTGTGTGTCTTTGTTACTGGGTGTCAGTGTATGTCTTTGTTACTGGGTATCAGTGTATGTCTTTGTTACTTGGTGTCAGTGTATGTCTGTGTTACTTGGTGTAAGTGTGTGTCATTGTTACTTGGTGTCAGTGTATGACTGTGTTACTTCGTGTAAGTGTATGTCTTTGTTACTGGGTGTCAGTGTATGTCTGTGTTACTGGGTATCAGTGTATGTCTTTGTTACTTGGTGTCATTGTCTGTCTTTGTTACATGGTGTAAGTGTGTGTCTGTGTTACTGGGTATCAGTGTATGTCGTTGTTACTTGGTGTCTGTGTATGTCTTTGTTACTTGGTGTCAGTGTGTGTCATTGCTACTTGGTGTCAGTGTGTGTCTTTGTTACTGGGTGTCAGTGTTTGTCTTTGTTACTGGGTGTCAGTGTATGTCCTTGAGACTTGGTGTTAGTGTGTGTCTGTGTTACTGGGTATCAGTGTATGTCTTTGTTACTTGATGTCAGTGTATGTCTGTGTACTTGGTGTACGTTTGAGTCATTGTTACTTGGTGTCAGTATATGTCTGTGTTACTTGGTGTCAGTGTATGTCTTTGTTACTTGGTGTCAGTGTATGTATTTGTTACTTGGTGTAAGTATATGTCTTTGTTTCTTGGTGTCAGTGCATGTCTTTGTGACTTGGTGTAAGTGTATGTCTTTGTTACTTGGTGTCAGTGTATGTCTCTGTTACTTGGTGTAAGTGTGTGTCTGTGTTACTGGGTATCAGTGTATGTCTTTGTTACTTGGTGTCATTGTCTGTCTTTGTTACTTGGTGTAAGTGTGTGTCTGTGTTACTGGGTATCAGTGTATGTCTTTGTTACTTGGTGTCAGTGTATGTCTTTGTTACTTGGTGTAAATGTATGTCTTTGTTACTTGGTGTAAGTGTATGTCTTTGTAACTTGGTGTAAGTGTATGTCTTTGCAACATTCTGTCAGTGTCTGTCTTTGTTACTTGGTGTAAGTGTGTGTCTGTGTTGTTGGGTATCAGTGTATGACTTCGTTACTTGGTGTAAGTGTGCGTCTGTGTTACTGGGTATCAGTATATGTCTTTGTTACTTGGTGTCTATGTATGTCTTTGTTACTTGGTGTCAGTGTGTGTCTTTGTTACTGGGTGTCAGCGTTTGTCTTTGTTACTGGGTATCAGTGTATGTCTTTGTTACTTGTTGTCAGTTTATTTCTTTGTTACTTGGTGTAAGTGTGTGTCTGTGTTACTGGGTATCAGTGTATGTCTTTGTTACTTGGTGTCAGTGTGTGCCTTTGTTACTTGGTGTCATTGTGTGTCTTTGTTACTGGGTGTCAGTGTATGTCTTTGTGACTTGGTGTAAGTGTGTGTATCTGTTACTGGGTATCAGTGTCTGTCATTGTTACTTGGTGTAAGTGTGTGTCTGTGTTACTGGGTATCAGTGCATGTCTTTGTTACTTGGTGTCAGTGTATGTCTGTGTTACCTGGTGTAAGTGTGTGTCTTTGTTACTTGGTGTCAGTGTATGTCTGTGTTACTTCGTGTAAGTGTATGTCTTTGTTACTTCGTGTAAGTGTGTGTCTGTATTACTGGGTATCAGTGTATGTCTTTGTTACTTGGTGTCTGTGTATGTCTGTGATACTTGGTGTAAGTGTGTGTCTGTGTTGCTGGGTATCAGTGTATGTCTTTGTTACTTGGTGTAAGTGTGTGTCTGTGTTACTGGGTATCAGTGTATGTCGTTGTTACTTGGTGTCTGTGTATGTATTTGTTACTTGGTGTCAGTGTGTGTCATTGCTACTTGGTGTCAGTGTGTGTCTTTGTTACTGGGTGTCAGTGTTTGTCTTTGTTACTGGGTGTCAGTGTATGTCTTTGTGACTTGGTGTTAGTGTGTGTCTGTGTTACTGGGTATCAGTGTATGAAATTGTTACTTGGTGTAAGTGTGTGTCTGTGTTACTGGGTATCAGTGTATGTATTTGTTACTTGGTGTCTGTGTATGTCTGTGATACTTGGTGTAAGTGTGTGTCATTGTTACTTGGTGTCAGTGTATGACTGTGTTACTTCGTGTAAGTGTATGTCTTTGTTACTTGGTGTCAGTGTATGTCTGTGTTCCTGAGTATCAGTGCATGTCTTTGTTACTTGGTGTCAGTGCATGTCTGTGTTACTTGGTGTAAGTGTGTGTCTTTGTTACTTGGTGTCAGTGTATGTCTGCGTTACTTGGTGTCAGTGTATGTCTGTGTTACTTGGTGTAAGTGTATGTCTTTGTTACTTGGTGTCAGTGTATGTCTTTGTTACTTGGTGTCATTGTATGTCTTTGTTACATGGTGTAAGTGTGTGTCTGTGATACTTGGTGTAAGTGTGTGTCTGTGTTGCTGGGTATCAGTGTATGTCTTTGTTACTTGGTGTAAGTGTGTGTCTGTGTTACTGGGTATCAGTGTATGTCGTCGTTACTTGGTGTCTGTGTATGTCTTTGTTACTGGGTGTCAGTGTATGTCTTTGTGACTTGGTGTTAGTGTGTGTTTGTGTTACTGGGTATCAGTGTATGCCTTTGCTACTTGGTGTCAGTGTATGTCTTTGTTACTTGGTGTCAGTGCATGTCTTTGTTACTTGGTGTCAGTGTATGTCCTTGTGACTTGGTGTAAGTGTGTGTCTGTGTTACTGGGTATCAGTGTATGCCTTTGTTACTTGGTGTCAGTGTATGCCTTTGTTACTTGGTGTCATTGTGTGTCTTTGTTACTGGGTGTCAGTGTATGTCTTTGTTACTGGGTATCAGTGTATGTCTTTGTTACTTGGTGTCAGTGTATGTCTGTGTTACTTGGTGTAAGTGTGTGTCATTGTTACTTGGTGTCAGTGTATGACTGTGTTACTTCGTGTAAGTGTATGTCTTTGTTACTTGGTGTCAGTGTATGTCTGTGTTACTGGGTATCAGTGTATGTCTTTGTTACTTGGTGTCATTGTCTGTCTTTGTTACATGGTGTAAGTGTTTGTCTGTGTTACTGGGTATCAGTGTATGTCGTTGTTACTTGGTGTCTGTGTATGTCTTTGTTACTTGGTGTCAGTGTGTGTCATTGCTACTTGGTGTCAGTGTGTGTCTTTGTTACTGGGTGTCAGTGTTTGTCTTTGTTACTGGGTGTCAGTGTATGTCTTTGTGACTTGGTGTTAGTGTGTGTCTGTGTTACTGGGTATCAGTGTATGTCTTTGTTACTTGATGTCAGTGTATGTCTGTGTACTTGGTGTACGTTTGTGTCATTGTTACTTGGTGTCAGCATATGTCTGTGTTACTTGGTGTAAGTGTATGTCTTTGTTACTTGGTGTCAGTGTATGTCTTTGTTACTTGGTGTAAGTATATGTCTTTGTTTCTTGGTGTCAGTGCATGTCTTTGTTACTTGGTGTAAGTGTATGTCTTTGTTACTTGGTGTCAGTGTATGTCTCTGTTACTTGGTGTAAGTGTGTGTCTGTGTTACTGGGTATCAGTGTATGTCTTTGTTACTTGGTGTCATTGTCTGTCTTTGTTACTTGGTGTAAGTGTGTGTCTGTGTTACTGGGTATCAGTGTATGTCTTTGTTACTTGGTGTCAGTGTATGTCTTTGTTACTTGGTGTAAGTGTATGTCTTTGTTACTTGGTGTCAGTGTATGCCTGTGTTACTTGGTGTCTGTGTATGTCTTTGTTACTTGGTGTCAGTGTATGTCTTTGTTACTTGGTGTAAGTGTATGTCTTTGTAACTTGGTGTCAGTGTATGTCTTTGTTACTTGGTGTAAGTGTATGTCTTTGCAACATGGTGTCAGTGTCTGTCTTTGTTACTTGGTGTAAGTGTGTGTCTGTGTTGTTGGGTATCAGTGTATGACTTAGTTACTTGGTGTAAGTGTGCGTCTGTGTTACTGGGTATCAGTGTCTGTCTTTGTTACTTGGTGTCTATGTATGTCTTTGTTACTTGGTGTCAGTGTGTGTCTTTGTTACTGGGTGTCAGCGTTTGTCTTTGTTACTGGGTATCAGAGTATGTCTTTGTTACTTGGTGTCTGTGTATGTCTGTGATACTTGGTGTAAGTGTGTGTCTGTGTTGCTGGGTATCAGTGTATGTCTTTGTTACTTGGTGGAAGTGTGTGTCTGTGTTACTGGGTATCAGTGTATGTCGTTGTTACTTGGTGTCTGTGTATGTCTTTGTTACTTGGTGTCAGTGTGTGTCATTGCTACTTGGTGTCAGTGTGTGTCTTTGTTACTGGGTGTCAGTGTTTGTCTTTGTTACTGGGTGTCAGTGTATGTCTTTGTGACTTGGTGTTAGTGTGTGTCTGTGTTACTGGGTATCAGTGTATGAAATTGTTACTTGGTGTAAGTGTGTGTCTGTGTTACTGGGTATCAGTGTATGTATTTGTTACTTGGTGTCTGTGTATGTCTGTGATACTTGGTGTAAGTGTGTGTCATTGTTACTTGGTGTCAGTGTATGACTGTGTTACTTCGTGTAGGTGTATGTCTTTGTTACTTGGTGTCAGTGTATGTCTGTGTTCCTGAGTATCAGTGTATGTCTTTGTTACTTGGTGTCAGTGCATGTCTGTGTTACTTGGTGTAAGTGTGTGTCTTTGTTACTTGGTGTCAGTGTATGTCTGCGTTACTTGGTGTCAGTGTATGTCTGTGTTACTTGGTGTAAGTGTATGTCTTTGTTACTTGGTGTCAGTGTATGTCTTTGTTACTTGGTGTCATTGTATGTCTTTGTTACATGGTGTAAGTGTGTGTCTGTGATACTTGGTGTAAGTGTGTGTCTGTGTTGCTGGGTATCAGTGTATGTCTTTGTTACTTGGTGTAAGTGTGTGTCTGTGTTACTGGGTATCAGTGTATGTCGTCGTTACTTGGTGTCTGTGTATGTCTTTGTTACTGGGTGTCAGTGTATGTCTTTGTGACTTGGTGTTAGTGTGTGTCTGTGTTACTGGGTATCAGTGTATGCCTTTGCTACTTGGTGTCAGTGTATGTCTTTGTTACTTGGTGTCAGTGCATGTCTTTGTTACTTGGAGTCAGTGTATGTCCTTGTGACTTGGTGTAAGTGTGTGTCTGTGTTACTGGGTATCAGTGTATGCCTTTGTTACTTGGTGTCAGTGTATGCCTTTGTTACTTGGTGTCATTGTGTGTCTTTGTTACTGGGTGTCAGTGTATTTCTTTGTTACTGGGTATCAGTGTATGTCTTTGTTACTTGGTGTCAGTGTATGTCTGTGTTACTTGGTGTAAGTGTGTGTCATTGTTACTTGGTGTCAGTGTATGACTGTGTTACTTCGTGTAAGTGTATGTCTTTGTTACTTGGTGTCAGTGTATGTCTGTGTTACTGGGTATCAGTGTATGTCTTTGTTACTTGGTGTCATTGTCTGTCTTTGTTACATGGTGTAAGTGTGTGTCTGTGTTACTGGGTATCAGTGTATGTCGTTGTTACTTGGTGTCTGTGTATGTCTTTGTTACTTGGTGTCAGTGTGTGTCATTGCTACTTGGTGTCAGTGTGTGTCTTTGTTACTGGGTGTCAGTGTTTGTCTTTGTTACTGGGTGTCAGTGTATGTCTTTGTGACTTGGTGTTGGTGTGTGTCTGTGTTACTGGGTATCAGTGTATGTCTTTGTTACTTGATGTCAGTGTATGTCTTTGTACTTGGTGTACGTTTGTGTCATTGTTACTTGGTGTCAGTATATGTCTGTGTTACTTGGTGTAAGTGTATGTCTTTGTTACTTGGTGTCAGTGTATGTCTTTGTTACTTGGTGTAAGTATATGTCTTTGTTTCTTGGTGTCAGTGCATGTCTTTGTTACTTGGTGTAAGTGTATGTCTTTGTTACTTGGTGTCAGTGTATGTCTCTGTTACTTGGTGTAAGTGTGTGTCTGTGTTACTGGGTATCAGTGTATGTCTTTGTTACTTGGTGTCATTGTCTGTCTTTGTTACTTGGTGTAAGTGTGTGTCTGTGTTACTGGGTATCAGTGTATGTCTTTGTTACTTGGTGTCAGTGTATGTCTTTGTTACTTGGTGTAAGTGTATGTCTTTGTTACTTGGTGTCAGTGTATGCCTGTGTTACTTGGTGTCTGTGTATGTCTTTGTTACTTGGTGTCAGTGTATGTCTTTGTTACTTGGTGTAAGTGTATGTCTTTGTAACTTGGTGTCAGTGTATGTCTTTGTTACTTGGTGTAAGTGTATGTCTTTGCAACATGGTGTCAGTGTCTGTCTTTGTTACTTGGTGTAAGTGTGTGTCTGTGTTGTTGGGTATCAGTGTATGACTTCGTTACTTGGTGTAAGTGTGCGTCTGTGTTACTGGGTATCAGTGTCTGTCTTTGTTACTTGGTGTCTATGTATGT
This sequence comes from Heterodontus francisci, assembly GCF_036365525.1. NCBI lineage: Eukaryota > Metazoa > Chordata > Chondrichthyes > Heterodontiformes > Heterodontidae > Heterodontus > Heterodontus francisci. Next base: position 67,923,682 of record NC_090391.1, read on the forward strand.
CTTTGTTACTTGGTGTCAGTGTGTGTCTTTGTTACTGGGTGTCAGCGTTTGTCTTTGTTACTGGGTATCAGTGTATGTCTTTGTTACTTGTTGTCAGTTTATGTCTTTGTTACTTGGTGTAAGTGTGTGTCTGTGTTACTGGGTATCAGTGTATGTCTTTGTTACTTGGTGTCAGTGTGTGCCTTTGTTACTTGGTGTCATTGTGTGTCTTTGTTACTGGGTGTCAGTGTATGTCTTTGTGACTTGGTGTAAGTGTGTGTATCTGTTACTGGGTATCAGTGTCTGTCATTGTTACTTGGTGTAAGTGTGTGTCTGTGTTACTGGGTATCAGTGCATGTCTTTGTTACTTGGTGTCAGTGTATGTCTGTGTTACCTGGTGTAAGTGTGTGTCTTTGTTACTTGGTGTCAGTGTATGTCTGTGTTACTTCGTGTAAGTGTATGTCTTTGTTACTTCGTGTAAGTGTGTTTCTGTATTACTGGGTATCAGTGTATGTCTTTGTTACTTGGTGTCTGTGTATGTCTGTGATACTTGGTGTAAGTGTGTGTCTGTGTTGCTGGGTATCAGTGTATGTCTTTGTTACTTGGTGTAAGTGTGTGTCTGTGTTACTGGGTATCAGTGTATGTCGTTGTTACTTGGTGTCTGTGTATGTCTTTGTTACTTGATGTCAGTGTGTGTCATTGCTACTTGGTGTCAGTGTGTGTCTTTGTTACTGGGTGTCAGTGTTTGTCTTTGTTACTGGGTGTCAGTGTATGTCTTTGTGACTTGGTGTTAGTGCGTGTCTGTGTTACTGGGTATCAGTGTATGAAATTGTTACTTGGTGTAAGTGTGTGTCTGTGTTACTGGGTATCAGTGTATGTATTTGTTACTTGGTGTCTGTGTATGTCTGTGATACTTGGTGTAAGTGTGTGTCTGTGTTGCTGGGTATCAGTGTATGTCTTTGTTACTTGGTGTAAGTGTATGTCTTTGTTACTGGGTATCAGTGTATGTATTTGTTACTTGGTGTCTGTGTATGTCTGTGATACTTGGTGTAAGTGTGTGTCTGAGTTGCTGGGTATCAGTGTATGTCTTTGTTACTTGGTGTAAGTGAGTGTCTGTGTTACTGGGTATCAGTGTATGTCGTTGTCCTTGGTGTCTGTGTATGTCTTTGTTACTTGGTGTCAGTGTGTGTCTTTGTTACTTGGTGTCAGTATATGTCTGTGTTACTTGGTGTAAGTGTATGTCTTTGTTACTTGGTGTCAGTGTATGTCTTTGTTACTTGGTGTAAGTGTGTGTCCGTGTTACAGGGTATCAGTGTATGTCTTTGTTACTTGGTGTCAGTGTATGTCTTTGTTACCTGGTGCAAGTGTATGTCTTTGTTACTTGGTGTCAGTGTATGTCTGTGTTACTTGGTGTAAGTGTATGTGTTTGTTATTTGGTGTCAGTTTATGTCTTTGTTACTTGTTGTAAGTGTATGTCTTTGTTACTTGGTGTCAGTGCATGTCTTTGTTACTTGGTGTAAGTGTATGTCTTTGCTACTTGGTGTCAGTGTTTGTCTTTGATACTTGTTGCAAGTGTATGTCCGTGTTGCTGGGTATCAGTGTCTGTCTTTGTTACTTGGTGTCAGTGTGTGTCTGTGTTGCTGGGTATCAGTGCATGTCTTTCTTACTTGGTGTAAGTGTGTGTCTGTGTTACTGGGTATCAGTGTCTGTCTTTGTTACTTGGTGTCTGTGTATGTCTGTGTTACTTGGTGTAAGTGTATGTCTTTGTTACTTGGTGTCAGTTTATGTCTTTGTTAATTGGTGTCAGTGTGTGTCTTTGTTACTGGGTGTCAGTGTTTGTCTTTGTTACTGGGTGTCAGTCTATGTCTTTGTGACTTGGTGTTAGTGTGTGTCTGTGTTACTGGGTATCAGTGTCTGTCTTTGTTACTTGGTGTAACTGTGTGCCTGTGTTACTGGGTATCAGTGTATGTCGGTGTACTTGGTGTATCTGTGTGTCTTTGTAACTTGGTGTCAGTGTATGTCTGTGTTACTTGGTGTATGTGTTTGTCTTTGTTACTTGGTGTCAGTGTATGTCTTTGTTACTTGGTGTAATTGTGTGTATGTGTTACTTGGTGTAAGTGTGTGTCTGTGTTGCTGGGTATCGGTGTATGTCTTTGTTACTTGGTGTCTGTGTATGTCTTTGTTACTTGGTGTCAGTGTGTGTCTTTGGTTCTGGGTGTCAGTGTTTGTCTTTGTTACTGGGTGTCAGTGTATTTCTTTGTGACTTGTTGTTACTGTGTGTCTGTGTTACTGGGTATCAGTGTATGTCTTTGTTACTTGGTGTCAGTGTATGTCTGTGTACTTGGTGTAAGTTTGTGACTTTGTTACTTGGTGTCAGTATATGTCTGTGTTACTTGGTGTAAGTGTATGTCTTTGTTACTTGGTGTCAGTGTATGTCTTTGTTACTTGGTGTAAGTGTGTGTCTGTGTTACTGGGTATCAGTGTATGTCTTTGTTACTTGGTGTCAGTGTATGTCTTTGTTACCTAGTGTAAGTGTATGTCTTTGCTACTTGGTGTCAGTGTATGTCTGTGTTACTTGGTGTAAGTGTATGTCTTTGTTACTTGGTGTCAGTTTATGTCTTTGTTACTTGGTGTAAGTGTATGTCTTTGTTACTTGGTGTCAGTGTATGTCTTTGTTACTTGGTGTAAGTGTATGTATTTGCTACTTGGTGTCAGTGTTTGTCTTTGATACTTGTTGTAAGTGTATGGCTGTGTTACTGGGTATCAGTGTCTGTCTTTGTTACTTGGTGTAAGTGTGTGTCTGTGTTACTAGGTGTCAGTGTATGTCTTAGTGACTTGGTGTTAGTGTGTGTCTGTGTTACTGGGTATCAGTGCCTGTCTTTGTTACTTGGTGTAACTGTGTGCCTGTGTTACTGGGTATCAGTGTATGTCGGTGTACTTGGTGTATGTGTGAGTCTTTGTTACTTGGTGTCAGTGTATGTCTGTGTTACTTGGTGTATGTGTATGTCTTTGTTACTTGGTGTCAGTGTATGTCTTTGTTAGTTGGTGTAAGTGTGTGTCTGTGTTACTGGGTATCAGTGTATGTCTTTGTTACTTGGTGTCATTGTATGTCTTTGTTACTTGGTGTCAGTGTATGTCTGTGTTACTGGGTATCAGTGTATGTCTTTGTTACTTGATGTCAGTGTATGTCTTTGTTACTTGGTGTAAGTGTGTGTCTGTGTTACTGGGGATCAGTCAATGTCTTTGTTACTTGGTGTCAGTGTCTGTCTTTGTTACCTGGTGTCAGTGTATGTTTTTGTTACTGGGTGTCAGTGTGTGTCTTTGTTACTTGGTGTAAGTAACAGTTAACAAGTAAGTAACAATTAACAGAGACATACACTGATACCCAGTAACACAGACACACACTTACACCAAGTAACAAAGACATACACTGACACCAAGTCACAAAGACACACACTGACACCCAGTAACAAAGACATACACTGACACCCAGTAACAAAGACATACACTGACACCAAGTAACAAAGACATACACTGACACCAAGTAACAAAGACATACACTGACACCAAGTAACAAAGACATACACTGATACCCAGTAACACAGACAGACACTTACACCAAGTAACAAAGACATACACTGATACCCAGCCACACAGACACACACTTACACCAAGTATCACAGACATCCACAGACACCAAGTAACAAAGACAGACACTGATACCCAGTAACACAGACACACACTGACACCATGTAACAAAGACATACACTGACACCAAGCAGCAAAGACACACTCTTACACCAAGTAACATAGACATACACTGACACCAAGTAACAAAGACATACACTGAAACCCAGTAACACAGACACACACTTCCACCATGTAACAAAGACATACAATGACACCAAGTAACAAAGACATACATTGACACCAGGTAACAAAGACATACACTTACACCAAGTAACACAGACATACACTGACACCAAGTAACAAAGACACACACCTACACCAAGTAACACAGACATACACTGACACCAAGTAACAAAGACATACACTGATACCCAGTATCACAGACACACACTTACACCAAGTAACAATGACAGACACTGATACCCAGTAACAGATACACACACTTACAGCAAGTCACAAAGACATACACTGACACCCAGTAACAAAGACATACACTGACACCCAGTAACAAAGACACATAAGGACACCAAGTAACAAAGGCACACACTGACACCAAGTAACAAAGACATACACTGATACCCAGCAACACAGACACACACTTACAACAAGTAACACTTACACACACTTACACCAAGTAACAAATAAATACACTGACACCAAGTAACAAAGACATACACATACACCAAGTAACACAGACATACACTGACACCAAGTAACAAAGACACACACATACACCAAGTACACCGACATACACTGATACCCAGTAACACAGGCACACAGTTACACCAAGTAACAAAGACAGACACTGATACCCAGTAACACAGACACACACGAACACCAAGTCACAAAGACATACACTGACACCCAGTAACAAAGACAAACACTGACACCCAGTAACAAAGACACACACTGACACCAAGTAACAAAGACACACACTGACACCAAGTAACAAAGACATACACAGACACCAAGTTACAAAGACAGACAGTGATACCCAGTAACACAGACACACACTTACACCAAGTAAGAAAGACATGCACTGATACCCAGCAACACAGACACACACTTACACCAAGTAACAAAGACAGACACTGATACCCAGTAACACAGACATACACTTACAACAAGTATCAAAGACAAACACTGACACCAAGTAGCAAAGACATACACTTACACCAAGTAACAAAGACATGCACTGACACCAAGTAACAAAGACATACACTTACACCAAGCAACAAAGACATAAACTGACACCAAGTAACAAAGACATACACTTACACCAAGTAACACAGACATACACTGACACCAAGTAACAAAGACATACACTTACACCAGGTAACAAAGACATACACTGACACCAAGTAACAAAGACATACACTGATACCCAGTAACACAGACACACACTTACACCAAGTAACAAAGACATACACTGACACCAAGTTACAAAGACATACACTTACACCAAGTAACACAGCCATATACTGACACCAAGTAACAAAGACACAAACTTACACCAAGTACACAGACATACACTGACACCAAGTAACAAAGACATACACTGATACCCAGTAACACAGACACACAGTAACACCAAGTCACAAAGACATACACTGACACCCAGTAACAAAGACAAACACTGACACCCAGAAACAAAGACACACACTGACACCAAGTAACAAAGACACACACTGACACCAAGTAACAAAGACATACACAGACACCAAGTAACAACGACATAAACTGATACCCAGTAACACAGACACACACTTACACCAAGTAACAAAGACATACACTGATACCCAGCAACACAGACAAACACTTACACCAAGTATCACAGACATACACAGACACCAAGTAACAAAGACATACACTGATACCCAGTAACAAAGACATACAATGACACCAAGTAACACAGACATACACTGACACCAAGTAACAAAGACACACATTTACACCTGTTAACACAGACATACACTGACACCAAGTAACAAAGACATACACTGATACCCAGTAACAGATACACACACTTACACCAAGTCACAAAGACATACACTGACACCCAGTAACAAAGACACATAATGACACCAAGTAACAATGGCACACACTGACACCAAGTAACAAAGACATACACTGATACCCAGTAACAAAGACATTCACTGATACCCAGTAACACAGACACACACTTACACCAAGTAACAAAGACATAAACTGACAACAAGTAACAAAGACATACACTGATACCCAGTCACGCAGACACACACTTACACCAAGTAACAAAGACATACACTGATAATCAGTTGCACAGACACACACTTACACCAAGTAACAAAGGCATACACTGACACCAAGAAACAAAGGCATTCACTGACAGACAGTAACAAAGACATACACTGACACCCAGTAATAAAGACATACACTGCCACCAAGTAACAAAGACATTCACTGATACCCAGTAACACAGACATACACTAACACCAAGCAACAAATACATACACTGACACCAAGTAACAAAGACATACACTGACACCAAGTAACAAAGACATACACTGATACCCAGCAACACATACACAGACTTACACCAAGTATCAAAGACATACACTGACACCAAGTAACAAAGACATACACTTACACCAATTAACAAAGACATACACTGACACCAAGTAACAAAGACATACACACACACCAAGTAACACAGACATACACTGACACCAAGTAACAAAGACATACACTGACACCAAGTAACAAAGACATACACTGTCACCAAGTAACAAAGACATACACTTACGCCAAGTAACACAGACATCCACTGACACCAAGTAACAAAGACATCCACTGACACCAAGTAACAAAGACATACACTTACACCAAGTAACAAAGACATACACTGTCACCAAGTAACAAAGACATACACTTACGCCAAGTAACACAGACATCCACTGACACCAAGTAAGAAATACACACACTTACACCAAGTACACAGACATACACTGACACCAAGTAACAAAGACATACACTGATACCCAGTAACACAGAATCACACTTACAACAAGTAACAAAGACAGACACTGATACCCAGTAACACAGACACACACTAACACCAAGTCACAAAGACATACACTGACACTCAGTAACAAAGCCAAACACTGACACCCAGTAACAAAGACACACACTGACACCAAGGAACAAAGACATACACAGACACCAAGTAACAACGAAATACACTGATACCCAGTAACACAGACACGCACTTACACCAAGTAACAAAGACATACACTGATACCCAGCAACACAGACACACACTTAGACCAAGTATCACAGACATACACAGACACCAAGTAACAAAGACATACACTGATACCCAGTAACACAGACACACACTTACACCATGTAACAAAGACATACACTGTCACCAAGTAACAAAGACATACACTTACGCCAAGTAACACAGACATCCACTGACACCAAGTAAGAAATACACACACTTACACCAAGTACACAGACATACACTGACACCAAGTAACAAAGACATACACAGACACCAAGTTACAAAGACAGACAGTGATACCCAGTAACACAGACACACACTTACACCAAGTAAGAAAGACATGCACTGATACCCAGCAACACAGACACACACTTACACCAAGTAACAAAGACAGACACTGATACCCAGTAACACAGACATACACTTACAACAAGTATCAAAGACAAACACTGACACCAAGTAGCAAAGACATACACTTACACCAAGTAACAAAGACATGCACTGACACCAAGTAACAAAGACATACACTTACACCAAGCAACAAAGACATAAACTGACACCAAGTAACAAAGACATACACTTACACCAAGTAACACAGACATACACTGACACCAAGTAACAAAGACATACACTTACACCAGGTAACAAAGACATACACTGACACCAAGTAACAAAGACATACACTGATACCCAGTAACACAGACACACACTTACACCAAGTAACAAAGACATACACTGACACCAAGTTACAAAGACATACACTTACACCAAGTAACACAGCCATATACTGACACCAAGTAACAAAGACACAAACTTACACCAAGTACACAGACATACACTGACACCAAGTAACAAAGACATACACTGATACCCAGTAACACAGACACACAGTAACACCAAGTCACAAAGACATACACTGACACCCAGTAACAAAGACAAACACTGACACCCAGAAACAAAGACACACACTGACACCAAGTAACAAAGACACACACTGACACCAAGTAACAAAGACATACACAGACACCAAGTAACAACGACATAAACTGATACCCAGTAACACAGACACACACTTACACCAAGTAACAAAGACATACACTGATACCCAGCAACACAGACAAATATTTACACCAAGTATCACAGACATACACAGACACCAAGTAACAAAGACATACACTGATACCCAGTAACAAAGACATACAATGACACCAAGTAACACAGACATACACTGACACCAAGTAACAAAGACACACATTTACACCAGGTAACACAGACATACACTGACACCAAGTAACAAAGACATACACTGATACCCAGTAACAGATACACACACTTACACCAAGTCACAAAGACATACACTGACACCCAGTAACAAAGACACATAATGACACCAAGTAACAATGGCACACACTGACACCAAGTAACAAAGACATACACTGATACCCAGTAACAAAGACATTCACTGATACCCAGTAACACAGACACACACTTACACCAAGTAACAAAGACATAAACTGACAACAAGTAACAAAGACATACACTGATACCCAGTCACGCAGACACACACTTACACCAAGTAACAAAGACATACACTGATAATCAGTTGCACAGACACACACTTACACCAAGTAACAAAGGCATACACTGACACCAAGAAACAAAGGCATTCACTGACAGACAGTAACAAAGACATACACTGACACCCAGTAATAAAGACATACACTGCCACCAAGTAACAAAGACATTCACTGATACCCAGTAACACAGACATACACTAACACCAAGCAACAAATACATACACTGACACCAAGTAACAAATACATACACTGACACCAAGTAACAAAGACATACACTGACACCAAGTAACAAAGACATACACTTACACCAATTAACAAAGACATACACTGACACCAAGTAACAAAGACATACACACACACCAAGTAACACAGACATACACTGACACCAAGTAACAAAGACATACACTGACACCAAGTAACAAAGACATACACTTACACCAAGTAACACAGACATACACTGACACCAAGTAACAAAGACACACACCTACACCAAGTAACACAGACATACACTGACACCAAGTCACAAAGACAGAACACTGATACCCAGTAACACAGACACACACTTACACCAAGTAACAATGACTGACACTGATACCCAGTAACAGATACACACACTTACAGCAAGTCACAAAGACATACACTGACACCCAGTAACAAAGACATACACTGACACCCAGTAACAAAGACACATAATGACACCAAGTAACAAAGGCACACACTGACACCAAGTAACAAAGACATACACTGATACGCAGTAACACAGACACACACTGACACCAAGTAACAAGGACATACAATGACACCAAGTAACAAAGACATTCACTGATACCCAGTAACACAGACACACACTTACACCAAGTAACAAAGACATAAACTGACACCAGGTAACAAAGACATACACTGATACCCAGAAACACAGACACAAACTTACGCCAAGTAACAAAGACATACACTGATACTCAGTTACACAGACACCCACTTACACCAAGTAACAAAGACATACACTGACACCAAGTAACAAAGACATACACTGACACCAAGTAACAAAGACATACACTTACGCCAAGTAACACAGACATACACTGACACCAAGTCAGAAAGACACACACTTACACCAAGTACACAGACATACACTGACACCAAGTAACAAAGACATACACTGATACCCGATAACAAAGACATACACTGACACCCAGTAACAAAGACACATAATGACACCAAGTAACAAAGGCACACACTGACAACAAGTAACAAAGACATACACTGATACCCAGTAACATAGACACACACTTACACCAAGTAACAAGGACATACACTGACACCAAGTAACAAAGACATTCACTGATACCCAGTAACACAGACACACACTTACACAAAGTAACAAAGACATAAACCGACACCAAGTAACAAAGACATACACTGATACTCACTTACACAGACACACACCTACACCAAGTAACAAAGTCATACACTGACGCCAAGTAACAAAGGCAAACATTGACACCCAGTAACAAAGACATACACTGACACCCAGTAACATAGACACACACGGACACCAAGTAACAAAGACATACACTGACACCCATTAACAAAAACATACACTGACACCCAGTAACAAAGACATACACTGCCACCAAGTAACAAAGACATTCACTGATACCCAGTAACACAGACACACACTTACACCAAGTAACAAAGACATACACTGACAACAAGTAACAAAGACATACACTGACACCATGTAACAAAGACATACACTGATACTCACTTACACAGAAACACACCTACACCAAGTAACAAAGTCATACACTGACGCCAAGTAACAAAGGCAAACATTGACACCAAGTAACAAAGACAGACACTTACACCAAGTAACAAAGACATACACTTACACCAAGTAACAAAGAAATACACTGACACCAAGTAACAAAGACATGCACTGACACCAAGTAACAAAGACATACACTGACACCAAGTAACAAAGACATTCACTGATACCCAGTAACACAGACACACACTTACACCAAGTAACAAAGACATACACTGACAACAAGTAACAAAGACATACACTGACACCATGTAACAAAGACATGCACTGATACCCAGTAACACAGAAACACACTTACACCAAGTAACACAGACATACACTGACACCAAGTAACAAAGACATACACTGACACCAAGTAACAAAGACATACACTGATACCCAGTAACACAGACACACACTTACACCAAGTAGCAAAGACAGACAATGACACCAAGTAACAAAGACATACACTGATACCCAGTACAACAGACACACAGTTACACCAAGTAACAGAGACATACGCTGACACCAAGTAACAAAGACATACACTTACACCAAGTAACAAAGAGATGCACTGACACCAAGTAACAAAGACATACACTTACACCAAGTAACAAAACCATGCACTGACATCAAGTAACAAAGACATACACTTAAACCAAGTAACACAAACATACACTGACACCAAGTAACAAAGACACACACTTACACCAAGTGCACAGACATACACTGACACCAAGTAACAAAGACATACACTGACACCCAGTAACACAGACATACTCTTACACCTAGTAACAAAGACAGAAACTGATACCCAGTATCACAGACACACACTTCGACCAAGTAACAAAGACATACACTGATATTCAGTTATACAGACACACACCGACACCAAGTAACAAAGACATACACTGACACCAAGTAACAAAGGCATACACTGACACCCAGTATCAAAGACATACACTGACACCCAGTAACACAGACACACACGGACACCAAGTAACAAAGACATACACTGACACCCAGCAACAAAAACATACACTGACACCCATTAACAAAGACATACACTGACACCAAGTAACAACGACATTCACTGATATCCAGTAACACAGACACACACTTGCACCAAGTAAAAAAGACATACACTGACACCAAGTAACACAGACAGACACTGATACCCAGGAACACAGACAAACAATGATACCCAGTAACACAGACACACACTAACACCAAGTCACAAAGACATACATTGACACCCAGTAACAAAGACAAACACTGACACCCAGTAACAAAGACACACACTGACACCAAGGAACAAAGACATACACAGACACCAAGTAACAACGACATGCACTGATACCCAGTGACACAGACACGCACTTACACCAAGTAACAAAGACATACACTGATACCCAGCAACACAGACACACACTTACACCATGTAACACAGACATACACTGACACCAAGTAACAAAGACATACACTGACACCCAGTATCAAAGACATACACTGACACCCAGTAACACAGACACACACGGACACCCATTAACAAAGACATACACTGATATTCAGTTACACAGACACACACCGACACCAAGTAACAAAGACATACACTGACACCAAGTAACAAAGGCATACACTGACACCCAGTATCAAAGACATGCACTGATACCCAGTAACACAGACACACACTTACACCAAGTAACAATGACAGACAGTGATACCCAGTAACAGATACACACACTTACAGCAAGTCACAAAGACATACACTGACACCCAGTAACAAAGACACATAATGACACCAAGTAACAAAGGCACACACTGACACCAAGTAACAAAGACATTCACTGATACCCAGTAACACAGACACACACTTACACAAAGTAACAAAGACATAAACTGACACCAAGTAACAAAGACATACACTGATACTCACTTACACAGACACACACCTACACCAAGTAACAAAGACATACACTGACGCCAAGTAACAAAGGCAAACATTGACACCCAGTAACAAAGACATACACTGACACCCAGTAACATAGACACACACGGACACCAAGTAACAAAGACATACACTGACACCCATTAACAAAAACATACACTGACACCCAGTAACAAAGACATACACTGCCACCAAGTAACAAAGACATTCACTGATACCCAGTAACACAGACACACACTTACACCAAGTAACAAAGACATACACTGACAACAAGTAACAAAGACATACACTGACACCATGTAACAAAGACATACACTGATACCCAGTAACACAGACACACACTTACACCAAGTAACAAAGACATACACAGATACTCAGTAACACAGAAACACACTTACACCAAGTAACAAAGACAGACACTTACACCAAGTAACAAAGACATACACTTACACCAAGTAACAAAGAAATACACTGACACCAAGTAACAAAGACATACACTGATACCCAGTAACACAGAAACACACTTACACCAAGTAACACAGACATACACTGACACCAAGTAACAAAGACATACACTGACACCAAGTAACAAAGACATACACTGATACCCAGTAACACAGACACACACTTACACCAAGTAACAGAGACATACGCTGACACCAAGTAACAAAGACATACACTTACACCAAGTAACAAAGAGATGCACTGACACCAAGTAACAAAGACATACACTTTACACCAAGTAACAAAACCATGCACTGACATCAAGTAACAAAGACATACACTTAAACCAAGTAACACAAACATGCACTGACACCAAGTAACAAAGACACACACTTACACCAAGTACACAGACATACACTGACACCAAGTAACAAAGACATACACTGACACCCAGTAACACAGACATACTCTTACACCTAGTAACAAAGACAGAAACTGATACCCAGTATCACAGACACACACTTCCACCAAGTAACAAAGACATACACTGATATTCAGTTGCACAGACACACACCGACACCAAGTAACAAAGACATACACTGACACCAAGTAACAAAGGCATACACTGACACCCAGTATCAAAGACATACACTGACACCCAGTAACACAGACACACACGGACACCAAGTAACAAAGACATACACTGACACCCAGCAACAAAAACATACACTGACACCCATTAACAAAGACATGCACTGACGCCAAGTAACAAAGACATTCACTAATATCCAGTAACACAGACACACACTTGCACCAAGTAAAAAAGACATACACTGACACCAAGTAACACAGACAGACACTGATACCCAGGAACACAGACAAACACTGATACCCAGTAACACAGACACACACTAACACCAAGTCACAAAGACATACATTGACACCCAGTAACAAAGACACACACTGACACCAAGGAACAAAGACATACACAGACACCAAGAAACAACGACATGCACTGATACCCAGTGACACAGACACGCACTTACACCAAGTAACAAAGACATACACTGATACCCAGCAACACAGACACACACTTAGACCAAGTATCACAGACATGCACAGACACCAAGTAACAAAGACATACACTGATACCCAGTAACACAGACACACACTTACACCATGTAACACAGACATACACTGACACCAAGTAACAAAGACACACACCTACACCAAGTAACACAGACATACACTGACACAAAGTCACAAAGACAAAACACTGATACCCAGTAACACAGAAACACACCTACACCAAGTAACACAGACATACACTGACACCAAGTCACAAAGACAAAACACTGATACCCAGGAACACAGACATACACTGATGCCCAGTAACACAGACACACACTAACACCAAGTACCAAAGACATGCACTGACACGAAGTAACAAAGACATACACTTACACCAAGTAACAAAGACATACACTGACACCAAGTAACAAAGACATACACTGATACCCAGTAACACAGACACACACTTACACCAAGTAACACAGACATACACTGACACCAAGTAACAAAGACAGACAATGACACCAAGTAACAAAGACATACACTTACACCAACTAACACAGACATACACTGACACCAAGTAACAAAGGCACACAGTTACACCAAGTACACAGACATACACTGACACCAAGTAACAAAGACAGACACTGACACCCAGTAACACAGTCACACACTTGCACCAAGTAACAAAGACATACACTGACACCCAGTAACAAAGAAACACAATGACACCAAGTAACAAAGGCACACACTGACAGCAAGTAACAAAGACATACACTGATACCCAGTAACACAGACACACACTTACACCAGGTAACAAGGACATACACTGACACCAAGTAACAAAACCATGCACTGACATCAAGTAACAAAGACATACACTTACACCAAGTAACACAAACATACACTGACACCAAGTAACAAAGACACACAATTACACCAAGTACACAGACATACACTGACACCAAGTAACAAAGACATACACTGACACCCAGTAACACAGACATACACTTACACCAAGTAACAAAGACAGAAACTGATACCCAGTATCACAGACACACACTTCCACCAAGTAACAAAGACATACACTGATATTCAGTTACACAGACACACACCGACACCAAGTAACAAAGACATACACTGACACCAAGTAACAAAGGCATACACTGACACCCAGTATCAAAGACATACACTGACACCCAGTAACACAGACACACACGGACACCAAGTAACAAAGACATACACTGACACCCAGCAACAAAAACATACACTGACACCCAGTAACAAAGACATACACTGACACCAAGTCACAAAGACATTCACTGATACCCAGTTACACAGACACACACTTGCACCAAGTAAAAAAGACATACACTTACACCAAGTAACACAGGCACACACTGATACCCAGGAACACAGACAAACACTGATACCCAGTAACACAGACACACACTAACACCAAGTCACAAAGACATACACTGACACCCAGTAACAAAGACAAACACTGACACCCAGTAACAAAGACACACACTGACACCAAGGAACAAAGACATACACAGACACCAAGTAACAACGACATGCACTGATACACAGTGACACAGACACGCACTTACACCAAGTAACAAAGACATACACTGATACCCAGCAACACAGACACACACTTACACCACGTATCACAGACATACACAGACACCAAGTAACAAAGACATACACTGATACCCAGGAACACAGACACACACTTACACCATGTAACACAGACATACACTGACACCAAGTAACAACGACACACACCTACACCAAGTAACACAGACATACACTGACACCAAGTCGCAAAGCCAAAACACTGATACCCAGGAACACAGACATACACTGATACCCAGTAACACAGACACACACTAACACCAAGTAACAAAGACATGCACTGACACGAAGTAACAAAGACATACACTTACACCAAGTAACAAAGACATACACTGACACAAAGTAACAAAGACATACACTGATACCCAGTAACACAGACACACACTTACACCAAGTAACACAGACATACACTGACACCAAGTAACAAAGACAGACAATGACACCAAGTAACAAAGACATACACTTACACCAACTAACACAGAAATACACAGACACCAAGTAACAAAGGCACACAGTTACACCAAGTACACAGACATACACTGACACCAAGTAACAAAGACAGACACTGACACCCAGTAACACAGACACACTCTTACACCAAGTAACAAAGACATACACTGACACCAAGTAACAAAGACATACACTGATACCCAGTAACACAGACACACACTTACACCAAGTAACAAAGACATACACTGACACCAAGTAACAAAGACATACACTGATACCCAGTAACACAGACACACACTTACACCAAGTAACAAAGACATACACTGATACTCAGTTGCACAGACACACACTTACACCAAGTAACAAAGACATACACTGACACCAAGTAACAAAGGCATACACTGACACCCAGTAACAAAGACATACACTGACACCCAGTAACACAGACACACACGGACACCAAGTAACAAAGACATACACTGACACCCATTAACAAAAACATACACTGTCACCCAGTAACAAAGACATACACTGCCACCAAGTAACAAAGACATACACTGCCACCAAGTAACAAAGACATTCACTGATACCCAGTAACACAGAGACATTCTTACACCAAGTAACAAAGACATACAGTGACACCAAGTAACAAAGACATACACTGACACCATGTAACAAAGACAGACACTGATACCCAGTAACACAGACACACACTTACACCAAGTAACAAAGACATACACAGATACTCAGTAACACAGAAACTCACTTACACCAAGTAACAAAGACATACACTGACACCAAGTAACAAAGACATACACTGATACCCAGTAACACAGACACACACTTACACCAAGTAGCAAAGACAGACAATGACACCAAGTAACAAAGACATACACTGATACCCAGTCCAGCAGACACACATTACCACCAAGTAACAGAGACATACGCTGACACCAAGTAACAAAGACATACACTGACACCAAGTAACAAAGACATACACTGATACCCAGTAACACAGAAAGACACTTAAACCAAATAACACAGGCATACACTGACACCAAGTAACAAAGACATACACTGACACCAAGTCACAAAGACATACACTGATACCCAGTAACACAGACACACACTTACACCAAGTAACAAAGACATACACTGATACTCAGTTACACAGACACACACTTACACCAAGTAACAAAGACATACACTGACACCAAGTAACAAAGGCATACACTGACACCCAGTAACAAAGACATACACTGACACCCAGTAACACAGACACACACGGACACCAAGTAACAAAGACATACACTGACACCCATTAACAAAAACATACACTGTCACACAGTAACAAAGACATACACTGCCACCAAGTAACAAAGACATTCACTGATACCCAGTAACACAGAGACATTCTGACACCAAGTAACAAAGACATACACAGATACTCAGTAACACAGAAACTCACTTACACCAAGTAACAAAGACATACACTGATACCCAGTAACACAGACACACACTTACACCAAGTAGCAAAGACAGACAATGACACCAAGTAACAAAGACATACACTGATACCCAGTCCAACAGACACACATTACCACCAAGTAACAGAGACATACGCTGACACCAAGTAACAAAGACATACACTGACACCAAGTAACAAAGACATACACTGACACCAAGTAACAAAGACATACACTGACACCAAGTAACAAAGACATACACTGATACCCAGTAACACAGAAACACACTTACACCAAATAACACAGGCATACACTGACACCAAGTAACAAAGACAGACAATGACACCAAGTAACAAAGACATACACTGATACCCAGTCCAACAGACACACATTACCACCAAGTAACAGAGACATACGCTGACACCAAGTAACAAAGACATACACTGACACCAAGTAACAAAGACATACACTGATACCCAGTAACACAGACACACACTTACACCAAGTAGCAAATTCAGACAATGACACCAAGTAACAAAGACATACACTGATACCCAGTCCAACAGACACACATTAACACCAAGTAACAGAGACGTACGCTGACACCAGTTAACAAAGACATACACTTACAACAAGTAACAAAGACATGCACTGACACCAAGTAACAAAGACATGCACTTGCACCAAGTAAAACAAACATCCACTGACAAAAAGTAACAAAGACACACACTTACACCAAGCACACAGACATACACTGACACCAAGTAACAAAGACATACACTGACACCCAGTAACACAGACATACACTTACACCAAGTAACAAAGACAGAAACTGATACCCAGTATCACAGACACACACTTCCACCAAGTAACAAAGACATACACTGATATTCAGTTACACAGACACACACCTACACCAAGTAACAAAGGCATACACTGACACCAACTAACAAAGGGACACAGTTACACCAAGTACACAGACATACACTGACACCAAATAACAAAGACAGACACTGACACCCATTAACACAGACACACACTTGCACCAAGTAACAAAGACATACACTGACACCCAGTAACAAAGAAACACAATGACACCAAGTAACAAAGGCACACACTGACACCAAGTAACAAAGACATACACTGATACCCAGTAACACAGACACACACTTACACCAGGGAACAAGGACATACACTGACACCAAGTAACAAAGACATTCACTGATACCCATTAACACAGACACACACTTACACCAAGTAACAAAGACATACACTGACACCAAGTAACAAAGACATACACTGATACCCAGTAACACAGACACACACTTACACCAAGTAACAAAGACATACATTGATACTCAGTTACACAGACACACACTTACACCAAGGAACAAAGACATACACTGACACCAAGTAACAAAGGCACACACTGACACCCAGTAACAAAGACATACACTAACACCCAGTAACACAGACACACACGGACACCAAGTAACAAAGACATACACTGACACCCATTTACAAAAACATACACTGACACCCAGTAACAAAGACATACACTGCCACCAAGTAACAAAGACATTCACTAATACCCAGTAACACAGAGACACTCTTACACCAAGTAACAAAGACATACACTGACACCAAGTAACAAAGACATACACTGACACCATGTAACAAAGACATACACTGATACCCAGTAACACAGACACACACTTACACCAAGTAACAAAGACATACACAGATACTCAGTAACACAGAAACACACTTACACCAAGTAACAAAGACATACACTGACACCAAGTAACAAAGACATACACTGACACCAAGTAACAAAGACATACACTGATACCCAGTAACACAGACACACACTTACACCAAGTAGCAAAGACAGACAATGACACCAAGTAACAAAGACATACACTGATACCCAGTCCAACAGACACACATTAACACCAAGTAACAGAGACATACGCTGACACCAAGTAACAAAGACATACACTTACACCAAATAACACAGACATACACTGACACCAAGTAACAAAGACATGCACTGACACCAAGTAACAAAGGCATACACTGATACCCAGTAACACAGACACACACTTACACCAAGTAGCAAAGACAGACAATGACACCAAGTAACAAAGACATAGACTGATACCCAGTCCAACAGACACACATTAACAGCAAGTAACAGAGACGTACGCTGACACCAGTTAACAAAGACATACACTTACAACAAGTAACAAAGACATGCACTGACACCAAGTAACAAAGACATACACTTACACCAAGTAACAAAAACATACACTGACACCAAGTAACAAAGACATGCACTTGCACCAAGTACAACAAACATACACTGACACCAATTAACAAAGACACACACTGACACCCAGTAACACAGACATACACTTACACCAAGTAACAAAGACAGAAACTGATACCCAGTATCAAAGACACACACTTCCACCAAGTAACAAAGACATACACTGACATTCAGTTACACAGACACACACCTACACCAAGTAACAAAGACATACACTGACACCAAGTAACAATTGCATACACTGACACCCAGTGACAAAGACATACACTGACACCCAGTAACACAGACAAACACGGACACCCAGTGACAAAGACATTCACTGATACCCAGTAACACAGACACACACTTACAACAAGTAAAAAAGACATACACTGACACCAAGTAACAAAGACACACAGTTACAACAAGTACACAGACATACACTGACACCAAGAAACAAAGACATACACTGACACCCAGTAACACAAACACACACTTACACCAAGTAACAAAGACATACACTGACACCCAGTAACAAAGAAACACAATGACACCAAGTAACAAAGGCATACACTGACACCAAGTAACAAAGACATACACTGATACCCAGTAACACAGACACACACTTACACCAAGTAACAAGGACATACACTGACACCAAGTAACAAAGACATTCACTGATACCCGGTAACACAGACACACACTTTCACCAAGTAACAAAGACATACACTGACACCAAGTAACAAAGACATACACTGATACCCAGTAACACAGACACACACTTACACCAAGTAACAAAGACATACACTGATACTCAGTTACACAGACACACACTTACGCCAAGTAACAAAGACATACACAGACACCAAGTAACAAAGTCATACACTGACATCCAGTAACAAAGACACACACTGACACCAAGTAACAAAGACATCCACTGACACGAAGTAACAAAGACATACACTTACACCATTTAACAAATCATGCACTGACACCAAGTAACAAAGACAAACACTGATACCCAGTAACACAGACACACACTTACACGAAGTAACAAAGACATGCACTGATACCCGGGAACACAGACACACACTTACACCAAGTAACAAAGACATACACCGACACCAAGTAACAAAGACATACACTGACACCCAGTAACACAGACAAACTCTTACACCAAGTAACAGAGACATACACTGACACCAAGTAACAAAGACATACACATACACAAAGTAACAAAAGCATACACTGACACCAAGTAACAAAGACATACACTTACACCAAGTAACACAAACATACACTTACACCAAGTAACACAAACATACACTGACACCAAGTAACAAAGACACACACTTACACCAAGTACACAGACATACACTGACACCAAGTAACAAAGACATACACTGACACCCAGAAACACAGACACACACTTACACCAAGTATCACAGACATACACAGACACCAAGTAACAAAGACATACACTTGCAAAAACTAACAAAGACACACACTTACACCAAGTAACACAGACATACACTGACACCAAGTAACAAAGACATACACTTACACCAAGTAACAAAGACACACACTTACACCAAGTAACAAAGACATACACTGACACCAAGTAACAAATACATACACTGACACCAAGTAACAAAGAAACAAGCTTACACCAAGTAACACAGACATACACTGACACCAAGTAACAAAGACATACACTTACACCAAGTAACAAGGACACACACTGACAACAAGTAACAAAGACATACACTGACACCAAGTAACAAAGACATTCACTGACACCAAGTAACAAAGACATACACTTACACCAAATAACACAGACATACACTGACACCAAGTAACACAGACACACACTTACACCAAGTAACAAGGACATACACTGACACCAAGTAACAAAGACATTCACTGATACCCGGTAACACAGACACACACTTTCACCAAGTAACAAAGACATACACTGACACCAAGTAACAAAGACATACACTGACACCAAGTAACAAAGACATACACTGATACCCAGTAACACAGACACACACTTACACCAAGTAACAAAGACATACACTGACACCAAGTAACAAAGTCATACACTGACATCCAGTAACAAAGACACACACTGTCACCAAGTAACAAAGACATACACAGACACCAACTAACAAAGGCATACACTGATACCCAGTAACACAGACAAACACTTACACCAAGTAACAAAGACATACACCAACACCAAGTAACAAAGACATACACTGATACACAGTAACACAGACAAACTCTTACACCAAGTAACAGAGACATACACTGACACCAAGTGACAAAGACATACACATACACAAAGTAACAAAAGCATACACTGACACCAAGTAACAAAGACATACACTTACACCAAGTAACACAAACATACACTGACACCAAGTAACAAAGACACACACTTACACCAAGTACACAGACATACACTGACACCAAGTAACAAAGACATACACTGACACCAAGTAACAAAGACACACACTTCCACCAAGTATCACAGACATACACAGACACCAAGTAACAAAGACATACACTTACACCAAGTAACACAGACATACACTGACACCAAGTAACAAAGACATACACTTGCAAAAACTAACAAAGACACACACTTACACCTAGTAACACAGACATTCACTGACACCAAGTAACAAAGACATACACTTACGCCAAGTAACAAAGACACACACTTACACCAAGTATCAAAGACATCCACTGACACCAAGTAACAAAGACATACACTTACACCAAGTAACACAGACATACACTGACACCAAGTAACAAATACATACACTGACACCAAGTAACAAAGACACAAGCTTACACCAAGTAACACAGGCATACACTGACACCAAGTAACAAAGACATACACTTACACCAAGTAACAAGGACACACACTGACACCAAGTAACAAAGACATCCACTGACACCAAGTAACGAAGACATACACTTACACCAAGTAACACAGACATACACTGACACCAAGTAACAAATACATACACTGACACCAAGTAACAAAGACACAAGCTTACACCAAGTAACACAGACATACACTGACACCAAGTAACAAAGACATACACTTACACCAAGTAACAAGGACACACACTGACACCAAGTAACACAGACAAACACTGACACCAAGGAACAAAGACAGACAATGACAGCAAGTAACAAAGAAATACACTTACACCAATTAACACAGACATACACTGACACCAAGTAACAAAGATACACAGTTACACCAAGTACACAGACATACACTGACATCAAGAAACAAAGACATACACTGACACCCAGTAACACAGACACACACTTACACCAAGTAACAAAGACATACACTGACACCCAGTAACAAAGAAACACAATGACACCAAGTAACAAAGGCACACACTGACACCAAGTAACAAAGACATAAAATGATACCCAGTAACACAGACACACACTTACACCAAGTAACAAGGACATACACTGACACCAAGTAACAAAGACATTCACTGATACCCGGTAACACAGACACACACTTTCACCAAGTAACAAAGACATACACTGACACCAAGTAACAAAGACATACACTGATACCCAGTAACGCAACACACACTTACACCAAGTAACAAAGACATACACTGATACTCAGTTACACAGACAAACACTTACACCAAGTAACAAAGACATACACTGACACCAAGTAACAAAGTCATACACTGACATCCAGTAACAAAGACACACACTGACACCAAGTAACAAAGACATCCACTGACACAAATTAACAAAGACATACAGTGATACCCAGCAACAAAGACACACACTTACACCAAGTAACAAATACATACACTGACACGAAGTAACAAAGACATACACTGACACGAAGTAACAAAGACATACACTGACACCATTTAACAAATCATGAACTGACACCAATGAACAAAGACAAACACTGATACCCAGTAACACAGACAAACACTTACACGAAGTAACAAAGACATGCACTGATACCCGGTAACACAGACACACACTTACACCAAGTATCACAGATATACACAGACACCAACTAACAAAGACATACACTGATACCCAGTAACACAGACAAACACTTACACCAAGTAACAAAGACATACACCGACACCAAGTAACAAAGACATACACTGATACCCAGTAACACAGACAAACTCTTACACCAAGTAACAAAGACACACACTTACACCAAGTAACAAAGACATACACTTACACAAAGTAACAAAAGCATACACTGACACCAAGTAACAAAGACATACACTTACACCAAGTCACACAAACATACACTGACACCAAGTAACAAAGACACACACTTACACCAAGTACACAGACATACACTGACACCAAGTAACAAAGACATACACTGACACCCAGAAACACAGACACACACTTACACCAAGTATCACAGACAGACACAGACACCAAGTAACAAAGACACACACTTACACCAAGTAACACAGACATACACTGACACCAAGTAACAAAGAAATACACTTACACCAAGTAACAAAGACATACACTGACACCAAGTAACAAATACATACACTGACACCAAGTAACAAAGACACAAACTTACACCAAGTAACACAGACATACACTGACACCAAGTAACACAGTCATACACTTACACCAAGTAACAAGGACACACACTCACACCAAGTAACAAAGACATACACTGACACCAAGTAACAAAGACATACATTTACACCAAGTAACACAGACATACACAGACACCAACTAACAAAGGCATACACTGATACCCAGTAACACAGACAAACACTTTCACCAAGTAACAGAGGCATACACTGACACCAAGTAACAAAGACATACACATACACAAAGTAACAAAAGCATACACTGACACCAAGTAACAAAGACACACACTTACACCAAGTACACAGACATACACTGACAGCAAGTAACAAAGACATACACTGACACCCAGAAACACAGACACACACTTACACCAAGTATCACAGACATGCACAGACACCAAGTAACAAAGACATACACTTACACCAAGTAACACAGACATACACTGACACCAAGTAACAAAGACATACACTTGCAAAAACTAACAACGACACACACTTACACCAAGTAACACAGACATACACTGACACCAAGTAACAAAGACATACACTTACACCAAGTAACAAAGACACATACTTACACCAAGTAACAAAGACATACACTGACACCAAGTAACAAATACATACACTGACACCAAGTAACAAAGACACAAGCTTACACCAAGTAACACAGACATAGACTGAACCCAAGTAACAAAGACATACACTGACACAAAGTAACAAAAGCATACACTGACACCAAGTAACAAAGACATACACTTACACCAAGTCACACAAACATACACTGACACCAAGTAACAAAGACACACACTTACACCAAGTACACAGACATACACTGACACCAAGTAACAAAGACATACACTGACACCCAGAAACACAGACACACACTTACACCAAGTATCACAGACAGACACAGACACCAAGTAACAAAGACACACACTTACACCAAGTAACACAGACATACACTGACACCAAGTAACAAAGACATACACTTACACCAAGTAACAAAGACATACACTGACACCAAGTAACAAATACATACACTGACACCAAGTAACAAAGACACAAACTTACACCAAGTAACACAGACATACACTGACACCAAGTAACACAGACATACACTTACACCAAGTAACAAGGACACACACTCACACCAAGTAACAAAGACATACACTGACACCAAGTAACAAAGACATACACTTACACCAAGTAACACAGACATACACAGACACCAACTAACAAAGGCATACACTGATACCCAGTAACACAGACAAACACTTTCACCAAGTAACAGAGGCATACACTGACACCAAGTAACAAAGACATACACATACACAAAGTAACAAAAGCATACACTGACACCAAGTAACAAAGACATACACTTACACCAAGTAACACAAACATACACTGACACCAAGTAACAAAGACACACACTTACACCAAGTACACAGACATACACTGACAGCAAGTAACAAAGACATACACTGACACCCAGAAACACAGACACACACTTACACCAAGTATCACAGACATACACTGACACCAAGTAACACAGACATACACTGATACGAAGTAACAAAGACATACACTTGCAAAAACTAACAACGACACACACTTACACCAAGTAACAAAGACATACACTTACACCAAGTAACAAAGACACAAACTTACACCAAGTAACAAAGACATACACTGACACCAAGTAACAAATACATACACTGACACCAAGTAACAAAGACACAAGCTTACACCAAGTAACACAGACATACACTGACACCAAGTAACAAGGACACACACTGACACCAAGTAACAAAGACATACACTGACACCAAGTAACACAGACATACACTGACACCAAGTATCAAATACATACACTGACACCAAGTATCAAATACAAACACTGACACCAAGTAACAAAGACACAAGCTTACACCAAGTAACACAGACATACACTGACACCAAGTAACAAAGACATACACTTACACCAAGTAACAAGGACACACACTGACACCAAGTAACAAAGACATACACTGACACCAAGTAACAAAGACATACACTGACACCAAGTAACAAAGACATACACTTACACCAAGTAACACAGAAAACCATTGACACCAAATAACAAAGACAGACAATGACAGCAAGTAACAAAGACATACACTTACACCAAGTCACACAAACATACACTGACACCAAGGAACAGAGACACACACTTACACCAAGTACACAGACATACACTGACACCAAGTAACAAAGACATACACTGACACCCAGAAACACAGACACACACTTACACCAAGTAACAAAGACATACACTGACACCAAGTAACAAATACATACACTGACACCAAGTAACAAAGACACAAACTTACACCAAGTAACACAGACATACACTGACACCAAGTAACACAGACATACACTTACACCAAGTAACAAGGACACACACTCACACCAAGTAACAAGGACACACACTCACACCAAGTAACAAGGACACACACTCACACCAAGTAACAAAGACATACACTTACACCAAGTAACAAAGACATACACTTACACCAAGTAACAAAGACATACACTTACACCAAGTAACACAGACATACACTGACACCAAGTAACAAATACATACACTGACACCAAGTAACAAAGACACAAACTTACACCAAGTAACACAGACATACACTGACACCAAGTATCAAAGACATACACTGACACCAAGTAACAAAGACATACACTTACACCAAGTAACAAAGACATACACTGATACCCAGTAACACAGACACACACTTACACCAAGTAAGAAAGACAGACACTGATACCCAGTAACAGAGACACACACTTACACCAAGTCGCAAAAACATGCACTGACACCCAGTAACAAAGACATACACAGACACCCAGTAACAAAGACAGACACTGACACCAAGTAACAAAGACATACACAGACACCCAGTAACAAAGACAGACACTGACACCAAGTAACAAAGACACACACTGACACCAAGTAACAAAGACATCCACTGACACCAAGGAACACAGACATACACAGACACCAACTAACAAAGGCATACACTGATACCCAGTAACACAGACAAACATAGAAAATAGAACATAGAACATAGAAAAATACAGCACAGAACAGGCCCTTCGGCCCACGATGTTGTGCCGATCCTTTGTCCTCTGTCAAGGACAATTTAATCTATACCCCATCATTCTCCTTTATCCATATACCTATCTAAAAGCCGTTTGAAAGTCCCTAAAGTTTCTGACTCAACAACTTCCCCAGGCAAGGCATTCCATGCCCCGACCACTCTCTGGGTAAAGAACCTTCCCCTGACATCCCCCTTATATCTCCCACCCTTCACCTTAAATTTATGACCCCTTGTAACGCTTTGCTCCACCCGGGGAAAAAGTTTCTGACTGTCTACCCTATCTATTCCCCTGATCATCTTATAAACCTCTATCATGTCACCCCTCATCCTTCTCCGTTCTAATGAGAAGAGGCCTAGAATGTTCAGCCTTTCCTCGTAAGACTTATTCTCCATTCCAGGCAACATCCTGGTAAATCTCCTCTGCACCCTCTCCAAGGCTTCCACATCCTTCCTAAAATGAGGCGACCAGAACTGCACACAGTACTCCAAATGAGGCCTTACCAAGGTCCTGTACAGCTGCATCATCACCTCACGGCTCTTAAATTCAATCCCTCTGCTAATGAACGCTAACACCCCATATGCCTTCTTCACAGCCCTATCCACTTGAGTTGCAACTTTCAACGATCTATGCACATAGACCCCAAGGTCTCTCTGCTCCTCCACATGCCCAAGAACCCTACCGTTAACCCAGTATTTTGCATTCGTGTTTGTCCTTCCAAAATGGACGACCTCACACTTTTCAGGGTTAAACTCCATCTGCCACTTTTCAGCCCAGCACTGCAACCTATCCAAGTCCCTTTGCAGACGACAATAGCCCTCCTCGGTATCCACAACTCCACCAACCTTTGTATCATCTGCAAATTTACTGACCCACCCTTCGACTTCCTCATCCAAGTCGTTAATAAAAATCACAAACAGGAGAGGACCCAGAACTGATCCCTGTGGCACGCCACTGGTAACTGGGCTCCAGGCTGAGTATTTACCATCTAAGACCACTCTCTGCCTTCTATCAGTTAGCCAATTCTTAATCCAACTGGCCACATTCCCCACTATCCCATGCCTCCTGACTTTCTCCATAAGTCTACCATGGGGGACCTTATCAAATGCCTTACTAAAATCCATGTACACCACATCCACTGGTTTACCCTCATCCACTTACTTGGTCACCTGCTCAAAGAATTCAATCAGGCTTGTGAGGCAAGACCTACCCCTCACAAAACCGTGCTGACTGTCCCGAATCAAGCAGTGTCTTTCCAGATGCTCAGAAATCCTATCCCTCAGCACCTTTTCCATCAACTTGCCTACCACCGAAGTAAGACTAACTGGCCTGTAATTCCCAGGGTTGTTCCTATTCCCTTTCTTGAACAGGGGCACAACATTTGCCACCCTCCAATCACCTGGTACCACCCCCGTCAACAGAGAAGATGAAAAGATCATTGCCAGCGGCTCTGCAATTTCATCCCTTGCTTCCCATAACATCCTTGGATATACCCCGTCAGGCCCGGGAGACTTGTCTATCTTCAAGTTATTCAAAAACCCCAACACATCTTCCCTCCTAACGAGCACTTCCTCGAGCTTACCAGTCTGTTTCACACCGTCCTCTTCAGTAATACACCCCTTCTCATTCGTAAATACCGAAGAGAAGTACTCATTCAAAACCTCACTTATCTCTTCCGGCTCAACACACAGTCTCCCGCTATTGTCCTTGACCGGACCTACGGTCCCCCTAGTCATCCTCATATTTCTGACATACGCGTAAAAGGCCTTGGGGTTTTCTTTTATCCTACCCGCCAAGCATTTTTCATGCCCTCTCTTAGCTCTCCTAATCCCTTTCTTCAGATCCTTCCTGGCCATCTTGTATCCCTCCAGAGCTATGCCTGTGCCCTTTTTCCTCAACCTTATATACGCATCCTTCTTCTTCCTAACAAGACTCTCAACCTCTCTTGTCAACCACGGTTCCCTCACATGACCATCCCTTCCCTGTCTGACAGGGACATGCTTATCAATGGCCCCTACTATCTGCTCCTTGAAAAAGTTCCACATTTCGACCGTGCCCCTCCCCGCCAGCATATGCTCCCAACCTATGCTCCTCAGTTCCTGCCTGACAGCATCATATCTACCCTTCCCCCAATTGTAAACCTTGCCCTGTTGCACATACCTATCCCTCTCCATTACCACAGTGAATGCTACAGAATTGTGATCACTATCTCCAAAGTGCTCGCCCACCAACAGCTCTATCACTTGCCCTGGTTCATTACCTAGTACCAAATCCAATATTGCCTCCCCTCTGGTCGGGCAGTCTACATACTGAGTCAGAAAAGCTTCCTGGACACACTGCACAAACACTACCCCATCCAAACTATTCGATCTAAAGAGTTGCCAATCAATATTTGGGAAGTTGAAATCCCCCATAATTACTACCCTGTGACTTCTGCTCCTTTCCAAAATCTGTTTCCCAATCTGCTCTTCCACCTCCCTGCTGCTATTGGGGGGCCTATAGAAAACTCCCATCAAGGTGACTGCTCCTTTCCTGTTCCTGACCTCAACCCACAGTGCCTCAGTCGGCAGATCCTCCTCGAAAATTCTTTCAGCAGTTGTTACACTATTTCTAACTAACAATGCCACCCCCCCCACCTCTTTTACCACCATTCCTAATCTTATGAAAACATCTATAACCAGGTACCTCCAAAAACCATTCCTCCCCCTCACCTATCCACGTTTCAGTGATGGCCACAACATCGTAGTCCCAAGTGCCCATCCACGCCTTCAATTCACTCACCTTATTCCTGATGCTTCTTGCGTTGAAGTATACGCACTTTAACCCTTCTCCGTGCCCATCTGTCCTCTGTGACAGTGCTACCTTCCCCAATACCTCACTACACTCTTTGTCTTTCTGAGTGGACCCACTGGTCCCTGGATTACAAGTCCGGTTCCCATCCCCCTCCCAAACTAGTTTAAACCCTCCCGAACAGTACTAGCAAACCTCCCTCCCAGGATATTGGTGCCCCTCTGGTTCAGATGCAGCCCGTCCTGTTTGAACAGGTCCCATCTTCCCCAGAATGCAGTCCAATTATCCAAGAACTGGAAGCCCTCCCTCCTACACCATTCCTGCAGTGTATGTCTTTGTTACTTGGTGTCAGTTTATGTCTGTGTTACTTGGTGTAAGTTTGTGTCTTTGTTACTTGGTGTCAGTGTATGTATTTGATACTTGGTGTCAGTGTATGTCTGTGTTACTTGGTGTAAGTGTATGTCTTTGTTAATTGGTGTGAGTGTATGTCTTTGTTACTTGGTGTCAGTGCATGTCTTTGTTACTTGGTGGAAGTGTGTGTCTTTGTTACTTGGTGTAAGTGTATGTCTTTGTTACTTGGTGTCAGTGTATGTCTGTGTGACTTGGTGTAAGTGTATGTCTTTGTTACTTGGTGTCAGTGTATGTCTTTGTTACTTGGTGAAAGTGTGTGTCTGTGTTACTGGGTATCAGAGTCTGTCTTTGTTACTTGGTGTCTGTGTAGGTCTGTGATACTTGGTGTAAGTGTGTGTCTGTGTTCCTGGGTATCAGTGTATGTCTTTGTTACTTGGTGTGAGTGTGTATCTGTGTTACTGGGTATCTGTGTATGTATTCGTTACTTGGTGTCTGTGTATGTCTTTGTTACTTGGTGTCATTGTGTGTCTTTGTTACTTGGTGTCAGTGGATGTCTTTGTTACTTGGTTTATGTGTGTGTCTGTGTTAGTGGGGATCAGTGAATGTCTTTGTTACTTGGTGTCAGTGTATGCCTTTGTTACTGGGTGTCAGTGTATGTTTTTGTTACTGGGTGTCAGTGTATGTCTTTGTTACTTGGTGTCCGTGTGTGTCTTTGTTACTTGGTGTCAGTGTTTGTATTTGTTAGTTGGTGTAATTGTGTGTCTGTGTTACTGGGTATCAGTGAATGTCTTTGTTACTTGGTGTAAGTGTATGTCTTTGTGACTTGGTGTAAGTGTGTGTCTGTGTTACTGGTATCAGTGTCTGTCATTGTTACTTGGTGTAAGTGTGTGTCTGTGTTACTGGGTATCAGTGTATGTCTTTGTTACTTGGTGTCAGTGTATGTCTGTGTTACTTGGTGTAAGTGTGTCTTTGTTACTTGGTATCAGTGTATGTCTGTGTTACTTGGTGTAAGTGTATGTCTTTGTTACTTGGTGTCAGTGCATGTCTTTGTTACATGGTGTAAGTGTGTCTCTGTGTTACTGGGTATCAGTGTATGTCTTTGTTACTTGGTGTCTCTGTATGTCTGTGATACTTGGTGTAAGTGTGTGTCTGTGTGGCTGGGTATCAGTGTCTGTCTTTGTTACTTGGTGTAAGTGTGTGTCTGTGTTACTGGGTATCAGTGTATGTCTTTGTTACTTGGTGTCTGTGTATGTCTTTGTATACTTGGTGTCAGTGTCTGTCTTTGTTACTTGGTGTCAGTGTGTTTCTTTGTTACTGAGTGTCAGTGTTTGTCTTTGTTACTGGGTGTCGGTGTATGTCTTTGTGACATGGTGTTAGTGTGTGTCTGTGTTACTGGGTATCAGTGTATGTATTTGTTACTGGGTATCAGTGTCTGTCTTTGTTACTTGGTGTAAGTGTGTGTCTGTGTTACTGGGTATCAGTGTATGTCTTTGTTACTTTGTGTCAGTGTATATCTGTGTACTTGGTGTAAGTGTGTGTCTTTGTTACTTGGTGTCAGTGTATGTCTGTGTTACTTGGTGTAAGTGTATGTCTTTGTTACTTGGTGTAAGTCTATGCCTTTGTTACTTGGTGTCAGTGTATGTCTCTGTTACTTGGTGTAAGTGTGTGTCTGTGTTACTGGGTATCAGTGTATGTCTTTGTTACTTGATGTCAGTGTATGTCTGCGTTACTTGGTGTAAGTGTATGTCTCTGTTACTTGGTGTCAGTGTGTGTCTTTGTTACTTGGTGTAAGTGTATGTCTTTGTTACTTGGTGTAAGTGTGTGTCATGTGTTACTGGGTATCAGTGTATGTCTTTGTTACTTGGTGTCTGTGTATGTCTGGGATACTTGGTGTAAGTGTGCGTCTGTGTTACTGGGTATCAGTGTATGTCTTTGTTACTTGGTGTAAGTGTGTGTCTGTGCTACTGGGTATCAGTGTATGTCTTCGTTACTTGGTGTCTGTGTATGTCTTTGTTACTTGGTGTCAGTGTGTGTCTTTGTTACTTGGTGTCCGTGTGCGTCTGTGTTACTGGGTGTCAGTGTATGTCTTTGTTACTGGGTGCCAGTGTATGCCTTTGTTACTTGGTGTCAGTGTATGTCTTTGTTACTTGGTGTCAGTGTATGTCTTTGTTACTTGGTGCAAGTGTGTGTCAGTGTTACTGGGTATCAGTGAATGTCTTTGTTTCTTGGTTTCAGTGTATGTCTTTGTTACTTGGTGTCATAGTGTGTCTTTGTTACTGGGTGTCAGTGTATGTCTTTGTGACTTGGTGGAAGTGTGTGTCTGTGTTACTGGGTATCTGTGTCTGTCATTGTTACTTGGTGTAAGTGTGTGTCTGTGTTACTGGGTATCAGTGGATGTCTGTGTTACTTGGTGTCAGTGTATGTCTCTGTTACTTGGTGTAAGTGTGTGTCTGTGTTACTGGGGATCAGTGAATGTCTTTGTGACTTGGTGTCAGTGTATGCCTTTGTTACTGGGTGTCAGTGTATGTTTTTGTTACTGGGTGTCAGTGTATGTCTTTGTTAGTTGGTGTCCGTGTATGTCCTTGTTACTTGGTGTAAGTGTGCGTCTGTGTTACTGGGTATCAGTGAATGTCTTTGTTACTTGGTGTCAGTGTATGTTTTTGTTACTTGGTGTAAGTGTGTGTCTGTGTTACTGGGTGTCAGTGCATGTCATTGTTACTTGGTGTCAGTGTGTGCCTTTGTTACTTGGTGTCATTGTGTGATTTGCTACTGGGTGTCAGTGTATGTCTTTGCGACTTGGTGTAAGTGTGTGTCTGTGTTACTGGGTATCAGTGTCTGTCATTGTTACTTGGTGTAAGTGTGTGTCTGTGTTACTGGGTATCAGTGTATGTCTTTGTTACTTGGTGTCAGTGTATGTCTGTGTTACTTGGTGTAAGTGTGTGTCTTTGTTACTTGGTGTCAGTGTATGTCTGTGTTACTTGGTGCAAGTGTTTGTCTTTGTTGCTTGGTGTCAGTGTCTGTCTTTGTTACTTGGTGTCAGTGTGTTTCCTTGTTACTGGGTGTCAGTGTTTGTCTTTGTTACTGGGTGTCAGTGTATGTCTTTGTGACTTGGTGTTCGTGTGTGTCTGTGTTACTGGGTATCAGTGTATGTCTGTGTTACTGGGTATCAGTGTATGTCTTTGTTACTTGGTATCAGTGTATGTCTGTGTACTTGGTGTAAGTGTGTGTCTTTGTTACTTGGTGTCAGTGTATGTCTGTGTTACTTGGTGTCTGTGTATGTCTTTGTATACTTGGTGTCAGTGTCTGTCTTTGTTACTTGGTGTCAGTGTGTTTCCTTGTTACTTGGTGTCAGTGTGTTTCTTTGTTACTGAGTGTCAGTGTTTGTCTTTGTTACTGGGTGTCGGTGTATGTCTTTGTGACATGTTAGTGTGTGTCTGTGTTACTGGGTATCAGTGTATGTATTTGTTACTGGGTATCAGTGTCTGTCTTTGTTACTTGGTGTAAGTGTGTGTCTGTGTTACTGGGTATCAGTGTATGTCTTTGTTACTTTGTGTCAGTGTATATCTGTGTACTTGGTGTAAGTGTGTGTCTTTGTTACTTGGTGTCAGTGTATGTATGTGTTACTTGGTGTAAGTGTATGTCTTTGTTACTTGGTGTAAGTCTATGCCTTTGTTACTTGGTGTCAGTGTATGTCTCTGTTACTTGGTGTAAGTGTGTGTCTGTGTTACTGGGTATCAGTGTATGTCTTTGTTACTTGATGTCAGTGTATGTCTGCGTTACTTGGTGTAAGTGTATGTCTCTGTTACTTGGTGTCAGTGTATGTCTTTGTTACTTGGTGTAAGTGTGTGTCATGTGTTACTGGGTATCAGTGTATGTCTTTGTTACTTGGTGTCTGTGTATGTCTGGGATACTTGGTGTAAGTGTGCGTCTGTGTTACTGGGTATCAGTGTATGTCTTTGTTACTTGGTGTAAGTGTGTGTCTGTGCTACTGGGTATCAGTGTATGTCTTCGTTACTTGGTGTCTGTGTATGTCTTTGTTACTTGGTGTCAGTGTGTGTCTTTGTTACTTGGTGTAAGTGTATGTCTTTGTTACTTGGTGTAAGTGTGTGTCTGTGTTACTGGGGATCAGTGAATGTCTTTGTTACTTGGTGTCAGTGTATGTCTTTGTTACTGGGTGTCAGTGTATGTTTTTCTTACTGGGTGTCAGTGTATTTCTTTGTTACTTGTTGTCCGTGTGCGTCTGTGTTACTGGGTGTCAGTGCATGTCTTTGTTACTGGGTGCCAGTGTATGCCTTTGTTACTTGGTGTCAGTGTATGTCTTTGTTACTTGGTGTCAGTGTATGTCTTTGTTACTTGGTGCAAGTGTGTGTCAGTGTTACTGGGTATCAGTGAATGTCTTTGTTTCTTGGTTTCAGTGTATGTCTTTGTTACTTGGTGTCATAGTGTGTCTTTGTTACTGGGTGTCAGTGTATGTCTTTGTGACTTGGTGGAAGTGTGTGTCTGTGTTACTGGGTATCTGTGTCTGTCATTGTTACTTGGTGTAAGTGTGTGTCTGTGTTACTGGGTATCTGTGTCTGTCATTGTTACTTGGTGTAAGTGTGCGTCTGTGTTACTGGGTATCAGTGAATGTCTTTGTTACTTGGTGTCAGTGTATGTTTTTGTTACTTGGTGTAAGTGTGTGTCTGTGTTACTGGGTATCAGTGCATGTCATTGTTACTTGGTGTCAGTGTGTGCCTTTGTTACTTGGTGTCATTGTGTGATTTGCTACTGGGTGTCGGTGTATGTCTTTGCGACTTGGTGTAAGTGTGTGTCTGTGTTACTGGGTATCAGTGTCTGTCATTGTTACTTGGTGTAAGTGTGTGTCTGTGTTACTGGGTATCAGTGTATGTCTTTGTTACTTGGTGTCAGTGTATGTCTGTGTTACTTGGTGTAAGTGTGTGTCTTTGTTACTTGGTGTCAGTGTATGTCTGTGTTACTTGGTGTAAGTGTTTGTCTTTGTTGCTTGGTGTCAGTGTCTGTCTTTGTTACTTGGTGTCAGTGTGTTTCTTTGTTACTGGGTGTCAGTGTTTGTCTTTGTTACTGGGTGTCAGTGTATGTCTTTGTGACTTGGTGTTCGTGTGTGTCTGCGTTACTGGGTATCAGTGTATGTCTGTGTTACTGGGTATCAGTGTATGTCTTTGTTACTTGGTATCAGTGTATGTCTGTGTACTTGGTGTAAGTGTGTGTCTTTGTTACTTGGTGTCAGTGTATGTCTGTGTTACTTGGTGTAAGTGTATGTCTTTGTTACTTGGTGTCAGTGCATGTCTTTGTTACTTGGTGTAAGTGTATGCCTTTGTTACCTGGTGTCAGTGTATGTCTCTGTTACTTGGTGTAAGTGTGTGTCTGTGTTACTGGGTATCAGTGTATGTCTTTGTTACTTGGTGTCATTGTCTGTCTTTGTTACTTGGTGTAAGTGTGTGTCTGTGTTACTGGGTATCAGTGTATGTCTTTGTTACTTGGTGCCAGTGTATGTCTATGTCACTTGGTGTAAGAGTGTGTCTTTGTTAGTTGGTGTAAGTGTATGTCTTTGTTACTTGGTGTCAGTGTCTGTCTGCGTTACTTGGTGTAAGTGTATGTCTCTGTTACTTGGTGGCAGTGTATGTCTTTGTTACTTGGTGTAAGTGTGTGTCAGTGTTACTGGGTATCAGTGTATGTCTTTGTTACTTGGTGTCTGTGTATGTCTGTGATACTTGGTGTAAGTGTGTGTCTGTGCTACTGGGTATCAGTGTATGTCTTTGTTACTTGG
Organism: Heterodontus francisci; assembly: GCF_036365525.1. Taxonomy (NCBI): domain Eukaryota; kingdom Metazoa; phylum Chordata; class Chondrichthyes; order Heterodontiformes; family Heterodontidae; genus Heterodontus; species Heterodontus francisci. Next base: position 67,960,047 of record NC_090391.1, read on the forward strand.
TGTAAGTGTGTGTCTGTGTTACTGGGTATCAGTGTATGTCTTTGTTACTTGGTGTCTGTGTGTGTCTGTGATACTTGGTGTAAGTGTGTGTCTGTGTTACTGGGGATCAGTGAATGTCTTTGTTCCTTGGTGTCAGTGTATGTCTTTGTTACTGGGTGTCAGTGTATGTTTTTGTTACTGGGTGTCAGTGTATGTCTTTGTTACTTGGTGTCCGTGTGTGTCTGTGTTACTGGGTGTCAGTGTATGTCTTTGTTACTGGGTGTCAGTGTATGCCTTTGTTACTTGGTGTCAGTGTATGTCTTTGTTACTTGGTGCAAGTGTGTGTCTGTGTTACTGGGTATCAGTGAATGTCTTTGTTACTTGGTGTCAGTGTATGTCTTTGTTACTTGGTGTATGTGTGTGTCTGTGTTACTGGGTATCAGTGTATGTCATTGTTACTTGGTGTCAGTGTGTGCCTTTGTTACTTGGTGTCAAAGTGTGTCTTTGTTACTGGGTGTCAGTGTATGTCTTTGTTACTGGGTGTTAGTGTATGTCTTTGTGACTTGGTGTAAGTGTGTGTCTGTGTTACTGGGTATCAGTGTCTGTTATTGTTACTTGGTGTAAGTGTGTATCTGTGTTACTGGGTATCAGTGTATGTCTGTGTTACTTGGTGTAAGTGTATGTCTTTGTTACTTGGTGTCAGTGTACGTCTTTGTTACATGGTGTAAGTGTGTGTCTGTGTTACTGGGAATCAGTGTATGTCATTGTTACTTGGTGTCTGTGTATGTCTGTGATACTTGGAGTAAGTGTGTGTCTGTGTGGCTGGGTATCATTGTATGCCTTTGTTACTTGGTGTAAGTTTGTGTCTGTGTTACTGTGTATCAGTGGATGTCTTTGTTACTTGGTGTCTGTGCATGTCTTTGTATACTTGGTGTCAGTGTGTGTCTGAGTTACTGGGTAACAGTGTCTGTCATTGTTACTTGGTGTAAGTGTGTGTCTTTGTTACTTGGTGTCAGTGTATGTCTTTGTTACTTGGTGTAAGTGTGTGTCTGCGTCACTTGGTATCAGTGTATGTCTTTGTTAATGGGTGTCAGTGTATGTCTTTGTTACTTGGTGTAAGTGTGTGTCTTTGTTACTGGGTGTCAGTGCATGTCTTTGTTACTGGGTGTCAGTGTATGTCTTTGTTACTTGGTGTAAGTGTATGTCTTTGTTACTTGGTGTCAGTGTGTGTCTTTGTTACTGGGTGTCAATGCATGTCTTTGTTACTGGGTATCAGTGTCTGTCTTTGTTACTTGGTGTCAGTGTATGTCTTTGTTATTTGGTGTAAGTGTGTGTCTTTCTTCCTTGGTGTAAGTGTATGTATTTGTTACTTGGTGTCGTTGTATGTCTTTGTTGCTTGGTGTCAGTGTCTGTCTTTGTTACTTGGTGTCAGTGTGTTTCTTTGTTACTGGGTGTCAGTGTTTGTCTTTGTTACTGGGTGTCAGTGTATGTCTTTGTGACTTGGTGTTCGTGTGTGTCTGTGTTACTGGGTATCAGTGTATGTCTGTGTTACTGGGTATCAGTGTATGTCTTTGTTACTTGGTATCAGTGTATGTCTGTGTACTTGGTGTAAGTGTGTGTCTTTGTTACTTGGTGTCAGTGTATGTCTGTGTTACTTGGTGTAAGTGTATGTCTTTGTTACTTGGTGTCAGTGCATGTCTTTGTTACTTGGTGTAAGTGTATGCCTTTGTTACCTGGTGTCAGTGTATGTCTCTGTTACTTGGTGTAACTGTGTGTCTGTGTTACTGGGTATCAGTGTATGTCTTTGTTACTTGGTGTCATTGTCTGTCTTTGTTACTTGGTGTAAGTGTGTGTCTGTGTTACTGGGTATCAGTGTATGTCTTTGTTACTTGGTGTCAGTGTATGTCTATGTCACTTGGTGTAAGAGTGTGTCTTTGTTAGTTGGTGTAAGTGTATGTCTTTGTTACTTGGTGTCAGTGTCTGTCTGCGTTACTTGGTGTAAGTGTATGTCTCTGTTACTTGGTGGCAGTGCATGTCTTTGTTACTTGGTGTAAGTGTGTGTCAGTGTTACTGGGTATCAGTGTATGTCTTTGTTACTTGGTGTCTGTGTATGTCTGTGATACTTGGTGTAAGTGTGTGTCTGTGCTACTGGGTATCAGTGTATGTCTTTGTTACTTGGTGTAAGTGTGTGTCTGTGTTACTGGGTATCAGTGTATGTCTTTGTTACTTGGTGTCTGTGTCTGTCTGTGATACTTGGTGTAAGTGTGTGTCTGTGTTACTGGGGATCAGTGAATGTCTTTGTTCCTTGGTGTCAGTGTATGTCTTTGTTACTGGGTGTCAGTGTATGTTTTTGTTACTGGGTGTCAGTGTATGTCTTTGTTACTTGGTGTCCGTGTGTGTCTGTGTTACTGGGTGCCAGTGTATGTCTTTGTTACTGGGTGTCAGTGTATGCCTTTGTTACTTGGTGTCAGTGTATGTCTTTGTTACTTGGTGCAAGTGTGTGTCTGTGTTACTGGGTATCAGTGAATGTCTTTGTTACTTGGTGTCAGTGTATGTCTTTGTTACTTGGTGTATGTGTGTGTCTGTGTTACTGGGTATCAGTGTATGTCATTGTTACTTGGTGTCAGTGTGTGCCTTTGTTACTTGGTGTCATTGTGTGTCTTTGTTACTGGGTGTCAGTGTATGTCTTTGTTACTGGGTGTTAGTGTATGTCTTTGTGACTTGGTGTAAGTGTGTGTCTGTGTTACTGGGTATCAGTGTCTGTTATTGTTACTTGGTGTAAGTGTGTATCTGTGTTACTGGGTATCAGTGTATGTCTGTGTTACTTGGTGTAAGTGTATGTCTTTGTTACTTGGTGTCAGTGTACGTCTTTGTTACATGGTGTAAGTGTGTGTCTGTGTTACTGGGAATCAGTGTATGTCATTGTTACTTGGTGTCTGTGTATGTCTGTGATACTTGGAGTAAGTGTGTGTCTTTGTGGCTGGGTATCATTGTATGCCTTTGTTACTTGGTGTAAGTTTGTGTCTGTGTTACTGTGTATCAGTGGATGTCTTTGTTACTTGGTGTCTGTGCATGTCTTTGTATACTTGGTGTCAGTGTGTGTCTGAGTTACTGGGTATCAGTGTCTGTCATTGTTACTTGGTGTAAGTGTGTGTCTTTGTTACTTGGTGTCAGTGTATGTCTTTGTTACTTGGTGTAAGTGTGTGTCTGCGTCACTTGGTATCAGTGTATGTCTTTGTTAATGGGTGTCAGTGTATGTCTTTGTTACTTGGTGTAAGTGTGTGTCTTTGTTACTGGGTGTCAGTGCATGTCTTTGTTACTGGGTGTCAGTGTATGTCTTTGTTACTTGGTGTAAGTGTATGTCTTTGTTACTTGGTGTCAGTGTGTGTCTTTGTTACTGGGTGTCAATGCATGTCTTTGTTACTGGGTATCAGTGTCTGTCTTTGTTACTTGGTGTCAGTGTATGTCTTTGTTATTTGGTGTAAGTGTGTGTCTTTTTTCCTTGGGTTAAGTGCATGTCTTTGTTACTTGGCGTCAGTGTATGTCTGTGTAGCTTGGTGTAAGTGTATGTATTTGTTACTTGGTGTCGTTGTATGTCTTTGTTACTTGGTGTAAGTGTTTGTCTGTGTTACTGGGGATCAGTGTATGTCTTTGTTAGTTGGTGTCTGTGTAGGTCTGTGATACTTGGTGTAAGTTTGTGTCTGTGTTACCGGGTATCAGTGTATGTCTTTGTTACTTGGTGTCAGTGTATGTCTTTGTTACTTGGTGTAAGTGTGTGTCTCTGTTACTGGGTATCAGTGTATGTCTTTGTTACTGGGTGTCAGTGACTGTCTTTGTGACTTGGTGTAAGTGTGTGTCTCTGTTACTGGGTTTCAGTGTATGTCTTTGTTAATTTGTGTCAGTTGATTTCTTTGTTACTTGGTGTCAGTGTGTGTCTTTGTTACTTGGTGTCAGTGTGTGTCTTTGTAACTGGGTGTCAGTGTATGTCATTGTTACTGGGTGTCTGTGTCTGTCTTTGTGACTTGGTGTAAGTGTGTGTCTCTGTTACTGGGTATCAGTGTCTATCTTTTTTACTTTGTGTAATTGTGTGTCTTTGTTACTGGCTATCAGTGTATGTCTTTGTTACTTGGTGTTAGTGTATGTCTTTGTTACTTGGTGTCAGTTTATGTCCTTGTTACTTGGTGTAAGTTTGTGTCTTTGTTACTTGGTGTCAGTGTATGTATTTGATACTTGGTGTAAGTGTGTGTCTTTGTTACTTGGTGCAAGTGTATGTCTTTGTTACTTGGTGTCAGTGTATGTCTGTGTGACTTGGTGTAAGTGTATGTCTGTGTTACTGCGTATCAGTGTATGTCTTTGTTACTTGGTGTCTGTGTATGTCTGTGATGCTTGGTGTAAGTGTGTGTCTTTGTTCCTGGGTATCAGTGTATGTCTTTGTTACTTGGTGTAAGTGTGTGTCTGTGTTACTGGGTATCAGTGTATGTATTCGTTACTTGGTGTCTGTGTATGTCTTTGTTACTTGGTGTCATTGTGTGTCTTTGTTACTTGGTGTCAGTGGATGTCTTTGTTACTTGGTTTATGTGTGTGTCTGTGTTACTGGGGATCAGTGAATGTCTTTGTTACTTGGTGTCAGTGCATGTCTTTGTTACATGGTGTAAGTGTGTGTCTGTGTCACTGGGTATCAGTGTATGTCTTTGTTACTTGGTGTCTCTGTATGTCTGTGTTACTGGGTATCAGTGTATGTCTTTGTTACTTGGTGTATGTGTATGTCTTTGTATACTTGGTGTCAGTGTCTGTCTTTGTTACTTGGTGTCAGTGTGTTTCTTTGTTACTGAGTGTCAGTGTTTGTCTTTGTTACTGGGTCTCAGTGTATGTCTGTGTGACACGGTGTTAGTGTGTGTCTGTGTTACTGGGTATCAGTGTATGTATTTGTTACTGGGTATCAGTGTCTGTCATTGTTACTTGTTGTAAGTGTGTGTCTGTGTTACTGGGTATCAGTGTATGTCTTTGTTACTTTGTGTCAGTGTATGTCTGTGTACTTGGTGTAAGTGTGTGTCTTTGTTACTTGGTGTCAGTGTATGTCTGTGTTACTTGGTGTAAGTGTATGTCTTTGTTACTTGGTGTAAGTCTATGCCTTTGTTACTTGGTGTCAGTGTATGTCTCTGTTACTTGGTGTAAGTGTGTGTCTGTGTTACTGGGTATCAGTGTATGTCTGTGTTACTTGGTGTAAGTGTATATCTCTGTTACTTGGTGTCAGTGTATGTCTTTGTTACTTGGTGTAAGTGTGTGTCTTTGTTACTTGATGTCAGTGTATGTCTGTGTTACTTGGTGTAAGTGTGTGTCTGTGTTACTGGGTATCAGTGTATGTCTGTGTTACATGGTGTAAGTGTATGTCTCTGTTACTTGGTGTCAGTGTATCTCTTTGTTACTTGGTGTAAGTGTGTGTCTTTGTTACTTGATGTCAGTGTATGTCTCTGTTACTTGGTGTAAGTGTGTGTCTGTGTTACTGGGTATCAGTGTATGTCTGTGTTACTTGGTGTCAGTGTATGTCTTTGTTACTTGGTGTCAGTGTATGTCTCTGTTACTTGGTGTAAGTGTGGGTCTTTGTTACTTGATGTCAGTGTATGTCTGTGTTACTTGGTGTAAGTGTATGTCTCTGTTACTTGGTGTCAGTGTATGTCTTTGTTACTTGGTGTAAGTGTGTGTCAGTGTGACTGGGTATCAGTGTATGTCTTTGTTACTTGGTGTCTGTGTATGTCTGGGATACTTGGTGTAAGTGTGCGTCTGTGTTACTGGGTATCAGTGTATGTCTTTGTTACTTGGTGTAAGTGTGTGTCTGTGTTACTGGGTATCAGTGTATGTCTTCGTTACTTGGTGTCTTTGTATGTCTTTGTTACTTGGTGTCAGTGTGTGTCTTTGTTACTTGGTGTAAGTGTATGTCTTTGTTACTTGGTGTAAGTGTGTGTCTGTGTTACTGGGGATCAGTGAATGTCTTTGTTACTTGGTGTCAGTGTGTGTCTTTGTTACTGGGTGTCAGTGTATGTTTTTCTTACTGGGTGTCAGTGTATGTCTTTGTTACTTGGTGTCCGTGTGCGTCTGTGTTACTGGGTGTCAGTGTATGTCTTTGTTACTGGGTGCCAGTGTATGCCTTTGTTACTTGGTGTCAGTGTATGTCTTTGTTACTTGGTGTCAGTGTATGTCTTTGTTACTTGGTGCAAGTGTGTGTCTGTGTTACTGGGTATCAGTGAATGTCTTTGTTTCTTGGTGTCAGTGTATGTCTTTGTTACTTGGTGTCATAGTGTGTCTTTGTTACTGGGTGTCAGTGTATGTCTTTGTGACTTGGTGGAAGTGTGTGTCTGTGTTACTGGGTATCTGTGTCTGTCATTGTTACTTGGTGTAAGTGTGTGTCTGTGTTACTGGGTATCAGTGGATGTCTGTGTTACTTGGTGTAAGTGTATGTCTTTGTTACTTGGTGTCAGTGTATGTCTTTGTTACATGGTGTAAGTGTGTGTCTGTGTTACTGGATATCAGTGTATGTCATTGTTACTTGGTGTCTGTGTATGTCTGTGATACTTGGTGTAAGTGTGTGTCTGTGTGACTGTGTATCAGTGTATGTCTTTGTTACTTGGTGTCTTTGTATTTCTTTGTATACTTGGTGTCAGTGTGTGTCTTTGTTACTTGGTGTCAGTGTGTTTCTTTGTTACTGGGTGTCAGTGTTTGTCTTTGTTACTGGGTGTCAGTGTATGTCTTTGTGACTTGATGTTAGTGTTTGTCTGTGTTACTGTGTATCAGTGTATGTCTTTGTTACTTGGTGTCTTTGTATTTCTTTGTATACTTGGTGTCAGTGTGTGTCTTTGTTACTTTGTGTCAGTGTGTTTCTTTGTTACTGTGTATCAGTGTATGTCTGTGTACTTGGTGTATGTGTGTGTCTTTGTTACTTGGTGTCAGTGCATGTCTTTGTTACTTGGTGTAAGTGTATGCCTTTGTTACTTGGTGTCAGTGTATGTCTCTGTTACTTGGTGTAAGTGTGTGTCTGTGTTACTGGGTATCAGTGTATGTCTTTGTTACTTGGTGTCATTGTCTGTCTTTGTTACTTGGTGTAAGTGTGTGCCTGTGTTACTGGGTATCAGTGTATGTATTTGTTACTTGGTGTCAGTGTATGTCTGTGTTACTTGGTGTAAGTGTGTGTCTGTGTTAATGTGTATCAGTGTATGTCTTTGTTACTTGGTGTCTGTGTGTGTCTTTGATACTTGGTGTAAGTGTGTGTCTTTCTTACTTGGTGTAAGTGCATGACTTTGTTACTTGTTGTCAGTGTATGTCTGTGTAGCTTGGTGTATGTGTATGTATTTGTTACTTGGTGTCGGTGTATGTCTTTGTTACTTGGTGTAAGTGTTTGTCTTTGTTACTTGGTGTAAGTGTTTGTCTTTGTTACTTGGTGTAAGTGTGTGTCTTTGTTACTGGGTATCAGTGTGTGTCTTTGTTAATTTGTGTCAGTGGATGTCTTTGTTACTTGGTGTCAGTGTGTGTCTTTGTTACTTGGTGTCAGTGTGTGTCTTTGTAACTGGGTGTCAGTGTATGTCTTTGTTACTGGGTGTCAGTGTATGTCTTTGTGACTTGGTGTAAGTGTGTGTCTCTGTTAATGGGTATCAGTCCATGTCTTTGTGACTTGGTGTAAGTGTGTGTCTCTGTTACTTGGTGTCAGTGTATGTCTGTGTTACTTGGTGTAAGAGTATGTCTTTGTTACTTGGTGTCAGTGTATATCTGTTTTACTTGGTGTAAATCTGTGTCTTTGTTACTTGGTGTCAGTGTATGTATTTTTTACTTGGTGTCAGTGTATTTCTGTGTTACTTGGTGTAAGTGTATGTCTTTGTTAATTGGTGTAAGTGTGTGTCTTTGTTACTTGGTGTCAGTGTATGTCTTTGTTACTTGGTGTAAGTGTGTGTCTTTGTTACTTGGTGTCAGTGTATGTCTTTGTTACTTGGTGTCAGTGTATGTCTGTGTTACTTGGTGTAAGTGTATGTCTTTGTTACTTGGTGTCAGTGTATGTCTCTGTTACTTGGTGTACGTGTGTGTCTGTGTTACTGGGGATCAGTGAATGTCTTTGTTACTTGGTGTCAGTGTATGTCTTTGTTACTTGGTGTCCGTGTGTGTCTTTGTTACTTGGTGTCAGTGTGTGTCTTTGTTACTTGGTGTAAGTGTGTGTCTGCGTTACTGGGTATCAATGCATGTCATTGTTACTTGGTGTAAGTGTGTGTCTGTGTTACTGGGTATCAGTGTATGTCTTTGTTAGTTGGTGTCAGTGTATGTCTGTGTTACGTGGTTTAAGTGTGTGTCTTTGTTACTTGGTGTCAGTGTATGTCTGTGTTACTTGGTGTCAGTGTATGTCTTTGTAACTTGGTGTCAGTGTATGTCTTTGTTACATGGTGTAAGTGTGTGTCTGTGTTACTGGGTTTCAGTGTATGTCTTTGTTACTTCGTGTCTGGGTATGTCTTTGTATACCTGGTGTCAGTGTCTGACTTTGTTACTTGGTGTAAGTGTATGTCTTTGTTACTTGGTGTCAGTGTATGTCTTTGTTACATGGTGTAAGTGTGTGTCTGTGTTACTGGGTATCAGAGTACGTATTTGTTACTTGGTGTCATTGTATGTCTGTGTACTTGGTGTAAGTGTGTGTCTTTGTTACTTGGTGTCTTTGGATGTCTGTGTTACTTGGTGTAAGTGTATGTCTTTGTTACTTGGTGTCATTGCATGTCTTTGTTACTTGGTGTAAGTCTATGCCTTTGTTACTTGGTGTCAGTGTATGTCTCTGTAACTTGGTGTAAGTGTGTGTCTGTGTTACTGGGTATCAGTGTATGTCTTTGTTACTTGGTGTCAGTGTATGTCTGTGTTACTTGGTGTAAGAGTGTGTCTTTGTTAGTTGGTGTAAGTGTATGTCTTTGTTACTTGGTGTCAGTGTATGTCTGTGTTAGTTGGTGTAAGTGTATGTCTCTGTTACTTGGTGTCAGTGTATGTCTTTGTTACTTGGTGTAAGTGTGTGTCAGTGTTACTGGGTATCAGTGTATGTCTTCGTTGCTTGGTGTCTGTGTATGTCTTTGTTACTCGGTGTCAGTGTGTGTCTTTGTTACTTGGTGTCAGTGTATGTCTTTGTTACTTGGTGTAAGTGTGTGTCTGTGTTACTGGGGATCAGTGAATGTCTTTGTTACTAGGAGTCAGTGTATGTCTTTGTTACTGGGTGTCAGTGTATGTTTTTGTGACTGGGTGTCAGTGCATGTCTTTGTTACTTGGTGTAAGTGTGTGTCTGTGTTTCTGGGTATTAGTGAATGCCTTTGTTACTTGGTGTCAGTGTATGTCTTTGTTACTTGGTGTAAGTGTGTGTCTTTGTTACTGGGTTTCAGTGTATGTCTTTGTTAATTTGTTTCAGTTGATGTCTTTGTTACTTGGTGTCAGTGTGTGTCTTTGTTACTTGGTGTCAGTGTGTGTCTTTGTAACTGGGTGTCAGTGTATGTCTTTGTTACTGGGTGTCAGTGTCTGTCTTTGTTACTTGGTGTAAGTGTGTGTCTTTGTTACTGGGTATCAGTGTATGTCTTCGTTACTTGGTGGAAGTGTATGTCTTTGTTACTTGGTGTCAGTTTATGTCTGTGTTACTTGGTGTAAGTTTGTGTCTTTGTTACTTGGTGTCAGTGTATGTATTTGATACTTGGTGTCAGTGTATGTCTGTGTTACTTGGTGTAAGTGTATGTCTTTGTTAATTGGTGTAAGTGTATGTCTTTGTTACTTGGTGCCAGTGCATGTCTTTGTTACTTGGTGTAAGTGTGTGTCTTTGTTACTTGGTGTAAGTGTATGACTTTGTTACTTGGTGTCAGTGTATGTCTTTGTGACTTGGTGTAAGTGTATGTCTCTGTTACTTGGTGTCAGTGCATGTCTGTGTAACTTGGTGTCAGTGTATGTCTTTGTTACTTGGTGTAAGTGTGTGTCAGTGTTACTGGGTATCAGTGTATGTCTTTGTTACTTGGTGTCTGTGTATGCCTGGGATACTTGGTGCAAGTGTGCGTCTGTGTTACTGGGTATCAGTGTGTGTCTTTGTTACTTGGTGTAAGTGTATGTCTTTGTTACTTGGTGTAAGTGTGTGTCTGTGTTACTGGGGATCAGTGAATGTCTTTGTTACTTGGTGTCAGTGTATGTCTTTGTTACAGGGTGTCAGTGTATGTTTTCTTACTGGGTGTCAGTGTTTGTCTTTTTTACTTGGTGTCCGTGTGCGTCTGTGTTGCTGGGTGTCAGTGTATGTCTTTGTTACTGGGTGCCAGTGTATGCCTTTGTTGCTTGGTGTCAGTGTGTGTCTTTGTTACTTGGTGTCAGTGTATGTCTTTGTTACTTGGTGCAAGTGTGTGTCTGTGTTACTGGGTATCAGTTAATGTCTTTGTTCCTTGGTGTCAGTGTATGTCTTTGTGACTTGGTGGAAGTGTGTGTCTGTGTTACTGGGTATCTGTGTCTGCCATTGTTACTTGGTGTAAGTGTGTGTCTGTGTTACTGGGTATCAGTGGATGTCTGTGTTACTTGGTGTAAGTGTATGTCTTTGTTACTTGGTGTCAGTGTATGTCTTTGTTACATGGTGTAAGTGTGTGTCTGTGTTACTGGATATCAGTGTATGTCATTGTTACTTGGTGTCTGTGTATGTCTGTGATACTTGGTGTAAGTGTGTGTCTGCGTGACTGTGTATCAGTGTATGTCTTTGTTACTTGGTGTCTGTGTATGTCTTTGTATACTTGGTGTCAGTGTGTGACTTTGTTACTTGGTGTCAGTGTTTGTCTTGGTTACTTGGTGTATGTGTGTGTCTTTGTTACTTGGTGTCAGTGCATGTCTTTGTTACTTGGTGTAAGTGTTCGTCTTTGTTACTTGGTGTCAGTGCATGTCTTTGTTACTTGGTGCAAGTGTATGCCTTTGTTACTTGGTGTCAGTGTATGTCTTTGTTACTGGGTGTCAGTTTGTCTCTGTGTTACTGGGTATCAGTGTATGTCTTTGTTACTTGGTGTCATTGTCTGTCTTTGTTACTTGGTGTAAGTGTGTGCCTGTGTTACTGGGTATCAGTGGATGTCTTTGTTACTTTGTGTCAGTGTATGTCTGTGTTACTTGGTGTAAGTGTGTGTCTGTGTGGCTGGGTATCATTGTATGTCTTTGTTACTTGGTGTAAGTGTGTGTCTGTGTTAATGTGTATCAGTGTATGTCTTTGTTACTTGGTGTCTGTGTGTGTTTTTGTTACTTGGTGTAAGTGTGTGTCTTTCTTACTTGGTGTAAGTGCTTGTCTTTGTTACTTGGTGTCAGTGTATGTCTGTGTAGCATGGTGTAAGTGTTTGTATTTGTTACTTGGTGTCGGTGTATGTCTTTGTTACTTGGTGTAAGTGTTTGTCTGTGTTACTGGGTATCAGTGTATGTCTTTGTTAGTTGGTGTCTGTGTATGTCTGTGATACGTGGTGTAAGTGTGTGTCTGTGTTACTGGGTATCAGTGTATGTCTTTGTTACTTGGTGACAGTGTATGTCTTTGTTACTTGGTGACAGTGTATGTCTTTGTTACTTGGTGTAAGTGTGTGTCTTTGTTACTGGGTATCAGTGTGTGTCTTTGTTAATTTGTGTCAGTGGATGTCTTTATTACTTGGTGTCAGTGTGTGTCTTTGTTACTTGGTGTCAGTGTGTGTCTTTGTAACTGGGTGTCAGTGTATGTCTTTGTTACTGGGTGTCAGTGTATGTCTTTGTGACTTGGTGTCAGTGAATGTCTGTGTTAGTTGGTGTAAGTGTATGTCTCTGTTACTTGGTGTCATTGTATGTCTTTGTTACTTGGTGTAAGTGTGTGTCAGTGTTACTGGGTATCAGTGTATGTCTTCGTTGCTTGGTGTCTGTGTATGTCTTTGTTACTCGGTGTCAGTGTGTGTCTTTGTTACTTGGTGTCAGTGGATGTCTTTGTGACTTGGTGTAAGTGTGTGTCTGTGTTACTGGGGATCAGTGAATGTCTTTGTTACTAGGAGTCAGTGTATGTCTTTGTTACTGGGTGTCAGTGTATGTTTTTGTGACTGGGTATCAGTGTATGTCTTTGTTACTTGGTGTAAGTGTGTGTCTGTGTTTCTGGGTATTAGTGAATGCCTTTGTTACTTGGTGTCAGTGTATGTCTTTGTTACTTGGTGTAAGTGTGTGTCTTTGTTACTGGGTTTCAGTGTATGTCTTTGTTAATTTGTTTCAGTTGATGTCTTTGTTACTTGGTGTCAGTGTGTGTCTTTGTTACTTGGTGTCAGTGTGTGTCTTTGTAACTGGGTGTCAGTGTATGTCTTTGTTACTGGGTGTCAGTGTATGTCTTCGTTACTTGGTGTAAGTTTGTGTCTTTGTTACTTGGTGTCAGTGTATGTATTTGATACTTGGTGTCAGTGTATGTCTGTGTTACTTGGTGTAAGTGTATGTCTTTGTTAATTGGTGTAAGTGTATGTCTTTGTTACTTGGTGCCAGTGCATGTCTTTGTTACTTGGTGTAAGTGTGTGTCTTTGTTACTTGGTGTAAGTGTATGACTTTGTTACTTGGTGTCAGTGTATGTCTGTGTGACTTGGTGTAAGTGTATGTCTCTGTTACTTGGTGTCAGTGTATGTCTGTGTAACTTGGTGTCAGTGTATGCCTTTGTTACTTGGTGTCAGTGTGTGTCTTTGTTACTGGGTATCAGTGTGTGTCTTTGTTAATTTGTGTCAGTGGATGTCTTTATTACTTGGTGTCAGTGTGTGTCTTTGTTACTTGGTGTCAGTGTGTGTCTTTGTAACTGGGTGTCAGTGTATGTCTTTGTTACTGGGTGTCAGTGTATGTCTTTGTGACTTGGTGTAAGTGTGTGTCTCTGTTACTGGGTATCAGTGCATGTCTTTGTAACTTGGTGTAAGTGTATGTCTTTGTTACTTGGTGTCAGTGCATGTCTTTGTTACTTGGTGTAAGTGTGTGTCTTTGTTACTGGGTATCAGTGTGTGTCTTTGTTAATTTGTGTCAGTGGATGTCTTTGTTACTTGGTGTCAGTGTGTGTCTTTGTTACTTGGTGTCAGTGTGTGTCTTTGTAACTGGGTGTCAGTGTATGTCTTTGTTACTGGGTGTCAGTGTATGTCTTTGTGACTTGGTGTAAGTGTGTGTCTCTGTTACTGGGTATCAGTGCATGTCTTTGTGACTTGATGTTAGTGTTTGTCTGTGTTACTGTGTATCAGTGTATGTCTTTGTTACTTGGTGTCTTTGTATTTCTTTGTATACTTGGTGTCAGTGTGTGTCTTTGTTACTTGGTGTCAGTGTGTTTCTTTGTTACTGGGTGTCAGTGTTTGTCTTTGTTACTTGGTGTCAGTGTATGTCTGTGTACTTGTTGTATGTGTGTGTCTTTGTTACTTGGTGTCAGTGCATGTCTTTGTTACTTGGTGTAAGTGTATGCCTTTGTTACTTGGTGTCAGTGTATGTCTCTGTTACTTGGTGTAAGTGTGTGTCTGTGTTACTGGGTATCAGTGTAAGTCTTTGTTACTTGGTGTCATTGTCTGTCTTTGTTACTTGGTGTAAGTGTGTGCCTGTGTTACTGGGTATCAGTGTATGTCTTTGTTACTTGGTGTCAGTGTATGTCTGTGTTACTTGGTGTAAGTGTGTGTCTGTGTTAATGTGTATCAGTGTATGTCTTTGTTACTTGGTGTCTGTGTGTGTCTTTGATACTTGGTGTAAGTGTGTGTCTTTCTTACTTGGTGTAAGTGCATGTCTTTGTTACTTGGTGTCAGTGTATGTCTGTGTAGCTTGGTGTACGTGTATGTATTTGTTACTTGGTGTCGGTGTATGTCTTTGTTACTTGGTGTAAGTGTTTGTCTGTGTTACTGTGTATCAGTGTGTATCTTTGTTAGTTGGTGTCTGTGTATGTCTGTGATACGTGGTGTAAGTGTGTGTCTGTGTTACTGGGTATCAGTGTATGTATTTGTTACTTGATGACAGTGTATGTCTTTGTTACTTGGTGTAGGTGTGTGTCTTTGTTACTTGGTGTAAGTGTGTGTCTTTGTTACTGGGTATCAGTGTGTGTCTTTGTTAATTTGTGTCAGTGGATGTCTTTGTTACTTGGTGTCAGGGTGTGTCTTTGTTACTTGGTGTCAGTGTGTGTCTTTGTAACTGGGTGTCAGTGTATGTCTTTGTTACTGGGTGTCAGTGTATGTCTTTGTGACTTGGTGTAAGTGTGTGTCTCTGTTACTGGGTATCAGTCCATGTCTTTGTGACTTGGTGTAAGTGTGTGTCTCTGTTACTTGGTGTCAGTGTATGTCTGTGTTACTTGGTGTAAGTGTATGTCTTTGTTACTTGGTGTCAGTGTATGTCTGTTTTACTTGGTGTAAATCTGTGTCTTTCTTACTTGGTGTCAGTGTATGTATTTGATACTTGGTGTCAGTGTATGTCTGTGTTACTTGGTGTAAGTGTATGTCTTTGTTAATTGGTGTAAGAGTGTGTCTTTGTTACTTGGTGTCAGTGTATGTCTTTGTTACTTGGTGTAAGTGTGTGTCTTTGTTACTTGGTGTCAGTGTATGTCTTTGTTACTTGGTGTCAGTGTATGTCTGTGTTACTTGGTGTAAATGTATGTCTTTGTTACTTGGTGTCAGTGTATGTCTCTGTTACTTGGTGTACGTGTGTGTCTGTGTTACTGGGGATCAGTGAATGTCTTTGTTACTTGGTGTCAGTGTATGCCTTTGTTACTGGGTGTCAATGTATGTTTTTGTGAATGGGTGTCAGTGCATGTCTTTGTTACTTGGTGTCCGTGTGTGTCTTTGTTACTTGGTGTCAGTGTCTGTCTTTGTTACTTGGTGTAAGTGTGTGTCTGTGTTACTGGGTATCAATGCATGTCATTGTTACTTGGTGTAAGTGTGTGTCTGTGTTACTGGGTATCAGTGTATGTCTTTGTTACTTGGTGTCAGTGTATGTCTGTGTTACTTGGTGTAAGTGTGTGTCTTTGTTACTTGGTGTCAGTGTATGTCTGTGTTACTTGGTGTAAGTGTATGTCTTTGTTACTTGGTGTCAGTGTATGTCTTTGTTACATGGTGTAAGTGTGTGTCTGTGTTACTGGGTATCAGTGTATGTCTTTGTTACTTCGTGTCTGGGTATGTCTTTGTATACTTGGTGTCAGTGTCTGACTTTGTTACTTGGTGTCAGTGAATGTCTTTGTTACTGGGTATCAGTGTATGTCTTTGTTACTTGGTGTCAGTGTGTGCCATTGTTACTTGGTGTCATTATGTGTCTTTGTTACTGGGTGTCAGTGTATGTCTTTGTGACTTGGTGTAAGTGTGTGTCTCTGTTACTGGGTATCAGTGCATGTCTTTGTAACTTGGTGTAAGTGTATGTCTTTGTTACTTGGTGTCAGTGCATGTCTTTGTTACTTGGTGTAAGTGTGTGTCTTTGTTACTGGGTATCAGTGTGTGTCTTTGTTAATTTGTGTCAGTGGATGTCTTTGTTACTTGGTGTCAGTGTGTGTCTTTGTTACTTGGTGTCAGTGTGTGTCTTTGTAACTGGGTGTCAGTGTATGTCTTTGTTACTGGGTGTCAGTGTATGTCTTTGTGACTTGGTGTAAGTGTGTGTCTCTGTTACTGGGTATCAGTGCATGTCTTTGTGACTTGATGTTAGTGTTTGTCTGTGTTACTGTGTATCAGTGTATGTCTTTGTTACTTGGTGTCTTTGTATTTCTTTGTATACTTGGTGTCAGTGTGTGTCTTTGTTACTTGGTGTCAGTGTGTTTCTTTGTTACTGGGTGTCAGTGTTTGTCTTTGTTACTTGGTGTCAGTGTATGTCTGTGTACTTGTTGTATGTGTGTGTCTTTGTTACTTGGTGTCAGTGCATGTCTTTGTTACTTGGTGTAAGTGTATGCCTTTGTTACTTGGTGTCAGTGTATGTCTCTGTTACTTGGTGTAAGTGTGTGTCTGTGTTACTGGGTATCAGTGTATGTCTTTGTTACTTGGTGTCATTGTCTGTCTTTGTTACTTGGTGTAAGTGTGTGCCTGTGTTACTGGGTATCAGTGTATGTCTTTGTTACTTGGTGTCAGTGTATGTCTGTGTTACTTGGTGTAAGTGTGTGTCTGTGTTAATGTGTATCAGTGTATGTCTTTGTTACTTGGTGTCTGTGTGTGTCTTTGATACTTGGTGTAAGTGTGTGTCTTTCTTAATTGGTGTAAGTGCATGTCTTTGTTACTTGGTGTCAGTGTATGTCTGTGTAGCTTGGTGTACGTGTATGTATTTGTTACTTGGTGTCGGTGTATGTCTTTGTTACTTGGTGTAAGTGTTTGTCTGTGTTACTGTGTATCAGTGTGTATCTTTGTTAGTTGGTGTCTGTGTATGTCTGTGATACGTGGTGTAAGTGTGTGTCTGTGTTACTGGGTATCAGTGTATGTATTTGTTACTTGATGACAGTGTATGTCTTTGTTACTTGGTGTAGGTGTGTGTCTTTGTTACTTGGTGTAAGTGTGTGTCTTTGTTACTGGGTATCAGTGTGTGTCTTTGTTAATTTGTGTCAGTGGATGTCTTTGTTACTTGGTGTCAGGGTGTGTCTTTGTTACTTGGTGTCAGTGTGTGTCTTTGTAACTGGGTGTCAGTGTATGTCTTTGTTACTGGGTGTCAGTGTATGTCTTTGTGACTTGGTGTAAGTGTGTGTCTCTGTTACTGGGTATCAGTCCATGTCTTTGTGACTTGGTGTAAGTGTGTGTCTCTGTTACTTGGTGTCAGTGTATGTCTGTGTTACTTGGTGTAAGTGTATGTCTTTGTTACTTGGTGTCAGTGTATGTCTGTTTTACTTGGTGTAAATCTGTGTCTTTCTTACTTGGTGTCAGTGTATGTATTTGATACTTGGTGTCAGTGTATGTCTGTGTTACTTGGTGTAAGTGTATGTCTTTGTTAATTGGTGTAAGAGTGTGTCTTTGTTACTTGGTGTCAGTGTATGTCTTTGTTACTTGGTGTAAGTGTGTGTCTTTGTTACTTGGTGTCAGTGTATGTCTTTGTTACTTGGTGTCAGTGTATGTCTGTGTTACTTGGTGTAAATGTATGTCTTTGTTACTTGGTGTCAGTGTATGTCTCTGTTACTTGGTGTACGTGTGTGTCTGTGTTACTGGGGATCAGTGAATGTCTTTGTTACTTGGTGTCAGTGTATGCCTTTGTTACTGGGTGTCAATGTATGTTTTTGTGAATGGGTGTCAGTGCATGTCTTTGTTACTTGGTGTCCGTGTGTGTCTTTGTTACTTGGTGTCAGTGTCTGTCTTTGTTACTTGGTGTAAGTGTGTGTCTGTGTTACTGGGTATCAATGCATGTCATTGTTACTTGGTGTAAGTGTGTGTCTGTGTTACTGGGTATCAGTGTATGTCTTTGTTACTTGGTGTCAGTGTATGTCTGTGTTACTTGGTGTAAGTGTGTGTCTTTGTTACTTGGTGTCAGTGTATGTCTGTGTTACTTGGTGTAAGTGTATGTCTTTGTTACTTGGTGTCAGTGTATGTCTTTGTTACATGGTGTAAGTGTGTGTCTGTGTTACTGGGTATCAGTGTATGTCTTTGTTACTTCGTGTCTGGGTATGTCTTTGTATACTTGGTGTCAGTGTCTGACTTTGTTACTTGGTGTCAGTGTGTTTCTTTGTTACTGAGTGTCAGTGTCTGTCTTTGTTACTTGGTGTAAGTGTGTGTCTGTGTTACTGGGTATCAGAGTATGTATTTGTTACTTGGTGGCAGTGTATGTCTGTGTACTTGGTGTAAGTGTGTGTCTTTGTTACTTGGTGACAGTGGATGTCTGTGTTACTTGGTGTAAGTGTATGTCTTTGTTACTTGGTGTCATTGCATGTCTTTGTTACTTGGTGTAAGTGTATGCCTTTGTTACTTGGTGTCAGTGGATGTCTCTGTTACTTGGTGTAAGTGTGTGTCTGTGTTACTTGGTATCAGTGTATGTCTTTGTTTCTTGGTGTCATTGTCTGTCTTTGTTACTTGGTGTAAGTGTGTGTCTGTGCTACTGAGTATCAGTCTATGTCTTTGTTACTTGGTGTCAGTGTATGTCTGTGTTACCTGGTGTAAGAGTGTGTCTTTGTTAGTTGGGGTAAGTGTATGTCTTTGTTACTTGGTGTCAGTGCATGTCTGTGTTAGTTGGTGTAAGTGTATGTCTCTGTTACTTGGTGTCAGTGTATGTCTTTGTTACTTGGTGTAAGTGTGTGTCAGTGTTACTGGGTATCAGTGTATGTCTTCGTTGCTTGGTGTCTGTGTATGTCTTTGTTACTCGGTGTCAGTGTGTGTCTTTGTTACTTGGTGTCAGTGTATGTCTTTGTTACTTGGTGTAAGTGTGTGTCTGTGTTGCTGGGGATCAGTGAATGTCTTTGTTACTAGGAGTCAGTGTATGTCTTTGTGACTGGGTGTCAGTATATGTCTTTGTTACTTGGTGTAAGTGTGTGTCTGTGTTTCTGGGTATTAGTGAATGTCTTCGTTACTTGGTGTCAGTGTATGTCTTTGTTACTTGGTGTAAGTGTGTGTCTTTGTTACTGGGTTTCAGTGTATGTCTTTGTTAATTTGTCTCAGTTGATGTCTTTGTTACTTGGTGTCAGTGTGTGTCTTTGTTACTTGGTATCAGTGTGTGTCTTTGTAACTGGGTGTCAGTGTATGTCTTTGTTACTGGGTGTAAGTGTGTGTCTTTGTTACTGGGTATCAGTGTATGTCTTTGTTACTTGGTGTAAGTGTTTGTCTTTGTTACTTGGTGTCAGTTTATGTCTGTGTTACTTGGTGTAAGTTTGTGTCTTTGTTACTTGTTGTCAGTGTATGTATTTGATACTTGGTGTCAGTGTATGTCTGTGTTACTTTGTGTAAGTGTATGTCTTTGTTAATTGGTGTTAGTGTATGTCTTTGTTACTTGGTGTCAGTGCATGTCTTTGTCACTTGGTGTAAGTGTGTGTCTTTGTTACTTGGTGTAAGGGTATGTTTTTGTTACTTGGTGTCAGTGTATGTCTGTGTGACTTGGTGTAAGTGTATGTCTCTGTTACTTGGTGTCAGTGTATGTCTGTGTAACTTGGTGTCAGTGTATGTCTTTGTTACTTGGTGTAAGTGTGTGTCAGTGTTACTGGGTATCAGTGTATGTCTTTGTTACTTGGTGTCTGTGTATGCCTGGGATACTTGGTGTAAGTGTGCGTCTGTGTTACTGGGTATCAGTGTGTGTCTTTGTTACTTGGTGTAAGTGTATGTCTTTGTTACTTGGTGTAAGTGTGTGTCTGTGTTACTGAGGATCAGTGAATGTCTTTGTTACTTGGTGTCAGTGTATTTCTTTGTTACAGGGTGTCAGTGTATGTTTTTCTTACTGGGTGTCAGTGTTTGTCTTTGTTACTTGGTGTCCGTGTGCGTCTGTGTTGCTGGGTGTCAGTGTATGTCTTTGTTACTGGGTGCCAGTGTATGCCTTTGTTGCTTGGTGTCAGTGTATGTCTTTGTTACTTGGTGTCAGTTTATGTCTTTGTTACTTGGTGCAAGTGTGTGTCTGTGTTACTGGGTATCAGTTATTGTCTTTGTTTCTTGGTGTCAGTGTATGTCTTTGTGACTTGGTGGAAGTGTGTGTCTGTGTTACTGGGTATCTGTGTCTGCCATTGTTACTTGGTGTAAGTGTGTGTCTGTGTTACTGGGTATCAGTGGATGTCTGTGTTACTTGGTGTAAGTGTATGTCTTTGTTACATGGTGTAAGTGTGTGTCTGTGTTACTGGATATCAGTGTATGTCATTGTTACTTGGTGTCTGTGTATGTCTGTGATACTTGGTGTAAGTGTGTGTCTGTGTGACTGTGTATCAGTGTATGTCTTTGTTACTTGGTGTCTGTGTATGTCTTTGTATACTTGGTGTCAGTGTGTGTCTTTGTTACTGGGTGTCAGTGTTTGTCTTTGTTACTGGGTGTCAGTGTATGTCTTTGTGACTTGATGTTAGTGTTTGTCTGTGTTACTGTGCATCAGTGTATGTCTTTGTTACTTGATGTCAGTGTATGTCTGTGTACTTGGTGTATGTGTGTGTCTTTGTTACTTGGTGTCAGTGCATGTCTTTGTTACTTGGTGTAAGTGTTCGTCTTTGTTACTTGGTGTCAGTGCATGTCTTTGTTACTTGGTGCAAGTGTATGCCTTTGTTACTTGGTGTCAGTGTATGTCTTTGTTACTGGGTGTCAGTGTGTGTCTGTGTTACTGGTTATCAGTGTATGTCTTTGTTACTTGGTGTCATTGTCTGTCTTTGTTACTTGGTGTAAGTGTGTGCCTGTGCAACTGGGTATCAGTGGATGTCTTTGTTACTTTGTGTCAGTGTATGTCTGTGTTACTTGGTGTAAGTGTGTGTCTGTGTGGCTGGGTATCATTGTATGTCTTTGTTACTTGGTGTAAGTGTGTGTCTGTGTTAATGTGTGTCAGTGTATGTCTTTGTTACTTGGTGTCTGTGTGTGTCTTTGTTACTTGGTGTAAGTGTGTGTCTTTCTTACTTGGTGTAAGTGCTTGTCTTTGTTACTTGGTGTCAGTGTATGTCTGTGTAGCATGGTGTAAGTGTATGTATTTGTTAGTTGGTGTCGGTGTATGTCTTTGTTACTTGGTGTAAGTGTTTGTCTGTGTTACTGGGTATCAGTGTATGTCTTTGTTAGTTGGTGTCTGTGTATGTCTGTGATACGTGGTGTAAGTGTGTGTCTGTGTTACTGGGTATCAGTGTATGTCTTTGTTACTTGGTGACAGTGTATGTCTTTGTTACTTGGTGTAAGTGTGTGTCTTTGTTACTGGGTATCAGTGTGTGTCTTTGTCAATTTGTGTCAGTGTGTGTCTTTGTTACTTGGTGTCAGTGTATGTCTTTGTTACTTGGTGTCAGTGTATGTCTTTGTTACTTGGTGTCAGTGTGTGTCTTTGTAACTGGGTGTCAGTGTATGTCTTTGTTACTGGGTGTCAGTGTATGTCTTTGTGACTTGGTGTAAGTGTGTGTCTCTGTTACTGGGTATCAGTGCATGTCTTTGTTACTTGGTGTAAGTGTATGTCTTTGTTACTTGGTGTCAGTGCATGTCTTTGTTACTTGGTGTCAGTGTGTGTCTTTGTTACTTGGTGTAAGTGTATGTCTTTGTTACTTGGTGTCAGTGTATGTCTGTGTGACTTGGTGTAAGTGTATGTCTGGGATACTTGGTGTAAGTGTGCGTCTGTGTTACTGGGTATCAGTGTATGTCTTTGTTACTTGGTGTAAGTGTGTGTCTGTGTTACTGGGTATCAGTGTATGTCTTCGTTACTTGGTGTCTGTGTATGTCTTTGTTACTTGGTGTCATTGTGTGTCTTTGTTACTTGGTGTAAGTGTATGTCTTTGTTACTTGGTGTCAGTGTGTGTCTGTGTTCCTGGGGATCAGTGAATGTCTTTGTTACTTGGTGTCAGTGTATGTCTTTGTTACTGGGTGTCAGTGTATGTTTTTCTTACTGGGTGTCAGTGTATGTCTTTGTTACTTGGTGTCCGTGTGCGTCTGTGTTACTGGGTGCCAGTGTATGTCTTTGTTACTGGGTGCCAGTGTATGCCTTTGTTAATTGGTGTCAGTGTATGTCTTTGTTACTTGGTGTCAGTGTATGTCTTTGTTACTTGGTGCAAGTGTGTGTCTGTGTTACTGGGTGTCAGTGTATGTCTTTGTGACTTGGTGGAAGTGTGTGTCAGTGTTACTGGGTATCTGTGTCTGTCATTGTTACTTGGTGTAAGTGTGTGTCTGTGTTACTGGGTATCAGTGGATGTCTGTGTTACTTGGTGTAAGTGTATGTCTTTGTTACTTGG
Organism: Heterodontus francisci; assembly: GCF_036365525.1. NCBI lineage: Eukaryota > Metazoa > Chordata > Chondrichthyes > Heterodontiformes > Heterodontidae > Heterodontus > Heterodontus francisci. The sequence continues at coordinate 67,981,786 of NC_090391.1, forward strand.
TGTCATTGTATGTCTTTGTTACATGGTGTAAGTGTGTGTCTGTGTTACTGGATATCAGTTTATGTCATTGTAACTTGGTGTCTGTGTATGTCTGTGATACTTGGTGTAAGTGTCTGTCTGTGTGACTGTGTATCAGTGTATGTCTTTGTTACTTGGTGTCTGTGTATGTCTTTGTATACTTGGTGTCAGTGTGTGTCTTTGTTACTTGCTGTCAGTGTGTTTCTTTGTTACTGGGTGTCAGTGTTTGTCTTTGTTACTGGGTGTCAGTGTATGTCTTTGTGACTTGATGTTAGTGTTTGTCTGTGTTACTGTGCATCAGTGTATGTCTTTGTTACTTGGTGTCAGTGTATGTCTGTGTACTTGGTGTATGTGTGTGTCTTTGTTACTTGGTGTCAGTGCATGTCTTTGTTACTTGGTGTAAGTGTTCGTCTTTGTTACTTGGTGTCAGTGCATGTCTTTGTTACTTGGTGTAAGTGTATGCCTTTGTTACTTGGTGTCAGTGTATGTCTCTGTTACTTGGTGTAAGTGTGTGTCTGTGTTACTGGGTATCAGTGTATGTCTTTGTTACTTGGTGTCATTGTCTGTCCTTGTTACTTGGTGTAAGTGTGTGCCTGTGTTACTGGGTATCATTGTATGTCTTTGTTACTTGGTGTCAGTGTCTGTCTGTGTTACTTGGTATAAGTGTGTGTCTGTGTGGCTGGGTATCATTGTATGTCTTTGTTAATTGGTGTAAGTGTTTGTCTGTGTTAATGTGTATCAGTGTATGTCTTTGTTACTTGGTGTCTGTGTGTGTCTTTGTTACTTGGTGTAAGTGTGTGTCTTTCTTACTTGGTGTAAGTGCTTGTCTTTGTTACTTGGTCTCAGTGTATGTCTTTGTTACTTGGTGTAAGTGTTTGTCCGTGTTACTGGGTATCAGTGTATGTCTTTGTTAGTTGGTGTCTGTGTATGTCTGTGATACGTGGTGTAAGTGTGTGTCTGTGTTACTGGGTATCAGTGTATGTCTTTGTTACTTGGTGACAGTGTATGTCTTTGTTACTTGGTGTCAGTGTGTGTCTTTTAACTGGGTGTCAGTGCATGTCTTTGTTACTGGGTGTCAGTGTATGTCTTTGTGACTTGGTGTAAGTGTGTGTCTCTGTTACTGGGTATCAGTGCATGTCTTTGTTACTTGGTGTAAGTGTATGTCTTTGTTACTTGGTGTCAGTGTATGTCTTTGATACTTGGTGTCAGTGTATGTCTGTTTTACTTGGTGTAAATCTGTGTCTTTGTTACTTGGTGTCAGTGTATGTATTTGATACTTGGTGTCAGTGTATGTCTGTGTTACTTGGTGTCAGTGTATGTCTTTGTTAATTGGTGTAAGTGTGTGTCTTTGTTACTAGGTGTCAGTGTATGTCTTTGTTACTTGGTGTAAGTGTGTGTCTTTGTTACTTGGTGTCAGTGTATGTCTGTGTTACTTGGTGTAAGTGTATGTCTTTGTTACTTGGTGTCTGTGTCTGTCTTTGTTACTTGGTGTAAGTGTGTGTCTGTGTTACTGGGTATCAGTGTATGTCTTTGTTACTTGGTGTCTGTGTATGTCTGTGATACTTGGTGTAAGTGTGTGTCTGTGTTCCTGGGTATCAGTGTATGTCTTTGTTACTTGGTGTAAGTGTGTGTCTGTGTTACTGGGTATCAGTGTATGTCTTCGTTACTTGGTGTCTGTGTATGTCTTTGATACTGGGTGTCAATGTGTGTCTTTGTTACATGGTGTCAGTGTATGTCTTTGTTACTTGGTGTATGTGTGTGTCTCTGTTACTGGGGATCAGTGAATGTCTTTGTGACTGGGTGTCAGTGTATGTCTTTGTTACTTGGTGTCCGTGTGTGTCTTTGTTCCTTGGTGTCAGTGTTTGTCTTTGTTACTTGGTGTAAGTGTGTGTCTGTGTTACTGGGTATTAGTGAATGTCTTTGTTACTTGGTGTCAGTGTATGACTTTGTTACTTGGTGTAAGTGTGTGTCTGTGTTACTGGGTATCAACGCATGTCATTGTTACTTGGTGTCAGTGTGTGCCTTTGTTAGTTGCTGTCATTGTGTGCCTTTGTTACTGGGTGTCAGTGCATGTCTTTGTGACTTGGTGTAAGAGTGTGTCTGTGTTAATGGGTATCAGTGTCTGTCATTGTTACTTGGTGTAAGTGTGTGTCTGTGTTACTGGGTATCAGTGTATGTCTTTGTTACTTGGTGTCAGTGTATGTCTGTGTTACTTGGTGTAAGTGTGTGTCTTTGTTACTTGGTGTCAGTGTATGTCTGTGTTACTTGGTGTAAGTGTATGTCTTTGTTACTTGGTGTAAGTGTGTGTCTGTGTTACTGGGTATCAGTGTATGTCTTTGTTACTTCGTGTCTGTGTATGTCTTTGTATACTTGGTGTCAGTGTCTGACTTTGTTACTTGGTGTCAGTGTATTTCTTTGTTACTGAGTGTCAGTGTCTGTCTTTGTTACTTGGTGTAAGTGTGTGTCTGTGTTACTGGGTATCAGAGTATGTCTTTGTTACTTGGTGTCAGTGTATGTCTGTGTCCTTGGTGTAAGTGTGTGTCTTTGTTACTTGGTGTCAGTGGATGTCTGTGTTACTTGGTGTAAGTGTATGTCTTTGTTACTTGGTGTCATTGCATGTCTTTGTTACTTGATGTAAGTGTATGCCTTTGTTACTTGGTGTCAGTGTATGTCTCTGTTACTTGGTGTAAGTGTGTGTCTGTGTTACTGGGTATCAGTGTATGTCTTTGTTACTTGGTGTCATTGTCTGTCTTTGTTCCTTGGTGTAAGTGTGTGTCTTTGTTAGTTGGTGTCAGTGTATGTCTGTGTTACTTGCTGTAAGAGTGTGTCTTTGTTAGTTGGTGTAAGTGTATGTCTTTGTTACTTGGTGTCAGTGTATGTCTGTGTTAGTTGGTGTAAGTGTTTGTCTGTGTTACTGGGTATCAGTGTATGTCTTTGTTACTTCGTGTCTGTGTATGTCGTTGTATACTTGGTGTCAGTGTCTGACTTTGTTACTTGGTGTCAGTGTGCTTCTTTGTTACTGAGTGTCAGTGTTTGTCTTTGTTACTGGGTGTCAGTGTATGTCTTTGTGACATGGTGTTAGTGTGTGTCTGTGTTACTGGGTATCAGTGCATGTCTTTGTCACTGGGTATCAGTGTCTGTCTTTGTTACTTGGTGTAAGTGTTTGTCTGTGTTACTGGGTATCAGAGTATGTCTTTGTTACTTGGTGTCAGTGTATGTCTGTGTCCTTGGTGTAAGTGTGTGTCTTTGTTACTTGGTGTCAGTGGATGTCTGTGTTACTTGGTGTAAGTGTATGTCTTTGTTACTTGGTGTCATTGCATGTCTTTGTTGCTTGGTGTAAGTGTATGCCTTTGTTACTTGGTTTCAGTGTATGTCTCTGTTACTTGGTGTAAGTGTGTGTCTGTGTTACTGGGTATCAGTGTAGGTCTTTGTTACTTGGTGTCATTGTCTGTCTTTGTTACTTGGTGTAAGTGTGTGTCTGTGCTACTGAGTATCAGTCTATGTCTTTGTTACTTGGTGTCAGTGTATGTCTGTGTTACTTGGTCTAAGAGTGTGTCTTTGTTAGTTGGTGTAAGTGTATGTCTTTGTTACTTGGTGTAAGTGTGTGTCTGTGTTCCTGGGTATCAGTGAATGTCTTTGTTACTTGGTGTCAGTGTATGTCTTTGTTACTTGGCGTAAGTGTGTGTCTGTGTTACTGGGTATCAGTGTATGTCTTTGTTACTTGGTGTCAGTGTGTGCCTTTGTTACTTGGTGTCAGTGTGTGCCTTTGTTACTTGGTGTCATTGTGTCTTTGTTATTGGGTGTGAGTGTATGTCTTTGTTACTGGGTGTCAGTTTAAGTCTTTGTGACTTGGTGTAAATGTGTGTCTGTGTTACTGGGTATCAGTGTCTGTCATTGTTACTTGGTGTAAGTGTGTGTCTGCGTTACTGGGTATCAGTGCATGCCTTTGCTCCTTGGTGTCAGTGTATGTCTGTGTTACTTGGTCTAAGTGTGTGTCTTTGTTACTTGGTGTCTGTGTATGTCTGTGATACATGGTGTAAGTGTGTGTCTGTGTTACTGGGTATCAGTGTATGTCTTTGTTAATTTGTGTCAGTGGATGTCTTTGTTACTTGGTGTCAGTGTGTGTCTTTGTTACTTGGTGTCAGTGTGTGTCTTTGTGACTGGGTGTCAGTGTATGCCTTTGTTGCTGGGTGTCAGTGTATGTCTTTGTGACTTGGTGTAAGTGTGTGTCTCTGTTACTGGGTTTCAGTGTCTGTCTTTGTTACTTGGTGTAAGTGTGTGTCTGTGTTACTGGGTATCAGTGTATGCCTTTGTTACTTGGTGTAAGTGTATGTCTTTGTTACTTGGTGTCAGTGTAGGTCTTTGATACTTTGTGTCAGTGTATGTCTGTGTTACTTGGTGTAAGTTTGTGTCTTTGTTACTTGGTGTCAGTGTATGTCTTTGTATACTTGGTGTCAGTGTGTTTCTTTGTTACTGGGTGTCAGTGTTTGTCTTTGTTACTGGGTGTCAGTGTATTTCTTTGTGACTTGGTGTTAGTGTGTGTCTGTGTTACAGGGTATCAGTGTCTGTCTTTTTTACTTGGTGTCAGTGTGTGCCTTTGTTACTTGGTGTCATTGTGTGTCTTTGTTATTGGGTGTGAGTGTATGTCTTTGTTACTGGGTGTCAGTTTAAGTCTTTGTGACTTGGTGTAAATGTGTGTCTGTGTTACTGGGTATCAGTGTCTGTCATTGTTACTTGGTGTAAGTGTGTGTCTGTGTTACAGGGTATCAGTGCATGTCTTTGTTACTTGGTGTCAGTGTATGTCTGTGTTACTTGGTCTAAGTGTGTGTCTTTGTTACTTGGTGTCTGTGTATGTCTGTGATACTTGGTGTAAGTGTGTGTCTGTGTTACTGGGTATCAGTGTATGTCTTTGTTAATTTGTGTCAGTGGATGTCTTTGTTACTGGGTTTCAGTGTCTGTCTTTGTTACTTGATGTAAGTGTGTGTCTGTGTTACTGGGTATCAGTGTATGCCTTTGTTGCTGGGTGTAAGTGTATGTCTTTGTTATTTTGTCTCAGTGTATGTCTTTGATACTTTGTGTCAGTGTATGTCTGTGTTACTTGGTGTAAGTGTGTGTCTGTGTTACTGGGTATCAGTGTATGTCTTTGTTAATTTGTGTCAGTGGGTGTCTTTGTTACTGGGTTTCAGTGTCTGTCTTTGTTACTTGATGTCAGTGTGTGTCTTTGTGACTGGGTATCAGTGTATGCCTTTGTTGCTGGGTGTAAGTGTATGTCTTTGTTATTTTGTCTCAGTGTATGTCTTTGATACTTTGTGTCAGTGAATGTCTGTGTTACTTGGTGTAAGTTGTCTCTTTGTTACTTGTTGTCAGTGTATGTATTTGTTACTTGGTGAAAGTGTGTGTCTGTGATTATGGGTATCAGTGTATGTCTCTGTTACTTGGTGTCTGTGTACGTCTTTGTATACTTAGTGTCAGTGTTTGTCTTTGTTACTTGGTGTCAGTGTGTTTCTTTGTTACTGGGTGTCAGTGTTTGTCTTTGTTACTGGGTGTCAGTGTATTTCTTTGTGACTTGGTGTTCGTGTGTGTCTGTGTTACAGGGTATCAGTGTATGTCTTTGTTACTGGGTATCAGTGTCTGTCTGTCTGTCTTTGTTACTTGGTGTAAGTGTGTGTCTGTCTTACTGGGTATCAGTGTATGTCTTTGTTACTTGCTGTCAGTGTATGTCTGTGTACTTGGTGTAACTGTGTGTCTTTGTTACTTGGTGTCAGTGTATGTCTGTGTTACTTGGTGTAAGTGTATGCCTTTGTTACTTGGTGTCAGTGTTTGTCTCTGTTACTTGGTGTAAGTGTGTGTCTGTGTTAATGGGTAACAGTGTATGTCTTTGTTACTTGGTGTCATTGTCTGTCTTTGTTACTTGGTGTAAGTGTGTGTCTGTGTTACTGGGTATCAGTGTCTGTCTTTGTTACTTGGAGTCAGTGTATGTCTGTGTTACTTAGTGTAAGTGTGTGTCTGTGTTACTGGGTATCAGTGTATGTCTTTGTTACTTGGTGTCAGTGTATGTCTTTGTTACTTGGTGTAAGTGTATGTCTTTGTTACTTGGTGTCAGTGTATGTCTGTGTTACTTGGTGTCAGTGTATGTCTTTGTTACTTGGTGTCAGTGTATGTCTTTGATACTTGGTGTAAATGTATGTCTGTGTTACTGGGTATCAGTGTATGTCTTTGTTACTTGGTGTAAGTGTATGTCTTTGTTACTTGGTGACAGTGCATGTCTTTGTTACTTGGTGTAAGTGTCTGTCTTTGTTACTTGGTGTCAGTGTGTGTCTGTGTTACTGGGTATCAGTGTATGTCTTTGTTTCTTGGTGTCAGTATACGTCTGTGTTACTTGGTGTAAGTGTGTGTCTGTGTTACTGGGTATCCGTGTGTGTCTTTGTATACTTGGTGTCAGTGTGTTTCTTTGTTACTGGGTGTCAGTGTTTGTCTTTGTTACTGGGTGTCAGTGTATTTCTTTGTGACTTGGTGTTAGTGTGTGTCTGTGTTACAGGGTATCAGTGTCTGTCTTTTTTACTTGGTGTCAGTGTGTGCCTTTGTTACTTGGTGTCATTGTGTGTCTTTGTTATTGGGTGTGAGTGTATGTCTTTGTTACTGGGTGTCAGTTTAAGTCTTTGTGACTTGGTGTAAATGTGTGTCTGTGTTACTGGGTATCAGTGTCTGTCATTGTTACTTGGTGTAAGTGTGTGTCTGTGTTACAGGGTATCAGTGCATGTCTTTGTTACTTGGTGTCAGTGTATGTCTGTGTTACTTGGTCTAAGTGTGTGTCTTTGTTACTTGGTGTCTGTGTATGTCTGTGATACTTGCTGTAAGTGTGTGTCTGTGTTACTGGGTATCAGTGTATGTCTTTGTTAATTTGTGTCAGTGGATGTCTTTGTTACTGGGTTTCAGTGTCTGTCTTTGTTACTTGATGTAAGTGTGTGTCTGTGTTACTGGGTATCAGTGTATGCCTTTGTTGCTGGGTGTAAGTGTATGTCTTTGTTATTTTGTCTCAGTGTATGTCTTTGATACTTTGTGTCAGTGTATGTCTGTGTTACTTGGTGTAAGTTGTCTCTTTGTTACTTGTTGTCAGTGTATGTATTTGTTACTTGGTGAAAGTGTGTGTCTGTGATTATGGGTATCAGTGTATGTCTCTGTTACTTGGTGTCTGTGTACGTCTTTGTATACTTAGTGTCAGTGTTTGTCTTTGTTACTTGGTGTCAGTGTGTTTCTTTGTTACTGGGTGTCAGTGTTTGTCTTTGTTACTGGGTGTCAGTGTATTTCTTTGTGACTTGGTGTTCGTGTGTGTCTGTGTTACAGGGTATCAGTGTATGTCTTTGTTACTGGGTATCAGTGTTTGTCTGTCTGTCTTTGTTACTTGGTGTAAGTGTGTGTCTGTCTTACTGGGTATCAGTGTATGTCTTTGTTACTTGCTGTCAGTGTATGTCTGTGTACTTGGTGTAACTGTGTGTCTTTGTTACTTGGTGTCAGTGTATGTCTGTGTTACTTGGTGTAAGTGTATGCCTTTGTTACTTGGTGTCAGCGCATGCCTCTGTTACTTGGTGTAAGTGTATGCCTTTGTTACTTGGTGTCAGTGTTTGTCTCTGTTACTTGGTGTAAGTGTGTGTCTGTGTTAATGGGTAACAGTGTATGTCTTTGTTACTTGGTGTCATTGTCTGTCTTTGTTACTTGGTGTAAGTGTGTGTCTGTGTTACTGGGTATCAGTGTCTGTCTTTGTTACTTGGAGTCAGTGTATGTCTGTGTTACTTAGTGTAAGTGTGTGTCTGTGTTACTGGGTATCAGTGTATGTCTTTGTTACTTGGTGTCAGTGTATGTCTTTGTTACTTGGTGTAAGTGTATGTCTTTGTTACTTGGTGTCAGTGTATGTCTGTGTTACTTGGTGTCAGTGTATGTCTTTGTTACTTGGTGTCAGTGTATGTCTTTGATACTTGGTGTAAATGTATGTCTGTGTTACTGGGTATCAGTGTATGTCTTTGTTACTTGGTGTAAGTGTATGTCTTTGTTACTTGGTGACAGTGCATGTCTTTGTTACTTGGTGTAAGTGTCTGTCTTTGTTACTTGGTGTCAGTGTGTGTCTGTGTTACTGGGTATCAGTGTATGTCTTTGTTTCTTGGTGTCAGTATACGTCTGTGTTACTTGGTGTAAGTGTGTGTCTGTGTTACTGGGTATCCGTGTGTGTCTTTGTTACTTGGTGTCAGTGTATGTCTTTGTTACCTGGTGTAAGTGTATGTCTTTGTTACTTGGTGTCAGTGTATTTCTTTGTTACTTGGTGTAAGTGTGTGTCTGTGTTACTGAGTATCAGTGTATGTCTTTGTTACTTGGTGTAAGTGTGTGTCTGTGTTACTGGGGATCAGTGAATGCCTTTGTTACTTGGTGTCAGTGTATGTTTTTTTTGCTGGGTGTCAGTGTATGTCTTTGTTACTGGGTGTCAGTGTATGCCTTTGTTACTTGGTGTCTCTGTGAATGTCTTTGTTCCTTGGTGTAAGTGTGTGTCTGTGTAACTGAGTATCAGTGTATGTCTTTGTTACTTGGTGTAAGTGTGTGTCTGTGCAACTGGGTATCTTTGTATGTCTTTGTTACTTGGTGTCAGTGTATGTCTTTGTTACTTGGTGTCAGTATACGTCTGTGTTACTTGGTGTAAGTGTGTGTCTGTGTTACTGGGTATCCGTGTGTGTCTTTGTTACTTGGTGTCAGTGTATGTCTTTGTTACTTGGTGTAAGTGTATGTCTTTGTTACTTGGTGTCAGTGTATTTCTTTGTTACTTGGTGTAAGTGTGTGTCTGTGTTACTGAGTATCAGTGTATGTCTTTGTTACTTGGTGTAAGTGTGTGTCTGTGTTACTGGGGATCAGTGAATGCCTTTGTTACTTGGTGTCAGTGTATGTTTTTTTTGCTGGGTGTCAGTGTATGTCTTTGTTACTGGGTGTCAGTGTATGCCTTTGTTACTTGGTGTCTCTGTGAATGTCTTTGTTCCTTGGTGTAAGTGTGTGTCTGTGTAACTGAGTATCAGTGTATGTCTTTGTTACTTGGTGTAAGTGTGTGTCTGTGCAACTGGGTATCTTTGTATGTCTTTGTTACTTGGTGTCAGTGTATGTCTTTGTTACTTGGTGTAAGTGTGTGTCTGTATTACTGGGTATCAGTGAATGTCTTTGTTACTTGGTGTCAGTGTATGTCTTTGTTACTTGGTGTAAGTGTGTGTCTGTGTTACTGGGTATCAGTGTATGTCTTTGTTACTTGGTGTCATTGTGTGTCTTTGTTACTGGGTGTGAGTGTATGTCTTTGTTACTGGGTGTCAGGTTAAGTCTTTGTCACTTGGTGTAAGTGTGTGTCTGTGTTACTGGGTATCCGTGTTTGTCTTTGTAACTTGGTGTCAGTGTATGTCTTTGTTACTTGGTGTAAGTGTATGTCTTTGTTACTTGGTGTCAGTGTATTTCTTTGTTACTTGGTGTAAGTGTGTGTCTGTGTTACTGAGTATCAGTGTATATCTTTGTTACTTGGTGTAAGTGTGTGTCTGTGTTACTGGGGATCAGTGAATGCCTTTGTTACTTGGTGTCAGTGTATGTTTGTTTTACTGGGTGTCAGTGTATGTCTTTGTTACTGGGTGTCAGTGTATGCCTTTGTTACTTGGTGTCTCTGTGAATGTCTTTGTTCCTTGGTGTAAGTGTGTGTCTGTGTACCTGGTATCAGTGTATGTCTTTGTTACTTGGTGTAAGTGTGTGTCTGTGCAACTGGGTATCTTTGTATGTCTTTGTTACTTGGTGTCAGTGTATGTCTTTGTTACTTGGTGTAAGTGTGTGTCTGTATTACTGGGTATCAGTGAATGTCTTTGTTACTTGGTGTCAGTGTATGTCTTTGTTACTTGGTGTAAGTGTGTGTCTGTGTTACTGGGTATCAGTGTATGTCTTTGTTAGTTGTTGTCGTTGTGTGCCTTTGTTACTTGGTGTCATTGTGTGTCTTTGTTACTGGGTGTGAGTGTATGTCTTTGTGACTGGGTGTCAGGTTAAGTCTTTGTCACTTGGTGTAAGTGTGTGTCTGTGTTACTGGGTATCAGTGTCTGTCATTGTTACTTGGTGTAAGTGTGTGTCTGTGTTACTGGGTATCAGTGTATGTCTTTGTTACTTGGTGTCAGTGTCTGTCTGTGTTACTTGGTCTAAGTGTGTGTCTTTGTTACTTGGTGTCAGTGTATGTCTGTGTTACTTGGTGTAAGTGTATGTCTTTGTTACTTGGTGTCAGTGTATGTCTTTGTTACATGGTGTAAGTGTGTGTCTGTGTTACTGGGTATCAGTGTATGTCTTTGTAACTTGGTGTCTGTGTATGTCTGTGATACTTGGTGTAAGTGTGTGTCTGTGTGGCTGGGTATCAGTGTATTTCTTTGTTACTTGTTGTCAGTGTGTGTCTGTTACTGGGTATCAGTGAATGTCTTTGTTAATTTGTGTCAGTGGATGTCTTTGCTACTTGGTGACAGTGTGTGTCTTTCTTGCTGGGTGTCAGTGTATGTGTTTGTTGCTGGGTGTCAGTTTATGTCTTTGTTAATTGGTGTCAGTGTATGTCTTTGTTACTTGGTGTAAGTGTGTGTCTGTGTTACTGGGTATCAGTGCATGTCTGTGTTACTTGGTGCAACTGTACGTCTTTGTTACTTGGTGTCAGTGCATGTCTTTGTTACTTGGTGTAAGTGTATGCCTTTGTTACTTGGTGTCAGTGTATGTCTCTGTTACTTGGTGTAAGTGTGTGTCTGTGTTACTGGGTATCAGTGTATGTCTTTGTTACTTGGTGTCATTGTCTGTCTTTGTTACTTGGTGTAAGTGTGTGTCTTTGTTACTTGGTGTCATTGTATGTCTTTGTTACTTGGTGTAAGTGTATGTCTTTGTTACTTGGTGTCATTGTATGTCATTGTTACTTGGTGTAAGTGTATGTCTTTGTTACTTGGTGTCAGCGTATGTCTTTGTTACTTGGTGTAAGTGTATGTCTTTGCTACTTGGTGTCAGTGTATGTCTTTGTTACTTGGTGTAAGTGTGTGTCTGTGCAACTGGGTATCTTTGTATGTCTATGTTACTTGGTGTCAGTGTATGTCTTTGTTACTTGGTGTAAGTGTGTGTATGTATTACTGGGTATCAGAGAATGTCTTTGTTAGTTGGTGTCAGTGTATGTCTTTGTTACTTGGTGTAAGTGTGTGTCTGTGTTACTGGGTATCAGTGTATGTCTTTGTTACTTGGTGTCATTGTGTGTCTTTGTTACTGGGTGTGAGTGTATGTCTTTGTTACTGGGTGTCAGGTTAAGTCTTTGTCACTTGGTGTAAGTGTGTGTCTGTGTTACTGGGTATCAGTGTCTGTCATTGTTACTTGGTGTAAGTGTGTGTCTGTGTTACTGGGTATCAGTGTATGTCTTTGTTACTTGGTGTCAGTGTCTGTCTGTGTGACTTGGTCTAAGTGTGTGTCTTTGTTTCTTGGTGTCAGTGTATGTCTGTGTTACTTGGTGTAAGTGTATGTCTTTGTTACTTGGTGTCAGTGTTTGTCTTTGTTACATGGTGTAAGTGTGTGTCTGTGTTACTGGGTATCAGTGTATGTCTTTGTAACTTGCTGTCTGTGTATGTCTGTGATACTTGGTGTAAGTGTGTGTCTGTGTGGCTGGGTATCAGTGTATGTCTTTGTGACTTGTTGTAAGTGTGTGTCTGTTACTGGGTATCAGTGAATGTCTTTGTTAATTTGTGTCAGTGGATGTCTTTGTTACTTGGTGACAGTGTGTGTCTTTGTTACTTGGTGTAAGTGTATGTCTTTGTTACTTGGTGTCAGTGTATTTCTTTGTTACTTGGTGTAAGTGTGTGTCTGTATTACTGAGTATCAGTGTATATCTTTGTTACTTGGTGTAAGTGTGTGTCTGTGTTACTGGGGATCAGTTAATGCCTTTGTTACTTGGTGTCAGTGTATGTTTTTTTTACTGGGTGTCAGTGTATGTCTTTGTTACTGGGTGTCAGTGTATGCCTTTGTTACTTGGTGTCTCTGTGAATGTCTTTGTTCCTTGGTGTAAGTGTGTGTCTGTGTAACTGAGTATCAGTGTATGTCTTTGTTACTTGGTGTAAGTGTGTGTCTGTGCAACTGGGTATCTTTGTATGTCTTTGTTACTTGGTGTCAGTGTATGTCTTTGTTACTTGGTGTAAGTGTGTGTCTGTATTACTGGGTATCAGTGAATGTCTTTGTTACTTGGTGTCAGTGTATGTCTTTGTTACTTGGTGTAAGTGTGTGTCTGTGTTACTGGGTATCAGTGTATGTCTTTGTTACTTGGTGTCGTTGTGTGCCTTTGTTACTTGGTGTCATTGTGTGTCTTTGTTACTGGGTGTGAGTGTATGTCTTTGTTACTGGGTGTCAGGTTAAGTCTTTGTCACTTGGTGTAAGTGTGTGTCTGTGTTACTGGGTATCAGTGTCTGTCATTGTTACTCGGTGTAAGTGTGTGTCTGTGTTACTGGGTATCAGTGTATGTCTTTGTTACTTGGTGTCAGTGTCTGTCTGTGTTACTTGGTCTAAGTGTGTGTCTTTGTTACTTGGTGTCAGTGTATGTCTTTGTTACTTGGTGTCAGTGTATGTCTTTGTTACATGGTGTAAGTGTGTGTCTGTGTTACTGGGTATCAGTGTATGTCTTTGTAACTTGGTGTCTGTGTATGTCTGTGATACTTGGTGTAAGTGTGTGTCTGTGTGGCTGGGTATCAGTGTATTTCTTAGTTACTTGTTGTAAGTGTGTGTCTGTTACTGGGTATCAGTGAATGTCTTTGTTAATTTGTGTCAGTGGATGTCTTTGTTACTTGGTGACAGTGTGTGTCTTTGTTGCTGGGTGTCAGTGTATGTGTTTGTTGCTGGGTGTCAGTTTATGTCTTTGTTAATTGGTGTCAGTGTATGTCTTTGTTACTTGGTGTAAGTGTGTGTCTTTGTTACTGGGTATCAGTGTATGTCTGTGTTACTTGGTGCAACTGTACGTCTTTGTTACTTGGTGTCAGTGCATGTCTTTGTTACTTGGTGTAAGTGTATGCCTTTGTTACTTGGTGTCAGTGTATGTCTCTGTTACTTGGTGTAAGTGTGTGTCTGTGTTACTGGGTATCAGTGTATGTCTTTGTTACTTGGTGTCATTGTCTGTCTTTGTTACTTGGTGTAAGTGTGTGTCTTTGTTACTTGGTGTCATTGTTTGTCTTTGTTACTTGGTGTAAGTGTATGTCTTTGTTACTTGGTGTCATTGTATGTCTTTGTTACTTGGTGTAAGTGTATGTCTTTGTTACTTGGTGTCAGCGTATGTCTTTGTTACTTGGTGTAAGTGTATGTCTTTGCTACTTGGTGTCAGTGCATGTCTTTGTTACTTGGTGTAAGTGTGTGTCTGTGTTACTGGGTATCAGTGTATGTCTTTGTTACTTGGTGTCAGTGTATGTCTTTGTTAATTGGTGTAAGTGTGTGTCTGTGTAACTGCGTCTCAGTGTATGTCTTTGTTACTTGTTGTCAGTGTATGTCTTTGTTACTTGGTGTAAGTGTATGTCTTTGTTACTTGGTGTAAGTGTGTGTCTGTGTTACTGGGTATCAGTGCATGTCTTTGTAACTTGGTGTCAATGTGTGTCTTTGTTACTGGGTGTCAGTGCATGTCATTGTTACTGGGTGTCAGTGCATGTCTTTGTTACTGGGCATCAGTGTTTGTCTTTGTTACTTGGTGTATGAGTGTGTCTGTATTGTTGGGTATCTGCATATGTCTTTGTTAATTGGTGTCAGTGGATGTCTGTGTTACTTGGTGTAAGTGTGTGTCTTTCTTACTTGGTTTCAGTGTGTTTCTGTGTTACTTGGTGTATGTGTGTGTCTGTGTAACTGGGTATCAGTGTATGTCTTTGTTAATTGTTGAAAGTGTGTGTCTGTGTTACTGCGTCTCAGTGTATGTCTTTGTTACTTGTTGTCAGTGTATGTCTTTTTTACTTGGTGTAAGTGTATGTCTTTGTTACTTGGTGTCAGTGTATGTCTTTGTTGCTTGGTGTCAGTGTGTATCTGTGTTACTGGGTATCAGTGCATGTCTTTGTTACTTGGTGTCAGTGTGTGTCTTTGTTACTGGGTGTCAGTGCATGTATTTTTTACTGGGTGTCAGTGCATGTCTTTGTTACTTGGTGTCAGAGTGTGTCTGTATTGCTGGGTATCTGTATATGTCTTTGTTACTTGGTGTCAGTGGATGTCTGTGTAACTTGGTGTAAGTGTGTGTCTTTGTTAGTTGGTGTACGAGTATATCTTTGTTACTTGGTGTCAGTGTATGTCTGTGTTATTTGGTGTAAGTGTATGTATTTTTTACTTGGTGTCGGTGTATGTCTTTGTTACTTGGTGTCAGTGTTTGTCTGTGTTACTGGGTATCAGTGTTTGTCTTTGTTAGTTGGTGTCTGTGTATGTCTGTGATACTTGGTGTAAGTGTGTGTCTGTGTTACCGGGTATCAGTGTATGTCTTTGTAACTTGGTTTAAGTGTGTGTCTGTGTTACTGGGTATCAGTGAATGTCTTTGTGACTTGGTGTCAGTGTATGTCTTTGTTACTTGGTGTCAGTGTGTGCCTTTGTTACTTGGTGTCATTGTGTGTCTTTGTTACTGGGTGTGAGTGTATGTCTTTGTTACTGGGTGTCAGTTTAAGTCTTTGTGACTTGGTGTAAGTGTGTGTCTGTGTTACTGGGTATCAGTGTATGTCTTTGTTACTTGGTGTCATTGTATGTCTGTGTTACTTGGTGTAAGTGTATGTCTTTGTTACTTGGTGTCAGTGTATGTCTTTGTTACTTGGTGTAAGTGTATGTCTTTGTTACTTGGTGTCAGTGTATGTCTTTGTTACTTGGTGTCAGTGTATGTCTTTGCTACATGGTGTCAGTGTATGTCTTTGATACATGGTGTAAGTGTATGTCTGTGTCACTGGGTATCAGTGTCTGTCTTTGTTACTTGGTGTAAGTGTGTGTCTGTGTTACTGGGTATCAGTGCATGTCTTTGTTACTTGGTGCCAGTGTGTGTCTTTGTTACTGGGTGTCAGTGCATGTATTTGTTACTGGGTGTCAGTGCATGTCTTTGTTACTGGGCATCAGTGTCTGTCTTTGTTACTTGGTGTCAGAGTGTGTCTGTATTGCTGGGTATCTGTATATGTCTTTGTTACTTGGTGTCAGTGGATGTCTGTGTTACTTGGTGTAAGTGTGTGTCTTTCTTACTTCGTGTAAGTGCATGTCTTTGTTACTTGGTGTCAGTGGATGTCTGTGTAACTTGGTGTAAGTGTGTGTCTTTGTTAGTTGGTGTAAGAGTATATGTTTGTTACTTGGTGTCAGTGTACGTCTGTGTTATTTGTTGTAAGTGTATGTATTTGTTACTTGGTGTCGGTGTATGTCTTTGTTACTTGGTGTCAGTGTTTGTCTGTGTAACTGGGTATCAGTGTTTGTCTTTTTAGTTGGTGTCTGTGTATGTCTGTGATACTTGGTGTAAGTGTGTGTCTTTGTTACTTGGTGTAATTGTCTGTCTTTGTTACTTAGTGTCATTGTGTGTCTTTGTTACTGGGTGTGAGTGTATGTCTGTTTTAGTTGGTGTAAATGTGTGTCTGTGTTATTGGGTATCAGTGTATGTCTTTGTTACTTGGTGCAGGTGTGTGTCTGTTTTACTGGGTATCAGTGTATGTCTTTGTTACTTGGTGTCAGTGTATGTCTTTGTTACTTGGTGTAAGTGTATGTCTTTGTTTCTTGGTGTCAGTGTATGTCTTTGTTACTTGGTGTAAGTGTGTGTCTTTGTTACTTGGTGTCAGTGTATGTCTTTGTTACTTGGTGTCAGTGTATGTCATTGTTACTTGGTGTCAGTGTATGTCTTTGTTATTTGGTGTAAGTGTATGTCTTTGTTACTTGGTGTCAGTGTATGTCTTTGTTACTTGGTGGAAGTGTGTGTCTGTGTTACTGGGTGTGAGTGCATGTCTGTTTTAGTTGGTGTAAATGTGTGTCTGTGTTATTGGGTATCAGTGTATGTCTTTGTTACTTGGTGCAGGTGTGTGTCTGTTTTACTGGGTATCAGTGTATGTCTTTGTTACTTGGTGTCAGTGTATGTCTTTGTTACTTGGTGTAAGTGTATGTCTTTGTTACTTGGTGTAAGTGTATGTCTTTGATACATGGTGTAAGTGTATGTCTGTGTCACTGGGTATCAGTGTCTGTCTTTGTTACTTGGTGTAAGTGTGTGTCTGTGTTACTGGGTATCAGTGTATGTCTTTGTTACTTGGTGTCAGTGTATGTCTTTTTTATTGGTGTAAGTGTATGTCTTTGTTACTTCGTGTCAGTGTATGTCTTTGTTACTTGGTGTAAGTTTGTGTCTGTGTTGCTGGGTATCAGTGTCTGTCTTTGTTACTTGGTGTCAGTGTATGTCTTTGCTACATGGTGTCAGTGTATGTCTTTGATACATGGTGTAAGTGTATGTCTGTGTCACTGGGTATCAGTGTCTGTCTTTGTTACTTGGTGTAAGTGTGTGTCTGTGTTACTGGGTATCAGTGTATGTCTTTGTTACTTGGTGTCAGTGTATGTCTTTTTTATTGGTGTAAGTGTATGTCTTTGTTACTTCGTGTCAGTGTATGTCTTTGTTACTTGGTGTAAGTGTGTGTCTGTGTTACTGGGTATCAGTGTCTGTCTTTGTTACTTGGTGTCAGTGTGTGTCTGTGTTACTTGGTGTATGTGTGTGTCTGTGTAACTGGGTATCAGTGTATGTCTTTGTTAATTGGTGTAAGTGTGTGTCTGTGTTACTGCGTCTCAGTGTATGTCTTTGTTACTTGTTGTCAGTGTATGTCTTTTTTACTTGGTGTAAGTGTATGTCTTTGTTACTTGGTGTCATTGTATGTCTTTGTTACTTGGTGTAAGTGTGTGTCTGTGTTACTGGGTATCAGTGCATGTCTTTGTTACTTGGTGCCAGTGTGTGTCTTTGTTACTGGGTGTCAGTGCATGTATTTGTTACTGGGTGTCAGTGCATGTCTTTGTTACTGGGCATCAGTGTCTGTCTTTGTTACTTGGTGTCAGAGTGTGTCTGTATTGCTGGGTATCTGTATATGTCTTTGTTACTTGGTGTCAGTGGATGTCTGTGTTACTTGGTGTAAGTGTGTGTCTTTCTTACTTCGTGTAAGTGCATGTCTTTGTTACTTGGTGTCAGTGGATGTCTGTGTAACTTGGTGTAAGTGTGTGTCTTTGTTAGTTGGTGTAAGAGTATATGTTTGTTACTTGGTGTCAGTGTACGTCTGTGTTATTTGTTGTAAGTGTATGTATTTGTTACTTGGTGTCGGTGTATGTCTTTGTTACTTGGTGTCAGTGTTTGTCTGTGTAACTGGGTATCAGTGTTTGTCTTTTTTAGTTGGTGTCTGTGTATGTCTGTGATACTTGGTGTAAGTGTGTGTCTGTGTTCCCGGGTATCAGTGTACGTCTTTGTAACTTGGTTTAAGTGTGTGTCTGTGTTACTGCGTATCAGTGAATGTCTTTGTTACTTGGTGTCAGTGTATGTCTTTGTTACTTGGTGTCAGTGTGTGACTTTGTTACTTGGTGTCATTGTGTGTCTTTGTTACTGGGTGTGAGTGTATGTCTGTTTTACTGGGTATCAGTGTATGTCTTTGTTACTTGGTGTCAGTGTATGTCTTTGTTACTTGGTGTAAGTGTATGTCTTTGTTTCTTGGTGTCAGTGTATGTCTTTGTTACTTGGTGTAAGTGTGTGTCTTTGTTACTTGGTGTCAGTGTATGTCTTTGTTACTTGGTTTCAGTGTATGTCATTGTTACTTGGTGTCAGTGTATGTCTTTGTTATTTGGTGTAAGTGTATGTCTTTGTTACTTGGTGTCAGTGTATGTCTTTGTTACTTGGTGGAAGTGTGTGTCTGTGTTACTGGGTGTGAGTGCATGTCTGTTTTAGTTGGTGTAAATGTGTGTCTGTGTTATTGGGTATCAGTGTATGTCTTTGTTACTTGGTGCAGGTGTGTGTCTGTTTTACTGGGTATCAGTGTATGTCTTTGTTACTTGGTGTCAGTGTATGTCTTTGTTACTTGGTGTAAGTGTATGTCTTTGTTTCTTGGTGTCAGTGTATGTCTTTGTTACTTGGTGTAAGTGTGAGTCTTTGTTACTTGGTGTCAGTGTATGTCTTTGTTACTTGGTGTCAGTGGATGTCTTTGGTAATTGGTGTAAGTGCGTGCCTGTGTTACTGGATATCAGTGTATGTCTTTGTTACTTGGTGTCAGTGTGTGTCTTTGTTACTGGGTGTCAGTGTATGTCTTTGTTACTGGGTGTCAGTGTATGTGTTTGTTTCTTTGTGTCAGTGTATGTCTGTGTTAGTTGGTGAAAGTGTGTGTCTGTGTTATTGGATATCAGTGTATGTCTTTGTTACTTGGTGTAAGTGTGTGCCTGTGTTACTGGGTATCAGTGTCTGTCTTTGTTACCTGGTGTCAGTGTATGTCTTTGTTACTGGGTGTCAGTGCGTGTCTGTGTTACTGGGTATAATTGTATGTCTTTGTTACTTGGTGTCTGTGTATGTCTTTGTACTTGGTGTAAGTGGATGTCTTTGTTACTTGGTGTCAGTGTATGTCTGTGTTACTTGGTGTCAGTGTGTGTCTTTGTTACTTGGTGTCAGTTTTTCTCTGTGTTACTGGGTGTCAGTGTGTATCTGTCTTACTGGGTATCAGTGTATGTCATTGTTACTTGGTGTAGGTGTGTGTCTGTGTTTCTGGGTATCAGTTTATGTCTTTGTTAAATGGTGTCAGTGTATGTCTTTGTTACTTGGTGTAAGTGTATGTCTTTGTTACTTGGTGTCAGTGTATGTCTGTGTTACTTGGTGTCAGTGTATGTCATTGTTACTTGGTGTCAGTGGATGTCTTTGTTATTTGGTGTAAGTGTATGTCTTTGTTACTTGGTGTCAGTGTATGTCTTTGTTACTTGGTGTAAGTGTGTGTCTGTGTTACTGGGTATCAGTGTATGTCTTTGTTAATTGGTGTCAGTGTATGTCTCTGTTACTTGGTGTCAGTGTGTGTCTTTGTTACTTGGTGTAAGTGTGTGTCTGTGTTACTGGGTATCAGTGTATGTCTTTGTTACTTGGTGTCAGTGTGTTTCTTTGTTGCTGGGTGCAGTCTATGTCTTTGTTACTGGGTGTCAGTGTGTGCCTTTGTGACTTGGTGTAAGTGTGTGTCTGTCTTACTGGGTATCAGTCTCTGTCTTTGTTACTTGGTGTAACTGTGTGTCTGTGTTACTGGGTATCAGTGTATGTCTTTGTTACTTGGTATCAGTGTATGTCTTTGTTTTTTGGTGTAAGTGTATGTCTTTGTTACTTGGTGTCAGTGTATGTCTTTGTTTCTTGGTGTAAGTGTATGTCTGTGTTACTGGGTATCAGTGTATGTCTTTGTTACTTGGTGTCAGTGTCTGTCTTTGCTACTTTGTGTAAGTGTGTGTCTGTGTTACTGGGTATCAGTGTATGTCTTTGTTTATTGGTGTCAGTGTATGTCTTTGTTACTTGTTGTAAGTGTGTGTCTGTGTTACTGGGTATCAGTGTATGTATTTGTGACTTGCTGTAAGTGTGTGTCTGTGTTACTGGGTATGAGTGTCTGTCTTTGTTACTGGGTGTCAGTGCATGTCTTTGTTACTGGGTGTCAGTGTATGTCTTTGTGACTTGGTTTAAGTGTGTGTCTGTGTTACTGGGTATCAGTATCTGTCTTTGTTACTTGGTGTAAGTGCAAGTCATTGTTACTTGGTGTCAGTGTATGTCTTTGATACTTGGTGTCAGTGTATGTCTGTGTTAGTTGGTGTAAATGTGTGTCTGTGTTATTGTGTATCTGTGTATGTCTTTGTTACTTGGTGTAGGTGTGTGTCTGCTTTACTGGGTTTCAGTGTATGTCTTTGTTACTTGGTGTAAGTGTATGTCTTTGTTTCTTGGTGTCAGTGTATGTCTTTGTTACTTGGTGTCTGTGTGTGTCTTTGTTACTTGGTGTCAGTGTATGTCTTTGTTACTTGGTGTCAGTGTGTGTCTTTGTTACTGGGTGTCAGTGTATTTGTTTGCTACTGGGTGTCAGTGCATGTGTTTGTTTCTTTGTGTCAGTGTATGTCTGTGTTAGTTGGTGTAAGTGTGTGTCTGTGTTATTGGGTATCAGTGTATGTCTTTGTTACTTGGTGTAAGAGTGTGTCTGTGTTACTGTGTATCAGTGCCTGTCTTTGTTACTTGGTGTCAGTGTATGTCTTTGTTACTGGGTGTCAGTGAGTGTCTGTGTTACTGGGTATAATTGTATGTCTTTGTGACTT
Source organism: Heterodontus francisci (assembly GCF_036365525.1). Classification (NCBI taxonomy): domain Eukaryota; kingdom Metazoa; phylum Chordata; class Chondrichthyes; order Heterodontiformes; family Heterodontidae; genus Heterodontus; species Heterodontus francisci. Next base: position 68,002,099 of record NC_090391.1, read on the forward strand.
GGTGTAAGTGTATGTCTTTATTACTTGGTGTCAGTGTATGTCCTTGATACTTGGTGTCAGTGTATGTCTGTGTTACTTGGTGTAAGTGTGTGTCTTTGTTACTTGGTGACAGTGTATGTCTTTGCTACTGGGTATCAGTGTATGTCTTTGTTACTTGGTGTCAGTGTATGTCTTTGTTACTTTGTGTAAGTGTGTGTCTGTGTTACTGGGTATCAGTGTATGTATTTGTGACTTGCTGTAAGTGTGTGTCTGTGTTACTGGGTATCAGTGTCTGTCTTTGTTACTGGGTGTCAGTGTGTGTCTTTGTGACCGGGTGTAAGTGTGGTTCTGTGTTACTGGATATCAGTGTCATTCTTTGTTACTTGGTGTAAGTGCAAGTCATTGTTACTTGGTGTCAGTGTATGTCCTTGATACTTGGTGTCAGTGTATGTCTGTGTTACTTGTTGTAAGTTTGTGTCTTTGTTACTTGGTGTCAGTGTCTGTCTTTGTTACTTGGTGTCAGTGTATGTCTGCGTTACTTTGTGTAAGTGTATGTCTTTGTTACTTGGTGTCAGTGTATGTATTTGTTGCTTGGTGTAAGTGTATATCTTTGTTACTTGGTGTCAGTGTATGTCTTTGTTACTTGGTGTAAGTGTGTGTCTGTGTTACTGGGTATCAGTGTTTGTCTTTGTGACTTGGTGTAAGTGTTTGTCTGTGTTACTGGGTATCAGTGTTTGTCTTTGTGACTTGGTGTAAGTGTTTGTCTGTGTTACTGGGGGTCAGTGTGTGTTTCTAACTGGGTGTCAGTTTGTGTCTGTGTTACTGGGTATCAGTGTATGTCTTTGTTACTGGGTATCAGTGTATGTCTTTGTTACTTGGTGTAAGTGTATGTCTTTGTTAGTTGGTGTCAGTGTATGTGTTTGTGACTTGGTGTCAGTGTATGTCTTTGTTACAGGGTGTCAGTGTCTGTCTTTGTTACTTGGTGTAAGTGTGTGCCTGTGTTACTGGGTATCAGTGTATGTCTTTGTTACTTGGTGTAAGTGTGTGTCTGTGTTACTTTGTATCAGTGTATGTCTTTGTTACAGGGTGTCAGTGTGTGTCTTTGTGACTTGGTGTCAGTGCGTGTCTGTGTTACTGGGGGTCAGTGTGTGTCTTTGTGACTTGGTGCCAGTGTATGTCTTTGTTACTTGGTGTAAGTGTGTGTCTGTGATACAGGGTATCAGTGTATGTCTTTGTTACTTGGTGTCAGTGTATGTCTGTGTTACTTGGTGTAAGTGTGTGTCTGTGTATCAGTGTATGTCTTTGTGACTTGGTGTCAGTGTATGTCTGTGTTACTGGGTGTCAGTGTGTGTCTGTGTTACTGGGTATCAGTGTATGTCTTTGTGACTTGGTATCAGTGTATGTCTTTTTTAATGGGTGTCAGTGTGTGTCTGTGGAACTGGGTATCAGTGTCTGTCTTTGTGACTTGGTATCAGTGTATGTCTTTGTTACTGGTTTCAGTGTGTGCCTGTGTTCCAGGGTATCAGTGTATGTCTTTGTGATTGGTGTCAGTGTATGTCTTTGTTACTGGGTGTCAGTGTGTGTCTTTGTGACTTGGTGTCAATGTATGTCTTTGTTACTTGGTGTAAGTGTGCGTCTGTGATACTGGGTATCAGTGTATTTCTTTGTTACTTGGTGTCAGTGTATGTCTGTGTTACTTGGTGTAAGTGAGTGTCTGTGTATCAGTGTATGTCTTTGTGACTTGGTGTCTGTGTATGCCTTTGTTACAGGGTATCAGTGTATGTCTTTGTTACTTGGTGTAAGTGTGTTTCGGTGTTACTGGGTATCAGTGTATGTCTTTGTTACTTGGTGTCAGTGTATGTCAAAATACTTGGTGTAAGTGTATGTCTTTGTTACTTGGTGTAATTGTCTGCGTTTGTTTCTTGGTGTAAGTTTATGTCTTTGTTCCTTGGTGTAAGTGTGTGTCTTTGTTACTTGGTGTAAGTGTATGACTTTGTTACTTGGTGTCAGTGTATGTCTTTGTTACTTGGTGCCAGTGATTGTCTGTGTTACTGGGTATCAGTGTATGTCTTTGTGACTTGGTGTCAGTGTACGTCTTTGTTACTGGGTGTCAGTGTGTGTCTGTGTTACTGGGTATCAGTGTATGTCTTTGTGACTTGGTATCAGTGTATGTCTTTGTTCCTGGGTGTCAGTGTGTGTCTTTGTGACTGGGTATCAGTGTCTGTCTTTGTGACTTGGTATCAGTGTATGTCTTTGTTACTGGCTGTCAGTGTGTGTCTGTGTTCCTGGGTATCAGTGTATGTCGATGTGACTTTGTGTCAGTGTATGTCTTTGTTACTGGGTGTCAGTGTGTGTCTTTGTGACTTGTTGTCAGTGTATGTCTTTGTTACTTGGTGTAAGTGTGTGTCTGTGATACAGGGTATCAGTGTATGTCTTTGTTACTTGGTGTCAGTGTATTTCTGTGTTACTTGGTGTAAGTGTGTGTCTGTGTGTCAGTGTATGTCTTTGTGACTTGGTGTCAGTGTATGTCTGTGTTACTGGGTGTCAGTGTGTGTCTGTGTTACTGGGTATAAGTGTATGTCTTTGTGACTTGGTATCAGTGTATGTCTTTTTTACTGGGTGTCAGTGTTTGTCTGTGGAACTGGGTATCAGTGTCTGTCTTTGTGACTTGGTATCAGTGTATGTTTTTGTTACTGCTTTCAGTGTGTGCCTGTGTTCCAGGGTATCAGTGTATGTCTTTGTGATTGGTGTCAGTGTATGTCTTTGTTACTGGGTGTCAGTGTGTGTCTTTGTGACTTGGTGTCAGTGTATGTCTTTGTTACTTGGTGTAAGTGTGCGTCTGTGATACTGGGTATCAGTGTATTTCTTTGTTACTTGGTGTCAGTGTATGTCTGTGTTACTTGGTGTAAGTGAGTGTCTGTGTATCAGTGTATGTCTTTGTGACTTGGTGTCTGTGTATGTCTTTGTTACAGGGTATCAGTGTATGTCTTTGTTACTTGGTGTAAGTGTGTTTCGGTGTTACTGGGTATCAGTGTATGTCTTTGTTACTTGGTGTCAGTGTATGTCAAAATACTTGGTGTAAGTGTATGTCTTTGTTACTTGGTGTAATTGTCTGTGTTTGTTACTTGGTGTAAGTTTATGTCTTTGTTCCTTGGTGTAAGTGAGTGTCTTTGTTACTTGGTGTAAGTGTATGACTTTGTTACTTGGTGTCAGTGTATGTCTTTGTTACTTGGTGCCAGTGATTGTCTGTGTTACTGGGTATCAGTGTATGTCTTTGTGACTTGGTGTCCGTGTACGTCTTTGTTACTGGGTGTCAGTGTGTGTCTGTGTTACTGGGTATCAGTGCATGTCTTTGTGACTTGGTATCAGTGTATGTCTTTGTTCCTGGGTGTCAGTGTGTGTCTTTGTGACTGGGTATCAGTGTCTGTCTTTGTGACTTGGTATCAGTGTATGTCTTTGTTCCTGGGTGTCAGTGTGTGTCTGTGTTCCTGGGTATCAGTGTATGTCGATGTGACTTTGTGTCAGTGTATGTCTTTGTTACTGTGTGTCAGTGTGTGTCTTTGTGACTTGTTGTCAGTGTATGTCTTTGTTACTTGGTGTAAGTGTGTGTCTGTGATACAGGGTATCAGTGTATGTCTTTGTTACTTGGTGTCAGTGTATGTCTGTGTTACTTGGTGTAAGTGTGTGTCTGTGTATCAGTGTATGTCTTTGTGACTTGGTGTCAGTGTATGTCTGTGTTACTGGGTGTCAGTGTGTGTCTGTGTTACTGGTTATCAGCGTATGTCTTTGTGACTTGGTATCAGTGTATGTCTTTTTTACTGGGTGTCAGTGAGTGTCTGTGGAACTGGGTATCAGTGTCTGTCTTTGTGACTTGGTATCAGTGTATGTCTTTGTTACTGGTTTCAGTGTGTGCCTGTGTTCCAGGGTATCAGTGTATGTCTTTGTGATTGGTGTCAGTGTATGTCTTTGTTACTGGGTGTAAGTGTGTGTCTTTGTGACTTGGTGTCAGTGTATGTCTTTGTTACTTGGTGTAAGTGTGCGTCTGTGATACTGGGTATCAGTGTATTTCTTTGTTACTTGGTGTCAGTGTATGTCTGTGTTACTTGGTGTAAGTGAGTGTCTGTGTATCAGTGTATGTCTTTGTGACTTGGTGTCTGTGCATGTCTTTGTTACAGGGTATCAGTGTATGTCTTTGTTACTTGGTGTAAGTGTGTTTCGGTGTTACTGGGTATCAGTGTATGTCTTTGTTACTTGGTGTCAGTGTATGTCAAAATACTTGGTGTAAGTGTATGGCTTTGTTACTTGGTGTAATTGTCTGTGTTTGTTACTTGGTGTAAGTTTATGTCTTTGTTCCTTGGTGTAAGTGTGTGTCTTTGTTACTTGGTGTAAGTGTATGACTTTGTTACTTGGTGTCAGTGTATGTCTTTGTTACTTGGTGCCAGTGATTGTCTGTGTTACTGGGTATCAGTGTATGTCTTTGTGACTTGGTGTCAGTGTACGTCTTTGTTACTGGGTGTCAGTGTGTGTCTGTGTTACTGGGTATCAGTGTATGTCTTTGTGACTTGGTATCAGTGTATGTCTTTGTTCCTGGGTGTCAGTGTGTGTCTTTGTGACTGGGTATCAGTGTCTGTCTTTGTGACTTGGTATCAGTGTATGTCTTTGTTACTGGGTGTCAGTGTGTGTCTGTGTTCCTGGGTATCAGTGTATGTCGATGTGACTTTGTGTCAGTGTATGTCTTTGTTACTGGGTGTCAGTGTGTGTCTTTGTGACTTGTTGTCAGTGTATGTCTTTGTTACTGGGTGTCAGTGTGTGTCTGTGTTACTGGGTATCAGTGTATGAAATTGTTACTTGGTGTAAGTGTGTGTCTGTGATACTGGGTATCAGTTTATTTCTTTGTTACTTGGTCTCAGTGTATGTCTGTGTTATTTGGTGTAAGTGTGTGTCTGTGTATCAGTGTATGTCTTTGTGACTTGGTGTCAGTGTGTGCCTGTGTTACTAGGTATCAGTGTATGTCTTTGTTACTTGGTGTAAGTGTGTTTCTGTGTTACTGGGTATCAGTGCATGTCTTTGTTACTTGGTGTCAGTGGATGTCAAAATACTTGGTGTAAGTGCATGTCTTTGTTACTTGGTGTAATTGTCTGTCTTTGTTACTTGGTGTCAGTGTATGTCTGTGTTCCTTGGTGTAAGTGTGTGTCTTTGTTACTTGGTGTAAGTGTATGTCTTTGTTACTTGGTGTCAGTGTATGTCTGTGTTCCTTGTTGTAATTGTGTGTCTTTGTTACTTGGTGTAAGTGTATGTTTTTGTTACTTGGTGTCAGTGTCTGTCTTTGTTACCTGGTGCCATTGATTGTCTGTGTTACTGGGTATAAGTGTCTGTCTTTGGAACTTGGTGTCAGTGTATGTCTTTGTTACTGGGTGTCAGTGTGTGTCTGTGTTACTGCGTATCAGTGTATGTCTTTGTGACTTGGTATCAGTGTATGTCTTTGTTACTGGGTGTCGGTGTATGTCTTTGTTACTGGGTGTCAGTGTGTGTCTGTGTTCCAGGGTATCAGTGTATGTCTTTGTGACTTGGTGTCAGTGTAAGTCTTTGTTACTGGGTGTCAGTGTGTGTCTTTGTGACTTGGTGTCAGTGTATGTCTTTGTTACTTAGTGTAAGTGTGCGTCTGTGTACTGGGTATCAGTGTATGTCTTTGTTACTTGGTGTCAGTGTATGTCTGTGATACTTGGTGTAAGTGTGTGTCTGTGTATCAGTGTATGTCTTTGTGACTTGGTGTCAGTGTATGTCTTTGTTACAGGGTGTCAGTGTGTGTCTTTGTGACTTGGTGTCAGTGTCTGTCTGTGTTACTGCGGGTCAGTGTGTGTTTCTAACTGTGTGTCAGTGTGTGTCTGTGTTACTGGGTATCAGGGTATGTCTTGTTATTTGGTGTCAGTGTATGTCTTTGTTACTTGGTGTAAGTGTAAGTCAAAATACTTGGTGTAAGTGTATGTCTTTGTTACTTGGTGTAAGTGTGTGCCTGTGTTACTGGGTATCAGTGTATGTCTTTGTTACTTGGTGTAAGTGTGTGTCTGTGCTACTGGGTATCAGTGTATGTTTTTGTTACTGGGTGACAGTGTGTGTCTGTGTTCCTGAGTATCAGTGAATGACTTTGCGACTTGGTGACAGTGTATGTCTTGGTTACTGGGTGTCGGTGTCTGTCTTTGTGACTTGGTGTCAGTGTTTCTCTTTGTTCCTTGATGTAAGTGTGTGTCTGTGATACTGGGTATCAGTGGATATCTTTGTGACTTGTTGTCAGTGTATGTCTTTGTTACTGGGTTTCAGTGTGTGTCTTTGTGACTTGGTGTCAGTGTATGTCTGTGTTACTGGGTGTCAGTGTGTGTCTGTGTTACTGGGTATCAGTGTATGTCTTTGTGACTTGGTATCAGTGCATGTCTTTGTTACTGTGTGTCAGTGTGTGTCTGTGTAACAGGGTATCAGTGTCTGTCTTTGTGACTTGGTATCAGTGTATGTCTTTGTTACTGGGTTTCAGTGTGTGTCTGTGTTCCAGGGTATCAGTGTATGTATTTGTGACTTGGTGTCAGTGTATGTCTTTGTTCCTGGGTGTCAGTGTGTGTCTTTGTGACTTGGTGTCAATGTATGACTTTGTTACTTGGTGTCAGTGTATGTCTGTGTTACTTGGTGTAAGTGTGTGTCTGTGTATCAGTGTATGTCTTTGTGACTTGGTGTCAGTGTATATCTTTGTTACTGAGGGTCAGTGTGTGTCTTTGTGACTTGGTGTCCGTGTATGTCTTTGTGACTGGGGGTCAGTGTGTGTCTGTGTTACTGGGGGTCAGTGTGTGTTTCTAACTGGGTGTCAGTGTGTGTCTGTGTTACTGGGTATCAGTGTATGTCTTTGTTACTTGGTGTCAGTGTATGTGTTTGTGACTTGGTGTCAGTGTATGTCTTTGTTACTGGGTGTCAGTGTCTGTCTTTGTTACTTGGTGTAAGTGTGTGCCTGTGTTACTGGGTATCAGTGTATGTCTTTGTTACTTGGTGTAAGTGTGTGTCTGTGTTACTTTGTATCAGTGTATGTCTTTGTTACAGGGTGTCAGTGTGTGTCTTTGTGACTTGGTGTCAGTGCGTGTCTGTATTACTGGGGGTCAGTGTGTGTCTTTGTGACTTGGTGCCAGTGTATGTCTTTGTTACTTGGTGTAAGTGTGTGTCTGTGATACAGGGTATCAGTGTATGTCTTTGTTACTTGGTGTCAGTGTATGTCTGTGTTACTTGGTGTAAGTGTGTGTCTGTGTATCAGTGTATGTCTTTGTGACTTGGTGTCAGTGTATGTCTGTGTTACTGGGTGTCAGTGTGTGTCTGTGTTACTGGGTATCAGTGTATGTCTTTGTGACTTGGTATCAGTGTATGTCTTTTTTACTGGGTGTCAGTGTGTGTCTGTGGAACTGGGTATCAGTGTCTGTCTTTGTGACTTGGTATCAGTGTATGTCTTTGTTACTGATTTCAGTGTGTGCCTGTGTTCCAGGGTATCAGTGTATGTCTTTGTGATTGGTTTCAGTGTATGTCTTTGTTACTGGGTGTCAGTGTGTGTCTTTGTGTCTTGGTGTCAGTGTATGTCTTTGTTACTTGGTGTAAGTGTGCGTCTGTGATACTGGGTATCAGTGTATTTCTTTGTTACTTGGTGTCAGTGTATGTCTGTGTTACTTGGTGTAAGTGAGTGTCTGTGTATCAGTGTATGTCTTTGTGACTTGGTGTCTGTGTATGTCTTTGTTACAGGGTATCAGTGTATGTCTTTGTTACTTGGTATAAGTGTGTTTCGGTGTTACTGGGTATCAGTGTATGTCTTTGTTACTTGGTGTCAGTGTATGTCAAAATACTTGGTGTAAGTGTATGTCTTTGTTACTTGGTGTAATTGTCTGTGTTTGTTACTTGGTGTAAGTTTATGTCTTTGTTCCTTGGTGTAAGTGTGTGTCTTTGTTACTTGGTGTAAGTGTATGACTTTGTTACTTGGTGTCAGTGTATGTCTTTGTTACTTGGTGCCAGTGATTGTCTGTGTTACTGGGTATCAGTGTATGTCTTTGTGACTTGGTGTCAGTGTATGTCTTTGTTACTGGGTGTCAGTGTGTGTCTGTGTTACTGGGTATCAGTGTATGTCTTTGTGACTTGGTATCAGTGTATGTCTTTGTTCCTGGGTGTCAGTGTGTGTCTTTGTGACTGGGTATCAGTGTCTGTCTTTGTGACTTGGTATCAGTGTATGTCTTTGTTACTGGTTGTCAGTGTGTGTCTGTGTTCCTGGGTATCAGTGTATGTCGATGTGACTTTGTGTCAGTGTATGTCTTTGTTACTGGGTGTCAGTGTGTGTCTTTGTGACTTGTTGTCAGTGTATGTCTTTGTTACTTGGTGTAAGTGTGTGTCTGTGATACTGGGTATCAGTGTATTTCTTTGTTACTTGGTCTCAGTGTATGTCTGTGTTATTTGGTGTAAGTGTGTGTCTGTGTATCAGTGTATGTCTTTGTGACTTGGTGTCAGTGTGTGCCTGTGTTACTAGGTATCAGTGTATGTCTTTGTTACTTGGTGTAAGTGTGTTTCTGTGTTACTGGGTATCAGTGCATGTCTTTGTTACTTGGTGTCAGTGGATGTCAAAATACTTGGTGTAAGTGCATGTCTTTGTTACTTGGTGTAATTGTCTGTCTTTGTTACTTGGTGTCAGTGTATGTCTGTGTTCCTTGGTGTAAGTGTGTGTCTTTGTTACTTGGTGTAAGTGTATGTCTTTGTTACTTGTTGTCAGTGTATGTCTGTGTTCCTTGTTGTAATTGTGTGTCTTTGTTACTTGGTGTCAGTGTCTGTCTTTGTTACCTGTTGCCATTGATTGTCTGTGTTACTGGGTATCAGTGCATGTCTTTGTTACTTGGTGTCAGTGGATGTCAAAATACTTGGTGTAAGTGCATGTCTTTGTTACTTGGTGTAATTGTCTGTCTTTGTTACTGGGTGTCGGTGTGTTTCTGTGTTACTGGGTATCAGTGTCTGTCTTTGTGAATTGGTATCAGTGTATGTCTTTGTTACTGGGTGTCAGTGTGTGTCTGTGTTCCTGGGTATCAGTGTATGTCTCTGTGACTTGGTGTCAGTGTATGTCTTTGTTACTGGGTGCCAGTGTGTGTCTTTGTGACTTGGTGTCAGTGTATATCTGTGTTACTTGGTGTAAGTGTGAGTCTGTGATACTGGGTATCAGTGTATGTCTTTGTGACTTGGTGTCAGTGTATGTCTGTGTTACTTGGTATAAGTGTGTGTCGGTGTATCAGTGTATGTCATTGTGACTTGGTGTCAGTGTATGTCTTTGTTACAGGGTGTCAGTGTGTGTCTTTGTGACTTGGTGTCAGTGTATGTTTGTGTTGCTGGGAGTCAGTGTGTGTCTTTGTGACTTGGTGTCAGTGTATGTCTTTGTTACTTGGTGTAAGTATATGTCTGTGATACAGGGTATCAGTGTATGTCTTTGTTTCTTGGTTTCAGTGTATGTCTGTGTTACTTGGTGTAAGTCTGTGTCTGTGTATCAGTGTATGTCTTTGTTACTGGGTGTCAGTGTAAGTCTTTGTTACTGGGTGTCAGTGTGTGTCTTTGTGACTTGGTGTCAGTGTATGTCTGTGTTATTGTAGGTCAGTGTGTGTCAGTGTTACTGGGGGTCAATGTGTGTTTCTAACTGGGTGTCAGTGTGTGTCTGTGTTGCTGGGTATCAGTGTATGTCTTTGTTACTTGGTGTAAGTGTATGTCTTTGTTACTTGGTGTCAGTGTATGTGTTTGTGATTTGTGTCAGTGTATGTCTTTGTTACTGGGAGTCAGTGTATGTCTTTGTTGCTTGGTGTCAGTGTAAGTCAAAATACTTGGTGTTAGTGTGTGTCAGTGTTACTTGGTGTAAGTGTATGTCTTTGTTACTTGGTGTAAGATTGTGTCTGTGTTACTGGGTATCAGTGTATGTCTTTGTTACTTGGTGTCAGTGTATGTGTTTGTTATTTGGTGTAATTGTCTGTCTTTGTTACTTGGTGTAAGTGTATGTCTTTGTTACTTGGTGTCAGTGTATGTCTTTGTTACTTGGTGTAAGTGTCTGTCTTTGTAACTTGGTGTCATTGCGTGTCTGTGTTACTTTGTATTAGTGTATGTCTTTGTTACTTGGTGTCAGTCTATGTCTTTGTGACTTGGTGTCAGTGTATGTCTTTGTTACTGGGTGTCAGTGTGTGTCTTTGTGACTTGGTGTCAGTGTATGTCTTTGTTACTTGGTGTAAGTGTGTGTCTGTGATACTGGGTATCAGTGTATGTCTTTGTGACTTGGTATCAGTGTATGTCTTTGTTACTGGGTGTCAGTGTGTGTCTGTGTCACTGGGTATCAGTGTCTGTCTTTGTGACTTGGTATCAGTGTATGTCTTTGTTACTGGGTGTCAGTGTGTGTCTGTGTTCCAGGGTATCAGTGCATGTCTTTGTGACCTGGTGTCAGTGTATGTCTTTGTTACTGGGTGTCAGTGTGTGTCTTTGTTACTTGGTGTCAGTGTATGTCTCTGTTACTTGGTGTAAGTGTGTGTCTGTGTATCAGTGTATGTCTTTGTGACTTGGTGTCAGTGTATGTCTTTGTTACAGGGTGTCAGTGTGTGTCTTTGTGACTTGGTGCCAGTGTATGTCTGTGTTACTGGTGGTCAGTGTGTGTTTCTAACTGTGTGTCAGTGTGTGTCTGTGTTACTGGGTATCAGGGTATGTCTTTGTTACTTGGTGTCAGTGTGTGACTGTGTTACTGGGTATCAGTGTATGTCTTTGTTACTTGGTGACAGTGTATGTGTTTGTGACTTGGTGTCAGTGTATGTCTTTGTTACTGGGTGTCAGTGTATGTCTTTGTTACTTGGTGATAAGTGTAAGTCAAAATACTTGGTCTAAGTGTATGTCTGTGTTACTTGGTGTCAGTGTATGTCTTTGTTCCTTGATGTAAGTGTGTGCCTGTGTTACTGGGTATCAGTGTATGTCTTTGTTACTTGGTGTAAGTGTGTGTCTGTGTTACTGGGTGTCAGTGTGTGTCTGTGTTCCTGGGTATCAGTGTATGACTTTGCGACTTGGTGTCAGTGTATGCCTTTGTTACTGGGTGCCGGTGTGTGTCTTTGTGACTTGGTGTCAGTGTATGTCTTTGTTACTTGATGTAAGTATGTGTCTGTGATACTGGGTATCACTGTATGTCTTTGTTACTTGGTGTCAGTGTATGCCTTTGTTAAAGGGTGTCAGTGTGTGTCTGTGTATCAGTGTATGTCTTTGTGACTTGGTGTCAGTGTATGTCTGTGTTACTGGGGGTCAGTGTGTGTCTTTGTGACTTGGTGTCAGTGTATGTCTTTGTTACTGGGTTTCAGTGTGTGTCTTTGTGACTTGGTGTCAGTGTATGTCTGTGTTACTGGGTGTCAGTGTGTGTCTGTGTAACAGGGTATCAGTGTCTGTCTTTGTGACTTGGTATCAGTGTATGTCTTTGTTACTGGGTTTCAGTGTGTTTCTGTGTTCCAGGGTATCAGTGCATGTCTTTGTGACTTGGTGTCAGTGTATGTCTTTGTTACTGGCTGTCAGTGGTGTCTTTCTGATTGGTGTCAATGTATGTCTTTCTAACTTGGTGCAAGTGTGTGTCTGTGATACTGGGTATCAGTGTATGTCTTTGTTACTTGGCGTCAGTGTATGTCTGTGTTACCTGATGTAAGTGTGTGTCTGTGTATCAGTGTATGTCTTTGTGACTTGGTGTCAGTGTATGTCTTTGTTACAGGGTGTCAGTGTGTGTCTTTGTGACTTGGTGTCAGTGTATGTCTGTGTTTCTGAGGGTCAGTGTGTGTCTTTGTGACTTGGTGTCAATGTATGTCTTTGTTACTTGGTGTAAGTGTGTGTCTGTGATGCAGGGTATCAGTGTATGTCTTTGTTACTTGGTGTAAGTATATGTCTTTGTTACTTGGTGTCAGTGTATGTCTTTGTTACTTGGTGTCAGTGTATGTGTTTGTGACTTGGTGTCAGTGTATGTCTTTGTTACTGGGAGTCAGTGTATGTCTTTGTTGCTTGGAGTAAGTGTGTCAAAATACTTGGTGTAAGAGTATGTCTGTGTTACTGGGTATCAGTGTCTGCCTTTGTTACTTGGTGTAAGTGTGTGTCTGTGTTACTGGGTATCAGTGTATGTCATTGTTACTTGGTGTCAGTGTATGTGTTTGTTTTTTGGTGTAATTGTCTGTCTTTGTTACTTGGTGTAAGTGTTTGTCTTTGTTACTTGGTGTCAGTGTATGTCTTTGTTACTTGGTGTAAGTGTCTGTCTTTGTTACTTGGTGTCAGTGCGTGTCTGTGTTACTGGGTATTAGTGTATGTCTTTGTTACTTGGTGTCAGTGTATGTCTGTGTTCCTTGGTGTAAGTGTGTTTCTTTGTTACTTGGTGTAAGTGTCTGTCTTTGTTACTTGGTGTCAGTGTATGTATTTGTGACTTGGTGTCAGTGTATGTCTTTGTTACTGGGTGTCAGTGTGTGTCTGTGTTACTGGGTATCAGTGTATGTCTTTGTGACTTGGTATCAGTGTATGTCTTTGTTACTGGGTGTCAGTGTGTGTCTGTGTTACTGGGTGTCAGTGTCTGTCTTTGTGACTTGGTATCAGTGTATGTCTTTGTTACTGGGTGTCAGTGTGTGTCTGTGTTCCAGGGTATCAGTGTATGTCTTTGTTACTGGGTGTCAGTGTGTGTCTTTGTGACTTGGTGTCAGTGTATGTCTTTGTTACTTGGTGTAAGTGTGTGTCTGTGATGCTGGGTATCAGTGTATGTCTTTGTTACTTGGTGTCAGTGTCTGTCTGTGTTACTTGGTGTAAGTGTGTGTCTGTGTATCAGTGAATGTCTTTGTGACTTGGTGTCAGTGTATGTCTTTGTTACAGGGTGTCAGTGTGTGTCTTTGTGACTTGGTGTCAGTGTATGTCTGTGTTACTGGGGGCCAGTGTGTGTTTCTAACTGTGTGTCAGTGTGTGTCTGTGTTACTGCGTATCAGGGTATGTCTTTGTTATTTGGTGTAAGTGTATGTCTTTGTTACTTGGTGTCAGTGTATGTGTTTGTAACTTGGTGTCAGTGTATGTCTTTGTTACTGGGTGTCAGTGTATGTCTTTGTTACTTGGTGTAAGTGTAAGTCAAAATATTTGGTGTAAGTGTATGTCTTTGTTACTTGGTATAAGTGTGTGCCTGTGTTACTGGGTATCAGTGTATGTCTTTGTTACTTGGTGTAAGTGGGTGTCTGTGTTGCTGGGTATCAGTGGATGTCTTTGTTACTGGGTGTCAGTGTGTGTCTGTGTTCCTGGGTGTCAGTGTATGACTTTGCGACTTGGTGTCAGGTATGTCTTTGTTCCTGGGTGTCGGTGTGTGTCTTTGTGACTTGGTGTCAGTGTTTGTCTTTGTTACTTGATGTAAGTGTGTGTCTGTGATACTGGGTATCAGTGTATGTCTTTGTTACTTGGTGTCAGTGTATGTCTTTGTTGCAGGGTTTCAGTGTGTGTCTTTGTGACTTGGTGTCAGTGTATGTCTTTGTTACTGGGTTTCAGTGTGTGTCTTTGTGACTTGGTATCAGTGTATGTCTTTGTTACTGTGTGTCAGTGTGTGTCTGTGTAACAGGGTATCAGTGTCTGTCTTTGTGACTTGGTATCAGTGTATGTCTTTGTTACTGGGTTTCAGTGTGTGTCTGTGTTCCAGGGTATCTGTGTATGTCTTTGTGACTTGGTGTCAGTTTATGTCTGTGTTACTTGGTGTAAGTGTGTGTCTGTGTATCAGTGTATGTCTTTGTGACTTGGTGTCAGTGTATGTCTTTGGTACAGGGTGTCAGTGTGTGTCTTTGTGACTAAGTGTCAGTGTATGTCTGTGTGACTGAGGGTCAGTGTGTGTCTTTGTGACTTCGTGTCAGTGTATGTCTTTGTTACTTGGTGTAAGTGTGTGTCTGTGTTACTTGGTGTCAGTGTGTGTCTGTGTATCAGTGTATGTCTTTGTGACTTGGTGTCAGTGTATGTCTTTGTTACTGGGTGTCAGTGTGTGTCTTTGTGACTCAGCGTCAGTGTATGTCTGTGTTACTGGGGGTCAGTGTGTGTCTGTGTTACTGGGGGTCAGTGTGTGTTCCACCTGGGTGTCAGTGTGTGTCTGTGTTACTGGGTATCAGTGTATGTCTTTGTTACTTGGAGTAAGTGTATGTCTTTGTTACTTGGTGTCAGTGTATGTCTTTGTTACTGGGTGTCAGTGTATGTCTTTGTTACTTGGTGTAAGTGTAAGTCAAAATACTTGGTGTAAGGTATGTATGTGTTACTTGGTGTAATTGTATGTCTTTGCTACTTGGTGTAAGTGTGTGCCTGTGTTACTGGGTATCAGTGTATGTCTTTGTTACTTGGTGTAAGTGTGTGTCTGTGTTACTGTGTATCAGTGTATGTCTTTGTTACAGGGTGTCAGTGTGTGTCTTTGTTACTTTGTGTAAGTGTGTGTCTGTGTGACTGGGTATCAGTGTATGTCTTTGTTACTGGGTGTCAGTGTGTGTCTGTGTTCCTGGGTATCAGTGTATGACTTTGCGACTTGGTGTCAGTGTATGCCTTTGTTACTGGGTGTCGGTGTGTGTCTTTGTGACTTGGTGTCAGTGTATGTCTTTGTTACTTGATGTAAGTATGTGTCTGTGATACTGGGTATCAGTGTATGTCTTTGTTACTTGGTGTCAGTGTATGTCTTTGTTACAGGGTGTCAGTGTGAGTCTGTGTATCGGTGTATGTCTTTGTGACTTGGTGTCAGTGTATGTCTATGTTACTGGTTTTCAGTGTGTGTCTTTGTGACTTGGTGTCAGTGTATGTCTGTGTTACTGGGGGTCAGTGTGTGTCTTTGTGACTTGGTGTCAGTGTATGTCTTTGTTACTGAGTTTCAGTGTTTGTCTTTGTGACTTGGTGTCAGTGTATGTCTGTGTTACTGGGTGTCAGTGTGTGTCTGTGTTACTGGGTATCAGTGTATGTCTTTGTGACTTGGTATCAGTGTATGTCTTTGTTACTGTGTGTCAGTGTGTGTCTGTGCAACAGGGTATCAGTGTCTGTCTTTGTGACTTGGTGTCAGTGTATGTCTTTGTTACTGGGTGTCAGTGTGTGTCTTTGTGACTGAGCGTCAGTGTATGTCTGTGTTACTGGGGGTCAGTGTGTGTCTGTATTACTGGGGGTCAGTGTGTGTTTCTAACTGGGTGTCAGTGTGTGTCTGTGTTACTGGGTATCAGTGCATGTCTTTGTTACTTGGCGCAAGTGTATGTCTTTGTTACTTGGTGTCAGTGTATGTCTTTGTTACTGGGTGTCAGTGTATGTCTTTGTTACTTGGTGTAAGTGTATGTCAAAATACTTGGTGTAAGTGTATGTCTGTGTTACTTGGTGTAAGTGTATGTCTTTGTTACTTGGTGTAAGTGTGTGTCTGTGTTACTGTGTATCAGTGTATGTCTTTGTTACTGGGTGTCAGTGTGTGTCTGTGTTCCTGGGTATCAGTGTATGTCTTTGTTACAGGGTGTCAGTGTGAGTCTGTGTATCAGTGTATGTCTTTGTGACTTGGTGTCAGTGTATGTCTATGTTACTGGGTTTCAGTGTGTGTCTTTGTGACTTGGTGTCTGTGTATGTCTGTGTTACTGGGGGTCAGTGTGTGTCTTAGTGACTTGGTGTCAGTGTATGTCTTTGTTACTGGGTTTCAGTGTGTGTCTTTGTGACTTGGTGTCAGTGTATGTCTGTGTTACTGGGTGTCAGTGTGTGTCTGTGTTACTGGGTATCAGTGTATGTCTTTGTGACTTGGTATCAGTGTATGTCTTTGTTACCGTGTGTCAGTGTGTGTCTGTGTTCCAGGGTATCAGTGTATGTCTTTGTGACTTGGTGTCAGTGTATGTCTTTGTTACAGGGTGTCAGTGGTGTCTTTGTGACTTGGTGTCAATGTATGTCTTTGTTACTTGGTGTAAGTGTGTGTCTCCGATACTGGGTATCAGTGTACGTCTTTGTTACTTGGTGTCAGTGTATGTCTGTGTTACTTGGTGTAAGTGTGTGTCTGTGTATCAGTGTATGTCTTTGTGACTTTTTGTCAGTGTATGCCTTTGTTACAGGGTGTCAGTGTGTGTCTTTGTGACTTGGTGTCAGTGTATGTCTGTGTTACTGAGGGTCAGTGTGTGTCTTTGTGACTTGGTGTCAGTGTATGTGTTTGTTACTTGGTGTAAGTGTGTGTCTGTGATACAGGGTATCAGTGTATGTCTTTGTTACTTGGTGTAACTGTATGTCTTTGTTACTTGGTGTCAGTGTATGTGTTTGTGACTTGGTGTCAGTGTATGTCTTTGTTACTGGGAGTCAGTGTTTGTCTTTGTTGCTTGGTGTAAGTGTAAGTCAAAATACTTGGTGCAAGTGTATGTCTGTGTTACTTGGTGTAAGGGTATGTCTTTGTTACTTGGTGTAAGTGTATGTCCATGTTACTTGGTGTCAGTGTATGTCTTTGTTACTTGGTGTCAGTGTGTGTCTGTGTCACAGGGTATCAGTGTGTGTCTTTGTGACTTGGTGTCTGTGTATGTCTGTGTTACTGGGGGTCAGTGTGTTTCTTTGTGACTTGGTGTCAGTGTATGTCTTTGTTACTGGGTTTCAGTGTGTGTCTTTGTGACTTGGTGTCAGTGTATGTCTGTGTTACTGGGTGTCAGTGTGTGTCTGTGTTACTGGGTATCAGTGTATGTCTTTGTGACTTGGTATCAGTGTATGTCTTTGTTACCGTGTGTCAGTGTGTGTCTGTGTAACAGGGTATCAGTGTCTGTCTTTGTGACTTGGTTTCAGTGTATGTCTTTGTTACTGGGTTTCAGTGCGTGTCTGTGTTCCAGGGTATCAGTGTATGTCTTTGTGACTTGGTGTCAGTGTATGTCTTTGTTACTGGCTGTCAGTGGTGTCTTTGTGACTTGGTGTCAATGTATGTCTTTGTTACTTGGTGTAAGTGTGTGTCTCCGATACTGGGTATCAGTGTACGTCTTTGTTACTTGGTGTCAGTGTATGTCTGTGTTACTTGGTGTAAGTGTGTGTCTGTGTATCAGTGTATGTCTTTGTGACTTGGTGTCAGTGTATGCCTCTGTTACAGGGTGTCAGTGTGTGTCTTTGTGACTTGGTGTCAGTGTATGTCTGTGTTATTGAGGGTCAGTGTGTGTCTTTGTGACTTGGTGTCAGTGTATGTGTTTGTTACTTGGTGTAAGTGTGTGTCTGTGATACAGGGTATCAGTGTATGTCTTTGTTACTTGGTGTAACTGTATGTCTTTGTTACTTGGTGTCAGTGTATGTGTTTGTGACTTGGTGTCAGTGTATGTCTTTGTTACTGGGAGTCAGTGTTTGTCTTTGTTGCTTGGTGTAAGTGTAAGTCAAAATACTTGGTGCAAGTGTATGTCTGTGTTACTTGGTGTAAGGGTATGTCTTTGTTACTTGGTGTAAGTGTATGTCCATGTTACTTGGTGTCAGTGTATGTCTTTGTTACTTGGTGTCAGTGTGTGTCTGTGTCACAGGGTATCAGTGTCTGTCTTTGTGACTTGGTATCAGTGTATGTCTTTGTTACTGGGTTTCAGTGTGTGTCTGTGTTCCAGGGTATCAGTGGATGTCTTTGTGACTTGGTGTCAGTGTATGTCTTTGTTACTGGCTGTCAGTGTGTGTCTTTGTGAATTGGTGTCAATGTATGTCTTTGTTACTTGGTGTAAGTGTGTGTCTGTGATACTGGGTATCAGTGTATGTCTTTGTTACTTGGTGTCAGTGTATGTCTGTGTTACTTGGTGTTAGTGTGTGTCTGTGCATCAGTGTATGTCTTTGTGACTTGGTGTCAGTGTATGTCTTTGTTACAGGGTGTCAGTGTGTGTCTTTGTGACTTGGTGTCAGTCTATGTCTGTGTTACTGAGTGTCAGTGTGTGTCTTTGTGACTTGGTGTCAGTGTATGTCTTTGTTACTTGGTGTAAGTGTGTGTCTGTGATACAGGGTATCAGTGTATGTCTTTGTTACTTGGTGTCAGTGTATGTCTGCGTTACTTGGTGTAATTGTGTGTCTGTGTATCAGTGTATGTCTTTGTGACTTGGTGTCAGTGTATGTCTTTGTTACTGGGTGTCAGTGTGTGTCTTTGTGACTTAGCGTCAGTGTATGTCTGTTACTGGGGGTCAGTGTGTGTCTGTGTTACTGGGGGTCAGTGTGTGTTTCTAACTGGGTGTCAGTGTGTGTCTGTGTTACTGGGTATCAGTGTACGTCTTTGTTACTTGGTATAAGTATATGTCTTTGTTACTTGGTGTCAGTGTATGTGTTTGTGACTTGGTATCAGTGTATGTCTTTGTTACTGGGTGTCAGTGTGTGTCTGTGTTACTGAGTATCATTGTGTGCCTTTGTTACTTGGTGTCAGTGTGTGTCTTTGTGACTCGGTGTCATTGTATGTCTTTGTTACTTGGTGTCAGTGTATGTCTGTGTTACTTGGTGTAAATGTCTGTCTTTGTTACTTGGTGTAAGTGTGTGTCTGTTACTTGGTGTAAGTGTGTGTCTGTGTTACTTGGTGTTAGTGTGTGTCTGTGTTCCTGGGTATCATTGTATGTCTTTGTTACTTGGTGTCAGTGTATGTCTGTGTTACTTGGAGTATGTGTGTGTCTGTGTTACTGGGTGTCTGTATGTGTCTGTGTTACTTGGTGTAAGTGTGTGTCTTTGTTACCTGGTGTCCGTGTGTGTCTGTGTTACTGGGTGTCAGTGCATGTCTTTGTTACTTGGTGTCAGTGTATATCTGTGTACCTTGGTGTCAGTGTGTGTCTTTGTTACTTGGTGTAAGTGTGTGTTTCTGTTACTTGGTGTAAGTGTGTGTCTGTGTTCCTTGGTATCAGTGTGTGTCTTTGTTACTTTGTGTCAGTGTATATCTGTGTTACTTGGTGTAACTGTGTGTCTGTGTTTCTGGCTATCAGTGTATCTCTTTGTTACTAGGTGTCAGTGTATGTCTGTGTTACTTGGTGTAAGTGTGTGTCTATGTTACTTGGTGTCCGTGTGTGTCTGTGTTATTGGGTGTCAGTGTATGTCTTTGTTACTGGGTTTCAGTGCATGTCTTTGTTACTTGATGTAAGTGTGTGCCTGCGTTACTGGGTATCAGTGTCTGTCTTTGTTACTTGGTGTCAGTGTGTGTCTGTGTTACTGGGTATCAGTGTATGTCTTTGTTACTTGGTGTCAGTGCATGTCTGTGTGACTTGGTGTAAGTGTGTGTCTGTGTTACTGGGTATCAGTGTATGTCTTTGTGACTTGTTGTCACAAAGACACCAAGACAAAGAATTAAGAGGGCTAAAAGGGGTCATGAAATATCTTTAGCAAACAGGGTTAAGGAAAATCCCAAAGCCTTTTATTCATATATAAGGAGAAAGAGGGTAACTGGAGTAAGGATTGGCCCACTAAAGGACAAAGGAGGAATGTTATGCTTGGACTCAGAGAAAATGGGTGAGATTCTAAACGAGTACGTTGCATCGGTATTCACCGAGGAGAGGGACATGACGGATGTTGAGGTGAGGAACAGATGTTTGATTACTCTAGGTCAAGTCGGCATAAGGAGGGAGGAAGTGTTGGGTATTCTAAAGGGCATCAAGGTGGACAAGTCCACAGGTCCGGATGGGATCTATCCCAGGTTACTGAGGGAAGCGAGAGAGGAAATAGCTGGGGCCTTATCAGATATCTTTGCAGCATCCTTAAACACGGGTGAGGTCCCGGAGGACTGGAGAATTGCTAATGTTGTCCCCTTGTTTAAGAAGGGTAGCAGGGATAATCCAGGTGTTTATAGACCGGTGAGCCTGACGTGAGTGGTAGGGAAGCAGCTGGAGAAGATACTGAGGGATAGGATCTATTCCCATTTGGAAGAAAATGGGCTCATCAGTGACAGGCAACATGGTTTTGTGCAGGGAGGGTCATGTCTTACCAACTTAATGGAATTCTTTGAGGAAGTGACAAAGTTGATTGATGAGGGAAGGGCTGTCGATGTCATATACATGGACTTCAGTAAGGCGTTTGATAAGGTTCCCCATGGCAGGCTGATGGAGAAAGTGAAGGCGCTTGGGGTCCAAGGTGTACTAGCTAGATGGATAAAGAACTGGCTGGGCAACAGGAGACAGAGAGTAGCAGTAGAAGGGAGTTTCTCAAAATGGAGACGTGTGACCAGTGGTGTTCCACAGGGATCCGTGCTGGGACCACTGTTGTTTGTGATATACATTAATGATTTGGAGGAAAGTATAGGTGGACTGATTAGCAAGTTTGCAGACGACACTAAGATTGGTGGAGTGGCAGATAGTGAAGGGGACTGTCAGAGAATACAGCAGAATATAGATAGATTGGAGAGTTGGGCAGAGAAATGGCAGATGGAGTTCAATCAGGGCAAATGCGAGGTGATGCATTTTGGAAGATCCAATTCAAGAGTGAACGATACAGTAAATGGAAAAGTCCTGGGGAAAATTGATGTCCAGAGAGATTTGGGTGTTCAGGTCCACTGTTCCCTGAAGGTGGCAACGCAGGTAAATAGAGTGGTCAAGAAGGCATACGGCATGCTTTCCTTCATCGGATCGGGCATTGAGTACAAGAGTTGGCAGGTCATGTTACAGTTGTATAGGACTTTGGTTCGGCCACATTTGGAATACTGCGTACAGTTCTGGTCGCCACATTATCAAAAGGATGTGGATGCTTTGGAGAGGGTGCAGAGGAGGTTCACCAGGATGTTGCCTGGTATGGAGGGCGCTAGCAATGAAGAGAGGTTGAGTCGATTAGGATTATTTTCATTAGAAAGACGGAGGTTGAGGGGGAACCTGATTGAGGTGTACAAAATCATGAGAGGTATAGACAGGGTGGATAGCAAGAGGCTTTTTCCCAGAGTGGGGGTTTCAATTACTAGAGGACACGAGTTCAAAGTGAAAGGGGAAAAGTTTAGGGGGGATATGCGTGGAAAGTTCTTTACGCAGAGGGTGGTGGGCACCTGGAACGCATTGCCAGCGGAGGTGGTAGATGCGGGCACGATGGAGTCTTTTAAGATGTATCTAGACAGATACATGAATGGGCAGGAAGAAAAGAGATACAGAACCTTAGAAAATAGGCGACATGTTTAGAGAGAGGATCTGGATCGGCGCAGGCTTGGAGGGCCGAAGGGCCTGTTCCTGTGCTGTAATTATCTTTGTTCTTTGTTCTTTGTATGTCTTTGTTACTGGGTGTCAGTGTCTGTCTTTGTAACTTGGTGTCAGTGCATGTCTTTGTTACTTGGTGTCAGTGTGTGTCTGTGTTACTGGGTATCAGTGTATGTCTTTGTTACTGGGTGTCAGTGTATGTCTTTGTTACTTGGTGTAAGTGTAAGTCAAAATACTTGGTGTAAGTGTATGTCTGTGTTACTTGGGGTTAGTGTATGTCTTTGTTACTTGGTGTAAGTGTGTGCCTGTGTTACTAGGTATCAGTGTATGTCTTTGTTACTTGGTGTAAGTGTGTGTCTGTGTTACTGTGTATCAGTGTATGTCTTTGTTACAGGGTGTCAGTGTGTGTCTTTGTGACTTGGTGTCAGTGCGTGTCTGTGTTCCTGGGGGTCAGTGAGTGCCTTTGTGACTTGGTGCCAGTGTATGTCTTTGATACTTGGTGTAAGTGTTTGTCTGTGATACACGGTATCAGTGTATGTCTTTGTTACTTGGTGTCAGTGTATGTCTGTGTTACTTGGTGTAAGTGTGTGTCTGTGTATCAGTGTATGTCTTTGTGACTTGGTGTCAGTGTATTTCTTTGTTACTGGGTATCAGTGTGTGTCTTTGTGACTTGGTGTCAGTGTATGTCTGAGTTACTGGGTGTCAGTGTGTGTCTGTGTTACTGGGTATCAGTGTTTGTCTTTGTGACTTGGTGTCAGTGTATGTCTGTGTTACTGGGTGTCAGTGAGTGTCTGTGTTACTGGGTATCAGTGTATGTCTTTGTGACTTGGTATGAGTGTATGTCTTTGTTACTGGGAGTCAGTGTGTGTCTGTGTAACTGGGTATCAGTGTCTGTCTTTGTGACTTGGTATCAGTGTACGTCTTTGTTACTGGGTGTCAGTGTGTGTCTTTGTGACTTGGTGTCAGTGTATGTCTTTGTTACTTGGTGTAAGTGTGTGTCTGTGTCTCAGTGTATGTCTTTGTGACTTGGTGTCTGTTTATGTCTTTGTTACAGGGTGTCAGTGTGTGTCTTTGTGACTTGGTGTCAGTGTATGTCTGTGTTACGGGGGGTCAGTATGTGTCTGTGTTACTGGGGGTCAGTGTGTGTTTCTAACTGGGTGTCAGTGTGTGTCTGTGTTACTGGGTATCAGTGTATGTCTTTGTTCCTTGGTGTAAGTGCATGTCTTTGTTACTTGGTGTCAGTGTATGTGTTTGTGACTTGGTTGTCAGTGTATATCTTTGTTACTGGGTGTCAGTGTATGTCTTTGTTACTTGGCCTAAGTGTAAGTCAAAATACTTGGTGTAAGTGTATGTCTGTGTTACTTGTTTTAAGTGTATGTCTTTGTTACTTGGTGTAAGTGTGTGTCTGTGTTACTGGGTATCAGTGTCTGTCTTTGTTACTTGTTGTCAGTGTATGTCAAAATACTTGGTGTAAGTGTATGTCTTTGTTACTTGGTGTAATTGTCTGTCTTTGTTAATTGGTGTAAGTATCTGTCTTCGTTACTTGGTGTCAGTGTGTCTGTGTTCCTTGGTGTAAGTGTGTGTCTTTGTTACTTGGTGTATGTGTATGTCTTTGTTACATGGTGTCAGTGTATGTCTTTGTTACTTGGTGTCAGTGTGTGTCTTTGTGACTTGGTGTCAGTGTCTGTCTTTGTGACTTGGTATCAGTGTCCGTCTTTGTTACTGGTTTCAGTGTGTGTATGTGTTCCAGGGTATCAGTGCATGTCTTTGTGACTTGATGTCAGTGTATGCCTTTTTTACCGGGTGTCAGTGTGTGTCTTTGTGACTTGGTGTAAGTGTATGTCTTTGTTACTTGGTGTAAGTGTGTGTCTGTGATACTGGGTATCAGTGTATGTCTTTGTGACTTGGTGTCTGTTTATGTCTTTGTTACAGGGTGTCAGTGTGTGTCTTTGTGACTTGGTGTCAGTGTATGTCTGTGTTACTGGGGGTCAGTATGTGTCTGTGTTACTGGGGGTCAGTGTGTGTTTCTAACTGGGTGTCAGTGTGTGTCTGTGTTACTGGGTATCAGTGTATGTCTTTGTTCCTTGGTGTAAGTGTATGTCTTTGTTACTTGGTGTCAGTGTATGTGTTTGTGACTTGGTTGTCAGTGTATATCTTTGTTACTGGGTGTCAGTGTATGTCTTTGTTACTTGGCCTAAGTGTAAGTCAAAATACTTGGTGTAAGTGTATGTTTGTGTTACTTGTTTTAAGTGTATGTCTTTGTTACTTGGTGTAAGTGTATGTGTTTGTGACCTGGTGTCAGTGTATGTCTGTGTTACTGGGTGTCAGTGTGTGTCTGTGTTACTGGGTATCAGTGTATGTCTTTGTGACTTGGTATGAGTGTATGTCTTTGTTACTGGGTGTCAGTGTGTGTCTGTGTAACTGGGTATCAGTGTCTGTCTTTGTGACTTGGTATCAGTATACGTCTTTGTTACTGGTTTCAGTGTGTGTCTGTGTTCCAGGGTATCAGTGTATGTCTTTGTGACTTGGTGTCAGTGTATGTCTTTGTTACTGGGTGTCAGTGTGTGTCTTTGTGACTTGGTGTCAGTGTATGTCTTTGTTACTTGGTGTAAGTGTGTGTCTGTGATACTGGGTATCAGTGTATTTCTTTGTTACTTGGTGTCAGTGTATTTCTTTGTTACTTGGTGTTAGTGTGTGTCTGTGTTACTTGGTGTCAGTGTATGTCTGTGTTAATTGGGGTAAGTGTATGTCTTTGTTACTTGTTGTTAGTGTGTGCCTGTGTTACTGGGTATCAGTGTATGTCTTTGTTACTTGGTGTAAGTGTGTGTCTGTGTTACTGTGTATCAGTGTATGTCTTTGTTACAGGGTGTCAGTGTGTGTCTTTGTGACTTGGTGTCAGTGCGTGTCTGTGTTCCTGGGGGTCAGTGTGTGCCTTTGTGACTTGGTGCCAGTGTATGTCTTTGTTGCTTGGTGTAAGTGTGTGTCTGTGATACACGGTATCAGTGTATGTCTTTGTTACTTGGTGTCAGTGTATGTCTGTGTTACTTGGTGTAAGTGTGTGTCTGTGTATCAGTGTATGTCTTTGTGGCTTGGTGTCAGTGTATTTCTTTGTTACTGGGTATCAGTGTGTGTCTTTGTGACTTGGTGTCAGTGTATGTCTGAGTTACTGGGTGTCAGTGTGTGTCTGTGTTACTGGGTATCAGTGTTTGTCTTTGTGACTTGGTATGAGTGTATGTCTTTGTTACTGGGTGTCAGTGTGTGTCTGTGTAACTGGGTATCAGTGTCTGTCTTTGTGACTTGGTATCAGTGTACGTCTTTGTTACTGGTTTCAGTGTGTGTATGTGTTCCAGGGTATCAGTGCATGTCTTTGTGACTTGATGTCAGTGTATGCCTTTGTTACTGGGTGTCAGTGTGTGTCTTTGTGACTTGGTGTCAGTGTATGTCTTTGTTACTTGGTGTAAGTGTGTGTCTGTGATACTGGGTATCAGTGTATGTCTTTGTGACTTGGTGTCTGTTTATGTCTTTGTTACAGGGTGTCAGTGTGTGTCTTTGTGACTTGGTGTCAGTGTATGTCTGTGTTCCTGGGGGTCAGTATGTGTCTGTGTTCCTGGGGGTCAGTGTGTGTTTCTAACTGGGTGTCAGTGTGTGTCTGTGTTACTGGGTATCAGTGTATGTCTTTGTTCCTTGGTGTAAGTGTATGTCTTTGTTACTTGGTGTCAGTGTATGTGTTTGTGACTTGGTTGTCAGTGTATATCTTTGTTACTGGGTGTCAGTGTATGTCTTTGTTACTTGGCCTAAGTGTAAGTCAAAATACTTGGTGTAAGTGTATGTCTGTGTTACTTGTTTTAAGTGCATGTCTTTGTTACTTGGTGTAAGTGTGTGTCTGTGTTACTGGGTATCAGTGTCTGTCTTTGTTACTTGGTGTCAGTCTATGTCAAAATACTTGGTGTGAGTGTTTGTCTTTGTTACATGGTGTAATTGTCTGTCTTTGTTACTTGGTGTAAGTGTATGTCTTCGTTACTTGGTGTCAGTGTGTCTGTGTTCCTTGGTGTAAGTGTGTGTCTTTGTTACTTGGTGTAAGTGCATGTCTTTGTTACTTGGTGTATGTGTATGTCTTTGTTTCTTGGTGTCAGTGTATTTGTTTGTGACTTGGTGTAAGTGTATGTCTTTGTTACTTGGTGTCAGTGTATGTGTTTGTGACTTGGTTGTCAGTGTATATCTTTGTTACTGGGTGTCAGTGTATGTCTTTGTGACTTGGCCGAAGTGTAAGTCAAAATACTTGGTGTAAGTGTATGTCTGTGTTACTTGTTTTAAGTGTATGTCTTTGTTACTTGGTGTAAGTGTGTGTCTGTGTTACTGGGTATCAGTGTCTGTCTTTGTTACTTGGTGTCAGTGTATGTCAAAATACTTGGTGTAAGTGTATGTCTTTGTTACTTGGTGTAATTGTCTGTCTTTGTTACTTGGTGTAAGTGTATGTCTTCGTTACTTGGTGTCAGTGTGTCTGTGTTCCTTGGTGTAAGTGTGTGTCTTTGTTACTTGGTGCAAGTGTATGTCTTTGTTACTTGGTGTCAGTCTATGTCTTTGTTACTTGGTGTAAGTGTGTGTCTGTGTTACTGGGTATCAGTGTCTGTCTTTGTTACTTGGTGTCAGTGTATGTCAAAATACTTGGTGTAAGTGTATGTCTTTGTTACTTGGTGTGATTGTCTGTCTTTGTTACTTGGTGTAAGTGTATGTCTTCGTTACTTGGTGTCAGTGTGTCTGTGTTCCTTGGTGTAAGTGTGTGTCTTTGTTACTTGGTGCAAGTGTATGTCTTTGTTACTTGGTGTCAGTGTATGTCTTTGTTACTTGGTGTCAGTGTATGTCTTTGTTACTGGGTGTCAGTGTATGTCTGTGTTACTGAGTATCAGTGTGTGTCTTTGTTAATTGGTGTAAGTGTGTGTCTGTGTTACTGGGTGTCAGTGTATGTGTGTGTTACTTGGTGTAAGTGTGTGTCTGTGTTACTGGGTATCAGTGTATGTCTTTGTGACTTGGTGTCAGTGTATGTCTTTGTTACTGGGAGTCAGTGTGTGTCTTTGTGACTTGGTGTCAATGTATGTCTTTGTTACTTGGTTTCAGTGTGTGCCTGTGTTACTGGGTATCAGTGTGTGTCTTTGTTACTTGGTGTCAGTGTATGTCAAAATACTTGGTGTAAATGTATGTCTTTGGTACTTGGTGTAATTGTCTGTCTTTGTTACTTGGTGTAAGTGTATGTCTTTGTTACTGGGTGTCAGTGTATGTCTTTGTTACTTGGTGTCAGTGTGTGTCTGTGTGACTTGGTATCTGTGTATGTCTTTGTGACTTGGTATCAGTGTATGTCTTTGTGACTTGGTGTCAGTGTATGTCTTTGTTACTGGGTGTCAATGTGTGTCTGTCATACTTGGTGTCAGTGTATGTCTTTGTTACTGTTTATTAGTGTTTCACTGTGTTAATGGGTGTCAGTGTGTGTTTGTTTGTGTTACTGGGTTTCAGTGTATGTCTTTGTTACTTGGTGTAAGTGTGTATCTTTGTTACTCGGTGTAATTGTATGTCTTTGTTACTTGGTGTCAGTGTATGACTGTGTTACTTGGTGTAAGTGTATGTCTTTGTTACTTGATGTAAGTTTGTGTCTGTGTTACTTGGTGTTAGTGTGTGTCTGTGTTCCTGGGTATCATTGCATGTCTTTGTTACTTGGTGTCAGATTATGTCTGTGTTACTTGGAGTATGTGTGTGTCTGTGTTACTGGGTGTCTGTGTGTGTCTGTGTTACTTGGTGTAAGTGTGTGTCTTTGTTACCTGGTGTCCGTGTGTGTCTGTGTTACTGGGAGTCAGTGCATGTCTTTGTTACTTGGTGTCAGTGTATATCTGTGTTACTTGGTGTAAGTGTGTGTCTTTGATACTTGGTGCAATTGTATGTCTTTGTAACTTGGTGTAAGTGTGTGTTTCTGTTACTTGGTGTAAGTGTGTGTCTGTGTTCCTTGGTATGTGTGTGTCTTTGTTACTTTGTGTCAGTGTCTGTCTGTGTTACTTGGTGTAAGTGTGTGTCTGTGTTACTGGGTGTCAGTGTGTGTCTGTGTTACTTGGTGTCTGTGTGTGTCTTTGTTACTTGGTGTCCGTGTGTGTCTGTGTTACTGGGTGTCAGTGTATGTCTTTGTTACTGGGTTTCAGTGCATGTCTTTGTTACTTGATGTAAGTGTGTGTCTGCGTTACTGGGTATCAGTGTCTGTCTTTGTTACTTGGTGTCAGTGTGTGTCTGTGTTACTTGTTTTAAGTGTATGTCTTTGTTACTTGGTGTAAGTATGTGTCTGTGTTACTGGGTATCATTGTCTGTCTTTGTTACTTGGTGTCAGTGTATGTCTCCGTTACTTGGTGTCAGTGTGTCTGTGTTCCTTGGTGTAAGTGTGTGTCTTTGTTACTTGGTGTAAGTGTATGTCTTTGTTACTTGGTGTCAGTGTGTGTCTGTGTTACTGGGTATCAGTGTATGTCTTTGTGCCGTGGTGTCAGTGTATTTCTTTGTTACTGTGTATCAGTGTGTGTCTGTGTCACTGAGTATCAGTGTATGTCTTTGTGACTTGGTATCAGTGTATGTCTTTGTTACTGGGTGTCAGTGTGTGTCTGTGTTACTGAGTATCAGTGTGTGCCTTTGTTACTGGGTGTCAGTGTATGTCTTTGTTACTTGGTGCAAGTGTGTGTCTGTGTTACTGGGTGTCAGTGTATGTGTGTGTTACTTGGTGTAAGTGTGTGTCTGTGTTACTGGGTATCAGTGTATGTCTTTGTGACTTGGTGTCAGTGTATGTCTTTGTTACTGGGAGTCAGTGTGTGTCTTTGTGACTTGGTGTCAGTGTATGTCTTTGTTACTTGGTTTCAGTGTGTGCCTGTGTTACTGGGTATCAGTGTATGTCTTTGTTACTTGGTGTCAGTGTATGTCAAAGTACTTGGTGCAAATGTATGTCTTTGTTACTTGGTGTAATTGTCTGTCTTTGTTACTTGGTGTAAGTGTATGTCTTTGTTACTTGGTGTCAGTGTGTGTCTGTGTTACTGGGTATCAGTGTCTGTCTTTGTTACTTGGTGTCAGTGTGTGTCTGTGTTACTGGGTATCAGTGTATGTCTTTGTTACTTGGTGTCAGTGTTTGTCTGTGTTACTTGGTGTCAGTGTGTGTCTGTGTTACTGGGTATCAGTGTATGTCTTTGTGACTTGGTGTCACAAAGACACCAAGACAAAGAATTAAGAGGGCTAAAAGGGGTCATGAAATATCTTTAGCAAACAGGGTGAAGGAAAATCCCAAAGCCTTTTATTCATATATAAGGAGAAAGAGGGTAACTGGAGTAAGGATTGGCCCACTAAAGGACAAAGGAGGAATGTTATGCTTGGACTCAGAGAAAATGGGTGAGATTCTAAACGAGTACTTTGCATCGGTATTCACCGAGGAGAGGGACATGACGGATGTTGAGGTGAGGAACAGATGTTTGATTACTCTAGGTCAAGTCGGCATAAGGTGGGAGGAAGTGTTGGGTATTCTAAAGGGCATCAAGGTGGACAAGTCCACAGGTCCGGATGGGATCGATCCCAGGTTTCTGAGGGAAGCGAGAGAGGAAATAGCTGGGGCCTTAACAGATATCTTTGCAGCATCCTTAAACACGGGTGAGGTCCCGGAGGACTGGAGAATTGCTAATGTTGTCCCCTTGTTTAAGAAGGGTAGCAGGGATAATCCAGGTAATTATAGACCGGTGAGCCTGACGTCAGTGGTAGGGAAGCAGCTGGAGAAGATACTGAGGGATAGGATCTATTCCCATTTGGAAGAAAATGGGCTCATCAGTGACAGGCAACATGGTTTTGTGCAGGGAAGGTCATGTCTTACCAACTTAATGGAATTCTTTGAGGAAGTGACAAAGTTGATTGATGAGGGAAGGGCTGTCGATGTCATATCCATGGACTTCAGTAAGGCGTTTGATAAGGTTCCCCATGGCAGGCTGATGGAGAAAGTGAAGGCGCTTGGGGTCCAAGGTGTACTAGCTAGATGGATAAAGAACTGGCTGGGCAACAGGAGACAGAGAGTAGCAGTAGAAGGGAGTTTCTCAAAATGGAGACGTGTGACCAGTGGTGTTCCACAGGGTTCCGTGCTGGGACCACTGTTGTTTGTGATATACATTAATGATTTGGAGGAAAGTATAGGTGGACTGATTAGCAAGTTTGCAAACGACACTAAGATTGGTGGAGTGGCAGATAGAGAAGGGGACTGTCAGAGAATACAGCAGAATATAGATAGATTGGAGAGTGGGGCAGAGAAATGGCAGATTGAGTTCAATCAGGGCAAATGCGAGGTGATGCATTTTGGAAGATCCAATTCAAGAGTGAACGATACAGGAAATGGAAAAGTCCTGGGGAAAATTGATGTCCAGAGAGATTTGGGTGTTCAGGTCCACTGTTCCCTGAAGGTGGCAACGCAGGTAAATAGAGTGGTCAAGAAGGCATACGGCATGCTTTCCTTCATCGGATCGGGCATTGAGTACAAGAGTTGGCAGGTCATGTTACAGTTGTATAGGACTTTGGTTCGGCCACATTTGGAATACTGCGTACAGTTCTGGTCGCCACATTATCAAAAGGATGTGGATGCTTTGGAGAGGGTGCAGAGGAGGTTCACCAGGATGTTGCCTGGTATGGAGGGCGCTAGCTATGAAGAGAGGTTGAGTCGATTAGGATTATTTTCATTAGAAAGACGGAGGTTGAGGGGGAACCTGATTGAGGTGTACAAAATCATGAGAGGTATAGACAGGGTGGATAGCAAGAGGCTTTTTCCCAGAGTGGGGGTTTCAATTACTAGAGGACACGAGTTCAAAGTGAAAGGGGAAAAGTTTAGGGGGGATATGCGTGGAAAGTTCTTTACGCAGAGGGTGGTGGGCACCTGGAACGCATTGCCAGAGGAGGTGGTAGATGCGGGCACGATGGAGTCTTTTAAGATGTATCTAGACAGATACATGAATGGGCAGGAAGAAAAGAGATACAGAACCTTAGAAAATAGGCGACATGTTTAGAGAGAGGATCTGGATCGGCGCAGGCATGGAGGGCCGAAGGGCCTGTTCCTGTGCTGTAATTATCTTTGTTCTTTGTTCTTTGTTCTTTGTATGTCTTTGTTACTGGGTGTCAGTGTCTGTCTTTGTAACTTGGTGCCAGTGCATGTCTTTGTTACTTGGTGTCAGTGTGTGTCTGTGTTACTGGGTATCAGTGTATGTCTTTGTTACTTGGTGTAATTGTCTGTCTTTGATACTTGGTGTAAGTGTATGTCTTTGTTACTTGGTGTCAGTGTATGTGTTTGTGACTTGGTGTCAGTGTATGTCTTTGTTACTGGGTGTCAGTGTATGTCTTTGTTACTTGGTGTAAGTGTGTGTCTGTGTTACTCTGTATCAGTGTATGTCTTTGTTACAGGGTATCAGTGTGTGTCTTTGTGACTTGGTGTCATTGCGTGTCTGTGTTCCTGGGGGTCAGTGTGTGCCATTGTGACTTGGTGCCAGTGTATGTCTTTGTTACTTGGTGTTAGTGTTTGTCTGTGATACACGGTATCAGTGTATGTCTTTGTTACTTGGTGTCAGTGTATGTCTGTGTTACTTGGTGTAAGTGTGTGTCTGTGTATCAGTGTATGTCTTTGTGACTTGGTGTCAGTGTATTTCTTTGTTACTGGGTATCAGTGTGTGTCTTTGTGACTTGGTGTCAGTGTATGTCTGAGTTACTGGGTGTCAGTGTGTGTCTGTGTTACTGGGTATCAGTGTTTGTCTTTGTGACTGGGTATCAGTGTATGTCTTTGTGACTTGGTATGAGTGTATGTCTTTGTTACTGGGTGTCAGTGTGTGTCTGTGTAACTGGGTATCAGTGTCTGTCTTTGTGACTTGGTATCAGTGTACGTCTTTGTTACTGGGTGTCAGTGTGTGTCTTTGTGACTTGGTGTCAGTGTATGTCTTTGTTACTTGGTGTAAGTGTGTGTCTGTGATACTGGGTTTCAGTGTATTTCTTTGTTACTTGGTGTCAGTGTATGTCTGTGTTACTTGGTGTAAGTGTGTGTCTGTGTATCAGTGTATGTCTTTGTGACTTGGTGTCTGTTTATGTCTTTGTTACAGGGTGTCAGTGTGTGTCATTGTGACTTGGTGTCAGTGTATGTCTGTGTTACGGGGGGTCAGTATGTGTCTGTGTTACTGGGGGTCAGTGTGTGTTTCTAACTGGGTGTCAGTGTGTGTCTGTGTTACTGGGTATCAGTGTATGTCTTTGTTCCTTGGTGTAAGTGCATGTCTTTGTTACTTGGTGTCAGTGTATGTGTTTGTGACTTGGTTGTCAGTGTATATCTTTGTTACTGGGTGTCAGTGTATGTCTTTGTTACTTGGCCTAAGTGTAAGTCAAAATACTTGGTGTAAGTGTATGTCTGTGTTACTTGTTTTAAGTGCATGTCTTTGTTACTTGGTGTAAGTGTGTGTCTGTGTTACTGGGTATCAGTGTCTGTCTTTGTTACTTGGTGTCAGTCTATGTCAAAATACTTGGTGTAAGTGTTTGTCTTTGTTACTTGGTGTAATTGTCTGTCTTTGTTACTTGGTGTAAGTGTATGTCTTTGTTACTTGGTGTCAGTGTGTCTGTGTTCCTTGGTGTAAGTGTGTGTCTTTGTTACTTGGTGGATGTGTATGTCTTTGTTACTTGGTGTCAGTGTTTGTCTTTGTTACTTGGTGTCAGTGTGTGTCTTTGTGACTTGGTGTCAGTGTATGTCTGTGTTACTGGGGGTCAGTATGTGTCTGTGTTACTGGGGGTCAGTGTGTGTTTGTAACTGGGTTTCAGTGTGTGTCTGTTTTACTGGGTATCAGTGTATGTCTTTGTTCCTTGGTGTAAGTGTATGTCTTTGTTACTTGGTGTCAGTGTATGTGTTTGTGCCTTGGTTGTCAGTGTATATCTTTGTTACTGGGTGTCAGTGTATGTCTTTGTTACTTGGCCTAAGTGTAAGTCAAAATACTTGGTGTAAGTGTACGTTTGTGTTACTTGTTTTAAGTGTATGTCTTTGTTACTTGTTGTAAGTGTATGTGTTTGTGACTTGGTGTCAGTGTATGTCTGTGTTACTGGGTGTCAGTGTGTGTCTGTGTTACTGGGTATCAGTGTATGTCTTTGTGACTTGGTATGAGTGTATGTCTTTGTTACTGGGTGTCAGTGTGTGTCTGTGTAACTGGGTATCAGTGTCTGTCTTTGTGACTTGGTATCAGTGTACGTCTTTGTTACTGGTTTCAGTGTGTGTCTGTGTTCCAGGGTATCAGTGTATGTCTTTGTGACTTGGTGTCAGTGTATATCTTTGTTACTGGGTGTCAGTGTGTGTCTTTGTGACTTGGTGTCAGTGTATGTCTTTGTTACTTGGTGTGTGTGTCTGTGATACTGGGTATCAGTGTATTTCTTTGTTACTTGGTGTCAGTGTATGTCTGTGTTACTTGGTGTAAGTGTGTGTCTGTGTATCAGTGTATGTCTTTGTGACTTGGTGTCTGTTTATATCTTTGTTACAGGGTGTCAGTGTGTGTCTTTGTGACTTGGTGTCAGTGTATGTCTGTGTTACTGGGGGTCAGTATATGTCTGTGTTACTGGGTGTCAGTGTGTGTTTCTAACTGGGTGTCAGTGTGTGTCTGTGTTACTGGGTATCAGTGTATGTCTTTGTTCCTTGGTATAAGTGTTTGTCTTTGTTACTTGGTTGTCAGTGTATGTGTTTGTGACTTGGTTGTCAGTGTATATCTTTGTTACTGGGTGTCAGTGTATGTCTTTGTTACTTGGCCTAAGTGTAAGTCAAAATACTTGGTGTAAGTGTATGTCTTTGTGAGTTGGTGTCAGTGTCTGTCTTTGTTACTTGATGTCAGTGTATGTCAAAATACTTGGTGTAAGTGTATGTCTTTGTTACTTGGTGTAATTGTCTGTCTTTGTTACTTGGTGTCAGTGTATGTCTTTGTAACTTGGTGTCAGTGTGTGTCTGTGTTACTGGGTATCAGTGTATGTATTTGTGACTTGGTGTCAGTGTATTTCTTTGTTACTGTGTATCAGTGTGTGTCTGTGTTACTGGGTATCAGTGTATGTCTTTGTGACATGGTATCAGTGTATGTCTTGGTTACTGGGTGTCAGTGTGTGTCTGTTTTACTGAGTACCAGTGTGTGCCTTTGTTACTTGGTGTCAGTGTATGTCTGTGTTACTTGGTGTAAGTCTGTGTCTTCGTTACTTGGTGTCCGTGTGTGTCTGTGTTACTGGGTGTCAGTGAATGTCTTTGTTGCTTGGTGTAAGTGTGTGTCTGTGTTACTGGGTATCAGTGTATGTCTTTGTGACTTGGTGTCAGTGTATGTCTTTGTTACTGGGAGTCAGTGTGTGTCTTTGTTACTGGGAGTCAGTGTGTGTCTTTGTGACTTGTTGTCAGTGTATGTCTTTGTTACTTGGTTTCAGTGTGTGCCTGTGTTACTGGGTATCACTGTATGTCTTTGTTACTCTTTATTAGTGTTTCACTGTGTTACTGGGTGTCAGTGTGTGTTTGTTTGTGTTACTTGGTGTAAGTGTGTGTCTGTGTTACTTGGTGTAAGTGTGTGTCTTTGTTACTTGGTGTCCGTGTGTGTCTGTGTTACTGGGAGTCAGTGTGTGTCTTTGTGACTTGGTATCAGTGTATGTCGTTGTGACTTGGTGTCAGTGTATGTCTTTGTTACTGGGTGTCAGTGTATGTCTTTGTTACTCTTTATTAGTGTTTCACTGTGTTACTGGGTGTCAGTGTGTGTTTGTTTGTGTTACTTGGTGTAAGTGTGTGTCTGTGTTACTTGGTGTAAGTGTGTGTCTTTGTTACTTGGTGTCCGTGTGTGTCTGTGTTACTGGGTATCAGTGCATGTCTTTGTTACTTGGTGTCAGTGTATATCTGTGTTACTTGGTGTAAGTGTGTGTCTTTGATACTTGGTGTAATTGTATGTCTTTGTTACTTGTTGTCAGTGTATGTCTGTGTTACTTGGTGTCTGTGTATGTCTTTGTAACTTGGTGTAAGTGTGTGTTTCTGTTACTTGGTGTAAGAGTGTGTCTGTGTTCCTTGGTATCAGTGTGTGTCTTTGTTACTTTGTGTCAGTGTATATCTGTGTTACTTGGTGTAAGTGTGTGTCTGTGTTTCTGGCTATCAGTGTATCTCTTTGTTACTAGGTGTCAGTGTATGTCTGTGTTACTTGGTGTAAGTGTGTGTCTGTGTTACTGGGTGTCAGTGTGTGTCTGTGTTTCTTGGTGTATGTGTGTGTCTTTGTTACTTGGTGTCCGTGTGTGTCTGTGTTACTGGGTGTCAGTGTATGTCTTTGTTACTGGGTTTCAGTGCATATCTTTGTTACTTGATGTAAGTGTGTGTCTGCGTTACTGGGTATCAGTGTCTGTCTTTGTTACTTGGTGTCAGTGTGTGTCTGTGTTACTGGGTATCAGTGTATGTCTTTGTTACTTGGTGTCAGTGTATGTCTGTGTTACTTGGTGTCAGTGTGTGTCGGTGTTACTGGGTTTCAGTGTATGTCTTTGTGACTTGGTGTCACAAAGACACCAAGACAAAGAATTAAGAGGGCTAAAAGGGGTCATGAAATATCTTTAGCAAACAGGGTTAAGGAAAATCCCAAAGCCTTTTATTCATATATAAGGAGAAAGAGGGTAACTGGAGTAAGGGTTGGCCCACTAAAGGACAAAGGAGGAATGTTATGCTTGGACTCAGAGAAAATGGGTGAGATTCTAAACGAGTACTTTGCATCGGTATTCACCGAGGAGAGGGACATGACGGATGTTGAGGTGAGGAACAGATGTTT